>NC_081843.1:3818814-4465827 GCF_963259705.1 Myotis daubentonii
AAAAACCCCACACACAAAAAATAAAACAACACAAGAAACTAGACCAGCTTCTTACACCATATTTAAGAATAAACTAAGAATGAATTAAAGCCTTAAATGTAAGACTCTAAATCACAGAAGCCATAGAAGAAATAGGCAGTAAAATCTCTCATGTTTCTCTTAGCAATATTTTTTTCTGATATATCTCCCCAATTAAGGGAAACAAAAGAAAAAATAAACAGACAGGACTATATCAAACTAAAATGTTTTTGCACAGCAAAGAAAATTATCAACAAAACAAAAAGACAACCTACTGAATGGGAGAATATATTTTCCAGTGATACAGGGTTAATATTGAAAATTTATAAGGAACTCAGACAATTCAATACCAAAAATACAAATAGTCCAATTAAAAAAATAGGCAGAGGACCTGAATAGACACTTCTTTAAAGAGGACATATAGATGGCCGATAGACATATGAAAAGATGCTCAACATCATTAATCATCAGAGAGATGAAAATTAAAACCACAATGAGATATCCCCTCACACTGATCAGAATGACTATCATCAATAAATCAACAAACAACCAGTATTGGCGAGGATGTGGAGAAAAGCGAGCCCTCATGCAGTGTTGGTGGGAATGCAGACTGGTGCAGCCACTGTGGAAAACAGTATGGAGGGTCCTCAAAAAATTAAAAATGGGTGGGGGGCATGTGCAGGCTGGAAGGGGTCAAGGGGGAAAAAGGGTACATCTGTAATACTTTCAACAATAAAGATAAAAAAATTAAAAATGGAACTGTCTTATGATCCAGTGATTCCACTTCTGGGTATATGTCTGAAGAAACCCCAAAACCTAATTTGAAAGAATATATGTACTATTATGTTCATTGCAGTGCTATTTACCATAAAAAAGATATGGAAGCAACTCAAGTACCCTTAGAAAGACAAATGGATCAAAAGGTAGTGGTGCACAGAAATAATAGAATATTACTGTGAAAAATAATAAAATCTTATTTGCGACAGCATCTCATAGATGCAGAGAACAGCCTGATAGTTGCTAGAGAGGACGTGGTTTGGAGGGATGGATGAAAAAGGTGAAGGGGCCCTAACCAGTTTGGCTCAGTGGAATGAGCATCGGCCTGTGGACTCAAGGGTCCCAGGTTCGATTCCGGTCAAGGGCATGTACCTTGGTTGCGGGCACATCCCCAGTGGGGAGTGTGCAGGAGGCAGCTGATTGATGTTTCTAACTCTCTATCCCTCTCCTTTCCTCTCTGTAAAAAATCAATAAAATATAATTTAAAAAAAAAAGAAAAAGAAAATGGTGAAGGGATTAAGAAGTACAAATTGGGCCTGACTGGCATGACTCAGTGGTTGAGCATTGACCTATGAACCAGGAGGTCATGGTTTGATTCTGCTCAGGGCACACGCCCAGGTTGAGGGCTCGATCCCCATTGGGAGCATGCAGGAGGCAGCCGATTGATGGTTCTCTCTCATCATTGATGTTTCTATTTCTCTCTCCCTCTCCCTTCCTCTCAGAAATCAATAAAAATATTTTTTAAAAAAAGAAGTTCAAATTGATAGTTAAAAAATAGTCACAGAGCTGTAAAGTGCAGCATAGGGAATCTACACTAATAAAAGAGAAACATGCAAATTGGTGTCACTCCACTATGCCCACCAGCCAATCAGAGCAACTATGCAAATTAACCTAACAAAGATGGCGGTTAATTTGCATACGCAGATGTGGGGTGAAGACTGAAGGCTCCAGCCAGAGTGAAGACTGAAGACTGAAGACTGAAGAGGCTTGGCTTCTCCGCTGCGGCTGGACCAAAGGCCTGGGTCCTGGGTGCCGGAGGAAAACCGGTGCCAGCAGCGAGGGAAAGGAAGGCCTATTGCACGAATCTTTGTGCAATGGGCTTCTAGTCTATAATAATAAAAAGCTAATATGCAAATGGTTGTCATATCCTCATGCCGTAATGACTGATCAGCAGGAGGTGCTGAAGCACCTCTTGGGCCCTCCTCCCCACCCCTGAGCAGAAGCTCTTGTGGTGGGATGGGAGGCAGGGTGCCTCGTGCAATTTTGTGTGCTGGGCCTCTAGTAGAGTCAATACTATGTATAGTGCCAGGTGGGTACTGGGAATATCAAGGGAGCATTTTGTGAAGTGTATGATCGACTACTATACTGTACACCTGAAACTAATTCAAAATAATACTGAATGTAAACTGTAATTTAAAAAGATAGGTTTGCCTGGCTGTCATGGTTCAGGGGTTGAGCATTGACCTATGAACCAGGAGGTCATGGTTCAATTCCCAGTTGGGGCACATGCCAGGGCTACAGTCTCCATCCCCAGTGTGGGGCATGCAGGAGGCAGCCAATCAATTATTCTCTCTCATCATTGATGTTTCTCCCTCTCCCTCTCCCTTCCTCTCTGAAATCAATAAAAACATACTTAAAAAAATAAAAAATAAGAAACATAGCTTTATTGAGATACAATTCACAGGCCATATAATTCACCCATTTCAAGTATACAATTAAATGGTGTACTAAAAATATATGTATATGTGAATACACTAATAGTCACAGAGCTATGCAGTCATCACCGTAACCAATTTTTGGACATTTCATGACCAAAAGGAAACCTCATACCTCGTATCTGTCACCCTGAAAGCCCCTCCCGCCCTCGCCGCTCTCACAGCACTGGGCAACCACTAATCTTTCTGTTTGTATAGAATTGCCTGTTCTGGACATTTCACATAAATGAAATCATACAATATGTGTCCTGTGACTGGCTTCTTTCATTGACCATAATGTTTTGGAGGTTCACCCATGTTGTCGCAGGCATTGTTACGTCACTGCCTTTTCTTGCTGAGTAACATCCCAGTGTACGGGTGCATTATATTTTCCTTGTTCACTCATCAGAGGATTGTGCTCACCTTCTGGCCATTATTAGCCACCCTTCTAGGAACATTGTGCAACTTTTTGTGTGGGCACACGGAGTGGAACTGCCAGTCACGGTGACACTGTTAACCACCTGGGTGTGACTAACAGACAGGCGTGCGGGGCGGGGGGGGGGGGGGCGGGCGGGCACTCACACAGGCCGCCATCCACCCGGGGCCCCACGAGGCTGCAGGGATCACGCCCAGGTCTGTTCCGCTGTCGCTGGGGCAGGGACTGGGCATGGACGCATGCTCAGTGGGGAGGTGCCCACTGTCAGTCACACTGGGAACAGGTCAGTGGCCAGAATGGGCATGGCCACTGCCAGGGCATGAAACTGGAATATTTAGAGTCCTGGCCCAAGGAGCGCCCTCTGGGCCCTGGGCCCGGGGCCCTGGCACTCTCGGGACTGCGCTGTGCGGGGTGCATTCCCCTGCATTCGCCCTGCGGATCTGCCTGATGCTGAGCTGGGCCGACTGCAACCTGGAACAGACTGCACCGGCCCCGCTTCTGGCTCTGCTGACCCCACCGCGGCCCTTTGCCAGGACTGGGTTAAGGACTGGAACCCGAGGAGGGTAACTCCAAACAAGTAAAGTCTTTTACCATCTCCTTCTCCTGTGGGGCCTTTGAAAATGCTCATTTCAGCTGCGCCCGAGAACCCCTCTCCCACTGGCTGTGAAGTTCAATTCTCGACAATCATATGGGACTGTATTTTAACTTCCGAGGAACTGGCAAATTCAGCTTCCCAAAGCTGCCGACCACTCCTTTCCCCCCCGGGTGTGGGAGCTCCCATCTTTCTGGCTTTCCATCCTTTTATTATCTCACCTGGTTGTGAACTGGCGTCTTGCTGGGTTCAGATTTGCAGTTCCCTGGTGGCTAATGTGGGGAGCATCTTGTCATGGCTTGTTGGCTCTTTTTTTTTTTTAATTTGAAAACTTGACTTTAATTTGAAAACTATTTTGCTGCCAAATTTAATATTTTTTTTTAAAATTAAATCTTTATTGTTCAGATTATTACATTTGTTCCTCTTTTTTCCCCCCATAACTCCCCTCCTCCCAGTTCCCGCCCCACCCTCCGCCCTCACTCCCCACCCACTGTCCTCATCCATAGGTGCACGATTTTTGTCCAGTCTCTTCCTGCATCTCCCACACCCCTTTCACCCCCAAGAATAGTCAGTCCATTCCCTTTCTATGTCCCTGATTCTATTATGATCATCAGATTATTTATTCACTTGATTCTTAGATTCACTTGTTGATAGATGCATGTTTGTTGTTCATAATTTGTATCTTTATCTTTTTCTTCTTCTTCCTCTTCTTAAAGGATACCTTTCAGCATTTCATATAATACTGGTTTGGTGGTGATGAACTCCTTTAGCTTTTCCTTATCTGTGAAGCTCTTTATCTGACCTTCAGTTTTGAATGATAGCTTTGCTGGGTAAAGTAATCTTGGTTGTAGGTTCTTGGCATTCATCACTTTGAATATTTCTTGCCATTCCCTTCTGGCCTGCAAAGTTTCTGTTGAGAAATGAGCTGACATTCGTATGGGTATTCCCTTGTAAGTAACTGAGTTTCTTTCTCTTGCTGCTTTTAAGATTTTCTCTTTGTCTTTTGCTCTTGGCATTTTAATTATGATGTGTCTTGGTGTGGTCCTCTTTGGATTCCTTTTGTTTGGGGTTCTCTGTGCTTCCTGGACTTGTAAGTCTATTTCTTTCACCAGGTAGGGGAAGTTTTCTGTCATTATTTCTTCAAATAGGTTTTCAATATCTTGGTCTCTCTCATCTTCTGGCACCCCTATAATTCTGATGTTGGTACGCTTGAACCTGTCCCAGAGGCTCCTTACACTATCTTCGTATTTTCGGATTCTTTTTTCATTTTGCTTTTCTGGTTGGGTGTTTTTTGCTTCTTCGCATTTCAAATCTTTGACTTGATTCTTGCGCTCCTCTGGTCTGCTGTTGGGAGCCTGTATAGTATTCATTATTATTTCAGTCCATGTATGCTTAATTTCTAGTTGGTTCTTTATCATAACATCGAGGGTCTCATTAGATTTCTTGAGGATCTCACTACATTTATCGGCGGCTTCTAGACAGTTCTTAAGAGACCTTAAAAGTGTGGTTCTGAACTCAATATCCTCCATTGACAGTTTTGTCCTGTTTCTTTGTCTCCGCATTTTTTATGCTTTCTTGGTGCACCCCCTAGTGGTCTTTGTGCGCAGTCTTGTTGTAGTTAAGCCTTGATTGTTGTCGGCAATACCGGGGGTGATTTGACTTCCAGGCTAACTGGCTATGAGAGTCCGCTGTGTCTGCAGTGGGAGAGCTTCTGTGCTGGATCTCTAGGGCGGTGCTAATCTGGCGTTTGCCTGAGGCTATCGGGCAAATGGCTCTGCGCAGGGCTTGGGTGGGGCGGGTCCCCGGGGATCTACAGGGCGGGCCGGAGTGAGCAGTTATGGCTGCTCTCAGTTCCATCCCTAGGGGCTCTGCCTCACAGAGTCCCAGCAACCGATGCTCGGAGAGAAAGCTGCCTTTGAGTTCCGACCGAAGCCAGACAGTCCCGCTTCTCCCATTTGAGTCTGGGTCCCTAGAGACTCGCCCAGATCTGGAGTTCAGAGTCTGAAACTCCCTCCCGATTGTAAACAACAACCGCGCCTTCCACCGCCAGCCCGCTCCACTCGCACTCCGCACCTGAGTATTTCACTTCAGCACTGCGCCTCCTCTGAGTCTGGGTATGATATTCTCTTTCCTCCTAGTTGTAGAGTTTCCACTCAGCAAGCCTTCCTGTGGTTCTGGATGATGTCCGTTCCGTCGTTTAGTTGTTTTTTGAAGTGGTTGTTCAAGGCAGCAATCTCCGGCGTTAACCTATGCCGCCATCTTGGTTTCTCCAAAAGGCTTGTTGGCTCTTTATCTTCTGAAAAATGTCTCTTCAGTTCCTTTGCCCATGTTTAATGGGGTGACTTGTCCTTATGATGGAGTTGTAGCACTTCGATATGTATCATAAATACAAGTCCCTCAGGAGATGTATGAGTTATGAAAATTTCCCTGGTCTGTGGGTTGTCTTTTCACTTGTTTTATTTTGTCCTTTGGACACAAAACATTTTAATTTGGATGAAGTCCAGTTTACCTATTTTTTCCTTTTGTTGCTTGTGCTTTGGTGTCCTAAGAAACTATCACTTAGTCCAAGGTCATGAAGATCTGCACCTATGTTTTCTTATAAGAATTTTATAATTTTAACTTATGAAGTTTATTTTTTTTTAATCCATTTGCGTTCATGTTTGACTTGGTGTGAAGCACAGGTCCAGGTCATTACTTCACATGTGAACACCCAGTGTCCCAGCACCACCTGCTGAAGCAGTTACTCTTTCCCATTTAATTGTCCCAGGACCTTCTGAAAGTCAAGCCTCCACAAATGCGAGAGGCTTCTTTCTGGGCTCTCATTCCATTCCATTAATCTCTCTATATCTATCTTTTTGCAAGTACCACACTATTCACCCATGAACTTTTAAGAAAATTAAATTCATTTTATCACTAAGTTCTTGCAGCAGAAATATTTTTCTGTTTCTTGGGTCACACTGTTATTTAGATTCTTATTCATTCTCTCTTTCTCCCCCTCCCTCCCTCCCTCCCCTTCTCTCTCTCATTTGCATTGTTGCTGTCCCATTGCTCTGATATAATCAGGAAGTTCTTGACATCTTTCCCAACATTACCTGGGGCTGGTTTATCTCCAGTACTTTCCTGACCACAATGAAAGAATTGGTGCGTGGCCTTTTCTGTAGCCTGAGGCTGCAGGGATTGGGCAAAAACAAATGGGCAGGTGCCCTTGCTGGGAAGCCTGGTTCTCTGTATTAGCTTTCTAAAATGTGGTCAACTTTCTTGAACTGTCAGTCCAATGCACACCCCCACCCGCTCCCAGCTAGCGACATGCTCACGCTCCTGTGGGACTCGGCGCACACCCCAGACCTAGCGCAGAGCTCTGGAAGGCGCCAACCCTGGCATCTCTCCCGCGTCTGCTAAGGTTCTGCACAATGCGGCGGCCTCAGGCTTGGCGGTCTCTCTCGGACATTTTTCACAGCTGCCCAGTCTCCATTGGAGTCCACTTGGCTCACACGGGTGATCACCAGCGAGAACTCTTGCAATTTTGTCAACGCACCCCTTTCCTCTCAGCAGCACTCTTAGGAGGACAAGTGGGTGGTGGGTTCTGGGTGGGGACACGCAGCACGCCAGCGCTATTGTTTCTCTCCCTGACCACCACTTTTCACTGTTTATAGAATCAGGTTGTAATGTTTTCTTTCGTTATTGCTGGGGACTTTTAAGCTTAAAATTATTGTTGTTGTTCATTTCATTAGGTATTAAAGGAGGGAGCTTCTATTGTCCAATGTATATTCTGATGTAGCACCTTTAGGAGGCCATCTGGCCCTGCTTACAGAGCCACAAATGGCTCTAGTCTAAGTGAGAAATCCTACTTCTGGGAACTTATCATGAGAAATAATTCACAATGATCCCTGGATGGTTTGGCTCAGGCGATAATGCATCGGCCCATGGACTGAAGGGTCCCAGGCTCTATTCCAGGCAAGGGCACATGTGGGGTGGGGGTACGGTGTTTTGGCCAGGTTCAAGCCTCGGACTAATGAAAGGACAGAGTCCTCTCATTGCCACATGCAAGGCCCAGCTGGAGGGCAGGGCCCTCCCAGCACAATTATAGCCAATGGCTGTGGTAGTAAGCTTAAACCTGTGGTCCAAACACGTAGCCCCACGTGCCTTGTGCTAGAGTTCAGGTGCATGTAGTTGAGTGAGGTTGGAACTCATGAGAACGCTGTAAACAACTTGATCACGCCCCTACTTTGCCTCCTGGCATCTGCTATAAAATAAAGACACGGCTTGTGGGCGTCATCGTTGTCTCCTCATCAGGGAGGCAGCATCCCACCGAGACCCAGCTTTCATTCTCTTGTCTGTCTTTCCTTAATCCTTTCACCTCCCCCCACCACTTGGGATCACCCTTGGTGGTGCTGGCATGGCACAAATGGCGCCCGACCAGGGACTGAGTTCTGGGACTAGGGCCCGAGTTTTGGCCGTAACAAATGGCGTCCGAACAGGCCTGAGTTTGGGGGAATTTAAAAAAGGTGGTCAGGTGAAAGGAGGCTCCAAAGGTGCGCGCATAAAGTAAGCTCAAAAGAAAAAAGAAAGAAAAGAAAGTAAGCTTAAAGAGCAAAAGCGAGATAAGGTCAATAAACAAAAAGGTAGGGAGCTGAAGTGTGGTGATATTAGCTTGGTGTAAAATATGGGAAATACAGGATCACAAGATAAAAATGTATATAAATATCTATGCTTAAAGCCATGCTCAGAGCACGAGGCTGTTCCATAAAATAGCAACAGCTCCTTGCATTGTTAAATGTTGTAAATAAGATTTGTCCTTGGTTTCCTGAGGACAGAGAGGTAAATATAGAAATATGGGGAAAAGTAGGGAAGCAGCTTACAGATTGCTATATAGCCGAAGGCCCAGAGAAGATTCCTAGCTCTGTCTTCAGTTAAAGCCCTCTGGATAAGGTGCTTCCTCCCAAAAAAGAAGGAGAGTTGGAGGAGGAGGCAGAGAGGGAACAACGCAGGCAGGACTAGGATGATGGGGGTCTAAGACAAGCCTTCGGGAAGCTTACTGTTACTTGTAAGCCTCTCCAGTCACCTTCTAAACAAGCAAGAACAAGAATGGGATTTTTGTCTCCACTCCAGTGGTCTCTGTATGCAAAGACACTTCAGGATTTAGTAGCCAATTGTACTCTTAAAATGCAATTACTAAAATAAAAAGGGGGAGAAGAGGTTGTGTTTGTGTCTTTCCAGAAGGAGCAGTGCAGCCAATTTGGGTGCCAGAGCGATTTGTGTGACACCACAATGGACCCAGAGAAGCTCCTTGTCCCTCCGTTCAAGGGACTGAGAGTTGCTCCAATGACAGCAAAGAAGAAGCAAAAGAAAACAGAGGCTACACTAAGGGCCGAGGTGCCAACATGGGGTCAGCTGAAGAAGCTAACAACTGAAGCCCAGCAAATAGCAGAAAAGCAAGGCGTGGAAGCTACTCCTCCAGCCACGTTTATGGCTATGCCAGCATTGGTTAGCTGTCAGTCTTCTACAAAATCTTGCGCAGCCAAAACCGAGGACTAAGTTTGGTTTTGCTGTGTTTATTGGTTTAAGAAATCAGTTGTAGAAATAGTGAGATAAATAGAAAAGTAAGCAGTAGAAAATAAGCTGTAGAAGTAGAGAGTAGGAAATAAGTTGTAGGAATATAGAAATAAGCGGTGTGTGTGTGTGTGTGTGTGTGTGTGTGCAACCCAGGAAGGTTTAGGCAGGGGTAGCCAAGCCGACCTATAGTTCATAGTTAGAGATAGATATAGAGAAATAAGTAGAAATGAGCTGTAGAAAATAAATGGTAGAAAATAAGCTATATAGAGAAATGAGTAAAAAAATAAATGGTAGGAAATAAGCTGTAGAAATAGAGAAATGAGTAGAAACTAAGCGGTAGAAAATAAGAAGTAATATAAAATAAAGACACGGCTTGTGGGCCCTGTCGTTGTCTCCTCATCAGGGAGGCAGCGTCCCACTGAGACCCAGCTATTATTCTCTTGTCTGTCTTTCCTTAATCCTTTCACCCCCCCACTCGGGATCACCCTTGGTCGTGCTGGCATGGCACAGGCACATACCTTGGTTGCAGGCTCTATCCACAGCCCTGGCTGGAGGCAACCAATCAATGTGTCTCTCTCACATCCATATTTCTCTCTCTCTGTCTTTCCCCCTCCATTCCACTCTCTCTAAAAATCAATGGAAAAATATCCTTGGGTGAGGATTAACAACAACAACAAAAACACAAAACAGAAATAATTCACAATGAAAATAATCTCTATGCACGAACCACCTGTGATAGAAAAAATTTAGAAATAATTTACGTCTCACATTAGGAGCTCAGTCACAATGATGGCATATAAGATGAAAGAAATATTTTGCAGTCAATTAGAATGATATTTACAAAAATTAATACCAGAAATATGTTCTCAGAAAAAATGACAGATAAAAATAGGAGAATAAAAATGTAATATATACCATTATGGCAACTATGTGAAGAGATGGAAGCAGATGGACAAGACAGAAAAAATTTCTTTGAAACCTGAAATGCTTGTGATAGGGAGGTATAAACAAAGAGATATTTTTTTGGTTATTTTTATTTAGCAGAACTGAATTGTTTTTACAATAAATAAATAAAAGAAGACTAAAAGCATGATTCAGAAAAGCACTCATCCCCTCTCCCTTACTGATGTTAATAGTTTTGTGGCTTGAGATTCAACTGAGTAAAAGTGGATTTACCAGCTGTGTGACCTTGGCCAAAGATACCGTTTGAGCATCTGTAAAATGGGCCTGATTTCATGTCAAGCTTAGGAAATCACTGCGGGGCATGCAGAGAGAGGTGTGTCAAACAGGGAGCATGGCCCTGGCCACACTGAACTCTCGGTGCTGGTCCTCCTCCCACCATAACCACAGCTGACTCTCACAGCCAACTGGCCTGGAGGTCAATTCCTCCCAGTGATCCTACAACAATCAAGGCTTAACTACAACAAGACTGTGCACACAGCCCACAAAGGGGTGCACCAAGAGTGTCCACCTCAGGTAATTGGGGAGGCTGAGCCACTGGGCCCTATAGAACACCTAGCACAGAAAGCCACTCTATCAACACAGGGAAGCAGCCAAAATGCGGAGACAAAGAAACAGGTCACAAATGACAGAAATGGAGGAAAGCAAACTACTGTATATAGAGTTCAAAACCATGGTTATAAGGTTTTTTCAAGAATTTTCTAGAAACTGCCGATAAATTTAGTGAGACCCTCCATAAATCTAGTGAGACCCTCGAGGATATGAAAAAGGACCAACTAGAAATTAAACATACACTGACTGAAATAAAGAATATTATACAGAGATCCAACAGCAGACTAGAGGATTGCAAGAATCAAGTCAAAGATTTGAAATATGAAGAAGCTGTAGCCGGTCAAGTGGAATGAGAAGTTAACTAAAAGGGGAACGTTCTGCCAAGAACAGACGGGGGCCTGCAAGCAGGCCACGTCAGAACAAAGTCTTGCATGCAAGATTTATTGTTCTGAGGCAGAATTTCCTTGGCGATGAATAGTCCATGAGGGCATGGAAAGTACAAGGGAGGGTACACTGCTGCAGGTTGAGAGGGTCTTTGAACAATACTGGAAATTAATAGTTTAATGTATAACTTAGCTCAGATGATCTCATAGGCATGCCTGTTTACCATTGTCACTTGCTGTACTCCATTGTTACTTGCTGTACTCCCCAATAAAAGCCATGAGAACTTTGGAGGTTTTGCTACACGCCTGAGCGAGTGGTAGCCCTCTGATTCTCTTAGCTCAATCCTGCTTGCCAAACTCATCTCAGCATCACCATTCACCTGCAGACCACCTGCAGAAGCAAAAAACACCCAACCAGAAAAACAAAAAGAAAAAAGAATCCAAAAATATGAAGATAGTGTAAGGAGCCTCTGGGACAACTTCAAGCGTACCAACATCTGAATTATGGGGGTGCCAGAAGAAGAGAGAGAGCAAGATATTGAAAACCTATTTGAAGAAATAATGACAGAAAACTTCCCCCACCTGGTGAAAGAAATAGACTTCCAAGTCCGGGAAGTGCAGAGAACCCCAAACAAAAGGAATCCAAAGAGGACCACACCAAGACACATCATAATTAAAATGCCAAGAGCAAAAGACAAAGAGAGAATCTTAAAAGCAGCAAGAGAAAAACAGTTAGTAACCTACAAGGGAATACCCATACGACTGTCAGCTGATTTCTCAATAGAAACTATGCAGGCCAGAAGGGAATGGCAAGAAATATTCAAAGTGATGAATACCCAGAACCTACAACCAAGATTACTTTACCCAGCAAAGCTATCATTCAGAATTGAAGGTCAGATAAAGAGCTT
Source organism: Myotis daubentonii (assembly GCF_963259705.1). Lineage (NCBI taxonomy): Eukaryota > Metazoa > Chordata > Mammalia > Chiroptera > Vespertilionidae > Myotis > Myotis daubentonii. The sequence goes on from NC_081843.1 coordinate 3,830,688, forward strand.
CACAGATAAGAAAAAGCTAAAGGAGTTCATCACCACCAAACCAGTATTATATGAAATGCTGGAAGGTATCCTTTAAGAAGAGGAGGAAGAAGAAAAAGGTAAAGATAAAAATTATGAACAACAAATACACATCTATCAACAAGTGAATCTAAAAATCAAGTGAATAAATAATTTGATGAATAGAATAAACTGGTGAATATAATAGAATCAGGGGCATAGAAAGGGAGCGGATTGACAATTCTCAGGGAGGAAGGGGTGTGGGAATGTGGGAAGAGACTGGACAAAAATTGTACACCTATGGATGAGGACAGTGGGTGGGGAGTGAGGGAGGAAGGTGGGGTGGGAACCAGGTGGAGGGGAGCTATGGGGGAAAATAGAGGAACAACTGTAATAATCTGAACAATAAAGATTTAATTTAAAAATTTTAAAAAGTAGCAGTATTCATTCACAAAAAGAAGAAAAAAAAAGAAAGGGGGCAGCAGTAGAATGTGGGGAACCAGCTAGAATTGTGAGAAATATTAATCCTGCTCTGTTAGCCATGATGCTTTGTCTGATTAGAGAAGGCACTGCCACCCTGGCTGGAGCTGCCCTGGAGGTGCAGCCTTCCTCCCCTTTGGAGCTGCCTGTCATCATGGGAAGATGAACAAGTTGCTGCAGAAACCAGAGTCGCAGCCCTTTGAAGCCGCGGCCCTTTTGCTACCCACAGGCCCTTGCAAACCTCCAGCCTGCTCGCCGGTTCACTGCCCACAGGCACTCCCTTTGGCTGTTTCCCCTGGAACCCCAGCCCCTGCATGTCACTCAGCCCTGGGAAGACCCTAGTCCTTCTGCAGATCTGTCAACTGCCCTTCTGCCTGCTTTCCTTTGTGCTTTTACTATATAAGCAGCCGGCTTATGGGGGGTGCAGAGCAGATTTCTGTGGCTGACCTGCTGCTCTCCCAGCTGCCAGCAGGACTGGAACAAACGCTCACGTATGATTCAACCCTGTCTCTGCTTCATTGGCTCAAGTAGTAACAGGCAGCAGGACCCATTGTTTGTCCGGTTACAACATCAACTTTTTCTACATGAAAAAAGTGCTTAAAATTCCCCATGAGGCCCTGCCTCAGGGCCACAGCTCTGAAGGAGGAGCTCCCAGGCTGGCTGCGCATCTTCCTGGCTTTTGTCAGGCTTCACTACTGGTCCACACACCCTTGGAACATAGGATCCAAACAATGATAGTAACACAGAAAAGACACTGAGTTACCTTTCTCTGGAAAGATGTTGTTTTTGGTGAGCTTGACACTTTTGGGCCTGGGGCTGCTGTCATCCATGCCCATGATCAGGTTGCGGAAAAACAGATCGAACTTCTTCCTGCTGTCCGTGTTGATGGTGCCGGCCACGGTCCACACCAGGGCGAAGAGGAACAGGCCTTGCAGCCAGAGGAAGATCTGCTGGCTTGTCAGGCCTTCAGAGCCTTCGCTTTCGTCTTCCTTTATGTCCCTGATTTCATCTGAAAGCAAGGAGAGGGACTCAGGGAAAGCTGCAGAATGGTGTGACCTGGGCCTGAGTCGGTGAGGGGCCTGGAGAGAGGATGGACATTGGCTGAGTGGCCATCACGTGCCAGATCCTTTGTCCACATACATTTCTCCCCATTTTTTTGTTGTGGTAAGATACTCATAACAACAAGTGACCACTAACCATTTTTAAGCGTGCACTTCAGGGAAGTGCGTTCACAGTGCCAAGAGCCATCACCACCATCCGTCTCCAGAGCTCTCTCATCTTGCAAAACTGGAACTATGTCCCCATCACACACTCACTCCCATCGTCCCTCTCCCTCCTTCTGACAACCGCTATTCAACTGTCGTCTCTATAAATCTGACAACCCCAGGGATGGAGGCAAGATCACCCAGTGAGGTTAAACTCAGTGGGTGAAGTTTGAGGAGAAATAGTTTCAAATGATCTTCTCTAAGATACTTGCTAACAACAGAGAAACCAGTCACTTTACAATAGAGACACATGGCTGGTCAAAGTTAGCTGGCCAAAGCCTTCACCAGCACACAGGCGCCCCTACACCACGTGCCTCTCGGGGCACTAGGGACCCAGCACCCTCCTAAGGCTTCCACCCAAAGGCGCGAGCCCGCGTCTGATTGTGAGAAAACACGAGGCCACAAGCTGCGAGGCATTCTGTCACGTAACTGACAGTGTTATCAGGTGACACGGCTATGGGAGACCAGGAAAAATAGAGGACTGTCACAGGCTGCAGGAGCCCAAGAAGATGTAATAATTAAATACAATGTGGCACCTTGAATTGGAGTCTGGAACAGGAAAGGGACATTTGTGAGAAAACTGGTCAAATTCAAATAAAGTCTATAGTATAGTTAACATAGTATCAAGGTTAATTTCCTTATTCTGATCATTGTGCCTGGGCTATATAAAATGTTAACGTTAAAAAAAGCTAGGTGAAGGTATATGTGAGTCTCTATACTCTTCAGCAATTTTCTCTAAGTACTGTATAAAGTCATTTCGAAATAAAATGCTAAAAATGTATTTACTGTTCCTTATCTCAAAGCCCATGGATCACAGCGATCATGTTCTTGCATTTCCACATCAACAGAGCAAAGGGTTAGAGCTCTGAAATCATATTTGTGTGTTCAAACCAGCCTTCCATTTCAATAGTTGTATCTGGGCGCTTCTGAGTGGGCTCATGGCTACAGACTGGGGAAGGCAAGCGGTTAGGTCCCTCGGTGTCGGGACAAAGCGGCCCTCTCTCATGACGGTGCCTTCTCTCCTGGAGGAGATACTGCACAAGAACAAGAGACAGCTGGGAAAGTATACAAAACCCACAAATATTCATGCACACACAGACATTGCATGCAATCTGTGTGCTTTGGAAACATTGTGTAACTTTAATTTTAGAAAACCAAATTAATATTTAGCCAAAGAAAGTACACTCAACAGTTCACCGCGCTACACTTTTGCTCTGCATCTATCACACCTTTCGAAGAATGGGCTGCAAAGTGCTAATGCAGCAGAAGTTGTAGGAAGGTCCATCTTGAGTTTGAGTTACATGCTCTTTTGAGAAAGAAATGGCACCCAATAAAAGTTTTCTAAATGGACACACCCTTTGTCATTTCTAGTAGAATTCAAGAAAGTTTGATTTATGTAAAACAGTTCCAGGGAACTTCTCCTGCACAGCTAAACCAATGGGCCTATGATTTATGTGCTTCCCATGCCCTGGAAAAGTCTTCTAGTTTGTAGACTAATGTAAGCAGTTCTTTATAGTCTATCTGGGTGTTTTGCAAATTCAGATTTTTATAATTGTATGTTTTCTTAATTTCCTGTCTAATTTTTCAGAATTTTTATTCAGAGATACGTTTGCATGTACCAGCTGCATTCATTTCCCTCCAGGATACGCTCGCATGCTAGGTAAAGAGACAGGGATTATCGCTCCCATTCTGCAGATGAGGAACCTGAGACCGAGAAGAGATGGATGATTTGCACAAGAACATCCAGAAAATCAATCCAAGATCAAAGCTAAAGCCAAAATACGTGGACTCTTTCCACCAAACTCTACTATCTCCACTCCAAAGGCTTGCTTGTTCTAGATCAAAATGCTGATCTGAAACTCAGGGTTGGGCAGAATAAAAGGGTGTGAGTGGAAGAAATAGCCAAGGCACAGCCCACCCCATGTGGGAACGCTTACCAAGCAGAGAGGAGTACAGTCTCATCATGGAGAAGGCAAGGTGGGTGGGAGATGTTTGGACCACAAATTTACACTGGAGGCGAATGAATTCCAGGCAGGGCTGGACAAGCCACATGAACATGTCATTGACCTGAAAGCAGAAAGTGAAATTCAAGATGTAATAAAAAAAATGAGTTTAGGAGCAAGAGCTTGGAACACCTCGGGGAGCGAGATGCTGGTAAAACCGCTGATTACTGTGAGTGCCTCTGTGCCCCTCCCGGCTTCCCACTTAAGGGGCACAGGCCACAGGCCCCGCTCGGTCCACTGTGGGTGGGCAGAAAGGCTGCCGCTGCAGTAGGTCAGCTGCAGGACACATGCAATAGCTTCAGGGCCCAAACAGGACATCTGACTTTGTTTCTATAAAATGTTCTAAACAGCCATTTGCAAATGACTGGCATTTGTAAGGCAGATCCTGTACACAGGCCTCAGCAAGTGCAGCGCTAAGTTCAAGGCTCATTGTCATTAACTCCCTGGATGTGCATACAGACCCACTTGTGGGTTAATAATCCCAGTCTCTTGTCTCTGCTCTCCCTCCCCCCATTTACTCTTTAAAAAAAACCTACTTGCCCTAGCTGGTTTGGCCTGTGGACTGAAGGGTCCTGGGTTCCATTCCAGTCAAGGGCACATATCCAGGTTGTGGGCTCAATCCCCAGTGTGGGGCGTGCAGAAGGCAGGCAATCAATGATTCTCTCTCATAATTGATGTTTCTCTCTCTCTCTCCCTCTCCCTCTCCCTTCCTCTCTGAAATCAATAAAAATATATTTAAAAAAACTACTTGACTCACTTCCTCCTCCTAGTTTAGAGTGGTTTTTTTTTTCATTTTTCTTATAATTTACTTGTGACTGTTACTGTAAATTATCTTGAGTCCTTTTTTGGAAGTAGACAAGTCACCGCTAAATAAACGCATTCGTAGGTTGCACATATATGTGGGTACGTGTGAATGTATAGATGCATTATCAAACATATGAATATATGTACACGGGTGGGTGGCATATGCACTCCATCAACGAGCACTAACGGAGTGACTGCAGTGTCGGAGGTGCTGAGGATAGAAGGTGGGCAAGAGAGCCGAGTCCCTGCCCCCCGGAGCTTCCCGAGGGGCAGGAGGGACCAACGGTCAGTAGTTACACAAGGAAGAGCACGAGTAAGAGACTCACAAACCAGGGAACCACTGCCAGGTCACAAGAAAGGCACCGCAGGAAGGAGGGGGCTATGGGGAGGCGTGCTTGCAGCTAAGAGGAGTGAGCGCATTGGTCAGGAACTGCTCCCGGCCAGTCCCAGGGGAGCTGCTGCTCCAAGACCGCTCCTCGTGGCTTCCAGGCGATGGGTTCCGGGGGGGAAACCACGCAGGACCATGGGCCCTGCTGACGGGCTGGAGGAGGCTTCTTCAAGAAGGAGGCCTCGCGCCCACCCGGGAAGCAAGGGTGACTCCTCACCAGATGAAATGGGGCCAGGTTTGCAGGAAGAGGCACACCAAGTACAAAAGGCCTGAGGGGGGGAGACCAGACCTGAGGCTGGAGGGGGCGGGTGTGAGGCTGGAGGCAGGTAGGGCCGGATCCGAGCCCCAGCCTCTGACAAGGGGTGAGCCTTTGTGCTGGGTCGCTGGGGCTTCCTGTGCCCGCTGGGAAGGTCTGCGTGCACATGGACATGTGTCTGCATAAACGCGTGTGCTCAGGCATCTTGCACATGCATGTACATGTGACAGGCAGAAGCTGTCCTACAAGGCTCCCGGAGCGATCGCAGTGGGAGTAACACCCTTCTTGGTGTCCCCGTGGGAACCTGTTTTGGGATCCGATCGATGCAGGGAAAGCCGGGGGCACCTAGGCTGAGTGGCAGGTGCCCCTCCCCCGCAGGCCACCCCCTTTCAGGAAGAGATGGGGATGGAGCCACATCCACTGCCTCCAGCGCCCTGAGGGGTGTGAGTAGGTTACAGGGTGGGGGTGTCGGGGAGAGGAACGCAGGGCGGCCCCCTCCATCCACGCAGAGCCCTTCTAGAGCCTTCTGCTGGGGAGCGGGGGCGGGTGACCTTCCTGCCACCACACAGGATTGGGCTCAGGCACCGGGTTTCCCCCGGGGGGTGGAGGGTAGAAGAGGGGGGATGGAAGGAGAACCAACCTCATTGTCCCGCCCCACCACATGGAGAAGGAAGAGGGGGAAATGGCAGCCAGGAAGCCAGGCACGGGCAGGTGGGGCTCCCTGCCCTCCGCGCCTCCTGGGGTGGTGAAGGTGAAGGCCTCCAGGGGAGGAGGGCAGCCAGGAGGGAGAGGGGAGCGGCTCACCAGCTCCTTGTGCTCCTCAGTGAGAGTGGAGGGCAGGGTGTCCATGTAGGAGTCCTTCAGGGGCTTCCAGCCCAGCTGGTGGGGCTCCATGTAGATCATGCCGCACCTGGAAGCGCGTGGGTGAGGCAGTGCTCAGTCCGGCCGAGCTGGGGCAGGTCGCAGGCCACCGGAAGGGCCCAGACATTTGGTCAGGAAGGGCGGAGGCCAGTGGTGGTGGTGGTGGCGGGGGTGGGGTGGGGGGGGGGCTTGGGAGCCAGAGGGACCTGGTTGGAATCCCAGCCCCAGATCCTGCTAATTGAGTGACCATGGGCAAGGTTTCCTTACTGTCTCTGATTATACATCCTTGTCTATAAATTGAGGAATATAAAAGATATATAGTTCATAGTGCTGTTGTAATGGATACAATGCCAATGAAGAGTTTAGCACTAAAAAAAAAAAAAGTTGAGCACTGTGCCCAGCACCTAGGAAATTCCGGATCAATGGCAACTGCTATCGGTACCTAGTGTATGTTCCCATGGACTGACATGCAACATTTTTTGTTTGTTAATCCTCACCCAAGCATACTTAAAAAAAATTTTTTTTATTGATTTCAAAGAGAAAGATAGAGGGAAAGAGAGAGAGAAACCTCAATGATGACAGAGAATCACTGATCTGCTGCCTCCTGCATGCCCCCTACTGGGAATCGAGCCCACAACCCAGGCATGTGGCCTGACCAGGAATTGAACCCTGACCTCCCGGTTCATCGGTAGATGCTCAACCACTGAGGCACGCTGACTGAGCCCCAAGGACGCTTTTCCCATTGATTTTTAGACAGAGCAAGTGAGGAGTAGAGAAAGAAAGAAACACATCGATGTCAGAGACACACAAATTGGTTACCTCAGGCACGTGCCCCGAATGGGGCCAGGGATTGAGCCTGCAATCAAGGCAGATGCTCTTCACCAGAATCGAACCCAGGACCCTCCAGGCCACAGGCCGATGCCCTGACCACTGAACATTACGGCCAGGGCCTGACATGCCACGGTTTATGCAGCACATGTTCTGTCTGTCACAGCCAGGTGGTCTCTGGTTAGGTACCAATGCCGGGTCTCATTCATTGACCCCTCATGGCTGGCCAGCACCATGTTAGGCCCTAATGGCCTTCATCTCTAAATATTCCTCCTTTCGGTCTATGTCTTAGACACGAGGGGATCATGGCTCAGAGAGGCTCAGTGACTTGGGAGCGGTCACACAGCTAGCAAGTGGCATGACCAGGCTGGGAGCCCAGGTTGGTCTAACTTGCCGTGTGCTCTTTTTACTCCCTCCCTTCGTCTTTGGGAATGTAGGCCAATTTTATTTCATTTTTTAAGGACTTCAGGTGCACAGGGTTGGATTAATTATTATCCCTAGCACATGCTTCATTAGCATGGCCATTTTTCTATTTTTTTAAAATCCTCACCCAATGATTTGTTTTTCATTGATTTTTAGAAAGAGAGAGGAAGGAAGAGAGAGAGAGAGAGAGAGAGAGAGAGAGAGAGAGAGAGAGAGAGAGAAACATTGATGTGAGAGAGAAACATCAATCCTTTTGGTGTACAGGAAACGCTCCAACCAACTGAGCCCCTGGCCTGGGCAGGCGTGGCCTTTCTTAGTTAATGTTTCAATAATGTAGTAAGTGCCCATGAACTCATCACCCAGACAGAAGCTGGAATCTTGACAAGAACCTTCTAACCATATGGGCTCCCTTGTCCTGGCCCCTGGCTTTCTCCCGAGGTAACAGCATGTGAAACCCTGCGTTCGCCTGTTCCTTGATTTTCCGTCTTACATAGTTTATGGCAGCTCTGTGTGTTCCTAACGTGTATGTGTACTTATTTTAGTTTTTAACCATGTAAACAGGGGCACTATGATGTATGTAATATTGTGGGTTTACTTTTATACAGAATATTGCTAAGATTTTATCCTTAATACACTAGTATTTGACTTAGATCTATCCACAGAGTGGCATGTTAGTACCATTCATTTATTTTGAGTGCTGTATAATTGGTGACCTTGTTACACATTAAGTCACTCCTGTCAGTGGGCATTTGGGTTGTTTCCAAGTGCTGTTACTGTGAACTGTGCCACTGTGGACATGCTCATACGTGGGCAGAGGTCTGCATTGTATGTGGGCCAGGGTTTCTTTGGGGTATACATTTGGGAGCAGACGTGTGGGTCAGGAGGCCTATGAAGCGTCAATCTTAGGAGATAATGTCAAATTCTTTTCCAAAGTGCTTACTTGATTTGAGCCTATAACCAGCAATGCATATTAAGGAGCGATTTTATGACAAATCTAAGCGACAACAAATAATGCGACCTCCCGGGCTTAAACTCACTCCCGGAGCTCGCCCATTGCTCGGGCGGAGCGAGGTGACCCACCTGCTCACGGTGGCTGGCGAGGCCTGCTCCAGGTCGGCCGGCTCGAAGATCAGACTCATCTTGGAGCTCATCTGTATGATCTCTCCACTCATTAAACACAGCTGAAAGGAAAGCAGAGGGCGGAACTCCACCTGCCCGTCAGAGGCCTCGGTGGGCGCGGACGGTGGGCATGTGTCTGGAGCTCCTATCGCGTGCCGGGTGCATGGAGTAAAGCAGACAAAACCCCTGTCCTCGAGGGCTGTGCGTCTTGTTGAGAGGGGACAGGTGATACGAGAAATATAGAGTACATGATAGTATATAAGAGAGCAAATAAAAGAGAAAGATCAAGCAGAAGAGGGGGCTGCCGAACCTCGTCGGGGTTGGGGGGTCGTAGTTTAAATGGAGAGGCCAGCGCGGCCCTGAACTGCAGCCACAGGGGAACGCACAAGCAGCACTCAGACCGCATCACGTTCCGTGGCTCCTCCCGTGGTCACTGTAGAACTTACCGGCACCCTCCTCGGCTGCACTTGCCCGACTTCCACCAAAGACTTCTTTGGGACCCCATGGGCGAGTCACGCGCTAGAGTGACCAGAATATCTCCACAAACCCTTTTCGGAGGAGGAGGAGGCCACGGAAGCCCCGCGCTGAGCAAGTTGTGCAGCTCCACAGGACAGCGCCAAGGGCATACCAGGTGGGCGGGGGGCGGGGGGGGGATGGGGGGGCGGGGAGCAGCTGCCTTCCGCGCGCCAACAGGGCTCCAGTGAGATGCCTCCCGGGGGTGGGGGGAAGAGGACCCATCTCTCCGGCTGCCCATCCTGAGTTGTGGCTAAACAGCTCCTCGTATTCCCCGGCCCCCACCTAACACTCCCGGGAACAGGCAGACGCACCAGGGAGGCCCAGCTGGATGGGCTGACCACCAGCGGGGTCACCTCTGGATCAAGGAAAGTCAGAGGCACCCCCCTCGGGAGGCGTGATTTACACCGAAGCCCAGGCGTGCGAGGCGCTTCGCTGGCTCTGACTCTGTACTTCCCATCTGAAGGCCAACGGACACTCCGCACAATGTCGAACCGCTAGCACAGTCCGTGTCATGGAATAAGATGTGTTTCTATTTTTATTTGTTATATAATCAAAATTATGCACATGCTATGCCTAGGTCTTCCATGGTGAGCATAGCTCCCTCTCCATCTTGTGAAATGTAAATACAGTAGTATTGATAGTGACATCTATTCACTATGGGAAATCTTCCTTATGATGTCATACATTTTATTTTATTTTAAACATTATTTAGCGCTTGCTATATGCAGGCACTGTGATAAGCAGTTTGCAAATATTAACTTACCTATCTTCCTAACAACACTGAGGGAGGCACCATCAGCCCCACTTTGTAGATGATAAAACTGAGGCACAGGGAGTCTGAACAGCTTGTCTGAGGTTACACGCCTGGCCGGTGCCTGGGCAGGGTCTGAGCCAGGCTGTGTGGCTGAGTCCAGGCTCTTTCACCACCACACTTCATGTGCACACGCATCTCCAGCGGCTGCTGCGGCAGCGTCTCCGACCCACTGGTGCTCGTGCAACGTCCCCCTGCCCACCCCTATCAAGGAGTGGAGCTGTTTCTCCGCCCTCTTGCATCTGGGCAGGCCTGTGACTTCTCTGACCCATGGAATTCAGAAAAAGTGACACTGTGCCCATCCAAGCATAGCCCTTAATTTCCTGGAAACTTCCACCTACTGCCTCTTAGAAACACCCTGTAAGAAGTGCCACAACCTGGGACCAAGTGAGAAGCCCGAGCCCTGTGGAGAGGCCTGGAGGATGAAGTGCTATTTGGAGAGGGAGGGAGGGAGGGAGAGGGCGGGGGAGGGAGAGAGAAAGGGAGGGAGAGGGGGAGGGAGGGAGAGAGAGAGAGAGGGGTTGGGAGGAAGAGAGAGAGGGAGAGGGAGGGGGAGGGGGAGGGAGGGAGAGGGAGAGGGAGGGGAGGGAGAGGGAGAGGGAGGGAGGGAGAGAGGGAGAGGGAGAGGGAGGGAGGGAGAGAGGGAGAGGGAGGGGGCGGGAGGAAGAGAGAGGGAGAGGGAGGGGAGGGAGAGAGGGAGAGGGAGGGGGCGGGAGGAAGAGAGAGGGAGAGGGAGAGGGAGGGAGGGAGAGAGGGAGAGGGAGGGGTTGGGAGGAAGAGAGAGAGGGAGGGGGAGGGGGAGGGGGAGGGAGGGAGAGGGAGAGGGAGGGGGAGGGATGGAGAGAGAGAGGGAGGGGTTGGGAGGAAGAGAGAGAGAGAGGGAGAGGCAGGGAGGGAGAAGGAGGGAGAGGGAGGAAGAGAGAGGGAGAGGGAGGGGAGGGAGAGGAGAAGGGAAGGGGTGGGGGAGAGAGGAAAAGCAATGTCAGACGCAAAAGCTACCTTTTTGTTGTCATCCAGAACAGTGTTCATGTTTTCAATCCAAACGGCATCCACGGGCCCATCGAATATGATCCACTTGCGATCCTCAGACAGGGAAGACGCCTGCTCCCGGAAAGCGTTGGCGAGGACGCCGTCGGTCCACTCGTGGCTCACTTGGTCGAAGCACCCATACAGCTGCCCCATGGTGATGGCCTTGGGGTTGATGACCTTGTACTCCACAGCAAACTCCCCCATCTGGTTGGCTGGGCAAGAAGGTCCAACCCGAGTTACAAAGGTTCTGGTGAGACCAGAACGTCGGACGAGAGAACGCCATCTCAAAGGCCGAGCAACCACGATGAATGTGCCATCCAGAGAAGCCTTCTAACGTTTGCGTGCAGCTTTTTAAAGATTGTTAGGTCATTACAGCCATGTGTTTCTTGCCATCGGTTCTCTAAGGCTCACTTCCAGCAGGCAAGGGTGCCCATGAGACGTAAAGAACCGGCTGGGCCTACAGGACCCCGGCAGTGAGGGGGGTGCACACCCAGGGCCTCCGTGTGCGGCTCTCACAGCTGCCCAAGAACCTGAACTCGACTGGAGATGAAGAAACCGCTGACGGGTAAGAGATTCTGGAAAACGGTGGTAACTTTTCTTTCTTTACCTAAAGGACTGGCTCAGCCCTGAAACCCCTTCACTAGCTGTTCAGACGTGCCCCTGAGAAACGCACCCACGGTGGCCAGGACCCCGGAATGCCAGGCGGTATTGGCACCGAAGTTGTGCTTAATGACAGAAAGTGACCTCTGCCACCTGGTCCTTCAGTAAGGAAAAGTTGGCATGCTTAAGCCACGAGTTAAAAAAAGAACCATTTCTGCAGAATCCCAAAGCAAAGAATTGGGGTAGCCTCCTTTCCTGAACTACATTCAAATCTCAACATTATGAAAGTTTGAAATGCCCAAGTGAGTTATGAAGGCCAAGTTAGTCACAAAAACTCAAAAATCCAACAGCAACTCAGTTACCTTTTGTTATTAGGAAAAAAAATCGTATGCAATAAAAGGCTAATATGCAAATCGTCCCCTCGACCAGGAGTTTGACTGGGAGTTCAACCAGGAATTCGACCAGGGGGTGGGGCTGGCCAGCCAACCACCTGAGGCCCTTCCCCTCAACCAGCCCTGCCCCTGATCAGGCAAGCAGGCAGAGTGGTTAGGGGAGTCAGGCAGGCAGAGGTGGTTAGGGACAATCAGGCAGGCAGGCAAGTGATTAGGGGCATCTGGCAGGCAGGCAGGCAGAGTGGTTAGAGGCATTCAGGCAGGCAGGCAGGTGGTTAGGAGCCAGCAGTCCTGGATTGCGAGAGGGATGTCAGACTGCCGATTTAGGCAGGGATCAGGCCTAAAATGGCAGTCGGACATCCCTCGAGGGTTCTGGATTGCGAGAGGGTGCAAGCCAGGCTGAGGAACCCCCCCACCCCCATGCATGAATTTTGTGCACTGGGCCTCTAGTGTTAAAATAAAATCCTAGAAGGGATCATGTAAGCACAGTCACAAAGCCCTGCTTTCAGAACCACAGGCTTGCGTTTCATTAAAAAATTCCCCCAAAATGGTTTCTCTGGCAATAAATGTCGCTTCCATTTGTTGAGGAGGAACTGTGCTAGGTTAGTTACCTGCATGATCTCATGTAATTCTCACAACAATCCTGTTTACAGCTGGAAAACCAGGGGCTAAAAGAGGCTCAGTCATTTGCCCAAGGTCTGGGTCTGATTAAAAAGTCCAAGGGCTGCCGAAACCGGTTTGGCTCCGTGGATAGAGCGTCGGCCTGCGGACTGAAAGGTCCCAGGTTCCATTCTGGTCAAGGGCATGTACCTGGGTTGTGGGCACATCCCCAGTGGGAGATGTGCAGGGGGCAGCTGATTGATGTTTCTCTCTCATTGATGTTTCTAACTCTCTATCCCTCTCCCTTCCTCTCTGTAAAAAATCAATAAAATATATTTTTTTAAAAAAGCCCAAGGGCTCATCCTCTACGTTTAAAGGGAGGGAGGGAGGAAGGGGGGTGGGGGATGGAAGTGGGGAGGGAGGGAGGGAAGAAAGAAAGAAAATGATTTGCTTTTAGAAGAATTTCGTTTTTAAACTCTCTCCCTGGGAAACCTTTGGGAAGCCAGCTGTTCAGCAGCTGAGAAAATGCCTCCGGCCTTAATGATGGGCACAAAACCCCACGGAAGCTCCCTCCTCCTCGTTTTCTGCTTGCAGGCGTCTGTGTGCCAGCTTCTGTTTTTGGCTCTGACATCACAATCCAGAGGTGGCAAAAAACACCCCAAAACAAACCCCGCTGGGCACCCCCTGTCCTGCCGAGTGGGGGGTGAGCTGTACCTTTTTGTAAGTCACCCAGAGCTGCAGCCAGCACTTTATAAGCACAGGTCTTGCCCCCCATGGGGCCTCCAACAATCATGTAGCCGTGTCTCACCAGCATCATCTCATAGATCTGAGAGGAGACAGCATATAAGACATCCATCAACGCAAACCTCCCAGCACTGCAGTCAGGCAGACATTGGTGAGGACTGAGCGGTCCAAGGGATCCCCACTGTCACACCTCCCTCTGCTGAGCCAGTCTTTGGGATGATACGTCATTTAACTACCTTCTGGGTGAATTAATGTGTGTGTGTGTCAGATTATAGAAGAGATTGGAACTACCATTTGCTCTGACCCAGTCGGTGCTCAGCATCGAGTGATTTACCAAACCTATTTTTTTTAATCTGTTCAGATGGCACAGACCACCTCCCAACGGTGGGAATGGTGCCCTCAGAAGAGGTCGCTGACCCGCGGGCAGAGCAGGTCCGCACACGCAGGCCTCTGCCTCAGAGCCCCGAATCGTCTCACAGCACTGTTTCCACTTGCTCATTTGCTTGTTAGTTTTCTGAGTGATCCATTTTACTTATTTTTTACTTTAAAAATTCTTGTTCAATTGCAGTTTACATTCAATATCACTTTGTATTAGTGTCAGGGGCCCAGCATAGTGGCCAGATAGTCAGATAGTCATATGCTTTACAAGGTGTCCCCCGATGTCTCCAGTCCCCCCCTCAAGCCCCCCCGCCCGGCCCCGTACACTGTTCTTACAGAGCCATTGACTACACCCCCTGTGCTGCACTTCACATCCCGTGACTGTTAGTACCTGCAATCTGCACGTCTCAACCCCTTCCCCTATTACCGCCCCCCCCCCCTCCGCCCCACAGCCATCACTCTGTTCTCTGTAGGAAAAGGAAACAGTGGCCATGTCAGCACATTGCATGTCTATTGGAAACGCCCTTTCTTGAGGCCTCAGTGCTGTTCTGACTTGACTGGAACGCTCAGGAGAAGAGACGTGCCTCCTGAGCCAGGCCCCATAGAATATAAATGACCCGTCATCGGCTCAGGGATGGTCCTGTGACGCTGGGCCCCAGCCACAACCAGCGAATCCTGAGCTTGGGCTGAAGCCACTGGAGAGTGAGGCTCTTTCCCTCCTGGGCTTGCACCCGGGACAGTCTCAGCCGGAGGTGCTGGGGCCACCCGAGAAGGAAGTTTTAATGCAGAGAGAGCAGCCCAGAACCGAAGAGACAGACTCCTGGGTGTCGTATAGAAACCTGGATATTCCCCTACTATTCAGTCCAGTCAGTGAATAAATCCCTTTTGTTGATTCAGGCAGTTTGAGGCGGGTTTCTCTCACTGGGAATTGAGAAATCTGGAGTAATTCAAAATCCCGTGCTTCAAAGGGAAGACCCCAAACTAAAAAAAGCAACCCCAAGGAAGATGGTCATAGGAAAAATAGGGGGTTTTAAACTTCAGCTTGGAAATGAAGCAAAGGCCTAGAGGGTAAAGGTGCCTCCATTGCTCCCTCCACCTCTCTCCAGGCACCTGGCATTGCGTCCTGATTCTCATGTTCTCATTCCTGACTTCAGCAACAGTACACGGGTCTATGCCCACCGGAGTCCGAGGAACCCACCTGGATAATTTTCCCAATAAACCAAGGCACTGGCTGGAGTTTCATCTTTCTGATGTTCTCATTCAGCACTTCCATAAACACTTGGTAATCTGACTCCGGAAGCACGACTCCAGGGAACAAATCCGATATAATTCCCTGGGAGTCAGAATTGAGAGAGGTGGACAGGGTGGATTATCAGCTGTGTGGCTCTACATGGTCCTAAAATGAGATCTACACAAACTTCGTAAAATTCCAAACCTCGTTTCCCCTGCACCAAAACTCAGCCAAATTACATATTCTGACATCATCTGTTCCACATGATTTCCCTCCCAAATAACGTTAAAAGTCAGCAAATATTTAATGAGCCTGTGCTATGTTCCAGTCCTTGTACTGGGAATGAATAAGACAGTCAGAATTTCTGTCTTAATGGCACAACCTGGTAAGGAAGAGGCGTTAAATAATTATAAAAGGAAACTAACTAAATTTAATAAAAACTATCACCCACACCTCAGAATGAATATTATCCTATCAGTGAAACCATCTACACTAATAAAAGACAAATATGTTAATTGACCGAACCTTTGCTATGCCCTAAGCCACGCCCACCAGCCAATCAGAGTGACTATATGCAAATTAACCCAACCAAGATGGCAGCCGGCAGACACGGAGCTGGAGCAAGCAGGAGGCTTGGTTGCCCGGGCAATGGAGGAAGCCAAGCTTCCCGCCTGCTCTGAGCTGGTTGTGACCTCCGCTCATGGCAACAAAGTTTCAATTATAGAAGACAAATAAATACCAGATACCTGCTTCCAGCCAGCCTCCACTGGGAGCTTGGGTGGCTGGGGGCTGTGGCCAGCCTGCAAACAGCCATCAGCCCCTCACCCAGACTGGGCAGGCACTCCTATATAATAAAAGGGTAATATGCAAATTGACCCTAACAGCAGAACAACTGGGAATGACTGGTCACTATGACACACACTGACCACCAGGGGGAAGATGCTCAATGTAGGAGCTTCCCCCTGTGGTCAGTGCACTCTCACAAGGGGAGCTCTGCTCAGCCACAAGCCAGGCTGCCAGCTGCCAGTATAGCAGTGGTGGTGGGAGCCTCTCCCGCCTCCTCAGCAGCGCTAAGGATGTCTGACTGCAGCTTAGGCCTGCTCCCCACTGGCAAGTGGACATCCCCCGAGGGCTCAAGGGCTGCCAGAGGGATGTCTGACTGCCAGCTTAGGCCCAATCCCCCAGGGAGCAGGCCTAAGCCAGCAGGTGGTCATCCCCTGAGGGATCCCAGACTGTGAGAGGGCACAGGTCGGGCTGAAGGGCCCCACTGAGTGCACAAATTTTTGTGCACCGGGCCTCTAGTCTTTATTAAAATTGGTAACTAGACAGAAATGTTGCCGTCCCCATTGTTACTAACACTTGGGGGGCTACCTGGCAAGCGGGTGCTGACTGTCAGGGAGGGGTGCCTGAGGGGTGCTGCAGAGACACCTCCCCTCAGAAGTGGGGTCCCAGAGCCAGCCCCACCGCACACCTGGAACAGAGGGACATCCTGAGCCAAGAACTTGGCCAGGTTGACGTCCAGCAGGGCCCGGAGCAGCAGGATGCTCTCGTTCTCCTCCGGGTACTTGAGCTTGAGGTTGCCGGCGGCGGTGAGCACAGACTTGACGGCGCGCATGCCGTAGTCGTAGTGGTGCTGCGAGGAGAGCTGCTCCGAGCACAGGCGGTAGGTGGCCACGATCTTCTGGGCGAGGCTGGGGCATAAAGACACACGTCTGCATGTCCCCGAGCGGATCACGCCCGCACAGCACACATTCCCACATCCCTGGCCCTGGCCCTTCAGAGCGGGCCTGCCAGGATGGATGAGGAAGGCCCGTCGTTGGAAGGCCTCCTGACAGTGCTGCCATCATGAGCTAAGGAAGCCTGGTAGCCCCCAAAGTTAGGGTGAGGCAGCGAGCACACACAGATGCACAGCGTGCTGTCTGAGAAACTGCATGTGTACATGCTTGTATACGTTTACTAGGATGTGACTGTATGCACACATGCACACACACACACACACACGCACACACATCTGGAAAAAATACACCAAACTGTGAGTAATGATAACTGCTGGCCCCTGGGGGGAGGGCTCAGGGGTCACTGAAGCGAAACTCACTTTTTTCACTTTTGTAACGCTACGCCTTCTTGAATGTCCATGCTTTCCTTTTTATATTTAAAAACCAACCCAAACATCACTGTCCTCACACACAGCACATGCATACTCACAGGCACCACCATGTCTTACTCTCCCTGGCCCGAGCCGGCCACACAGCCTGCCCCACGCCCCGGCCAGCGGCACGTGACGGAGGGAAGGGCGCCGCTCCCCACGGCCCAGGAAAGCCTGCTCAGAGCCCGCGCTCCTGTGTGGTGCTGGCGTGTGAGAAACTGGGCTCCTGCCCTTGGGAGGAACTGCCCCGATCACAGACACCTTGTTTCCAGGGAGTGAGGAGTAAACACTCCTTGCTAAGCCCCACTGGCGAGGGGTCAGGGTTCCCCAACTAATGGGCTATGCGCACCCCCTTGCAGGGAGCCCCTCATGAGACTGATTACTCTGACAGCAAAGGCCCTGCTGCTTACAGCACCAGCACAGGGTGGGCAGAAGGCAGGTGGCCCAATGAACGTTTGCCAATGGAGGGATAAATAAATTGAATGGGCAAATCAATGTCATCCAGCTCGCTTATGGATAAACTAAATTGAGCCTCATGAGATGAGGCAGCCGCTTGGCCTAGGAGGGGGGCAGGTGCCGTTCGCAGGTCTGCAGCCCTGGGGTGGGGATGAGAGGAGCCAGGCACGGGCACGCTGAGGCCTTTGCAGACCTCTGCATCAGCAAAACATCGACTGGTGGTGGCCAGGACAATGTAAACGGACAAATGTAAAATCCGAAACAGGCCAATGAAAGCCATTCTCAGTGATGTTAGTGACCCTGGGTGCATGTGATAAAGACACGCAGCTCTGTGTGTGTGTGTCTGTGTGTGTGTCTGTGTGTGTATGTATGTATCTGTGTGTGTGTGTGTGTGTGTGTGTGTGTCTTGGAAAAACTGGGCAGCACTGAAATGAGAGATACTTGGTTGAAATAAAAGTTGTATTGATAACAATGTTAATTCTAAATTATGTTAAAATCTCCCCTTCAATCTTGGAATAACTTCATGTTTTTCAGTCTTGCCTTAAGCCATTTAGGTGTGTGTGTGTGTGTGTGTGTGTATGGGTGTGTATATGTGTCTGTGTCTGTGTGTGTATGTATGTCTCTCTCTGTGTGCCTGTTTGTTTATGTGTGTCTGTGTATGTGCGCATGTATGTTTCTTTGTGTGTTTATATGTGTGCGCGTGTGTCTCTGTGTGAATGTGCATGTGTGTGTCTCTGTGTGTCTGTATGTGCGTGTGTGTGCGTGTGTGTGAGAGAGACGCAGGTGCTGTGAGGGGTTGGGAGCAGGTGAGTGATGTTTCTTTAGCAGAAGCCCAGATGCCATTAGAAAAAGGAGGCCTTTTCCTGGGAATCTGGGTCATTCCCAGCCCGGGGTCAGGTCAGGACCAAGGTGGGCCGAGGTGCCTGCACACCGACCTGAACAGAAGCCTGTTCTCATTCCTCCCTCCCCAGAGGCAGCCCACCTGCATCTGCCCCACACGGTCCTCGTGCAGGGCCTGCTGAGCCCGCTGGAACGCCAGTGCGGCTTACCTTCTGGAGTCCAGAAACCCCATGGAGTAGAGCGAGATCTCTCCAATGAGGGCGTAGTCCGGCACCATCATGGCCACTGTCCGGAACAAGGCCTGGAAAAGGAACAGCTATTCAGGAGCCGAGGGCGCACAGGGGTGTGCTGGGGAGGCCTGTCTGCAGAGGCAGAGAGGAGTAGCACGACCTGACAATCACGGAGGAGTGCGCTGGAGGACAAGTCAATGCCGAGGGGCCGCCTGCGCCCGCCGCCCCACTACCCGCCCCGGCCTGACCAGGTACATGCTGCCACACTGGGCCCCTCAGTCATTCAGAGGCCGGGTGCCGGTCAATCAGGCTCAGTCATTGTGGAGCTTCCCGCAGGGCTCGCTTAGAGCGCAGGCTGGCATGTGAGGAGCCTCCTGAGGCAGAGCAGCCGACCAAGTCCCTGTTCTGTCGCCTTCCAGCTGTGCACAGGTGATGCCTCCCTGCTGGACCTTGGTTCCTTCGTCTCCAAATGGGCTGACACCTTACCCTCTTCATGGCTGTCATGAGAACAGCTGATGCAGGTGAGTGAGGCGCATACTTAGGAAAGTGTGCGGCATCTAGTGAGTCCTCATACACATCAGCTGCTGCTCTTATTCCCTTAGATCTCGGAGGGGAAGTGACTCGCCAAAGCCACGCGTTCGAGGCGGAGCCGGACTGGAAAGAGCCTGGTGCTTTCTAGGTCAGCGGTTCTCAACCTTCCTGATGCCGCGGCCCTTTAATACAGCTCCTCATGTTGTGGTGACCCCCAACCATAAAATTATTTTTGTTGCTACTTCATAACTGTAATGTTGCTACTGTTATGAATCATAATGTAAATATCTGATATGCAGGATGTATTTTCATTGTTCGCGACCCACAGGTTGAGAACCGCTATGCTAGACCCTCGGCTCACAGAAGTTTCTTGTGCAGATTGAATGTGGTTGTTGGCTGGAGAGGTGCAGGGGGGAGTTACAGCAACTGGGTGGTGGAAAGAAGAAAGGTGGCCTGAGGGTTGGAACGTTGTCCTGCACACCAAAAGAGGGCGGTTCTGATCCCCGTCGGGACACATACCCAGGCTGCAGGTTCGATCCTGTCGGGGTGTGTGCAAGAGGCAGCCGATAGATGTCTCTCTCGCATCAATATTTCCCTCTCTCTTTCCCTTCCTCTCTCTAAAAAAAAAAAAAAATTCAATAAAAATTTTTAAAAATAATAAGAAATGTGAGTCCAACTTCTACTAGTACTGTAGGTCTCACTGCCCTGTGTTGACTAGCGAGGAGGGAGTGGAGGAGCCATGGTTGAGGACCCCTGGCTCTCCCCGGTTCCCGGAGGGGGCGAGTGGTGGGTCAGAACAGGTGATAACAGCGCGTTTCTAGCCAGTGGATCATCACGGACGGCAGGTCCTCGAATAATGTCCATTCTTCCAGCATCGCTTCATTCCGGCATTGATGAGCTGCCGCGGAACGTCGCTCTGTCTGTCAATGAGCCTTGCTAACATGGGTTTCACCGTGAGCTGCTTTGCTTAAAGTCGCAGAACCTACCGATGACAGGAAGTGGGCACTTGCAGCCCTACAGCCGTGAGCGTGGCTCTGGCTGGTTCCTCGAGTGTCTTCTACCCAAGGGGCTGGAGCATAACTTGGAATAGAGCCAGTCGGGCCGCAGACCAGCCTCCCGCTGGCTGCGCTTCCCATGTGGTTGGGGTGCCAGGTGCTCTTCCCGCAGGAGGGTTTTGGGTTTTCCTTCCATGGAGAAGCCATCACGTGAGGCCTGCTTGGCTCTCTCTTCTCCTTGAGGCCTCTCCTTCCCCCCTGGCTGCAGGTCATGGGTATCGCCACGGCTTAGCTCAGGCCAGCCCGGCAGTCAGCACTGGGCACAAACAGGCTCTGCGGCCCCCTCTCCGCGGGCTGGGACAGCCTGTGTGGGCATGGGCACTGCTTAGGTGCCCGTTCCCCAGTTTGGTAGTAAGGGGAGATCCATGTGGTTGGCCAAGGCTCGCCAGCGTCCTCTGTATCCAACTCCGATGCTTTTTACAAGAGCTATAATTTGCTTGGCTTACAGTGATATCTTTTTTTACATTGCACTTTAGCATCTAAAAGCCAGATTTCATGTAAAACTCCAAATTCCTGGCTTTCCCTGGCAGAGGAGAGGGTCTGGCGTGTCTGCAGGCCGGGCTCGGTGCCGCCTCTCCATGGGGCATCGCCAGCTGGGCCTCTCATTTGTGTGACCTGTCGGACCACTGACAATAGTGGGAAAGCACCCTTGTTCCCATGCACACGGTTTTCTGTATACATTGGCCACCCACTCCCTGCGGCCCTTCCGCACCGTCCATGAGAGGGAGAGGTTTGTTCTAGAGCCAGGAACCCTCACCTCCACCCACACACCCCTGTTACTGACTGAGGCTGAAGCACGTTGCCCGGTTCCATTATCTGGCTTCTCTGGAGACCCTGGTGCTTGCAGAGCTCCTGCACCGTTGAGCGTGCCCAGCCCCCTCCATGCGGACGCTCACCTTAAGGTTGTCGGGCAGCTCCGCCCTGCCCGCGTACCCAGGGTTCATGGTGATGAAGACCGCGCAGGTTGGGTTGAGGGAGAGCTCCGTGCCTTCGAAGATGAACATCTTCAGCTTCCGCATAATGGCTTGCTGAATGCTGAGGATCTGCTGTGCCACCACCGACAGCACCTCCACCTGCAGGGAGAGGGGCTGGCTGACGGAGCCCTGCTCAGACCCGCCCACCCCACCCCCAGAGGGCCCCTCACTCAGCAAAGAAAGGCCAACCACCTGTGAACCAGACCTTCAAAATGAGAAGCATGATTGGGGTTTTGGTAAAGAAAAAGTATGTGTGTGTGTGTGTGTGTGTGTGTGTGTGTGGTTTCCATAGCATTTCATCTCCCCCCCCCAATACCTAGCATAATGCATAAGGCATATTATGTACTTGGGCAGTGTTTGTTGGTTCAAATGGAATGTTTGTATGTCCTGAGCTCAATCCCCTAAAGGCCGTGGTCAGCAAACTGCAGCTCACGAGCCACATGCGGCTCTTTGGCCCCTTGAGTGTGACTCTCCTAAGCCTTAGGAGCACCCTAATTAAGTTAATAACAATGTACCTACCTATATAGTTTAAGTTTTAAAAATTTGGCTCTCAAAAGAAATTTCAATTGTTGTACTGTTGATATTTGGCTCTGTTGACTAATGAGTTTGCTGACCACTGCCCTAAGGGAGCAGGAATGGGAGATAGAAACATCAATGATGAGAATCATCATCAACTGCCTCCTGCACGCCCCCTACTGGAGATGGAGTCTGAAACCTGGGCATGTACCTTGACCAGGAATCGAACCATGACCTCCTGGTTCATAGATCGACGCTCAACCACTGAGACATGCTGGTCAGGCTACCCCCTCTTCTGTGATGCCTCTTTTGTGCCACTACTGTAATATCTATTATATTGAATTTGTTTCATTTAATTTTTATTTCCCTGTGTTAGATTTTAAGAGTCTAGAGAGAAAAACCATTTCTTATTTTTGTATCATGAATACATGCAGAATATCTGATATAGTAGCTGCTCAATACATTGTTGAATGAGCTAGTGACACACTGAATATGAGGTGCATATGTGTATAAAACAGGCATTTTATGTCCTTTAGGTCACTGAGTACCGACTCTGTGCCAGAGGCTGTAGAGGAGACGTCAGACCTGTCCTTGAGGAGCTGAGGGACTGAAGAGAGGCCTGGCATGCACAGCCTCTCTGTGGCCAGGAGCAGGGTTACCTCAATTCTATTGAACTCGTCAAAGCAGGCCCACGCTCCGGCCTGGGCCAGCCCTTTGAAGAACTTCCCCATGGCTTTATAATCCAGGCCGTCCGAGCAGTTGAAGACCACACACTAGAGAGGAGGGCGTGGGCACCATTCAGGATGGTCCCTGCGCCGGGAACAGGGGTGGGCTCCTGCTTCCTGCTCCACAGGATCAGCTGGGCCCACTCTGCCTGTTACACTCCCCATCTTCCCCTTCACACCCGCTTCCCTGGACAGGGGCCCAGAGAGGAACGGGAGGGGAGGGGAGGGACAGCATTTCCTGCCTGCTTGGCCAAAGCCTTGGCCAGGTCTTTGGTGGTCTCTGTCTTGCCTGTCCCAGCCGGACCTTCTGGGGCTCCCCCAAGATTCAGCTTCAGAGCCCCCATCAGCGTCCTGAGAGGAAGAAGATAAGACCTCAGTGCTTGACTCCTAAGACACAGGGAAGAAACTGCCTCTGGCTTACTTCGTTTTTTATTTTATTGATTTTTTACAGAGAGGAAGGGAGAGGGATAGAGAGTTAGAAACATCGATGAGAGAGAAACATCGATCAGCTGCCTCCTGCACACCCCCTACTGGGGATGTGCCCACAACCAAGGTACATGCCCTTGACCAGAATCGAACCTGGGACCTTTCAGTCCATAGGCCGATGCTCTATCCACTGAGCCAAACCGGCTAGGGCTGGCTTACTTCGTTTTGACTCATGCGAATAGCTTAAGCTTCCCCCGGTTATGCGACCACCATGGTGAAGAATTCTGTGGCAGCCCTGCAGCCTGCAGCCCGGCGTGGTGCCTGGGGCAGGGGTGGTGCCGGGAGCATTTGCTTGAGCGGAAGATTGAATGAGTAAATGAGTACACACAGATGTAAATGCATCAACTAAAAAAGCCGCAAACTCTGCATCCCAAAGACCAGCGAAGATAGTGGGATGTGAAAATAAACACGCTTCTACCCCTAGATTATGAACATTGAGCTCAGGATCTGATTTGACTCAGTTCCAAATCCTCAGACACTAACACAGGCCCGGCACACGGTGCAGGGACGAGATGCACATTAGGAATAGCGAATGTGCTCACTGCGGTTCCTCAGCCCCTGCATGGCCGCTGGATGCCGGTGAACACACTGTCTGTAACAACCTAGTGCCTCCCACTGTTAAGTGGGGTTCCTGGAGGTCACGCCCGGGGCAGCAAGGCTAGGAAATGGCTGTGGAGCCTGAGTGGAGTAAACGAATGAGCAAAGAGCATAGCAAACAAGCGACTGAGGCCTTTGAAAGGAGAAAGTACCAGAGTATTATCTTCATAAATTAAAAAAAATCCACTGTAAAGGATATACAAAACCAAAATTAATCCAAACATCATGGACTTGACAAGTCCACAATGTCCAGACTTCTAATGTTATGATCCCAAGGGAAGGGGCAAAGCACTTTCTGTGCTGAACTCAGAATGGCCGCTCTGCCTCGCCGGCCACCCGCTCAGAGCCTCTGGCCTGGGCCTCCGCCTGGCCCTGGTCTCCCCCTGGCCCTGGGCTCCCTCTGACCCTGGGCTCCCTCTGGCCCTGGGTTCCCTCTGGCCCTGGGCTCCCCCTGGCCCTGGGCTCCCCCTGGCCCTGGCTCCCTCTGACCCTGGGCTCCCTCTGGCCCTGGGCTCCCTCTGGCCCTGGGCTCCCCCTGGCCCTGGGCTCCCCCTGGCCCTGGCTCCCTCTGGCCCTGGCTCCCTCTGGCCCTGGGCTCCCCCTGGCCCTGGGCTCCCCCTGGCCCTGGCTCCCTCTGGCCCTGGCTCCCCCTGGCCCTGGGCTCCCCCTGGCCCTGGGCTCCCCCTGGCCCTGGGCTCCCTCTGGCCCTGGGCTCCCCCTGGCCCTGGGCTCCCTCTGGCCCTGGGCTCCCCCTGGCCCTGGCTCCCTCTGGCCCTGGGCTCCCCCTGGCCCTGGGCTCCCCCTGGCCCTGGCTCCCTCTGGCCCTGGCTCCCCCTGGCCCTGGGCTCCCCCTGGCCCTGGGCTCCCCCTGGCCCTGGGCTCCCTCTGGCCCTGGCTCCCTCTGGCCCTGGCTCCCTCTGGCCCTGGGCTCCCCCTGGCCTGGGATCACCTGGTACCATCTTGATTCTGCCACTGGGGAGCCCTGCTACTTAAGGACTGATCCGTTTTCAAGGGAGGCACCAGCCTCTGCTTTTGGCCTGACCACGTTAACCTGCGTTAGGGCTCCTACTGGGTTCTTACTTCTGGCCTCGGCCACATGTCCATGCCCCGCTCTGAGACCTGGTGTCTAAGGGCAAAATTCAAAACGCTGAGAAGCTGAAATGTGGAGGCGAAGGTAACAAACTGAAGGTGCCCCAGCCCTTCCCCAGGTTTCCCTCCAGAGCTCTGCACTCGCCTGTAGCAGCGGTCGGTGAGGGGCGTGATCACCAGCCGGGGGCTGTTCCCCAGGTACTCGTAGCCATACAGGGCCTCGGTGGTGATCATCTGCACCTGCACGTCCATCGCCTGCCAGTAGTAGCGCAGCTGGGAGATCCACTGGAAGTCATGCAGGTCGCACACTTTGTCCTCAGATAACTTGGCCACCACGTCCCGAGCTGTTGGGACATGGAAGCACACACGTGGAGAGCTATCCATCTGCGTCCTCCCCTCTGCACCCGCGCCTCAGAGGAGCGAAGACGGTGTCCAGGCCACCCTCCCTCTTCAGACAATTTTAGGCGCGGCTGCCTTTCCTGCCCACCCCCACCTGGAGGCAGCCATGCCTTCCAGACACTGCACTTGGCTTCTCCCAAGGGGCCCAGAGAGACTCGGTGGCGGCGCTGTTTGCCGTCTGTCGGACTCCAAAACCACCCTGCCCCAGGCCAGATGCTGGCTCTGCCATTCTCTGGCTATGTGACTGGGCAAATTACTCAACCTCTTTCCCCTTCAGCGCTGTAATCTGTAAAATGTGGATAACATAGTACTTATCTGATAGGGTTGTAATGAGGATTAAATGAAGATATCTATATATATAAAAGCTTAAGCAACCGTTCAACCATTTGACCATTCGACCGGTAGCTATGACATGCACTGATCACCAGGGCCAGATGCTCCTACTGGTAGGTTAGGTTGCTGGCTGTGGGTTAGCTTGCTGCTAAGGCCCTGTTGGCCCCAATCTGGTTCACCCACCCTCAGGACCCAGAGAAGAGGGAGGAGGGAGCCTGATTCCTCATGGAATCAGCGTGGGTTAGCTTGCTGTGATATTAAAATATTTTTCTAATTAATTTCCTTTCAATGTGCATGAATCCACACACTGGGCCACTAGTATGTGTATAAACACACATACACATACATATTCGTGTACTAAATATATGCATATTTATATATATTCACATCTATACAGATATAGGTAGACAGATGGAAAGAACAAACAGGGAAAAAGAGAAATGAGCTGCTCCTGGCTTAGGAAAGCACTGTGTAAGCATGAGCTATTGTTCTCATTCCCGAACTTGTGGGGCTGACTCAGAGGACTGTGCAACATGTAGTTACGCTGAATGGTGTCTTATCCCCAACCTGAGCCTGTTGGCCCTGCTCCAGGCCTCTGGGACAGCCTAGAGCAGGGTGGGCAAACTTTTTGACTCGAGGGCCACAATGCGTTCTTAAACTGGACCGGAGGGCCAGAACAAAAGCATGGATGGAGTGTTTGTGTGAACTAATATAAATTCAAAGTAAACATCGTTACATAAAAGGGTACGGTCTTTTTTTTTTTTTAGTTTATTCATTTCAAACGGGCCGGATCCGGCCTGCGGGCCGTAGTTTGCCCATGGCTGGCCTAG
Source organism: Myotis daubentonii (assembly GCF_963259705.1). NCBI lineage: Eukaryota > Metazoa > Chordata > Mammalia > Chiroptera > Vespertilionidae > Myotis > Myotis daubentonii. The sequence goes on from NC_081843.1 coordinate 3,856,620, forward strand.
AGGAACCCAAGCAGCTTGGCCTGACAGTAGGGGAGGGGCCCATGAGGCCACGGTTAGAAGCCTTCCTTACACCTGGGGCCCGAGAAACCAGCTGGGAGGGACATCTCTAGGTGTTCTCCTTTTTCTCAGAGGATGGGAGCCTCCTTTAACGTTTTCACAGTGATGGGAGCCCTGAAGTTGAAGAGTGGGCAAGAGGTCTGTGGGAATCAGTCATTGCTTTTAGGTAATTCACAGGGCAAGAGCCACTGAGATCTGGGATGAGTACAGCAGCTCGAGGTTAGATCTCAGAAACACAGCTTTGCAAAGGGAAGCCCGCAGTCTCCTGCCTCACACAGGAGAAGCCTCTCTATTGCAGTAACCCCACCTGCACAGGAGGCCTGGAGGGAGGCCACCGCGCCAGCGCCCTCCTCCCAGGAGCTGGATTCCTAGCGAACGGTGGCCAAGGACGGAGCTGAGGATGCCACGTGTGTGTGTGTGTGTGTGTGTGTGTGTGTGTGTGTTGCACACATGTGCGTGCATGTACGTGTGTGTGTATGACCCCAACCACCCTGGGTCCAGGGTGCCCTGCCCAGCAACCACATGGGCATGCATTACACCTACCAGCTGGATACGTGGCCAGAGGAAGTGGCATCTCCCTCCCTCTCCCAGGCTTCATGCTGGTCTGTGCACATGACTTCAGGCGGAATGAGGGCAGCCTCAAGCAGACAAGGGTGCCGTGAAATGCGAAATGCCGGCAGGAAGCTGGGTGTGGGAGTAAGAGGGACCCCGCTCCCAGGAGCCAGCCTAGTCCAGTGTGTCCTTGGTGACAACGACGAGTGAGGGTGTGGGTGGCTTATTTACATAAAGACCCCAGTCTCCTCTACTTTTTAAGGAAGAGTGGACGGCTCCTGCCCCACCCCTCGCTCCTGCATCGCTGCCCGTTCCCACGCTCCTGGGTTTGGGATCAGACAGACATCGGTTCAAATGACAAAAGAGCCCCCTCCCTGTGGCCTCGCTGTGAGCTCTGAGGCTCAGAGCTCTCCGAGCCGGTGCTGAGCCTGTGACTTGCCTGGGAAAGTGAGCAAATGGGGGTCCAGCGCGGAGCTTGGCCCCTGGGGAGCATTCAACAACGTTCGCTCCGGTCAGTGCAGGACCGGCTCCAGGGGCGACTCAGAGACTGTGCCCGTGGCTCAGTGAGAGGCCCGCCCAGAAGCGCAGGCGCCTCTCCTCCCCAGCTGACCCTCGGAGCCTCTCCCCCAAAGGAGGCCCAAGCCCCACCCAGGAGGGAAGGCCGGCGGGCTGCTCCCACCACAGGGTGCAGCTGAGGCCGGGCGGGCGCTCACCGTGGACGTCGATGACCGTGAGGGCCCCGAGGGTGAGGCGAGCCCCGCTGCTCAGCTTCCCTCGCACCAGCTGGACGATCTGTGCGATCTGGTCGTTGCACTTCTTCAGGAAGTCCTGGCAGGGACACGGGAGGGGACAGCGTCGAGCTGGGTTCTCCCTGGTGGCCTAGGGCAGCGTCACCTGCCACACCCATGGCCCAGGCCAGGCTCCCGGGCGTCACCCCTCAGCCCCTCTCCTCAACTCCAGTCAGCGACCTCGAGCGGGTTCTACACGTGAGTGGCCAGGTACCGCGAGATCCGAGTTCACTGATACTGTGGAGAGGAAACCACGGCGCCTGGAGCAGGGGGGGACCTGGCTGAGATGGGCACGAGGAGATGGGGATTGCACAAGAGTGTGTGTTTGCCAAAACTCAGGACTGGACACGAAAAAGGGTGAGCTCTACTGTGCATCAGTTACACAGTAAATCTGAGTTACCAGGAAAAGCCTGGGACATTTTGAGATGAAAGGAGACATGGGCGATGTGAAAACTAAGTGCCTATAGGCACGTGAGCCTGGAGGACCGTGGACCAGACAGAGAGCCACGAGTGCAGGCTGCAGGGAGGGCCCACTGTCTGCCCAGTGCCGGCGGCCATTCGGCCCTGTGCGTGGTCGTGGAAGATGTGTGTGGTGCATCTGGATGAAGGGCACCTGGGTTATTTGTGTTATTTTTCAACATTATATGTACATCTGGCACTACTTTCAAATAAAGACTGAAAAACCAAGAACGAAATTTTAAAAAGGAAAAGGATTGGCTGGTGGACATTCTGCCAGGTTGACCCTGGAGGCGGAGGCTGGTCGACGCCGGGATCCGGGCCCAGGACTGTCTGGGAGGGACGGAGCCGCTGCGCTTGGCCCGCTCCGGGGAGCCCACCCCACACTCTCGGCCCACAGGCCCCACCGAGCCTGGCTCTGTGGTCTCCCGGGGTGGATGTCACACTGATGGTTTTATTTAGAAAACAGGCTCCTTTATGTCATTCACACCCCAGGGGAGCCCCCCATAGGCTCACACAGCTGCCTTACCGGCAGAGTCCTTTCCTCCAGGGCCACAGACACCTCCTGGGTCCAGAAGATGGAGGAGACGCAGATGACCACCTGGCCCGGCCACTGCAGGACCCACTGGTCACGGGAGACCTGGGGATCAGCAGGCACATCATAGATCCATCCACCCTGCGGTTTAACCCTCTCTAACAACACCCCCATCTCGCTCTGAACACCACCCGAACTGCCCCTCCCTCACGCCACAAGGCTTGGCACCTCTGGCATCACTGAGTTGTCTTCCTCCCAGAATTTTATGAAAAAGAAAAAAATCAGCCATGATCTCAGCGACTCTTAGCTTTTTGTTTCCTGCTCCTTTTGGGGACGCTCCGGGCTGTAGCCGGGTGGTGCCCAGTACTCACAGCTGCTCTCAGTGGCTGCTAACACTGCGGGCCGCCCCCCCACCCCCCGTTTTCTCAGTCACGCTGCCCCCACTCCTTTTTAACTGTAAATCAGGCCAATGCTGGCGGAGGCCGAACCTGCTTTTGTAAATGAAGGTGAACTGCACCACAGCCGTGCACACTGTTCACATGTCACCCCAAAGGCAAAGACAAAACGCGTGGTGGCCCTCGGAGCTGGCAATATTCACGGGCTGGGCCTTTACAGAAAGCCTGCTGGCGCTTGCTATGCAGGCACTTGCATGGAATAACTCCATACAGGCAGCAGGTTTTCTTTAATTTTAAAAAATATTTAATTGATCTCAGAGAGGAAGGGATTAATGATGAGAGAGAATCACTGACTGGCTGCCTCCTGCAGGCCTCATACTGGGGATGGAGCCACAACCCAGGCATGTGCCTTGACAGGGAATCGAACCATGACCCCCTGGTTCATAGGTCAATGCTCAACCACTGAGCCATCTGGCAGGGCTTTCTTTAATTTTTATTTAGAATACTAGAGGCCCGGTGCACAAAAATTTGTGCACTGGGGGGGGGGGGGGGGGAGAGGGGGTCCCTCAGCCCGGCCTGTGCCCTCTCGCAGTCTGGGACCCCTGGGGAGATAATGACCTGCTGGCTTAGGCCTGCTCCAAGGTGGCAGAGGGCAGGCCCAATCCCTAGGTGCAGCCCCTGGTCAGGCTCAGAGCAGGGCCGATTGGGGGGTTGGGGCACCGCCCCCTGTCACACTGAAGGCAGGGTCGATGGGGAGGTTGCGGTGCCACCCCCTGTCACACACAGAGCAGGGCCCATCAGGGGGTTGAGGAGCTCCCCCCTGTCACGCACAGAGCAGGGCCCATCAGGGCGGTTGGGGCTCCGTACCCTGTCACGCACAGAGCAGGGTCAATCAGGGGGTTGGGGCACTCACCCCTGTCATGCACAGAGCAGGGCCCATCAGGGGGTTGGGGTGCCGCCCTCTATCACCCACAGAGCAGGGCTGATCAGGGGGTTGGGGCACCACCACTCTCATACTCAGGGCAGGGCCGATGGGGAGGTTATGGCTCTACCCCATCACACACAGAGCAGGGCCCATGAGGGGGGTGGGGGGGGGTTGGGGTGCTGCACCCTGTCACACACAGAGCAGGGCCGATCAAGGGGTTGGGGTGCTGCACCCTGTGACACACAGAGCCGCAGGGCGATCAGGGAGTTGGGGAGCTCCCCCCTATCAGGCACAGAGCAAGGCTGATCAGGGCGTTGGGGCGCCTTCCCCTGTCATGCACAGAGCAGGGCGGATAGGGAGGTTGTGGCCCCGCCCCCTGTCACACACAGAGCCGCAGGGCGATCAGGGGGTTTGGGCACTGCCCCCTGTCACGCTGATCCCGGTGTCGGGAGGCCTCTCGGCTCTGCTGATCCCGGTGCTGGGAGGCATATTACCCTTTTACTATATAGAATAGAGGCCTGGTGCATGGGTGGGGGCTGGCTGGTTTGCCCTGAAGGGTGTCCTGGATCAAGGTGGGGGTCCCCACTGCGGTTCCTGGCCAGCCTGGATGAGGGGATGATGGCTGTTTGCAGCTGGTTACACACCCTTCAGGGTGGGGGTCCCCACTGGGGTGCCTGGCCAGTCTGGATGAGGGGCTGAGGGCTGTTTTCAGGCTGGATGGTGACTGAAGCTCCCAACTGCTCCTTTTTTTCTTTTTTCTTTTTTTATTCTGGGCCAGCATTAGCTCTGTCCCCAGCTCTGAGACCTCTGCTGCTGAAAGCAGGTATCTGGTTTGTTTGGGTTCTATAATCAAAACACTGTATCAACTCCAGCTCTGAGATCCCGGCTGGCTGAAAGCAGGTTTCTGGGGTTTTGTTTAGCTTCTATATTTGTTAACAATGTTTCAAACTGCAAGCTCAGAGGCCGGCAGTGGCAGGCGGGGAACGTTGGAATCCTCCGTCACTGAAGCAAGCAAGCCTCATGTTAACTTCAAGCTTCCTGGCTGCCGGCCGCCATCTTGGCTGGCAGTTAATTTGCATATTGCCCTGATTAGCCAACGGGAAGGGTAGCGGATGTACGGCTAATTGCCATGTTTCTCTTTTATTAGATAGGATGTTACCGTCCAGGGGACCTGACCCTGAGCGGGTCTGCCTAGGACTGGCCTACAGTGTATGGGTTCTTGGTTCTGTGCAGGAAACATGTCACAACACGAGTCAGGTGACTAAGAGGGAATGTTGATTCAGGCCAGGACAGTGAAGCAGGAGGGCTTAGCACAGCAGCAGCAACAGGAGAGCCGGGGAAATAGGAGAAAAGGGGGCTGAGACAGGGTCAGGGGTGGGCCTAGGATGAGCTACTGCTGCCCACTGCTCCCCTGGCTGAAGTTTCCTGGGGTGTCTTAGAGTTTAGGGATGTGGCCCGTGGGGGAAGGACAGGGGGGAGGGAATGGCACAGGCTGCTCCCCAGAGGGAGGGCCCAAGCTGGGTCTTCTGTCTTGAGGCTTTTCTCTCTCTAGTGGGAGGGCCCTGAGGGAGGTCTCAGGGAGGTTTCAGCAGAATATTCATCAGCTTTCCGGGTGGCCCTCCAGGGCGTGGGCCCCTCCAGTATGTGGGTCCCTCCAGTATGTGGGCCCCTCCAGGATGTGGGTCCCTCCAGTATGTGGGCCCCTCCAGGGCATGGGTCCTTCCAGTATGTGGGTCCTTCCAGTATGTGGGTCCTTCCAGTATGTGGGCCCCTCTAGGATGTGGGCCCCTCCAGGATGTGGGCCCCTCCAGTATGTGGGTCCCTCTAGGATGTGGGCCCCTCCAGTATGTGGGCCCCTCTAGGATGTGGGTCCCTCCAGGATGTGGACCCCTCCAGGATGTGGGTCCCTCCAGGATGTGGGTCCCTCCAGGATGTGGGCCCCTCCAGTATGTGGGTCCCTCCAGTATGTGGGCCCCTCCAGTATGTGGGCCCCTCTAGGATGTGGGCCCCTCCAGGATGTGGGTCCCTCCAGTATGTGGGCCCCTCCAGTATGTGGGCCCCTCCAGGATGTGGGTCCCTCCAGTATGTGGGTCCCTCCAGTATGTGGGTCCCTCCAGGATGTGGGTCCCTCCAGTATGTGGGCCCCTCCAGTATGTGGGTCCCTCCAGGATGTGGGCCCCTCCAGGATGTGGGTCCCTCCAGTATGTGGGCCCCTCCAGGGCATGGGTCCTTCCAGTATGTGGGTCCTTCCAGTATGTGGGTCCTTCCAGTATGTGGGTCCCTCTAGGATGTGGGCCCCTCCAGGATGTGGGCCCCTCCAGTATGTGGGTCCCTCCAGGATGTGGGCCCCTCCAGAATGTGGGCCCCTCCAGTATGTGGGCCCCTCCAGTATGTGGGCCCCTCCAGGGCGTGGGTCCTTCCAGTATGTGGGCCCCTCCAGAATGTGGGCCCCTCCAGTATGTGGGCCCCTCCAGTATGTGGGCCCCTCCAGTATGTGGGCCCCTCCAGGGCATGGGTCTTTCCAGTATGTGGGCCCCTCCAGTATGTGGGCCCCTCCAGGGCGTGGGTCCCTCCAGGGCCCTAGTTTCCACTGATTGGTCAGGGCCAGGGCAGCGGGTGGTCAGTCATTGCAGCTGGTCCTGGTGTTGCCCACCTGATTTTGCTGCGTTCCTGGACCTGGCTGTCATCTCTAGGGAGGGGACCTGTATCTGCTGTCATTGCTCTGCAGTTTGTTCAGCTGCCTGCCTCAGTTTCCCTGCTCCACTTCCCGGCTCACAGGCCTGTCTAAGTGCAGCCTAAGAGGAAGGACTGGCCTTTCATCACCAGCAAATGCCATTGAGAGGACCAGCAGGCCAGCCCCTTACCTCAGTGGGAAGATGGTAATTGAATGTTCTTTTGTTTGTTTGTGAGGAAATGGCTGAAGAGTTAACTGGCTGAAAAGGTTCTTTTCCTTTAGGCCTCTCGCTCCTTGAGTCCCCTCAGGCTTTGGGGCTCAATGAGCTGGGCCTTCAGGGGCTGTGTCCTTGAAAGACAAGCCTGGGGGATGCTGAATGGGAAGGGGCTCTTGCCATCAATCAATTTATTTCCCAGAAAGGACTAGCTTGCAGAGGCCTCTCGGTGTCCTCTGCTTCTAACTGCAAACCTTTTACCAGCTGGGCTCACAGGGAGAAGCGGGGAGGGTGCATTGGGAAAGGAGAGAGAGATGGGGAGACAGGTGCACAGGGAAAGGGGGGGCAGGTGCACAGGGAAAGGGGGGCAGGTGCACGGGGAAAGGATAGGGGGGCAGGTGCACAGGGGAGGAGTGAGAGGTAGAGGGGGGACAGGACTGAGTGAGCTCCAATGGAGATGGAGGAGTGGTCAGAAGGACCCGTTCAGGGTAATGGTGATGGGAAGAGACTTGAACACAATACCATGTACAGATGATATTCTGGAATTCTGCACCGTCAACAAATAGATCACCATTAACCACTGTCACCCCGATCAATTCCATAAACAGAAACCTTCTCCCCAATGTCCTTGCTGCTGTACCAACACGCTGGCCTGTTCCCATCGCCCTTTACCTCGGCATACGCCTCAATCCCCAGTCGGATGACTTCCCGCATGCTGGCCAGCATCATCTGCTCCACCTGCTGCAGCCACTTCTCCACCATGCCCTGGGCGAGACGGGCGGAGGTCAGCCCGGGCAGAGGCCCAGCAGAGCCAGCGTCCCCCCTGAACAGGGCTGGAGGGAGGCCAGGGTGTGCTTTGCTCCCCTGGGGGTTCAGAACCAGCCACCCCAACATGTGCCTCGTGGTGTGTGGCTTATTTTTTAAAATATATTTTATTGATTTTTTTATAGAGAGGAAGGGAGAGGGATAGAGAGCTAGAAACATCGATGAGAGAGAAACATTGATCAGCTGCCTCCTGTACACCTCCTACTGGGGATGTGCCCGCAACCCAGGTACATGCCCTTGACCGGAATCAATCCTGGGACCTTTCAGTCCGCAGCCTGACGCTCTATCCACTGAGCCAAACCGGTTAGGGCTGGTGTGTGACTTATTTTGAGCTAAAGGCAAGATCCTGCAAGTTCAGGAGAAACTTCTGCCCCTACCTTAATTATCTGGAAGAATTTAAATCAGGAGCCTGGCCCGGATGAGGACTGCCAGCAATGACTTCTTCCCTCGCTCTGCGGCTGGGCAAGCTGCCCGTCACCGACCTCCTGCAGCCCGAGGCACCCACCTCATCCCTAGCGCAGAACCTCCAGTGGGCCGGTCCCCACACTGTCTCTGAGCCTCTCACATACGTGGGCTCTCTGACTCTCACATGTGGGCTTAGATTTGATTATTTTCTCCTCTTAGTCTAGCTTATGTTTATTTGATTACAGACCAGCTGACATAACCTTGAGGGTAGAGGAAACCTTCCCCCCACACTCCCCTTTGAGCCAATATTCTTCAACTATTTGTTTTATGTTATTTCCTGTGTTCTTGGAAGTGTGTGTCTTGTAAAAGGTGCAATAAGGGGTTTTAACATGCATTTCTCTCATATTATTTTCTGAAACAGATAACGTCTCAGGAGGAAATGGCATTTCTATTTCAGTTAATAAAGTACACTGATTGCTAATGAACGGTTTTAGTTGTTTCCTTATTCCTGTGGTTCCCAAACTTGCGGTGCCCTGGGACGATCTGGAGACGAAAACCCAAACCCAAACCAGGCACAGAGGCCTGCCTCCTGCCCCAGCGGGCTCCAGGGTGGGACCTGGGGTGGAACTTGGGCATCTGGTTTCCTTCAAAGCCCCACAGGTAACTAACAGGCAGCCAGTCACCAGGTCCCACAATTCCCGCCCGTGGTTGCTGGCTGCGGCTGCTGAGCTGGCTGGGGTTCGGGTGGCAGAAGCAGCCGCGATGGCAAGGGGAGGCGAGGGTGCCCCCGGCCATGCACGCACTGTCCGTCCGGCAGGAGCGGAAGCGGGTCACACTTAGTCCGCGTACAGGACACACGCATAAAGCTCAGCGTTAAGTGGCATTGGCTCCACGCTTCACTGAGCTTTGAAGACACCTGCCCAGCCAGCTGCCTAACCGAGTTACTTTGAACCGGACTCTGCCCGTGGAAATCCGAACGCACCCGCCTGGATCTGACTCCTGCGCCTGCCTCCACATCACCTCTGGGTAAAGCCCTCCCACAGCTCAGTGTGCACAGGAGGCAGGTGCTCCCCAGCGCGGAGACGGCAGACGGGGCTCTGGAAGGGGGCTCCCTCCCGTCCCCAGTCATCAAGCTGTGGAGCCCCCGTGCCCCCCCGGGACCGAGCCAGGCCTGCAGGCCGAAGCAGTGTCTCTGCCTCTGCTCTGCTGCTGCGGGGAGGGCGAGCACGGGAGAGGCTTGCCTTGGCGTGAGCCGGGTAGATGATCTGCTTGAAGGGGACGGTCTCCTTCTCCGAGCTGATCATGCCCACGATCTCCAAGTCGTCGGTGAACTCCAGCCTGGCGATGCCCTCGAAGCACTTCTTCAGGTGCGGCTGCACGCGGAGCGGGTCCTTGGTCTCCGACAGGATCTCCAGCAGCTCGTCGTTCGACAGGAAGAAGAACCTGTTTCAGAGCAAGGAGCAGGCAACTGAGTCCCTTCCCAGACTCCCTTCCACGGCTCTGCTCCCCACAGGGAGGGGCCCGCAGACCGCTGTGCGGGTCTTCTCTGAGGACACTCCCGCACCAGGTCCAGCTGCGGCAGGGAGGACGGGGAGGAGCTGGACTCTGAGAGCAAGAGGAACCAGGAGGCGAGGCAGAGGCCCCGGAATATCTGCGTTCAGCAGGGCGGGGCTGGGGTGGGGCTTCCTTGGCTCTCGGCCTTGGCCGCATTCACAGTCACCTCTGGCCTTGTTCTGAAATTCTAATGCCGAGGCTCTACTGCAAAGATCCATATAGAACTGACCTGGGTTGGGTCTGGGAATCTGCATATTTTAAAACCCCAGGGAGGGGCGGTAGAAGAGGCTGCAGAGGGGAGATAGATAAGTGGAGACAGAATGAGACTGGACTTTGGTGGTGAACACACACTACAACGCACAGATGACGGTTACAGAATTGAACACCTGAAGCCTGTGTCATGTTACTAACCACTGTCTCCCCGATGCATTCAATTACAAAGTAAAAACAAACCCCCGGTGACTCCTGCGCAGTCAGTGCTGAGCGCCCCTCGGGGGGAGACAGGCGCTGTCCTTTCCTCGTCTCCAGGCGTGACAGGCGTAGAAGGGAAGCACATGTTAATAGCGCACTTACTTCATGCAGCGCCTTTATCTTGTTTGAAATGACAAATAATAACCCCTGTCCAGTGTGCTCCGTGGTTAGAGCGTCGGCCTGCCCACTGAAGGGTCTCAGGTTCGATTTCTGGTCAAAGGCATGTACCTGGGTTGTGGTTTGTTCCCTGAGCCCCTGGGAGGCAGCCTCGGTCTTCTCTCTCTCTCTCTCTCTCTCTCTCTCTCTCTCTCTCTCTCTCTCTTCTCCCTCCCTCCCTACCTTCCTTCCACTCTCTCTGAAAAGCAATGGAAAAAAATATACTCATGTGAGGATTAAAAATAGAATTTTTAAAATGTACAAATAATACAATCGCTTCATTCTCTTGCTTAGGCCTAAAGGCAGCCACCAAAATCCTTCAGAAAATGTTCGAGGAACAAACCTCTACAGTGACCACTAGGCTGAAAGGTGCATAATTAAGGGACCATATGATTAGCGTCTTCACTGTATAGGATGGATTACAAAAATGGCCACAATATTTGCACCTAACCTCATGCTGAGTGCTTAAATTTATTCCATAAGAAGGCATACAGAAATACTGAGATGTGTGTGCGTTTCACTTAGAAAGAAAATGAGGCTCAGAAAAGGTAAATATCTCATCCAGACAACCTGGAATTGAATGCTAGCTTTTCCACTTACCAGTACTATGTTTTTTCACAAGTTACTGTTTCCTCATTTATAAGGTGGAGATAAAAATAATAGTTCCAAGTTAATACACACAAAGCACTCAGAGCACGTCCTGAACATGGTAAGTACTGTGCTTGCATTTTATGAGGAACAGCAGTCATGGGTATAGGACCAGAAGCCCAAGTCTTAGAAATGTCCTCTGCCCAAGTTCTGTGCTTTCCAATAGAGGTTCCTTATCTGTGTTATCCAATATAAAGGCATTAGACACCGGTGGCTATTTATATTTTATTTTATTTTATTATTATTTTTTTAAAATATATTTTTATTGATTTTTTACAGAGAGGAAGGGAGAGAGATAGAGAGTTAGAAACATCGATGAGAGAGAACATCGATCAGCTGCGTCCTGCACATCTCCCACTGGGGATGTGCCCGCAACCCAGGTACATGCCCTTGACCGGAATCGAACCTGGGATCTTTCAGTCCGCAGGCCTACGCTCTATCCACTGAGCCAAACCGGTTTCGGCAATATATTTTAAACTGAATACGGAATAACCCAGCTGCTGTTGCTCAGTGGAAGAACATCAGCCTGAGGACTAAAGGGTCCAGGGTTTGACTCCGGTCAAGGGCACATCCCTGGGCTGCAGGCTCGATCCCCAGTAGGGTCATGCAGGAGGCAGCTGATCCATGATTCTCTCTCATCATTGATGTTTCTGTCTCTCTCTCCCTCTCTCTTCCTTTCTGAAATCAATACAAATATATATTTTTAAAAAGAATACTAAATAAATTAAAATTTTCCTTCTCAGTTACACTAGCCACATTTAAAGTGCTGGATAGCCACATGTGGCTCACAGTTACTGCACTGGGCAGCCCATGTATAGGTAGAGCATCTCTGTCAGTGAGTCAAGTTCTACTGGACAATACTGACTGCCTTAAGTAGACGCTAAGGACATTTCTGAATCCTAAACAACCCACTTTTTGGGGTGGAAAGCAGAGAACTAACTTTGTCTCCATGTAGGGGACACTAAGGTGTGCGTTCCTTAAAGGCAAGTTAGGATCAAACTTGTATCCTAATTAGAATCAAGTGCCACGGAGCGACCACGCATGGTCAGCGAGACGTGACAGATGGTCAGGGGTGAGGACCCTCCTTCCTGGGACCCGCCTGGCCTGTATGCGGAAGAACATTGGTTCTTGTGGGAAAAAGAGTCAAATATTTGTAAACATACCCACCAGAAACTACAACATCCGCTAGCCAAACACTTAGCTGGCAGTGCTCGAGCACGTGGTCTGGGAGCTGGCTGCTTTACATGCTTTGTCGCAATTGAAATGCACAGCAGGTGCAGGAGGCAGGGCCTTGTCCCATCTCTCCTACTGGGAGAACCGCGGCTGGGATGGACTCAGAGCGGAAGAGCTGGGACTCACACTAAGGGCTGTTCAACTCCCAGGTCCGGGCCCTTAAGCACGATGATGATACTCCCCTGGGTGGGTATTGACCATGTTGGTCGGCCAAAGTGTGGAGTTGGCCCCCTGGTGCCCATTCAACCTCCCTCTAAGTACCAGTCATGAACACCCTCAGCCCTGAGAGCTGTCTCAGGGCATGGGAAACCCGGAAAGAACATGGACCAGATAGGAGCCAACTCGCAGCGTGAAAACTTTCATTCCACTACGTACGGGTCAGGAAGGCCATTCCAAACCCAAGGGCAGTAACCAGTACCTGGGGAAAAACAGCCTCTTCTTCTCCAAGTAATCGTTCAGCCCCCTCTGGATGTCCTCCAGCAGAGTGTTGGCTTCTTGGAGCTTCTCAGCCATGCGGGGCTGGTCGGCCGCCATCAGGACCCTGGGATCCTTCACCTGGTTCCGCCAGAGGACAGGACTCCATTACATGAGGGTGTGACCAGCGCCTCCACTGACGATGCCCTACCCAGCAAAGTGTCTCCCAGCCCCAAAGGGAGAGCGCTCAGATAGCAGCGCCCTGCTCCTCTGGCTGGGGTTGACTGGGACGGGGGTGGGCAACTGAACCAACCAAGCCAATGCTATTTTCACTGCTGGGCTTTGGGATTCGGATGAGGACACCCTCACTCGTGTGGCTGGCCCCTGAAGCTGCGTGCAGATCAGCTTCCATGCTGTGACCAGGGAGGGGCGGGGAGGGGGGCGGAGCACGCCGGCCTGCAGGAGGGAGGAAGCCGGCATGGAGAGGGCACTCCAGGGTTTCCTGCGGACCGCTGGGCCCAGAGCTTCCGTTATACACTTCCCGCCCGCGGGTTCCACAAGACACCCGTTCGGTCTTTTTGTTTACGCTACCTTGAGGGTTTCTATTACTCGCAACCCAAACTCTCAGCTAATATGAAGTCAGAGGAAGCAGGATATCATGCAAAGTGGCTCTGATGGCCGAGTGATATAAATTACCACTTAACTCATCCTACAAACAGCAGGGCAGGTAAGTTCCCTTGAGGCAAATTCTTTATAAATGCACCCCAACTTGAGCATACTTGACTTCCAAAAGGAAAAAAATTCATCTCCCTGATACTGTCCACCCAGTGCACTCACACCTTGAGGCTTGTTCCCAATGTCATCCCCTGGAGGCCTCTCTGACGTGCCCAGGGCAGTAAGTCACTTTTCTGCCTTCTAAAATCTTCGTGCGTAACTTCCATTATAGCTCTTATGTATCTAAGTCTGTCTCCTCACAAAGCAGGGAATCCTATGAAGGCAGATATCTTATTCTTGTCATCTTCAAGTGTTTTTCTGACTCCTAGTACAATGTCTGGGTCCGAGTAGGTACTGAATAAACATTTGTTAAATATCCGCATAACTGAATATGAACAATTATTTGAATTCTGAAAGGATTCTCCATCTGTAAAAGCTTTACTGGCAATAAACAGTCCTCCCCTCACGGCATGACAGCTAAGTTACACAACTGCTAGAGCTCACCTCTGGGGAGGGGGGCTATCATGGCCTCCATTTTCTATATTACATATACCCACGTTTAAACTTTTAATAACAACTTTTGAAATTGGAAGAAATATACAATATCAAATTTGCAAAACTCTAGGTTACCGACAAGTTTTAAGGGGCCTGGCGACAACGCACAATGAGGAGCATCTGTGTGGCAGCCCGCTCCCGCCCGGAGAGGTGCCGGGCGCGGGGAGCTTACGGCTTGGGACATGAGGGATTTCCAGTAACCGTCCACAATGGCAAACTTCCTGCCCTCTTCTGGCATCTGGGCTGTGATGTCCTCGGAGCTGAAGATCGGTTCCAGGTACAGCCAGGTGGCTTGGCATTTCAACCAAGCATCCAAAATGTCCTGCACGCGGACCAGCTTTTCTTCCCACTTCTGCGAATTTAGCATTTTATATCTGAGTCATTAACTTGCCACCCCGCATCACACAACTGTTTATTCACTCATTCCCTTGTTTAACAAACGCTGTTGAGTGCCCCTATGTTCTGGTCACCGTTCTAGGCAATGTGAATACAGCAATGAGTGAAACAAGGGTGTCCTTGCCCTCATGGAGCTTGCATTCTGGTGGAATAATGGTAACACCAATAATAATGATCATATATTACTATTGTATGTAACTAGAGGCCTGGGATTCCCTCAACCTGGCCTGTGCGCTCTCGCAGTCTGGGTGTCCTCAGGGGATGTCCAACTGATGGGGAGCGGGCCTAAGCCGTCTGTCAGACATCCTTGGTGCTACGCTTGCCAGGCATGAGCCCAGCTTCTGGCTGAGCGGTGCTCCCCCTGTGGGAGCACACTGACCACCAGGGGCAGCTCCTGGGTTGAGTGTCTGCCCACTGGTGGTCAATGCACATCATAGCGACCGGTTGTTCTGCAGTTCGGTCGATTTGAATACTAGCCTTTTATTATATAGGATTATCCTATATAATAAAAGAGAAACATGCAAATTAGCCATCCCTCCACTATGCTCAAGCCACACCCACCAGCTAATGAGCAGTGAATATGCAAATTAACCCGACAAAGATGGCGGATAATTTGCATACACAGAGCAGAGTGGGAGAGCCAGCAGCTTGGGGGAACATGGCTCCCTGGGTCAGAGAAAAACCAGAGCGTGGCGAGCACCAGGAATTCTGGGAATAGTAGTTTTGGTGGCAGCCCCAGGACCAGAAGCAGAAGCCCAGAGTGCAGGGAGCACCAGGAATGCTGGGAATCATAGTTCTGGTGGCAGATGGATCTCCTGGACACTAGAGCAGTGATGGCGAACCTATGACATGCGTGTCAGAGGTGACACGCGAACTCATTTTTTGGTTGATTTTCCTTTGTTAAATGGCATTTAAATATATAAAATAAATATCAAAAATATAAGTCTTTGTTTTACTATGGTTGCAAATATCAAAAAATTTCTATATGTGACACGGCACCAGAATTAAGTTAGGGTTTTTCAAAATGCTGACACGCCAAGCTCAAAAGGTTCACCATCACTGCCCTAGAGCAAAGTGAGCCTGGAGCAAGTTACTGTTGTGGTTGGGATGGAGGGAAAGCAAAGGTGAGAGACATAAGTAAAATCAGAGTGTCTAGGAAAAATTAAAGGGAAGATATCCTAAAACTTCCAGGAAATCTCCACCAATGAAGCAAAGAAAAAAAAAAGCCTCTATTATTCTGTGAGCAACAAACCAAACTGGGTTGGGGTCTCAGACAATTTGTTCATATGAGTGCAAAGACAGATGGAAACTCCCGGATTGGAGAGGGCTCCCCTGAGGGCTCCCAGATTGGAGCAGGTGCAGGTCGGGCTGAGGGACCCCCTCCCCCACGGCCCCCCCTACCAGTGCACAAATCTTCGTGCACCAGGCCCCTAGTTATTACTATAACCAGGGATGGGCTGAGTGCTTCATGCATGTGAAAACTAACTTAATCAGGTAGTTTTATGATGGAAGCGTTACCACACCTCACACTTTACAAATGCAGAAATGGAGACACAGTGTAAGAGCCTTGCCCAAGGTTCATAGGCAGGGAGCCAGAATTTGAAACCAGGGAGTCTGGCTTCAGGAGCTTTGCCCTTAGCCTCTGCCGTAGGACACAATGAGCCACATGCCTAGCCTCCGGCAGGTTACATTCGAGAGTGCGCTAGCTCGGCTGGCACTCACATACTTTCCAGTGCATTTTTACTTGGTACATTCAAACCATCTCACGTTTCCTTTTGGCAGACGTGCACAGGCTCAGCACGCAACATGCTTACTTGGATGGTTCGTGCTTTTAGTCATGTGTTACTTTTTTCCAAGGAGAAGACAATAAATTTGTTAGATGAACTTAAAAACCTTCTCCCTCCCTCCTCCAAGAAACCAAGAGCCGCCCGGATGTCACAAAACCGCCCCCTTCGCCTCACCCGGCACTCGGTCTCTATCGGCCTGATGAAGGGGGAGCCGCACATGGTCTGTGTCTTTATCACGTGGTCATCGAGGAGTAGCTGAATGTCATCCACGGCGCACAGGATGCTCATGTCCTGCAGACACACATCTGCCCCGTCAGAGCCACGCACGGGCCGGCACACAGGCACGGAGCCCAGAGCTCCACCCAGGGAGGCAGGAACCCGTGTCTTACGGGGATGGAATTTCTATTTTCTTCCTTGAAAATGTTCTTAAAGACACAGACTTTCCATCTCCGTGGCAGAAATCACATCGTGGCCCAAGCCCAGAGCTCCGCCCTTCCCTGCCGCCCACAGGGGCCCTGCCCAGGAGCTTGGCCAGGCCTACATGGTGGTTCTCAAACTGTGTGCCAAGGAGCCCAGGGCACTGCAGTGAACTCACAGCAAATCACTGGGAATGTTTAAAAAGAAAATACAAATGGGTTTCTTTCAATTTGTGGATGAAAGGGGCCACATGCTAACCTGACAGGCTCAGGGGAGGCTGTGTGGCGGTCCTGCAAACTCAGACCTAAAATAACCACAAAGGACGGTCTGAAATTAAACTTAAACTAGAAGCAGTTATGGTGGCTAGTCACTCCTAGGCCAGTATCTTCACTGACAAGGTCAACCTTTACCTTAACTGGGCCTATGTCTCTTTTTGCATCTTTGATAACATACCCTAGAAATGTCTGGGTAACTTGTAACTTCCCTTTTTCTGGACCTTGGGGCACAACCTAATGTGCTGGGCGCCAGGACAGAGACCACAAATCCCTTCATTATCATGTTAATTGATCCTGCACCCACCTAAGTATGTGTCCATCATTTTACTTCTATCCAATCCCAGGCCCACCCCCTGTTTTGCTTCCTCCCGCCTCTCTAGTCTATCACCATTGACTTCATGTAACCCACCTCCGTCCCTCCTCTGATTGCAATGTGTAAATACAGATGTAACCCGCCTTCTCTGGAGCACTACACCACTCCATTGAGGTTCTGCTTCCCAGCAATCGTCCACAGTTTGGCTCAAATAAACTCACAAAAACCCTTTACAGGTTTGAATGTTTTTACGTTAACAAATTTCTACGTGTTTTTTCCAACAGTGAAGGTGACAGGACACGGATATTACTGTTTGAACCTAATTACATAACAACAGAGCTGTGCGCTATTTCTTTTGCTCTGGGGAGGGGAACCATGAAGAAAGGACGTCATTCATGACACAAAAGGCAACAGGAACCGCGAAGGTTCGGTTCGAAGGTTCGGGAGCCGCTGCCAGTGCGTTTCTGGGCCACAGTCGACGGGCCGGTCCGGCCCGTGCACGACACTCCTCCTCCTCCGAGGCCACCGTGGCCAGAGGCTGACCGGCTCTGTCCCCAGCCGCAGGCCTGTCTTTCTCTCTGCTGTCACTTCCTTCAAGCCCACATCTGGTGGCTAAGTGGGGGCTAGGCTGTTTCTCGCCCACCAACCTTTTACTAGTCGCTCTGCACTGGGCGGGGTGTCTAACCTGTGCTGACCCTGGTCTATAGCTGCCCTGGGCGACACCTTGCTCCCAGGTCTCCCAGCTCACTCCTCGCCTCAGCCCACCGCCTCCAGGAGCGCCTCCTCCAGGCAGACAGTGCAGCGCACCTGACCTGCGGGCCAGGCGCCTGGTCCTGGTGGGAGAGGCCCCCAATTCCCTCCCTGCCACTGGCTTATCCAGGTGAAATCAAGGCCTTGTGACTATTGAAACTGAAGGGGCGAGAAGAGAAAAGAGCACCTGAGGCCTCCGGGGAGGAGGGATGTGGGAGCCTTTAGGGCGGGGAACCCCTGCCAAGGGCCATTTGGACATTTGTGACATCATCCTCGGGCCATACACAATTATCCACTTAAAAATGAGCCTGCTCTCTTTGGTCGAACATTTAGTGAACTCACCCCTAATGCAGGGCCAGACCAGATGACTTCGTGGGTCCCTGACGCAGGCCAGACACTCCCACCCCTGCTTTAGGGTTTCAGCTCTCAGTCACACTGCACATTAGAAAGCCTGGGGCGCCTTAAAAATACAGATGTCCAGGCACTTTGGGGGCGGAGAGAGGGAGAACCTACTGAGTTTTTTTTTTGTTTTTTTTTTGAGAAGCGCTAAGTATTGTTTACTCCAGGCAACTTCGCCGGGCTGGGTGTCCCAGGAGAGGCAATTCAGGAGGCTTGCTCTGCCTGTTGCTCTGAATCAAAAGGCATTTCTCCTTTGCAAATGCAACCCTCAGGGTGGCCAGGGGAAGGGAACAGACACAGTCCCGGCTCCGATGGCTGCAGTGCTGACAGTGAGCGGCCCTGTGCTGACCGTCCAGGCGGCTGAGAGGCCGATCCTAAGGGTTCCCTCGCAGGAGAGAGGGAACAGGGGACTGTAGAGCTGCGAGGTGGTGCCGGGGGTGAGATGGCGATAGGTGAACATATCCACACACACCCCACACCTCAAGCCTGTATAATGGTCTGTGTCGATTACGTCTCAGAAAAAAAGTTTTTAAAACGCTGTTCGGGGCCCTCTGAGTCTGCTGCGATTCCGAGGGCCTCCCCTCTGGGGAGGGCGGTCCGGGTCTGGGGAGGGCGGCCCGGGTCTGGGGAGTGTAGTCCGAGTCTGGGGAGGGCGGCCCGGGTCTGGGGAGTGTAGTCCGGGTCTGGGGAGGGCGGCCCGGGTCTGGGGAGGGCGGCCGGGTCTGGGGAGGGCGGCCGGGTCTGGGGAGGGCGGCCCGGGTCTGGGGAGGGCAGTCCGGGTCTGGGGAGGGCGGTCCGGGTCTGGGGACTGTAGTCCGGGTCTGGGGAGGGCGGCCCGGGTCTGGGGAGTGTAGTCCGGGTCTGGGGAGGGCGGCCCGGGTCTGGGGAGGGCGGCCCGGGTCTGGGGAGGGCGGCCGGGGTCTGGGGAGGGCGGCCCGGGTCTGGGGAGGGTGGCCCGGGTCTGGGGGGGGGGGCGGCCCGGCTCTGGGGACTGTAGTCCGGGTCTGGGGAGGGCGGCCCGGGTCTGGGGAGTGTAGTCCGGGTCTGGGGAGGGCGGCCCGGGTCTGGGGAGGGCGGCCCGGGTCTGGGGAGGGCGGTCCGGGTCTGGGGAGGGCGGCCCGGGTCTGGGGAGTGTAGTCCGGGTCTGGGGAGGGCGGCCCGGGTCTGGGGAGGGCGGCCCGGGTCTGGGGACGGTGGCTGAGACTCACCGTGTCCCTGTACTTCGAGAAGCTGAATGCCATGTTGACCCATTCCGACTTCATCTTCTCCAAGTTTTTCTCCAGGGAGTATTCTTTGCTGGCGGTGGCTCCAATGGGCTCCAGTCTGGAAGGGAAGACAGGGACAGCAGCGTGACTGGAGGGAAAGGCCAAGGGCGCTCAGCTCCCGTAGAAAAGCCGCTGGAAGCCCTGCTTCTCCTGAACTCCTCCTGGAGGACTGCCAGCGCCCCAGGTGACCTGCTCCCGAGCCTCCGCCCTGGCATTGGGCTGTATTAGGGCTGAACTGCGCCCCCCACGGGCGTGTGTGGGGTCCTAGCCCCAGCGCCTGGGCCTGGGAAGGGCAGGTCTCCCATCTGAAAATGGGTCTTTAGCGAGTAGTTAAGTTAAAGTGAGATTGTGAGGGCCCCGAATCTAACAGGACAGTCCTCATCAGAGGAGGAGAAAGGACAGACACAGAGAGGAACGACCCTGGGAATGAAAGACGTGGGGAGAGGAGGCCGCAGGCCGAGGAGAGAGGCCGCAGGAGAAAGTAAACTTGCCAACACTTGGCTCATGGGCTTCGAGCCCCCAGGACGGTGAAGAAATAAATGTCTGCTGTTTGAGCCGCCCAGCCTGTGGCATTTGTCCTAGCCGCCCCAGCCCACCCACGGGAGCCACTGGTTCCGGCTGCGGGCTGTCCTGAGCATTGCAGGGTGGTAGCCACCACCCGGCCTTTACTCACGGGGCGCCACAGCCGGCTGCCCTGCCCACCTGTTGCCAGTCACGGAGACACTGTTAACCACCTGGGTGTGACTAACAGGCAGGCGCGCAGGGGGGGCACTCCCACAGGCCGCCATCCACCCGGGGCCCCAGGAGGCTGCAGGGATCACGCCCAGGTCTGTTCCGCTGTCGCTGGGGCAGGGACTGGACATGGACGCATGCCCAGTGGGGAGGTGCCCACTGTCAGTCACACTGGGAACAGGTCAGTGGCCAGAATGGGCATGGCCACTGCCAGGGCATGAAACCTAAGAGACTTCACTCCTGGACAAAGGAGCACTCCCCCTCTCTTGCTGCTCACCCACTCCCGGCTTGCAGGCTCGCACGCCCTGCCCTTGCCTATGCGGCCCACGCGGCCCACGCCAGGTGACCCCATGTACTGGCCTAATGGACAGTGACCAGCCTGAGGCGACATCAGGCGGCTCTGCTGGGAGGCGGCCTGGACGCTGGCTGGGCTTTCAGCTCTGCTGGAGTCTCCGCTGGCCCTGTCAGAGCTGGGTCGCGGGAGAGGGGACTTTGGAACCCGAGGAATGTGACTCCATGAAATAAAGCCTTCAACCACATCTCCTCCTCCCGTGGGGGCCCTGGAAATGCCTTTTCCAGCAGAGCCCCAAGGACCCCACTCCCACTGGGGACAGAGAGATGGAACTCCGGGTGACAGTAACAAATGTCCCCCGTGAGAGCCACTGTGCTAACCGGTAACGCAGATCTCCTTTCCCACGGCTGTTTCCTCCTATTGTTCCTCCTGTGCCCAGAACTACTCTCGTCCTCCTTATGTGCATCTTGGAATTTCTGTTCATTTATGTGATGGCTTTTGCTCTACCTCCTATCCTTACCTTTAAAAAACAACGACCGCTGTTTCCCTGCTATGCTGGGTCCTCCCAGTATGGCCCCTGCTCCCAGGAAAAGGGAGGGAGAGAGGGGACAGTCCACCCACCATGGCCCCTGCTCCACAGAAAAGGGGGGGGAGGGAGGGGACAGTCCACCCCCCATGGCCCCTGCTCCACGGAAAAGTGGGGGGAGGGAGGGGACAGTCCACCCCCCATGGCCCCTGCTCCACAGAAAAGGGGGGGGAGGGAGGGGACAGTCCACCCCCCATGGCCCCTGCTCCACGGAAAAGTGGGGGAGGGAGGGGACAGTCCACCCCCCATGGCCCCTGCTCCACAGAAAAGGGGGGGGAGGGAGGGGACAGTCCACCCCCCATGGCCCCTGCTCCACGGAAAAGGGGGGGAGGGAGGGGACAGTCCACCCCTCATGGCCCCTGCTCCATGGAAAAGGGGGGGAGGGAGGGGACAGTCCACCCCCCATGGCCCCTGCTCCACGGAAAAGGGGGGGAGGGAGGGGACAGTCCACCCCCCATGGCCCCTGCTCCACGGAAAAGGGGGGGAGGGAGGGGACAGTCCACCCCTCATGGCCCCTGCTCCATGGAAAAGGGGGGGAGGGGACAGTCCACCCCTCATGGCCCCTGCTCCATGGAAAAGGGGGGGAGGGGACAGTCCACCCCTCATGGCCCCTGCTCCATGGAAAGGGGAGGGAGGGGACAGTCCACCCCTCATGGCCCCTGCTCCATGGAAAGGGGAGGGAGGGGACAGTCCACCCCCCATGGCCCCTGCTCCACGGAAAAGGGGGGGAGGGGACAGTCCACCCCTCATGGCCCCTGCTTCATGGAAAGGGGAGGGAGGGGACAGTCCACCCCCCATGGCCCCTGCTCCACAGAAAAGGGGGGGGAGGGAGGGGACAGTCCACCCCTTATGGCCCCTGCTCCATGGAAAGGGGAGGGAGGGGACAGTCCACCCCCCATGGCCCCTGCTCCACGGAAAAGGGGGGGAGGGGACAGTCCACCCCTCATGGCCCCTGCTTCATGGAAAGGGGAGGGAGGGGACAGTCCACCCCTTATGGCCCCTGCTCCATGGAAAAGGGGGGGCAGGGAGGGATCAGTCCACCCACCATGGTCCCTGCTCCCAGGAAGTGGGGGGAGAGAAGGGACACACTCCCTTTGTCCTGCTTCCACACGGAGGTCTGGGTCCTATGCCCCGCGGTGGACAGACATTGGGAAGCCAAGTCCGTGCAGGGGAAGGAGTAACCCCTCTCACGGCCTCAGCGATGCTTTCCTGACACCCTTGACTGCAGACGAGACCACACGGTCTTTACTGACAGGTCAGCCCAAGGCCCCAGCTGGGGAGCCTGAGCCAGGCCTAGACGCTGGGTCCTCTGACCCCTAACGGGTGTTTCCTCCTCGCACACTGTGGCGTCTACCCTCTCAGCCAAAGGGGGCCACGAAGCAGAGCTGAGGCCCAGATGGTGCTGGGCAGTGACCCAGGCCCTCCGCAGAGCGGCCAGCATCCTGAATGCCTTCTTGGGAGACGGCCACAGTGAGTGTGCATTGAGGGCATAATTCACAAAGGCGGTGCCAACCCCGGTGAGTATGAGAAGCAGAGGCTGGCTGTGTGGCTGTGACCAAGTCCCTCGAAAGGCCTTAGGTCCCATCTGTCCAAATGAGGGGTTGCTGGTGAAATGAAATAATATAAAATGCTTGCAAACCATCTG
This sequence comes from Myotis daubentonii, assembly GCF_963259705.1. Taxonomy (NCBI): domain Eukaryota; kingdom Metazoa; phylum Chordata; class Mammalia; order Chiroptera; family Vespertilionidae; genus Myotis; species Myotis daubentonii. The sequence goes on from NC_081843.1 coordinate 3,879,048, forward strand.
ACTTTTACTTATGCAATAATTGCACAGGGGAGGGATTAACCAGCTTGGGAGGCCATGAAGTCTATCAAGAATTGACCGTACCCAGCTCAGCAGGCGTAGCTCAGTGGTTGAGCATCGACCTATGAACCCAGAGGTCATAGTTCAATTCCTGGCCCAGGCACATGCCCCGGTTGTGGGCTCCATCCCCATTGAGGGGTGTGCAGGAGGCAGCTGATCAATGTTTCTCTCTCATCATTGATGTTTCTATCTCCCTCTCCCTTAATAAATCAAATCAATAAAAATATCAAATTAAACAAAATGTATATAAAAAGGACTGACCTCACCCAAGTGTGCTAAAGCAGCTCCTGGCGTGGGCTGTGGCAGAGTGCAGGAGTGCACGACAGCGGGGCCAGGAACCACCACGCCTCACACAGAGGGCGTAGCTGCGAACAGGTCGGTTTGGTTACCTGCCCATCTCATCACCTCGCAGCAATGCTAGTCACCTGTCTCCGGGCAAGGGGACGAGGCACAGAGGCCAACCACGTGGCAGGTGTCGGCACAGCTGGATGTGCCACAGCTGGATGCTGGCGTGAGGGGCAGAGTCCGGTGTGTCTGCTGTCTGCCTCCTTCCAGGGGCTTGCTTTGCAGGTGAAGGGAGTGGCTAACTAGCCAGGCTGGCCTCCAGGCGTGGTTCACTCAGTGACTAGCTGTGACCTCTGACTAGTTATGGACTCTCTAGTCAATTTATTTCTTCCTCCGTAAAATGCAAATAATAATATTAGCTAGAATAGGTGGTTGTTGTGATGGTAGGTTGGTTAATATTTATCCATGCTTGGTGCAGCATAAATGTGCAACAGCTGGTATTTCTTGGAAACACTTTACTGAGGGAAAGAGGCCCTTTAGCACAAGAAGCATCAGGACAGCAATGCTGGTACTGGGGGCTCTGTTCCAACTCTGGCGAGTCCAGTGACGGGGCGTGGCCTCCCAGGGGATGGGCTCACAAATCCCAGCTGGGCGGGCCATGGTGGGTGTCACTCCCAGGCCCCTGACTGCTTCAGTGACAGGCTGACCTTTGTCCTAAGTAGGCCCCGCCCAGTTTCTGGGCACCCAGGGCAACGCCTTTGAAATGCCTACTCAAGCGCACCCCCTCAGGACAGCGGAGCCTGACTGTCCTGTCACTGACCGCCTTGCTCCCTTCCCCTCCACGCAGCCTCCTAATTCCACGAGCACAAATGCAGCTGCAAATCTCCCGCTGGGAGCATTTTCTCAGTCTGTCCAGGTCTTGCTTCCAGGCGTGCCCTCTGTTTGGCTCAGATAAACTCTAATCAACTCTTACAATAAACTCTTACACTGACAGTTGCCAGGGTGACAGTTGCCAGGGGCATCGGAACATTGGGGAGGCAGAGACCCTTGGGGGCCTGGGAGCACCTTGGAGGGTGGGTGCTGCATGTGGGGAGAGAGTCCCAGTCCAGCAGGTGTCACAATTGCCCGGAGCAGCCTTGCCCATCCCAGATATAATGGTAACCAATATGTCACTTTAAAGTTAAAAAAGTAAAAAGAAACAAGTGAAATTAATTTTAATAAATTATTTTCTGTATCTCAATACATCTAAATATCTTCCTAACACATACTCCATTTTAAAACTTATTAGATAGTTTGCACTGTTTTTCTTAGTGAGTTTGACATCAGCCTGTATTTTATACCTCCAGTACATCTAATTCAGAATCACTCCATCTCAAGGGCTCAATTGCTATCTGTGGCTAGAGGCTCCCCCACAGACAGTGCTGACTGGGACTGTTGCAGGGCCACCCCCCCAATTTCTGATTTGCAGACAGGGGTGGGCATAGGGAAATGCATTCCTAACCAGCCCCCAGGTCCCGACAGTGCAGCTGGACGACATTCTGGGAACCATGTGTATGGGTTAGACCTGAACCCAGCTGCCTGACAGTCCTCTGCAGCCCTGACATGGGCGCCTCCTCATCCATCACCCTGAGCGTGGAGACACTAACAGGGTCCTGAGAATCTCTGGTGCTAGACATAGCAATTCACACGTACACATCCTCCCTCACACGTACACATCCTCACTCACATGTACACATCCTCACTCACACGTACACATCCTCACTCACAATACACATCCTCACTCACAATACACATCCTCACTCACATGTACACATCCTCACTCACAATACACATCCTCACTCACACGTACACATCCTCTCTCACACAGTACACATCCTCACTCACACAGTACACACATCCTCACTCGCACGTACACATCCTCTCTCACACAGTACACATCCTCACTCACACAGTACACACAACCTCACTCACACGTACACAACCTCACTCACACGTACACATCCTCACTCACAATACACATCCTCACTCACATGTACACATCCTCACTCACAATACACATCCTCACTCACATGTACACATCCTCACTCACACATACACAACCTCACTCACACGTACACATCCTCACTCACAATACACATCCTCACTCACATGTACACATCCTCACTCACAATACACATCCTCACTCACAATACACATCCTCACTCACATGTACACATCCTCTCTCACATGTACACATCCTCTCTCACATGAAAAAATCCTCTCTCACATGTATACATCCTCACTCACATGTACACATCCTCTCTCACATGTACACATCCTCTCTCACATGTACACATCCTCTCTCACATGTACACAACCTCACTCACACGTACACATCCTCACTCACATGTACACATCCTCACTCACATGTACACATCCTCACTCACAATACACAACCTCACTCACACGTACACATCCTCACTCACATGTACACATCCTCACTCACATGTACACATCCTCACTCACAATACACATCCTCACTCGCACGTACACATCCTCTCTCACACAGTACACATCCTCACTCACACAGTACACACATCCTCACTCGCACGTACACATCCTCTCTCACACAGTACACATCCTCACTCACACAGTACACACAACCTCACTCACACGTACACAACCTCACTCACACGTACACATCCTCACTCACAATACACATCCTCACTCACATGTACACATCCTCACTCACAATACACATCCTCACTCACATGTACACATCCTCACTCACACATACACAACCTCACTCACACGTACACATCCTCACTCACAATACACATCCTCACTCACATGTACACATCCTCACTCACAATACACATCCTCACTCACAATACACATCCTCACTCACATGTACACATCCTCTCTCACATGTACACATCCTCTCTCACATGAAAAAATCCTCTCTCACATGTATACATCCTCACTCACATGTACACATCCTCTCTCACATGTACACATCCTCTCTCACATGTACACATCTTCACTCACATGTACATATCCTCATTCACAATACACATCCTCACTCACACAGTACACATCCTCACTCACATGTACACATCCTCACTCACAGGTACACATCCTCTCTCACATGAACAAATCCTCTCTCACACGTATACATCCTCACTCACCCGTACACATCCTCTCTCACACATACACATCCTCACTCACACGTACACAACCTCACTCACACGTACACATCCTCACTCACAATACACATCCTCACTCACATGTACACATCCTCACTCACATGTACACATCCTCTCTCACATGAACAAATCCTCTCTCACATGTATACATCCTCACTCACATGTACACATCCTCTCTCACATGAACAAATCCTCTCTCACATGTATACATCCTCACTCACATGTACACATCCTCTCTCACATGAACAAATCCTCACTCACATGTACACAGCCTCACTCGCACGTACACATCCTCACTCGCACATACACATCCTCTCTCACATGTATACATCCTCACTCACATGTACACATCCTCTCTCACATGTACACATCCTCTCTCACATGTACACATCCTCACTCACATGTACACATCCTCACTCACACAGTATGCAATCTCCAGGGCGTTTGGAGAAGGAGAGTGAGCATGTGACTCTGTTTTTTGACCAGGTTCCAGGTAACTTGGTGGGAAGAGAGCCACCTCTGATCGTTGTTGTTGGGTAAAGAGGGTGATACTGAGGCCCCCTAAGGGTAAGCGGCTGTACCAAAGCCAGCCTGAGAGAAGTGGGCTCTGAGCTCTGGTTCAAGAAACTTTTAACCTAAATTTCTCTTTGAACTAAAAATTTTCAAGTCAGTAAAAGGAAAGGTCCACCTGGCCACTTACCAGAGGGGAGGCTGCCCTCATGTCCAGGGGGCAGGAGGGAGCCGCCTGCGGGGGCAATTGGGGGTTGGGGGTGGGGGGGTTCTGATCACTCACTCTGATCACTCACTCCCTGAAGAAAGGGGCACCTTACTTGTCAATGAATTTGCTGAATCCATATTCCAGCATATTGGCCAGGCATGTCGTATCCGTGGGCTTTATTTCACAGCCGACAAGCTCACTAATCTGCAAAGAGATGAGAGTCCGTGTTTATGGTTCATGCCAGCGCTGCCCAGTCGACATGGGGGGAGGGAAGTACTCCTGCCCCCTGGCCCCTTCCCGCAGCCACAGGCACTGCTGAGCCGGAAGTGTGCCTGGTTGGCCTGGATGGATTTTCCCATTTAATGTAACATGTTTAAATAGCTGCTCGTAGCCAGTGGCTGCAGAACGGGCGGTGCCGTCTAAGGATCTGGGCAGCCAGGGCCCCCCCTGCGGTCTATCTGCTTTCCTGGGCGCTGGTCTGGCGCCAGCACTGGGCGTCGGGCAGCCCTGGAGTGTCTTAGGGGGTGGGACTGTGTGATTCTAGGGCCTCATGCAAAGCCTGGCCTGTGACAGAAGCCGGAGTTTGCTGAACAGAAGGAGCAAGTCCTGAGACCAGGTGACAGGCAGCCCGAGGACGCGAGGATGCAGAAGGAGGCAGCCGTCCCCCGCACCTCCCCCGTCCCAGGTGCTAACTTGCTGGAAACCGTAGCAGTGTTTTCTTTGTTGTAAGCACTACCCTCCGCGCAGCTTTTAGTGACCACATCCCCAGGGAAGCTGTTCAGCAAAGTCTGGGGCGCTGAGACCTTCTCAGGAAGTGCGAGACCTGAGCGGCACCAGGTGGAGGGGGAGGCTCGGGGACCCCCCGCCTCCCGCCCAGGTTTGTCACTGTCCAGCACCCCCGTCCCCAAGACTACAAATGTCAGAGCAGGAAGGGGTGAAGCTGTGCCATGTTCTGTCTATTCCGCCTGAGCCCCTGGGCCTGGCGTGCGTAGCGTCAGTGACCGGCTCTGGGTGAGGGCATGAGTGCGCCAGCGCATGCAGGTGGCTCCCGCCTGGGCTCTGAGGACACGGAGGGCCACCAGGGCGATGGGAATAAGGAGGTAATTAACATTGATTGAGCGGTCACTCTGTATGGGCACTGTTTTAAGACTGTTATGTGCTTATTTCATTCTCCCAACACCACGAGGAAGGCTCTAATGTATTACTATCCCCGTCTTACATATCAGGAAACTACGTCAAGGAAATTACGTATCTTGTCCAAGACCATCAGCTCATAAATTGTGGAACTGGGACCTGGCTCCATTCTGACTCCAAGGCTCTTACCCATCTCCCTCGGGGCTTCCATGTAGCGCGGTGCAGGTTACTCGCTGCAGAAGGCGAGAGCGCAGCCCACACCGCGTGCGCACCCGCATCCGGAGGCGGCCCTGCGGCCCTGCTCCTGCCTTCGGAGCTTAGAGCGCGCTGTTCCCTGGGCTAAGTGACAGCTGCGCAAGCACCTGGCATAGTACTTGGCCCCGAACCCTCGGAGATTGGTCGTTTTATTACTTAAATCGCGTTGTGAACTATGTCAATGAACAAGCGTCCAGTGTGCTAGTCCAAGAGCCCAGAACCGTGCTGTCCCATCCGGAGCCGGGGCCCTGGTGGGCTAGTCCGAGCGGATGTGCTGTGAGTGGGGAGCACACCACGTTTCAGACTCAGCATGGAAAAGGTCCTGTGAAATACCTTAACATTTTTATGTTGATTACCTGTTGAAATGACAATATTTTGGTTAAGTTTGGTGAAATAAAATTTATTCATGAAATTTATTTGCCTGTTTTTGCTTTAAAAAATGTGGCTACTGCCCTAGCTGGTTTGGCTCAGTGGATAGAGCAGCGGCCTGCAGACCAAAGGTCCCAGGTTCGATTCCAGCCAAGGGCACATACCCGGGTTGTGGGCTGGATCCCCAGTAGGGGGCATTCAAGAGGCAGCCAATCAATGATTCTCTCTCATCATTGATGTTTCTCTCTCTCTCCCTCTCCCTTCCTCACTGAAATCAATAAAAATATATTTTCAAAAGTAAAATTGTGGCTACTAGAAACTCCAAAAATTACACAAATGTTCACATTCTATTTCTATGGCAACACTGCCCATAGGGCCAGCCCTGCTGCTCCTCAGTGGGGTTTCTTCCCAAGGCCAAGTTCGGCCTGTCCCATCTTGTTTAAACTGTCGCGGCAACCACTGTGCCGATAGCAGCAAAGTCTGGGCCCCAAACATAGGACCAGTCTTTCTGCCCAAGTCCTATGAAATGGCCACCCCAGAGCCCAGCCTGAGAGCTACAGGCAGTTTAGCCTTCCCCTGCCAGAGCCAGAGCCAGCGGACGGGTCTCCTGAGTTAGGCACTAGGGTGAGAAGGGCCTCCCAGCCTGGGCTGTCAGGGGAGGCTCAGGGTGTGACCAGCAATGCAGGCAGGAAGGGGCTGGGCCGGGGGCAGCCTGAGTCTACCTGGTTGCCTGTGTTCTTTCTGAGCTTGCCCACTGGGCTGCCCCATCAGGGTCCTTCCTCTGCAGCCACTCCCCGGGTCACACGCCCCTGTCACCCACAGCTCACGGCCCCCTCCTCCCACTCCCTCTCATCTGCTACTTCTTGCTCCCCTTTTACCTGTCCAGGCTGAGCTAGAGACCAATTCTCCCCTCCTTACTTCCTAGCCACGTGACAACTTAATCTCTCTAAGACTTAGTTTTCTTATCTGGGAAGTGGAGATAATCATAGTCCCTATGTCAAAGGGTTGCTGGGAGGGTGACATGAGAGGGTCCACATGAAGTATGCAACACAGAACCCAGTAACACCTGGCATTCAATATGGCTTAGCCACTGTTGTGCGATTTTACTTCTAAGAGGCATTTTTTTCAAATCTGTCCATCTAGGTCAGTGGTTCTCAACCTTCTGGCCCTTTAAATGCAGTTCTTCATGTTGTGACCCAACCATAAAATTATTTTCGTTGCTACTTCAAAACTGTAATGTTGCTACTGTTATGAATCGTCATGTAAATATCTGATGTGCAGGATGGTCTTAGGCGACCCCTGTGAAAGGGTTGTTTGACCGCCAAAGGGATCGCGACCCACAGGTTGAGAACCGCTGATCTAGGTGGTCTACAATGGGGATTATGATTGTTGGGGAATGGTCTGTATTTCAATGCGCGAGAGCAGCATCCTCACAGGTGTAGCGCCAGTGGAGGGGTGGATTTCTAAGGGCCCTGAGTGTTGTCTAACCACCATTGACATTGATGAGGGCGCTTTCTATGGTGCCATCTCACGAAGAGACCTAGCCCTGCTCCCCCTCCCAGGCCTCCAATGGTCAGTTCCAGTCAGGCTAGGTCCACAGGGAGAGGCACCCTCTGAGCACCAAGGGAAGGCAGCTGTCCTCTGTAGACCCCGCTGCTGGGGCAGATCAAGACTAGAAACCTACTCAGATGACCTCTCCTCTGCCCCTCCTTACTTCCCTGCCTTAGGACATCTGGAGCTTGAAGGCTCCTGGGAAATGGAAAGCAGCTACCCTCCACAGAACACTCCTGGATCTCTCATGCGTTCAGATCTCTGTTTTCCCAGGGAGGCCAAAATGCTCCCAGCCACTGCGCCAGGGCATCATTCTGTGCCAGTCATGGATGTGCCCTCAGCGTGGGACCTTCTGCGGACGATGTCCTCCGTCTTGTGTGTGGTCCCGAGAGGGGGAATTCCAGGCCAATCAGAGCTCAGTCTGCCTATGGGCACCCATCTCCGCCTCCACACAGAGCAACTCCTGGGTTGAGTCTGCTCGGGGCATTGCTAGCCTCGCATACGATCATTATGACAGGAACAGTGCACTTTCCTTCTCTCTGGTTAGTGTTCACACCGCACGTATCACCCTCACACTTGGTTGCTTATAAAAATCCCAACTATTTTTAAGAAGGTCGTTTGTTATTCTCATTTATAGACTCAAAGGGCTGAAAGAGGAATGGACGCTTGTTTCTGAGCATAGCCTGTTGGATGCCAGAGCTCCAGCACAGTCAGCGCAAGCAGGAGTCAGGCATGTTTGGAGACCCAGGAAGGGATGTGGATTTCTCTTCTGTGTAGCCTAGGTCGAGGAGCAAAGCAAGGCCGTGGCCACTGCACTTCAATACCCTTGTCCCCTGTAGAACCTGGAGCACCTCTTTGCCAAGAAAGGAGATAAGGAGAGCCTGCATGGCCACGGGCTGAAACAGCACTCAACTACCAGCAACGGGGTTCCCAACGCACAGGGAGACCTGCTCATGCAGAAGGCAGTGCATCCCTTATTCTGCCCATTCCCTTATGTCAAAAGGCTCTCACCCCCTTCCTACCCCCTTGGCTTCCAGTAGATTCTCCTTTCAGAAAAAGCTTGACCTAGGAATGGTTCCTGCCTTCTCGGGGCTACCAGGACCAGGAATGGGCTGGGCAGGGGGCGGGCAGTGACAGGACCTGTTGCCAGTGCCGCTCCTTCATTCCTGGGTTACAGGAAATGTTGAGAATAGGGATGTGCTGCTTGAACTTGTCAATCTTCATCCTCACGTTCTCGGCCAAGCGCCTGGGTGCAGGTATGTCAGCTAAGGTCTTGGTCAATTTATACATTGTCCTCCACATATTCCCTACTTCCTCCGCAATCTCCTCAGCGTTCAGCACAAAGAGGGGCCCTGGAATAAAAAAGACGGATGGGGGGAAGGGTCAGACCCCCAAGCAGATGTCAGCCACATGCACCTTTAATTCCCTGAGCTCAGAACTGGGCCTGTGGGGCGGGTACTGGAGCAAGCACAGGCCTGGAGTTGGGTCTGCGTCTGAAACGTTGCCTTTGCCAGTGAAACGAGCAGGCTTACTAAACTTTCTGAAGCTTTGAGAGCATCGCCTGTGAAACAGGGTGACCGTGGAAGTGAAGTGAGGTAAGCACAGTGGCTAACCTGCCCCTGCCATGCGGTGCAAGGTGGACAGGGAACTGGTGATAGCACTGGTTATAGAAGCTCCACAAATGCTGAGAAACAGTAGCCACTGGAGAATGTGGCTGAATGCGAGCGGGAGTTCTCTGTACAGTTTTAGCAGCTTCTATGTAAGCTTGGAATTCTTTAAAAATAGATTAGTTTGAAAGAATGGAACTTCATTTTTTTTAAAAAAAGTACCCCCCAAGCATTAATTTCCTTCTCTGCCTTTTCTCTTATAGGGACCCTTTAGCAGGTTACACATTCAGTCAAAATCTTGCATGATGTGGCTTCCTTCCCCTTCAATCTTTCAAGTTAGTATTAATTCTTGCATCATGATGTTGCAAATGTACTCAAAAACTTTTCTTTGAAGGCTACTGAGACTAAACATAGCTTCGTGGATACAGCTCCATTAATTGCTAACATGCTTCACCAACCCAACATTTTTGTTAACTAATCAAAAATTGAAATTTTTTAAAAAGACAGAAAAAATGTACATGAGTTCCATGTAATATGTAAAAAGAATAATATACCATGTCTAAGTGGGCTTTGTTGTGGGAATGCAAGGCAGGTTTCATATTTTTAAAGCAAACAATGTAATATACCATATTAACACTCTAAACAAGGAAAATCATGTGATAACATCAGTTGATGCAGAAAAAGCATTTGACAAAATTCAATATCATTCATGCTAAAAACCTCTCAACAGACTAGGAATAGAAGGGAACTGCCTTAGTCTGATAAAGGGTAACTGTAAAAAGCTACACTAATGTTATACTTTTATATTCATTAAATATATACAGCTTTTTACATGTTAATCGTACTGCCATCAAGTGGTTTTAAAAAATAAAACAAAACAACCCATTTTACTTAATGGTAGAAGATGGAAGACTTTTTCCCTCAGATCAGGAAGAAAGCAAGGAGTTTCGCTCTCATAACTCAATAACAGAAAGCTAGCTGGTAAAATCCCAAAATACTTTGAAATTAAACAATGTAATTATAAGTAACACAGGTCAAAGACAAAATCTCAAGAGAAGTTAAAAAATATTTTTAGCCAAAGAAAAAGAAAATATAACTCATCAAAAGTTGTTGTATATAGAAGAGAAAATTAAATCCAAAGCAAGCAGAAAAAAGAAATAATAAAACAAAAAGCTGGTTTTTTGAAAATATTAATAAAATTAATAACCTCCAGCCAGGCTAACCAAGAAAAAGACACAAATTATTGATATCAGAATGAAAAAGGGTACATCAATGCACATCTCAGGAACATTAAAAGGATAATTAAGGAATATCCTGAACTCCTTCATGACCACAAATTTCATAACCTAGATGGAATGGACCAATTCCTTGAAAGATACAATTTACCCAAACTCACACAAGAAAAAACAGACAATCTGAATAGGCCTGTATCTATTTAATAAATTGAACAATAGTCAATAACTTTCCAAGACAGAAAGCACCAGGCCCCGATGGGTTCACTGGTGAATTCTACCGATCATTTTAGATCAAAATGATGCCAATTTTCTACAATCTCTCCCAGAAGGCAGAAACAGAGGAAATACTTCCTAATTCCTTCTATGAAACCAGCATTACCCTAATACCAAAACAGACAAACACATTAACATAAAAGGAAATTAAAGACCAATATCTTTCATTAATATAGATGCAAAATCCCCCCAAAATATTAGTAAATTGAATCTAATAATATATGAAATAGAATTATATACCACAATCAGTTGGGATTTATTATTCCAGGTATGTAAAGCTGTTTCAACATTTGAAAAATCAATTAATGTAATCTATCTCATCAACAGGCTAAAGAAGAAAAATTACATGGTGATTTCAATAGATTCAGAAAAAGCATTTGACAAAATCCAACACCCATTCATGATAATCATTCTTAGCAAAGGAAAAATAGAGGGGGATTTCCTTGACTTCATATAAAGAACATATACAAAAAACCTACAGCTGAAATCATACTTAATGATAAGACACTACAATCTTTCCCACTACAATCAGGAACAACGCAATAATGTCCCCTTTAACCATCCTTTTCAACATCATTTAATGGAAATCCTAGCCAGTGCAAAGATAAGGATAGGAGGTATAAGGTATGCAGATTGAGAAGGAAGACGTACAACTGTTTGCCACCGACACAATCTTTTATATAGAAAATCTGAAAGAATTAAAAAAAAAAACCCACTCCTGGAACGAATTCACAGTTATAGCAAGGTTGCAGGATACAGGGTTAATATATAAAACTCAATTGCTTTCTTTTTTATTTTTAATTTATTAATGTTTAAGGGGGTGAGAGAGAAAGAGGGAGAGAGGGAGAGAAGAAGGGAGAGAGAGACATTGATTTGTTGCTCCTGTTAGGTACAACACTAATTCATTGGTTGATTCCTGTATGTGCCCTGAATGTGGGTCAAACCCTCAACCTTGGCATATAATGATGAACCTCCAACCAACTTAGCTACCTAGCCAGGGCTGCTTTCCTTTATACCACTAGTGAACAAATGGAACTTGAAATTAAAAGCACATTACATTAGCACTCCTAAAATTAAAATACTTAGACATAAGTCTAACAAAATATGTACAACATCTATATAATTAAAACTAAAAAACTCTGATGACATAAGTCAGAGAGAATAATTGGAGAGATAGTCCATGTTCATGGATAGAAATATTCAACAATGTTAAAGATGTTAGTTCTTCCCAACTTGAGTATAGATTCAACACAATCCCAATAAAAATCCCAGCAAGTTATGTTTTTTTGGATATTGAAAAATTGGTTCTAAAGTTTATTTGGAGACATGAAAGACCCCAAGTAGCCAATATAATAATAAAGTTGGGGGACTGACATTTCCCAGTAACTTCAAGACTTACTATAAAGCTACAATAATCAAGTGTGGTATCGATGAAAGAGAAGACAAATAGATCAATTTAACAGAATAGAGGGCCCAGAAATAGACCCACATATAGTCAGCTGACAATTCTGGAAGGATAAAAGGTAATATAATGGAGAAATAATAATTTTTCAACAAACAATGTTAGAACAACTGGATATTCACAAGCAAAAAAAATGAATCTAGATGCAGACCTTATACCTTTCACAAAAATTAACTCAAAATGGATAATTGACTTAAGTGAAAAATGTAAAACTATAAAAATTCTAGGAGATAACATAATTTAGATGACTGTGGGTTTGGTGATAACCTGTTAGGTGCAACACTAAAGGCATGACATATGAAAGAAATGACAAGCTAGGCTTCATCAAAATTAAAAACTTCTGTTCTGTGAGGACGCTGTCAAAAGAACCAAAAGATAAGCCAAAGACAAGAACACTGGTGTTTAGTGACAGCAGTATCTACCAGCGTGCCTAAGCTGAGAGTATGGAAGTCATCCTGGCCCTTCATTCTCCCTCTCTGCCCCCTTGCCCCATATCAGATCAATCATCAAGTTCTGTTGGCTCTACCTTCTCAGTATCTCTCCTATCTCAATAGCTCTAGAGTAAAAGGAGTAGTTTATAGATGCCTATGGCACTTTGGCCTTTTTTTGCAACAGCACACTAATAGAGCCACTATTTTGTTCTCCCACCTTCTACCTCTCTGAGTCACTACCCAATTCATGTCTCTGGATGGTTGCCTATTTGGCTTTACTCTGGCAATAGGTCTGGCTCTTTGATCCCCACCTTCCATCATTATCATATCAGAAAAATTGATTGTGGCGGCCTTCATCCAGAGCATCAGAATATGTTGCAAAGTCCAGCCAGAATTCGAAGATCAAACTTTATTTCAGAACTGGCTAGGGTGGACCCATTACTCCATCCCCATCCTGCCCCAGCATAGGCGGACTGCGGCATACCATTCATCCACTCCTCTGACTTGATGCTGAACTCATAGGTCGTCACCCACAGCTGTTCGTAGGGTACTTTGTTGGTCATCACGGTTTGCAGAAGAGGGAAGGTACTCTTCTCCTTTCCCAATAGCTCCTCCTCCTTATTGATAAACTGCAGGCAAAGGGGGATATTGTCTATTAGTTGGTGGTTCTCCTGACCCCTAGAAGCCATCCTGGCAAATTCTTCAATGTTTTGAACACCAAGTTGAGGAAGATGCTTGTTAGCAAGAGAGGAAAATAAGTCATGGACTCAATCAAGAAGAACCCTCTGTACCTGTGAGGGCCATGGCAGCTGAGGTCTAGTTGGGTGAACCTCTAGGATAATTTGCTTCTTGCTCCACCAGCTTTGTTCCCACTGTGACATATCTATAGCTCTATTTCCACAGTTTCCATGTGTACATTTGCTGTTTACATGATGCTGCCTTCTTGTGTCAACTTGCCTCAGAGGTAAGAACTTTCATAGTTAAAGAACTTACTAGTGGAGTCCAGACAGCTTGGCTCAGTGGTTGAGCATCGACCTATGAACCAGGAGATCATGGTTCGATTCCCAGTCAGGGCACATGGCCAGGTTGTGGGCTTGATCCCCAGTAGGGGTTGTGAAGGAGGCAGCCGATCAATGATTCTCTCTCATCATTGATGTTTCTATCTCTCCCTTCCTCACTGAAATCAATAAAAATATATATATTTTAAAAATAACTCACTAGTTGACCTTCAGGAGAAGTTCCTTAGCTTCTCCAAGTCTTAGTCCTCTCATTTTAAATTAAGATAAATGGAGGTAATAACAGTACCTACCTCAGAGGTTTGTTACGGGCATTAAGTGATACAGTTCATATGAAGCCCTTTGTACATTGTTGAGCACCTACTGAATGCTCAATATATGTGAGCAATTATTCTATTATAATTTCTTCTCTGTCTACTCAATGACTAACAAAAAAACTAGTATAATGTAGGAGTGTAGAAAAAGGTAGCTGAAAGTACCAATGAAAGAACTGGTCAATCAATCAATCAATCAATTAATCAGTCAATCAGTGCTATCCAGCTGACAGGTGATGTTAGAAAAATACAAGACCAAGGACCAGAACCAACAGAATAGTAGAGTCATAGTCCCCATCCCAAGGCTCCGAACCTCAAATTCCACCAGCGCCTGATCAAGGTTCTTGGAAAGCTCGTTAAGCTTTTCAACATTGTTCTTCATTTCTTCCGTAGACATCACTTCACGTTTTCTAAAGCCTTCTAGTTCCTTGTTGTAGCCCTCAAGTTTCGACTCAAATTCTAAGCACCTGAAAGTAAAGATAGCCCACTAATATTTGGACTTTTCATTTTGTGATTTTCAAAGTTACAGCATTGTTCACCCAAAATCCAATTTCCTGATACAAGATACATATACTATACTACTTACAATCCCACCTCCCAGAGATAGCTGATGGTAACTGTGTTTGGTGGTTAAATACTTTTAGATGTTTTCCTGTACAGGTAAATGTATATGTATATGTATATGTATATGTATATGTATATGTATATGTATATGTATATGTATATGATGTATATGTATATAACTTACTATATATATACTAGTATACAGTATATGAGCATGACACATTATTCTTTCATTCATTACATACTTATTATTGAGTGCCTACTACATTCCAAGAACTGATCTAGGCATCAGGGCTATATTAATGAAGTACATTGTTACGCTCCCTACCTCCATGGAATTTGTATTTTAGTTGGAGAAGACCTGGACAACAAACATACATGGATGGATGGATGGATGACTGGATAAAACCATACATAGAAAAAGATGAAATATTACTCATAGGGCCAAATACTCTGAAGAAAATAAAAGAGGGCAGAGTGACTAGTGAATGGGAGTGAAGGGCTGCTTTAGCTGGAGTGACCAGGGAAGACCTGTCCAGAGGTTTGTCTCCTTCATCTATATCATCAACAAGCAGATCTTAACTTTACTTCTCCCTTTTCCTGATGAGGTAGAATAATAACAGAGTTCAGTGGACAGGTTCTAGAGTGAGACAGGCTAGGTTCAAATCCCAACTTTGCCACTTAGTAGCCATGTGACCTTGGCTAGGTCACTTAACCTCTGTGTACCTCAGATATATAAAATGGGAACAGAAAAGTACCATTTTAGTATTTAATAAGATAATATATATACAAAATGCTCATAATTGAGCCTGGTCTATAATCATCACTATACAAGTATTTGCTGTCACTCACTAAATTGTAAGCTCTATCAATGCAGATTCATCCCCTTAATTCCTGTTTTTATCTCCAAAGAGTTTCTGGCACACAGAAAATAATCAATATTAATGGAACGAATAAGAGACAGACCATTGAGAACAGCTGTAGTGACATACATTAATTTGGCTATTATCTTAAGAAAACTTAATTCTGTTATGACAGTTTTAATGTTCTTTTTTTCTTAAAAGTAATTTATGAAAGTTAATTTGGGTTTTATTTCTAATTGAACTGTGTGGTAAGCAGCCTCTGATAATGTCCCCATAGATCCCCATGACCTCCTGGTATTTATCCCTGTGCAATTGTCTCCTCTTGAGTTTGGGCTCAAGTAACTCACTTCTAACAAATAATATGGCAAAAGAGATGAGATGTCACTTCCAAGTAGGTGACAAAAAGACTATGATCTCTCTCTCTCTTCTCTCTCTTCTCTTCTCTTCTCTTCTCTTCTCTTCTCTTCTCTTCTCTTCTCTCTCTCTCTCTCTCTCTCTCTCTCTCTCTCTCTCTCTCTCTCTCTCTCTCTCTCTCTCCTCTCTCTCCCACTCCCCCCTGACCCCTTGGGAAGCCAGCTGCCATGCAAGCTGCTCTATGTAGAGGCCATGTAGCAAGGAACAGAGGGCCATTTCTGGCCAACAGCCGTGAGGAACTGAATCTACTCACAGGCACGTAAGTGCGCCTGGAAGTGGATCCTCACCTGTTGAGCTCCTGGCTGGGAAGGCAGCTTGGCTGACCTGGCTTCAACCTCATGACAGACTTGGAGCCAGAGGCACCCAGCTCAGCTGTGTCTGGGTGTCTGACTCACAGACCTGTGAGATGATATAGGTTTGTATTTTAAGCTGCTAGTTTGGGGATGATTCTTCATGTGGCAATAGATCACTGATACTCATTATCATAACAGGATATGGCCTATATAATTCCTGTTTCTTTAAAGTTTTTCTCAAGTTCTAAAATATGGTCAATTTTTTAAAAATGTTCTATGGACAGTTAAAAAGAATGTTCTGTTTTTATTGTAAGGTAGAAAGTTTGGTATGTATACAACAAATCAGAGTTATTGTTTACTTCTATTTATGTCCTTATTCAAGTTTCACTCTATTCATTTATTTTTAAGTAGGGGCCCAGTGCACGAATTCATGCACCTTGAAAGGAACTGTGGGCTGCGAGGCTACAGTGGGCACAGGGGTGGGTTGTGGCCCATCCTCCACGCCCCCACCCAGCCCCTCCTGCTGCAGCCCCTGGTGTTCTGTCTGCCGGCAGCCTCACCCCCACTGCCACTGCTCCCACATGCTGATGGTGCTAGCCCTGCTCGCACCTGCTGATGGTGTGGAGCGATTGTGGCTGGTGCCAGCAGTGGGTGTGAGCGGGGCCAGTGCTGGCAGCAGATGTGAGCAGCGACTGCTACCCTGATTGCCCCTCAGGAGCAGGGGAACGTGGAGAAGCCCTCAGGGGCGATTGGGGCTGGCAACCACTGCCTGCATCCGCTGATGGTGCCGAGAGATTGGGGCCGGCACAGGGTGCTGGAAGAGGGTGCGAGCAGCGGCTCTGGTATCAGCAGTGGGTGTGAGCAGGGCAGGCGCTGGCAGCAGGTGTGAGCGGTGGGTGGGACTGTGGCACACAGGAGCAAAGAATTTTCAGTAACCTTCAGAGGCTCACCCCAATGACAGCGACCAGCGCCCAGCCTAGGTCTGGCGCCCCACTCACCTGCTCCACCATCCCACTGTGGCTGACACCCGCCATGTTCCGCATGCACCCCCTGGTGATCAGGGCACATCATAACGACCAGTTGTTTGATTGTTCGGTTGTTCCACCATATGGTCTATTTGCATATTAGAGTTTTATATATAAAGATTATTTATTTAGAATATTTGATATATAAAGGTTAATAATGCTTTAACTTTTTTTTTTATCTAAGTAACCATCTTGGAACATGAATGTCTTTGCCTTGATATTAATATCACTTGCTCTCCTTGCTTTTTCATTGTATTTGCTTACTATACTGCTGCCCATAGAAAAACACAAGTTTCCTCTAGTGGGGGGCCACTGGTAGGCACAACGGGCATTATTAAAAATATTGTCGAGAAACTAAGATGGCGGCATAGGTAAACACCAAAATTGCTGCCTCCTACAACAACTTCAAAAATACAATAAAAAGACAAACTGGACATCATCCAGAACTACAGGAAGGCTGGCAGAGTGGAAATTCTACAACTAGAAGGAAAGAGAAGGGCACACTGAGGGTTAGGAGCTGCGGAAGTAAAGTACAAAGGTACAGAGGCTCGAGCGCGCGCGGAAAGGGGCTGGTACCTGAGGACGCGGCTGTCTTTTTGAATCGGGAGGGAGTCACAAGTTCCCAACTGCTCTGAACTCAGGTTCTGGGAAGTCTCTGGGGACCCAGGACTCATATGGGGAGAAACTGGACTGTCTGGCAGCGGGCAGAACTCGGAACTCGAGGGTGGCTTTCCCTCAGAGGTGCTTGCAGCAATTAAATTACCGGGACACTGAGACGTGCGCGGCCCCTTAGGGCAGGGCTGAGGATCCACTATAACTGCTTGCTCCGCCCTTTGATTCCCTGAGACCTCGCCCCACCCAGGCTGCGGCAGAGGCATTTGCATATGAATGCCCTGGCCCTTTGCAACCTGAAAATTACCTAACAAACTGCAGCTGGGCCACAGACCCAGAACTTCCAAGAGAAGGCCCAAGGCCCCACAGCAGCTTGCATTGCTTCACAGCTGGGCCTCATCTGGGCACCTCCAAATCCCAAACAAAGAAGAGGAATCTGCAGATCTCTCCATAGCTCCTGCTGGGTAGCCTCAGGAAGAGGCTAAATTAGCACCTCCTTAGAGTTCCAAGAGCCAGTGTACCCAGTGGTCAGAGTGGGACCATCCAGACTACAACTACTCAGATCCATAAGGGACACACTCAGGGGGCAGACTCAGTAAGCACCAAAGCGCCACTGAAGCAAGTCTTGCCCCAGAAGGGTGTCTCCAGCACAGAAGTTCTCGCACCATAGACACAGCTGATTCTCACAGCCAATTGGCCTGGAGGTCCATTCCTCTCAGTGATATCTACAACAATCAAGGCTTAACTACAACAAGACTGTGCACACAGCCCACAAAGGGGTGCACCAAGAGTGTCCACCTCAGGTAATTGGGGAGGCTGAGCCACTGGGCCCTATTGGACACCTAGCACAGAAAGCCACTCTATCAACATAGGGAAGCAGCCAAAATGCGGAGACAAAGAAACATGTCACAAATGACAGAAATGGAGGAAAGCAAAGTACTGGATATAGAGTTCGAAACCACACTTATAAAGTTTTTCAAGGATTTTCTAGAAACTGCCGATAAATTGAGTGAGACCCTCCATAAATCTAGTGAGACTCTCGAGGTTATGAAAAAGGACCAACTAGAAATTAAGCATACACTGACTGAAATAAAGAATATTATACAGACTCCCAACAGCAGACTACAGGATTGCAAGAATCAAGTCAAAGATTTGAAATACGAAGAAGCAAAAACCCCCAACCGGAAAAACAAAAAGAAAAAAGAATCCAAAAATATGATGATAGTGTAAGGAGCCTCTGGGAAAGCTTCAAGCATACCAACATCCGAATTATAGGGGTGCCAGAAGATGAGAGAGAGCAAGATATTGAAAACCTATTTGAAGAAATAATGACAGAAAACTTCCCCTACATGGTGAAAGAAACAGACTTACAACTCCAGGAAGCGCAGAGAACCCCAAACAAAAGGAATCCAAGAGGACCACATGAAGACACATCATAATTAAAATGCCAAAAGCAAAAGACAAAGAGAGAATCTTAAAAGCAGCAAGAGAAAAACAGTTAGTTACCTACAAGGGAGTACCCATACCACTGTCAGCTGATTTCTCAACAGAAACTATGCAGGCCAGAAGGGAGTGGCAAGAACTATTCAAAGTGATGAATACCAAGAACCTACAACCAAGATTACTTTATCCAGCAAAGCTATCATTCAGAATTGAAGGTCAGATAAAGAGCTTCACAGATAAGAAAAAGCTAAAGGACTTCACCACCACCAAACCAGTATTATATGAAATGCTGAAAGGTATCCTTTAAGAAGAGGAGGAATAAGAAAAAGGTAAAGATACAAATTATGAACAACAAATACACATCTATCAAGAAGTGAATCTAAAAATCAAGTGAATAAATAATCTGATGAACATAATAAACTGGTGAATATAATAGAATCAGGGGCATAGAAAGGGAGTGGACTGACTATTCTCGGGGGGGGGGAGGAGTGTGGGGGTTGTGGGAAAAGACTGGACAAAAATCGTACACCTATGGATGAGGACAGTGGGGGTGGGGGTAGGGGCAGAGGATGGGGTGGGAACTGGGTGGAGGGGACCTATGGGGGGAAAAAAGAGTAACAACTGTAATAATCTGAATAATAAAGATTTAATTAAAAAAATTAAAAATAAAAGTGGGAGTAGAGGAATCATACCTCAACATAATAAATGCACCAATCAAAAGACATAGAGTAACTGAGTGGATAAGAAAACATGACCCATATATCTGCTGTCTACAGGAGACCCACCTCAGAATAAAGGACATCATACTCAATGGGCAAAAAACAAACTTATTTCCCCTAAGAAAAGAAACAAGACAGAAATGCCCACTGTCACCACTCCTGTTCGATATAGTACTAGAAGTGCTAGCCATAGCGATCAGACAAGAAGAAGAAATAAAAGGCATCCAAATTGGAAAAGAAGAAGTAAAACTGTCTTTTTTTTGCAGATGACATGATACTATACATAGAAAACCCCAAATACTCCATCAAAAAACTACTAGTCCTAATAAATTCGGCAATGTAGCAAGATACAAAATTAACACCCAGAAACCTATGGTCTTTTTGCATACCAATAATGAACTCACAGAAAGAGAAATGAAAAAAAACAACCCATTTACAATAGCACCAAAAAAAATTTAGATACTTAAGAATAAACTTAACTAAGGAGGTAAAAGACCTGTACTCGGAAAACTATAGGACATTGAAAAAAGAGATAGAAGAAGACATAAACAGATGGAAAAACAAACCATGTTCATGGATCGGTAGAATCAACATCATTAAAATGCCCATACTACCCAAAGCAATCTACAGATTCAATGCAATCCCCATTAAAATACCAATGGCATATTTCAAAGATCTAGAACAAACTCTAAAAATTAATCTGGAATAATAAAAAAAAAAAGACCTTGAATAGCCACAGCAATCCTGAGAAAGAAGAACAAAGTTGGAGAGGTCACAATACCAGATATCAAGCTGTATTACCAAGCCACGGTTCTCAAAACTGCCTGGTACTGGCACAAGAACTGACATATGGACCAATGGAACAGAACAGAGAACCCAGAAATCGACCTAAACCATTATGCTCAATTAATATTTGACAAAGGAGGCAAGAGCATGCAATGGAGTCAAGACAGTCTCTTCAATAAATGGTGCTGGGAAATTTGGTCAGATACATGCAAAAAAATGAAACTAGATCACCAATTTACACCATACACAAAAACAAACTCAAAATGGCTAAAGGACTTAAATGTAAGATGGGAAACCATAAAAATCCTACAGGACTCCATAGGCAGCAAAATAGCAGACATATGTCATAGCAATATCTTTACAGACACAGCTTCTAGAAGAATGGAGACTAAGGAGAAAATAAAAAAAAAATGGGACTGCATCAAAATAAAAAGTTTCTGCACAGCAAAAGAAATGATCAACAAAACAACAAGAAAGCCCACTGTATGGGAGAACATATTTGCCACTAATATTTCAGACAATGGTTTAGTCTCCAAGATTTACAGAGAACTCATACAACTTAACAAAAGGAAGATAGACGATCCAATCAAAAAATGGGCAAAGGATCTAAATAGGCACTTTTCGAAGAACATACAGAAGGAAGAGATATGAAAACATGCTCAAAGTCACTAATCATCTGAGAGATGCAAATGAACATAACGAGATACCATCTCACACCTGTCAGAATGGCTATCATCAACAAATCAACAAACAACAAGTGCTGGCAAGGATGCAGAGAAAAAGGAACCCTCGTGTACTGCTGTTGGGAATGCAGACTGGTGCAGCCACTGTGGAAGACAGTATGGTGTTTCCTCAAAAAGTTAAAGTACGCCGAAACCGGTTTGGCTCAGTGGATAGAGTGTCGGCCTGCGGACTGAAGGGTCCCAGGTTTGATTCTGGTCAAGGGCATGTACCTGGGTTGCGGGCACATCCCCAGTGGGAGATGTGCAGGAGGCAGCTGATCGATGTTTCTCTCTCATCAATGTTTCTAACTCTCTATCTCTCTCCCTTCCTCTCTGTAAAAAACCAATAAAATATATTTTAAAAAAAAAAGTTAAAGTAGGAACTTCCATTTAACCCAATAATCCTACTTCTAGGAATATATCCCAAGAATCCAGAAACACTAATCAGAAAGGATATATGCACCCCAGTGTTCATAGCAGCACAATTTACAACAGCTAAGATTTGGAAACAGCCTAAGTGCCCATGAGCAGATGAGTGGATTAAAAAACTTTGGTACATCTACACAATGGAATACTATGCTGCTATAAAATAGAAGAAACTTTTACCATTTGCAACAGCATGGATGGAACTGGGGAGCATTATGCTAAGCGAAATAAGCCAGTCAGAGAAAGATAAATATCACATAATCTCACTCACATATGGGATATAATGGTCGACATAATTTGATGAACAACAATAGATCCAGAGACAAATGGCATGGTTGTGGGGGTTAGAGAGCAATCAAAGGACTTGTACACATGCATATTAGCATAACCAATCGACACAGACAGTAGCAGGTGAGGGCATATTCTGGGGGGTGGGAATGGCCAGGGAGAGGTCAATGGGGGAAAAAGGAGACTTATGTAATACTTTAAACAATGAAGAATATAAATTTTAAAAAAGAAATAAAAGGCATCCAAATTGAAAAGTAGGAGGTGAAACTGTCATTATTTGTAGATGACATGATATTGTACATAGAAAACCCTGAAGACTCCACCAGGGAACTACTAGAGCAGGGGTGGGCAAACTTTTTGACTCGAGGGCCACAATGGGATCTTAAACTGGACCGGAGGGCCAGAACAAAAGCATGGATGGAGTGTTTGTGTGAACTAATATAAATTCAAAGTAAACATCATTACATAAAAGGGTACGGTCTTTTTTTTTTTTTTTTAGTTTTATTCATTTCAAACGGGCCGGATCTGGCCCGCAGGCCATAGTTTGCCCACGGCTGAACTAGAGTTAAAAAATAAATTTGGTAACGTAGCAGGATACAAAATGAACACCCAAAAATCAATGGCTTTTTTATACACCCATAATGAACTCTCAAAAGAGAAACTAAAAAAACCAACAATCCAATTTACAATTCCAATAACAACAACAAAAAATAAGACACTTAGGAATAAACTTAACCATGGAGTAAAAGACCTGTACTTTGAAAAAGGATATAGAGGAAGATGCAAAAAATATGGAAACATATACCATGTTCATGGATTGGAAGAATTAACATCATTAAAATGTCTGTACTACCCAAAGCAATCTATAGATGCAATGCAATTCCTATTAAAATACCAATAGCATACTTCACAGAACTTGAACAAATACTCCAAAAATTTATATGGAGCCATAAAAGACTCTCAATAACTGCAACAATCTTGACAAAGAAGAACAAAGTTGGAGAGATCAGAATATTGGATATCAAAACTATATTACAAAGCCATTATAACCCAAACAGCCTGGTACTGGCACAAGAATAGTCATATAGACCAATGGATCAGAACAGAGATCTCAGAAATTGGCCCTGATAATTATGGTCAATTAATATTTGACAAAGGAGGCAAGAACATACAATGGAGTAAAGATAGTTTCTTCAACAAATGGTGTTGGGAAAACTAAACAAACACATGCAAAAAGATGAAACTAGACCACCAACTAACACCATACACAAGAATAAACTCAAAATGGATAAAAGACTTAAATGTAAAATGATGAAACCATAAAAATCTTAGAAGAAAACATAGGCAGAAAAAATCTTAGACATCTCACATAGCAGAATTTTCACTGTCACATCTCCTAGGGCAGTGGTCAGCAAACTGATTAGTCAAGAGAGCCAAATATCAACAGTACAATGATTGAAATTTCTTTTGAGAGCCAAATTTTTTAAACTTAAACTATATAGGTAGGTACATTCAACTTTAAACTCAACTTTAAATTCACAGTTTTCGTCTTCCGTTTTTCTTTGCTGCTTCTTTGTAGCCATCTCAAACAGGGCACCTAAAAAATGTTTCATTTTACAATAATAAAGCCACCAACACAAAAGAATTACAATTCTTAAATTGATGACAAAAATACCTGTAGGATTTGCAGCTGGTTGGAAAAATACAGATAACTTTATGCTTCGAGTAGGTACTTTTGTCAGCCATGCGTGATTTGCGGATGCGACTAGCACTAACCACTGCACAATGAGACTACTGACTGACTGGCTCACTCAACTCGTGCATGAATCGTCCCCCGCTCTGCGTATCCATGGCCCGCCTGCTCCACGTCACCCCCCACTTCTTCTAAAGCTACTTCAAAATAGACTCGTCCAGGCCGAAAACCGACTTCTGTGCATGGGCCACGAAGTATCAATCGCACTGTAAGTGCGTGCCTGCACGTGGTATTTTGTGGAAGAGCCACACTCAAGTGGCCAAAGAGACGCATGTGGCTCGCGAGCCGCGGTTTGCTGACCACTGTCCTAAGGAAAGGAAACTAAGGAGAAAATAAATGAATGGGACCACATGAAAATGAAATGTTTCTTTACAGCAAAAGAAGCCGCCGCCAAATGGAAAGAGAGCCTGCTGCATGGACGAACATATTTGCCGATGACATATCTGATAAGGGTTTAATATCTATACCAGGGGTGGGCAAACTTTTTGACTCGAGGGCCACAATGGGTTCTTAAACTGTACCGGAGGGCCGGAACAAAAGCATGGATGGAGTGTTTGTGTGAACTAATATAAATTCAAAGTAAACATCATTACATAAAAGGGTACGGTCTTTTTTTTTTTTTTTAGTTTTATTCATTTCAAACGGGCTGGATCCGGCCCACGGGCCGTAGTTTGCCCACGGCTGATCTAGACTATACTAAGTATTCACACAACTCAACAAAAGGAAGACAATCCAATTAAGAAATGGGCAGAAGATCTGAATAGACATTTCTCCAAAGAGAACATACAAATGGCCAAGAGACATACGAAAACATGCTCAAAGTCACTAATCATCAGAGAAATGCAAATTAAAACCACAATGAGATATCACCTCACACTGGTCAGAATGGCTACCATCAAAAAATCAACAAACAGCAAGTGCTGGTGAGGATGTGGAGGAAAGGGAACCCTTGTGCACTGCTGGTGGGAATGCAGACTGGTGCAGCCACTGTGGAAAACAGTATGCAGTTTTCTCAAAAAATGAAGAATGGAACTACCTTATGAGCCAGTGATCTCACTTCTGGGAATATATCCTAAGAAACCAGAAACACCAATCAGAAAGGATATATGCACCCCTATGTTCATAGCAGTGTTATTTACCATAGCTAAGATTTGGAAATAGCCCAAGTGCCCATCAGCAGATGAGAGGATAAAAAAGCTGTAGTACATTTACTCAGTGGAATACTAAAGAAGAAGGATCTCTTATACTTTGTGACAACGTGGAAGGACCTGGAGGGTATCACGCTAAGTGAAATAAGCCAGTCAGAGAAAGACAAGTATCACATGATCTCACTCATATGTGGAATCTGATGAACAAAATAAACTGATGAACAAAATAGGTCCAGAGGCCTGGATGCCTGGAACAGACTGACAGGTCTCAGAGGGGAAGGCGGTGGAGGGGATGGGAAGAGATTAACCAAAGAATTTGTATGCATGTGTGCACAGCCCATGGACACAGACAATAGTGCATCAAGGCCTGGGATGGGGTGGGGGCTGGGCGGAGGGAGTGAAGGGGGGTTATGAGGGACATCTGTAATACTGCCAACAATAAATAAATAAATAAATAAATAAATAAATAAATAAATAAATAAATAAATACATTAGTAAATAAATGGATTGAAACTCGTTACTGTAACCTCAAGAACCTGCTTCTCTAACTCTCCAAACTCATCCTGTAGCCACTCTCCTCCTTAGGCCCAGGTCTTTGTGAGCCTCCCAATGCAGGTCCCACATACAAAGATAAATCTCTGAGAAAAGCAGTTTTGAATTCTTCCCAGAGGGCAATGGTATATAAAACCAGTGGTCATCTTAACATATTACTATTACTATTATTATTATTTTAAATTCATTATAATTGCTTAGCGCACATTATAGTTTTTAAAATACTTTCAGATCTATAACACTTTATTATAGTTTCTATAATACTTACAGGTTTATCTATAATAATAAAAGCATAATATGCCAATTGACTGAACAACCGAACAGCAGAACGGCCATCTGGACAACCTTCCGGATGACCACGCTATGACACGCACTGGCGCCAGGCCAGCCAAGGCAGGTGCGATGCGATTGGTTGGGGGGGCCTGCCATTGCCCCACGATCGCCCCACAGAGGGAGGCCCAGGCCACCAACCAGTGGGGCAATCAAATGGAGGGCTCTACAATTGCCCCAAAGAGGGAAGCCCAGGCCACCATCTGCAGGGCCATCAATCAGGGGGCTCCATGGAACCAGGGAATTTGGGGTGTGTGGCAGCAGACATGGGCAGCGCCAGGCCAAGGGGGTGTAGGTGGGGTGGGGCCATGAGGCAGCTAGGGCCGCGAGGCAGCAGCAGCTGGGGCTGTGAGGGCCCTGGCAGCCAGGTCTGTGAGGGCACAGGTAGTTGGGGCTGCGAAGGCCTACCCTTGCATGAACTTTGTGCATTGGGCCTCTAGTATCTATGTTAATAATAGAGGAATATGCAAGTTAGTTGGGATGCCGTAACATCATGACCAAATAGCAGGGACCTGAGGCTGCATGGCGCCTGGCCAGAGCAAGCAACCTCAAGCCACACCCCCACCCCGCGGAGCTTGACAGGGGACCTCAGGCTCCGCTTCCTGCCCAAGCGATGGGCCGGAAGACCTCAGGCC
The DNA here is from genome assembly GCF_963259705.1 of Myotis daubentonii. NCBI lineage: Eukaryota > Metazoa > Chordata > Mammalia > Chiroptera > Vespertilionidae > Myotis > Myotis daubentonii. The sequence continues at coordinate 3,905,513 of NC_081843.1, forward strand.
ACAACCCCCGCCCAGTGGGGCTTGATGGGGGACCTCAGGCTGTGCCCCTCACCTAGTGGGGCTTGATGGGGGACCTCAAGCCATGCCCCCCGCCCTGGTACCAGGCCAGGAGACCTCAGGCCCTGCCTCCCGCCTGGTGAGGCTTGATGGGGGATGTTAGTTTGCACCCCCTGCCCTGGCACTGGGCTGGGAGACTTCATGCCATGCCCCCTGCCCCAGCGCCAAGGTGGGAGACCTCAGGCCATGCCCCCAGCCAAGTGGGCTTGACAGGGGACATCAGGCCATGCCCCCCACCTGGTGGGGTTTGATGGGGAACATCAGGCTATGCCCCCTACCTGGTGGAGCTTGAAAGGGACCTCATGCCATGCCCCCCACCCCAGCGCCGGACCAGGAGACCTCAGGCAGTGCCCTCCCCCCCCCCCCCCGCCCCAGTGCCAGGCCAGGGGACCTCAGGCTGTGCCCCCGCTGCCTGGCGGGGCTTGATGGAGGAACTGAGGCTGCACCCCTGCCCAGAGGAGCTTGACAGGGGTGAGGCCAGCCAGGTCTGGGTCTCCTGTGTTTTCGAAGCGCGGGCGGGTGGTGGGTGAGGACCTGACTCTGGTTCCCATGGCACGCTCCAGACTCTGACAGGAGGGAGATTTTCATATACATTTTAATAATTTTCTTTTGTCTCTGACACTTCTATTGTAGAGAAAGGGCGAAGAGCAATATTAAAGTATTTCCTCTAATTAATTCTCTTTTAATGTGCATGAATTTTGTGCACTGGGCCTCTGGTGTATATACAATCACCAGTGGGAAATTAGGTTGAGTAAATGAGCTACTTGGAGGATCGCCTGGGGTCTAAGGAAAGACAGTGGAGGGATTTAAAGACAGTGGATGGGTCAAGATTCTGGCAAGAAATATTCACTCTGATGTTCAAAGAAATGAAGGTGATGAGGGGACTGCTTCTCAGGTGAGATGTGGGCAGGTTAAAGGAGCAAAGAGGAGATAGAGAGGCACCAGGAGATCATCTCTGAGGGAAGCCACCAGGCCCCTGGGCTGCAGGACAATGGGAACAGAAACCGTGGGGAGAAAAAGATTTATTACTGGGGGGAGATGCAGCTACTGCCAGAGACCAGGGCCAAAAGGGAGGGAGGGGAGGACGCCTGCAGCACTCCCAGCCCCAGCTCTCTGCACTGAGCCTGCCTGCTCAGCGCACTGGGAGCAGCAGAGCCAGGGGAGGGGGTGGGGTGGGCACAGCAATGGAGAATCATTAGGCCCGAAGCCAAAGATTAATGTGGGCTGGGGAACACAGTCACATTTCTTGGATAGGGAATAGGAGTGTTGTCACAGAGGATGAATGAGTGAATAAATATTGCTCAGCTCTCTTCACAGCTGTTCTCAGGATGGAGGCAGAGGTGATGGCCGGAGGGCTGAGGGCTCACTAATGAGGGCTGAGCCCAGGCCTGCGGGCCTCTCCTTCCTGACTTTCCTATTGCAGCTCTTTGCCCTGGTGCTGAGAGCTCAGGAGCCGCCAGTGGTGTCCAGCTGAGAGCTGCCCAGGAAGGAGAAGCCCAGCCCTCCCCCCCGCCCCCACCCGCCCCGCCCCGTTCACCCTAAGTAACAGTTGCCCCCTTCCCTGGGCCCCCTCAGTCCTCTGAGCCTCCGCAGCACGCACTGTGTCTGTGTCTTAGTCTCACAGACGTCCTGCAAGGGCGCCCGGGGTGGGAGCGCCACGTGGAGAGGACTTTTTCTCCCCCGAGAAGTCATTGCTGAAAGTCACTGACAGATTCTGAATGCTGGACACCAGGGCACCATCTCGCCCCCTTCCCCAGCAGAGCCCTGGTGAGATCAGGTGCTCTGGGCCTGCTGTCACCCCACTTCCCAGACAGGACACCGAGGCGCATTGAACCCACACACAGGGGCTCTGCTTCCAGGTCAGGCATCCACAACCCATTCCCGTGCGGGGGAGGATGTGTGTCGGGAGGGGCAGTTTTGGGAAATTCTGTACTTTTGCTCAGTTTTGTTGTGAACTTAATACTGTTCCAAAGAGTAAAGTCTGTTAATTGAAAAAATCAGTCCCACCCATTGGGCTAAGCTGTGGGTTCTGGGGACAGTATCCATTTTGGTTGAGAGAGGATTGAGCTACTGGAAGAGAAAGTTCATGTGCACACACACATCCTCTGTTTCTTTTTTTGGGGGGGTGGAGGGTGGGTAGCAGATCTAGGCTATATTTTGAAGGAAGTGACTAAATGGCTTCACCCTTTAGCCCAAACTCCCATTCTCAGTAGGCATCCCTGCTTCTATCTTCTCCTGCCCGTTCTTGTACTTGCAGGAATGAGGGACTGAGGTGGGAGACTTGCATGCAGAGGGGAGAGTAATTGTCATAAACGTTTGTTCATAACCAGCTGGGGTGTGTGCTGGTGCATGTGTGAGTGTGGGCCCCGCGCACGGCCCTTGGCCACATCCCGTCGCACTGCCAGGTCGTGCCGTCTGCCTGCGCTCCCGGCACCGGGCGAAGCCTTTACATGGCAGGCACACACACAGCATGGTCAGAGCGGAGCACGGGCACAGTGGGACTCCATCGGGAGGAAGGAGAGCACACGGCCACTGCCGCCCCCGCACCGAGCAGGAAGCTGTGCCTGGGCCTCTCGGCCTCCTGCCCCCGTCTCCCTGTCCTGACGCCTCCCAGGCGGGGCTGATGCGCCTGCTGTTATTGTGGGGCTGTTCTCAAGGCTGATGTTTGTACCTCTTCTCTCCCTGCACCGCCAAGTTTCAATGGTTCGAGGCAGGGGTCACAGTGAAGGAGGCGTAGCTCCCCTCAGTGGGAACACAAACTTCCTTGTACCGGCAGCCTTTGCCCACACTCTGCTGGGAGGGGCCGGGGGTCCAGCAGAACCAGGGGACTGCGGGGTGTCATGAAGCTGGGTGTCATTTGTCACACAGACTCCCCGTACCTTTTAAAGAGGTCCACCTCCGCCTGGTCCCTCTTGCTCATGAGCAGGTTTCGGCTGTTTTCAAAGACATCTTCGATCTGGTCTGGCCAGAGGAAGAGGGTGCTGTTCAGCTTGATGTCCTCGTCTGCAAAACACATACCCCGCTCAGGGCTGCGCGGCGCGTCAGCGAGAGGACAGGAGGGCCACGGGCGTGGCGGGCAGTGCGGGCCGCGGGGGGGGTGACAGCCCCGTCACTCAGCGCTCCCCACGGCCCGGCCGCCGGAAGGCAGGCCGCGTGACCCCTCGGTTTCTCAGGTGGGCAGCAGTAAGGAAGGGGCCGAGGTCAGGCCACGAGAACGTGGGGCGCAGGCTGGAAGCCCAGGTCTAAGAGCCTCGCCGGCCACACCCCCACGTCTGGCCTGACCGCCTCCCAGGCGGGGAGTGGACTCAAAGCCTGGGGTGATGTTCGGGTTCTAATCTCTAAACAATTTCCCTCACTGAGTTAGTTACGTGTCAGTAATGATATCCATGCCAGATGTCCGACCTGACACGTGGCTCCCCCCGCACCGTGGCTGAGGAGGCAGAGCGCCGTGAGAGGACCCAGGGCCTGCTCACCCCGAGGCACAGCCCAGGACTGTGTCACCCCCAGGCTCCTCGCTCCTCCCTCAGCCCCACCCTGTGAACACCGGGCATCCACAGGTGTTTCCAGGCGAAAGCAGCTCTGAGGCGTGGCTGACGAAGGGCCAGCACATCAGCTTCTCCTGCAGAACCTGGTCTTTACAAACTCCAACTTGGCCGGCCACGCTGAGAGGGGCCCGGCCACACTGTGAGGGGCCCGGCCACGCTGAGAGGGACCCGGCCACGCTGAGAGGGGCCCGGCCACGCTGTGAGGGGCCCGGCCACACCAAGACGTTTCTCCTTTTTGTCTGACAGTCAGACGCCCTGTGTGGTTCGAGCTGCTGTGTGGTGAGTGCCTCTGACATACAGGGACACCGAGGCCGCTCCCATCTCCACGTTCAGTGCTGGGATTGCAAACTTGTCCCCACTCCTTCCCTGAAAACGCACACACATACTGCACGTGGGCCAGGGCCTCGGCTTACGGGGCAAGTCTGCGAAGTCCATCAGGAACTCCAGCCGCTCGGCCGCATCCCTCAGCTGCCTCCTGAGTTTGAACACAGTGACGTCGCTGGACTTCTTGAGGAACGCGATGAGGGACACCAGCTCCTCGGTGTTGGCAGGGATCTCGCTGACTTTCTCTGCAATGCTGCTGTACTGGTGGCAAATGCTGCGGAACGGAAGCCAGCCATCAGCACCACCGCCCTCCGCCAGCCCTCCTACGAGACGCGCGGTGCGAGCAGATGGGATTCCTAGCTGGAGCCAGGACCACGGTGTCCAGCTGTTCTCTGCCTGCAGCCCGATGCATGACGCCCACATGCACACCACACTTCAGGAATACTTCCCGAGGGTGGCAGTGCTATCTGGCATGTGCCAAGCCTGTGACGAGGTGCCACGCCCCCAGTGCAATCATATATCAGCTCGTCTAAGCCTCACAGCAATCCTAAGTAGGAACTGTTATTACCAGCAGTTTGGAAGGAAGCGAGGCTGACTAACTTGACCCAAAGCAACACGGTGTGCAGGTGTCAAATCCAGGATCTGAGCCTGGTTCAACTGATTGCAGAGCTGTACTCTTCACAAATATACTGAGTAGAATTCAGATTCAGACCAAAACAATAGCAAGAATACGGCCAGCACCAGCAGCTCCTCAGATTTTCTGCTGGAGTAGAATCCTACAGTCTGGCCACTGCTCCCACAGCACACCAGCAAGCTCATCCTCAGGTGCTGCCTGCAGGCCACCCCGGGACATTTACGTCCAACTCCTGGCACTGTTGGGCCTCACTGCCCCCTCCTCCTCAGCCGCACTGTGAGCGAGCGTGTTACTATATGGATAATTGGAATATGCTCAGTTTACAAAAGCCAATGCATCTCAGTCTTCAGCATTTTAAGTCTAATCAGGAACAAGTGATCTCCACGGCCTCCCTGCCTAGCACAGAGTGGCCCTCAAGAAATGTGGGTAAGACGGCCGTGGTCGTGTGTATTACCGATTGCTACATGCCGACGGCCACCAGCACGCAGAACCTCTCCTCTCAGTGTTCTCAGTCCTCAACATCCCTTCTTAACACAACGGCGCCCCTTCGTAACAGAGTGACTTGCACCAACTGAAGAGAAAATGCCACACCACCTTGCAGCTGGTGCTGAGTTTAGGAATGAATTGGACACAGTTCTATCGAGAGAAGTGTCTGCTGTGTGGCCTGTGTCCAGAGCATTCTCCCCTTTCAGCCCCAGAGGCTGGTTCGGTTCCTGGCGAGGACTCTCTTTCTGGCTGGCAGCGAGACGCTCTTCCCGTGTCTTCCCGTGTCCAGACAGGAAGAGAGTTTTGGTGTCTCGTCTCTTCTTATAAGGGCACAACCTCTGACCTCATTTAACCTCATCACCCTCTACAGGCCGGTCTCCAAGCAGTCACACTGGGCATGCAGATGTGCTTGTGCGCCCCCAAGATTCACATGTTGAAGCCCAATCCCTAATGTGATGATATTTGGAGGTGGCGTTGGGTGGAGAGTGTCAGGAGGGCTATGACCACACACAAGGGATTAGTGCCTGATAAAGGCGCTCCCTCCCCTTTCTGCTTTGTGAGGACACAGCGAGAAGGGTGTCTAGGAACCAGGAGGTGGGCTCCCAACAGGCACCTCTAGCCTCCAGGACTGTGAGAAACAAACTCCTCTTGCTTAGAAGCCCCCCAGTCTGTGGCAGTCTGTCACAGCAGCTCAAATGGACTCAGACAGACTGCGACATATGAACTGTGGGAGAGCACAACTCAGATCGTGTGACTGAGGTCCAGTCCTCGGGAGTGGGAAGCAGCGCAATCGCCACTCACAGGTGCAGCACATAACAGTGTCCTTGCTCTCTCCATGCTCCATGCTCTCCCCTCCCCCTGACTGCCCAGGATCTCAACACTTAAGACGACCTTGAAAGCTACATGTTGAAGATGTAAAGTTACCATCTTGCTTGAGTTTTTGAATGCACATAGTATTTCTCCTCCATGAGTCTGGAGCTACCCTGAGCAAGAAATAATCTTCTATTGTGTGTGATCATAACATATTGGGTCTATGCGTTATAGCATTTGGCCTAACTAACTAACGAACGAACACAGACAGATGCTCTCAGCCTGACAGACTCCTCCCTCATAGAATCCATCCTTCTTCCCTTTTGTATGAGAATTCAGAGTAAATATCATCTGGCTGCTGGCTGTCAGCTCCCTGGAGGCTCAGAGGGTAGCAGACTCACTATTTCCGAGACCCTCTAAAGGCCCTGAATATGACCCGATGATATCAACACAACTCCGTAGCGATATCCAGGATAAACTGAAGACAGGAAACCTTGCCTTCTACATGTACTGATAATATGATTTAAAACCTAAATCATATTTAGGTTTTAATATGGGATGTCTGGGGTGACATCCACCCCAGAGCCGGGCCCCGGCCTGGTAGCTCAGTTGGTTAGGGCAACATCCTCATACACCACGGTTGTGGGTTTGATCCCTGGTCAGGGAACATACAAGAAGAAAACAAAACAAAACAAAACAAAAGCCCTGAAAGGCCAGGGTCCCATAGACAATGCTCTCTGCCCATGCCGGGGACAGCAGAAGGGAGACCAGTGACGCATACCGGTCTGTGCCCTCTTTCTACTGACGCCCTCGTTTTGGAGAGGACTTCGCACCCCGAAGAAAACAAGCAGCTGGGCCACAGAGATAGCTTCTCAGGGCCCTGCAATTGGTCAATATTGCAGGTCACCGCTCTAGCAACGTAGATGCAAATGGCTGTGCCCCATCCTTCTGCCCAGGGCGCTCCGTCCCGGGCACACCTAGCACTGGAAACAGGACAGTGAGGTGGCCAGGACAGGGCCTGGGATCAGGAGACCCAAACTCACTTTCTTGGGCAAGTTAGGCTTCCTTTCTGAGCCTCATGTCCCCTCCGCTCAGTAAGGGGGCTTCTGTCTGCCTCCCCCACCTCGGGGGCTTGTCGGGAAGGTCAAATCAGTCAGTCTCTGGTGTGAAGGCAGAAAGAAACTTCCGAACTCCGCACCAGCCTGGGGCTCTGCATCCTGAAGAATCCTTGGCCTCATAACAGGACCCTTATTTTCATTTATATTAAAAAGATATCAGGGAATTATACTTTTATTTTGAGGAGGGTGAATGCACTACTGCTTAGGAAACACTTGCTTGATACTGAAACTTTCTAAAGAAAGTGTCCCCGTAGCATGAAGGCTCAAGTCTTGCACTCTCCGTCCCAACCTTCATCCTACAGGCAGAGAACTGGTCCCGACAGGTGCCTCCAGGGGACACACAGCCAGGAAACACAAGGTTCAAACCCAGCTCTGGCTCCGGCGCCAGACCCTCCGCGTCACCAGCCCTGAGAGGCTGTGCGGTGGCGCTGGGGTGGCGCTCGCTGCCCTCTCAGAGGCCCCTCTCCATCTGCACGTGCAGGGAGTAGCACACCGCCTCTCGGGCTCTGTGGAGGCCTCACCGACGGCAGCGCGCAGATGCTCACAACCCCCGGACGGCACGCTGGGCTGGGAAAACGGTAGCTACTATATCATTAACTTGTTAGTGAGTTTCTGACACCCTTAAAGTACTATAAATGCTAAGCTTACACATGTTTACATTTATGTGGATCACATGTAACACTGTATAACGGAGCATTATTCCTCAATCGTGCAGCCTGTGGTTTAGAGCTCCCTAAGGAACAGCTGGGGCAGGGATGAGCTGTTCTGTGACACTCATGGGACACGGGGACAGAGGTGCTGCCCAGCCTCTCCACACCATCCCTCTGTACCAACCATGCCCAAGTCTTCTGGGGGAGCCCTCTCCCTCTCAGTCCACGTGGCCTAGTAGGGTGACATCCACCCCAGAGACAGGAACCCCGCCCTGATGGCAGCCGTCCTCGCCGGTCTGCTGCTGCACAGGGGGGCTGCGGGCCAGCGTCACGCCGGCCAGGGCTGCAGGGCGGCCATTGGAACAGCAGAAACCTTTTGCCCTCTGGACGGAACCTGAGAGGCTGTGAGCCAGAGCTGCTGGGGTGCACACACCAGAGAGCCTGTCTGGGGGTGCAGACAACACGGGGAGCTGAGGGAGGGAGGGAGCCTGGGCCCTGACTGCTGGGCTGACGGCTGAAGCCAGCAACCCCTGAACTTTCCAACGTGCGAGCCCCAGGCTCCCTTTTTTGCTTTCGCCAGCCTGTTTGGGCTTCTGTCCGTACAACCAACACCATTTCGACTGATGTATCGATACTCATCCGAAAGTGAAGGCACGACATCAGGCTTCCGGACGACAGACCCCAGCCCTATCCAGCAGAGGCCCGCATGGCGCGCATGCTAGGTGGTGGGCAGCAGCACCCAGCGGCCTGGCAAGCAAGCGAAGGCTGAAGGGTCTGAGAGGGGCATTACCCCCCTCACTCCCCCCCCCTCGCTCCAAGCCCCACGGTGTCTCACTGCTGCTCACCTTCCAGCAGAACCTGAATTCCCTGCCACCCTCATTTGGGGTTCAGCCTGGTCATTGTTGGGAGATGCAAATTCTGTCTACATTCCCCCGTTTGTGCCAACTCTCAGTGCTCTTTCTCCGCACACCTGGCAGTACCTGGCATTGGTATCCCGGTTCACATCCACTTGGTACTGAATCAGGCGGTCTTTCAGGTTCTGGGCTCGCTCACAGAGGTCGTAATTGAGGGTCATGGTGTCGAGGCAGAACATGGCCAACGGCACGGAAATGTGCATGGACGCAATTTCATTTTTCCGCTTTTTTATGCTATTGATCTTCTGTAAAAGGAGCACATTCACTGGTCAATTCATCAGTGGCCTCTGCGTGTTGCCCGCAGCCTCGGCCCTGGCCACCCCCTCAGATCGCAGCACAGCACACAACCGCCACCAGGGGGCCGCGGCCACCCACTGCGCGTGTGCAGCACACATCACCAAGACACGAAATGTCCAGTGGCATCTCCTACCGTCACAAAGTCATCAATTTCATGATTTTCTTTCAGGAATGCAGTGATGCTCTGCTCTGCCGTGTTATCCAATAAGTCGTCATACTTTCTGTAGACATTTAAGTATCTTGCATGTCGAACGGCATAGAATCAAACACACAAACACGGGCCACAAGTTAGCTTAGCCAGAGCAGCAAATGTGGAGACACACCGAAAATCAGCCCAAACCAAGACAGAGGAATAGAAGCTGACAATGTACATGGAACGGGAAATGCAGAGCTTTGCTGAAAATTCCAGTTTTGTTACCTCCTGGCGACATGAACTTAGACAAGATATTTATCTTTTTCAAAGAGCCGTGTCTCTAACTAACATGGAGATAGAAACTCCTCAGAGCACAACTGCAACAGGTCTATGAGGAGTCACCACGGAGCCTGACACACAGCGGGCGAGCAATAGCCATGACCCCATCCCTCCTTCCAGCTCTAAAGTTGTGGGTCTCAATTTTAAGATGAAAATTTGGAACGAATGAACTAAAACCAATGGAATAAAATTAAGTTTCCCTCCATCCATTAGCAGATCTCGAGGAAGGGCTGGGCAGTCTCTCTCGGGTTGGAGGATGTATGGGGATGCTCCCACTGAGTTCCCATGAACATACAGATGCTACGAGGAGCAGAGTTAACTGGGGGCCAATGGCACTCTTCCACAGGATGACTGACGTCAGAGACTCAGAGACAGAGACGCAGGGGAACCCTGGAGCTGCAAGTCAGAGAGCAAACCGGGAGGGCCCCCCCGCCCCGCGAACAGGCTCCGAGCCACATGCACAGGTGGGAGCTGCCCATCCGAGCCCGTGGTTTTCTGACCGGGTTAGCAGTTCTCGTCAGGGGTGGGTTTTGCTCCCAGGGGACACTTGGCTATGTGTTGGGCCGTTTATCGTCGCCGTAATTGTAGAGTCCCGCTGGCATGTCATGAAAGGGTAGAGACCAGGGACGCTGCTACAAACCCTCCTATGCCAGGCAGCCCCACAGTGCAGTGTCCTGTTCTAACATCAACAGAGCTGTGCCACGAGCCCAGGTGAGGGTGAGCACGTGTCCTGGCTTGTGTGGGACAGTCCCGTGGTGATTGTGGCCAGACAGCGTCACAGGGTCCTCTCCACTCGCAGGGTCTCCGTGTAGAAGCTAGCAGTTGCATCCGCCATCACCCAAACACATGCCTGCTCATGCGAGCAAATGCCACGTGCTCCCAGCGTCACCACTCAGGGCATGCAGAGCACTTGTCCTTGGCCCCTGTCCTCCCACCCCTAAGTCCAGCGAGCTCTGGAAGCAGAGAGCTGCTCTAAAATTCATCTAATAGCAAAAGCTGCCGAGCGGATGTGGGCTGCTGGTGGGCATGTCCTCACTCTCACTGGGGAAATACCTGCCTGTCAATCAGATGAAGGGGTGCTGCCAGGCCTGCTGGCGCCGTGTCACCTTCCTACAGCCCAGACATTTCTAACCTGTCTGGCCACACGGTTTCAGGTGCTGGAAGTGGACTGTACCGGAGTGTGAACTCTGGCTCCGGTTTGTTTTCTGGGCCACGCGTCCTCACGTGTGAAACGGGGATGCATGTAGTTCCCCGGTAAGCAGCTATTGGCTATGATTATGCATCGTTTCAGCTCTGTGGGAGCAGAGATCATTCCCTTGAAGGCAGTTAAGAATGGTCAGCCCATGCCCAAAGGCTAAGTTACAGCTACACCAACTTACTTGTGGGGGCCAACTTGGTTTTTCTGAAAGACCTGGAAAGCCTGATCCACGTAGTCAGAAACCAGCTTTTCTTCAGGGTTAACGGTTCCAAGAACCAGGTTATATCCTTTTAGCTCTGGGAACAGGAGTGATTCCACCTAAAGAACAGAAGCCGGGAGATTTGAGGAGGGGCGTCACCGTGGGGCAAGGTGTGCAGTGGGTTCATTCCTGGGACACCAGCTGCCGTCCGGCTCCTGCTGCTCCTGAGCGAGGCTGGCTCGCTCGCCTCTTGTGGGTCACTCAGCACTCAAGTCCTTGCTCCTCTCAAGTCTCATGTCCTTGGAGCGTCCCGGGACCCAGTGGAGATTAGGTTTCCTTGCTGAAAGCTCAGGCTCTGAACTTTCTCATCACAACTGTCACTAAATGAGTGTATAATGAGCTGTCCTAGGTTTGTCAGGGGATATAAATACCATGAGAGCCTGGATCATATCTGAGCTCTGTGCTCCTGTGAAGAGCTCGGCACACAGTAAGCGCTCAATAAATACCGTGGGAGTGAAGAGATGTCATAAGGTGCCCGCCACCCCATCAACGTCTCTCTAAGGAAAAGCTCCTAGATGTGCTGGTTTCTCTTCAGACCACATAGATCTTTTGCTTTTTAAAATTGTATTATTGCTCTTTTATTTCTGGCTGGTCTGTTTTTGTGTTTCCTTCCCTTTGTTGAAGTTCTTACTAAGTTCATCTACTCTTCTCCTACGTTAATTGAGCATCTTTATAACCAGTGTTTTGAACTCTTCATTGAGTAGATTGCTTGTCTTGATTTTGTTTAGCTCTTTTTCTGGAGTTTCGTTCTGTTCTTTCATTTGGGACACGTTTCTCTGTCTCCTCATTTTGGCTGCCTCCCTGTGTTTGTTTCTGTGTATTAGGTAGAGCTGCTATACCTCCTGGGCTTGGTAGTAGGTGTTTTGCAGGATCCCAGGAGAGGCCAAGCTGTGACCTAAGGCTAGCTGCTGTTAGTGCTGGGCCTCGGATCACTTAGGTAGAGGTACGGGTCTCTCTGAGGCCAGATGCTGCTTATTTGAAAGATTTTAGAAAAGTCCAAAGAATGAGTCAAGATAGGCTATTTGTGTGGAAAAGCCACTGGAATTGGCTTGGGATGGGGCCCACAGGTTGGGTGGGGCGGGATCTCAGAGACTCACCAGGGCGGGGCTAACAGTGTCGGTCAGGTTGATGAAGACTCAGATATGGTGCCCAACTGCCCACTCTGTGGAGTCGGGTGGGATCTCAGAAAAGGAACAATGGCCTCTGTCAGCACTTCTGTCTGGGAGAAAGCTGCCCCTCCAGCTTCACCCCAATGCCATACTATTCAGTTCCTCTTCTTATGTCCCTGGTGCATTTTGAGTTGCTGACCCAGCACTGGAGTTCAGAGGGAGTGAGTCTGAATAAGTCTGTGGGTGGGCCCTTTAAAAGGAACTGCCTGCGACTCTAGCAGCCCTCTGTCTCCCTCAGCTTCAATCCCCACTGGTTTTTATAGCAAGAAGATATGGGGACTTCTCTTCCTGGCACTGGAACCCTAGGCTAAAGGACCTGGTGTGAGGTTGGGATCCCTTGCTCTTCAAAAGGCCCTCTGCAGCCAAGATATCCCCCCTGATTTTTATCCGCCCTACAGGGTGTAGGGACAGCGGTTCTGAGTCTTTGCCTTTCATACCAGTGTCGATGTGGCTTCCTCTTTATATCCTTAGTTATAGCGCTTTTGTTTAGCTAGATTTCAGGCAGTTCTGAGTGATGGTTATTCTGTAGCTTAGTTGTAACTCTGATGTGATGTGGGAGGATTCAAGTACCTCATTTACCTACACTACCATCTTGATCAGAACCCCCTCAATTTTATTTTTTATGAAGATAAATATTTTCTAAAATATGCTTTTGTTTCCTTTACTCAGTTTCTCACAAATATGCTTTCCTCCTGCACCTTGAGAGCTATTATCAAACATCTCATGCTGACTTTTTCCAACTTCTAAAATTCATGTAAAACTATATGACTGGTAGGGACTGGGCGTACTGTCTACCTATTGCTGCTCTTGGATATTTTTTTTACATATTCAACATGAAGAACTATTCTTTTACATTTTCGCTACCCAGTTCAGAGACAGAATGGTCTGAGTCTGGGTGTGCTGGCAGGAGCCAGATGGAGAACTCTGGGCCTGTGCTGCCTTTTCTCACAGTTGGATAAAGTCATTGGCATTCACTTGGGCCTAGCTTTCAAACCTGGTACAAACTGTGACCTGTGACTGGGTCTTCTTGGCATTACAATCCACTGAATCTGCTACTGGCTCCCGCTGGGCTGTCTGCAGTAGCAGGCACACGAGCCCTGGGTGCTCCCAGCCCAGATGCTTGCAAATACTGCTGCTCACCAGCAGTGAGGGAGCGCGCAGGCCCCACACTCATCCTTCCAATTACAGGTCTGCTCTCTCATTTTCTTCCTCAGGATATTGATTGTAGGAGCACCATGCATTTTTCTTTCCCCTGCACACACACAGTCTTCTTGTTAACCAGGCTTGGTTGGGTTCAAAACCCCAAATTTAGATCAAAACCAACTGGAGCATTGGTTTACACGCTTCCCTACAAACCCAACTTGAATCTTGAGCTTGTAGAACCAGCCCTCTCAGTAAGGAACTACAGAGAGAGGAGTGCTTACGAGCATCCAAGTATCATATACATACATGGTCGGGAGAGGAGGAAGAGGAGCATCCCACAGGTCCCTTCCCTATGTGGACCTGACACTGGCCCCCTTGCCACACTAACCAACCAGAAGGAAACAGATGGCACACAGCGGAGTCCCACACAGGTGGATGACTTGGCCCAGCCCTAAGACTCTGTTAACCCGTGTCTGGGGTCTGATTAGTGAGGCCATCCCAGGAAGGAAACTGGAAAGGGGTCAGGCCAGGAAGGGAGGTTTCACTCCCTCCCCTAGCCACCAACAATGGGTGAACAAACAAAACAAACACGGAATCTCAAGATCTAAATCAGATATAGTTTGGTATAGATTCTTGGCAAGTTCATGGCATCTGCTCCATCGTGAATTACCAACCCAAGTTGGATACAGCTTGGGACACATTTGCCCTTTGGAGGTGGGCATCCTGGGGGACTCTACTCTCCCACAAAGTAACTCTTAATGCCCTTGTTAGAAACACAGTTCTGGGATGCATGGGCATGTCTTTATGGCTCAAATCCTCTTCCTGGGATCAAGAGGGTATACTCAGGATAGAACTCCCAAACTGAAACTCCCCTGACTGAATATCTTGTATAAATAGCCATTTTAAATATACTTTATGCAATAAGCAAAACAGAAAGAAAAGTATAAGCGAATGATTAAGTGAATACTCTACCTTGGGGATCCTCTTAGAGTTTTCAATAATTTCCAAGAAAGAGTTGTGTATTAACTCCCAGCAATCATCAAAAGATGGATTGAAGGTAATAATGGGCTCACTGACTTCAAGTTTGATCATGATTAGCTGAGGAATAAAGAACTCCATGTCTTGGTAGGGCTCTTCAAAGTCATTCCCATCCTTCAGGAGACATAAGACATGGCAACTGTCATAAAATGGGGCCTTCTAGAATGAAGGGAGCAGACTACACCATTCCTGGTACCACAAGCATCAGACAAGGGCGTGAAGGGCATCATGCACCACATGCTTAAAATGAGGGCAAGGGTGCCTTAGTCCACCCTGCGCTCATCCTCTTACCTTCCCCATAGCTTTTGCTCAGTATGTTTACTTTGCTTGAAAATTTCTGCATCAGTATTTCCAAATCCTCCTCATCCTTCAAAATTCATCTCAAAATCTCCTCCACTTCTGAACTTCCATATTTCCACTCCCTCGGGGTATTTCATCTTTCTTTCTTGTAGAGATTTATAAGTACATCTTATCTTTTCTATTCTGCTTTAACCTGAGGGCAGGACCTGTGTCTGAACCATCTACCTCTTCCAAAATATCCAATACTGTGTTTAGCACATAGTAGGTGCTCAATAATAATTTGCTGACTGAATCCAAACATATAATTATTATCTGCATACTTCAAATAAATGGAGTTGCTAATGAGCCTCTAGTCTATTTTAGACACTCAAAATGTCAAGCTTCCCTACAACAAAAATATTGGTGTGGAAATATTCATAATTCTCTACACAGGCTTGCAATACAAGATGCCTTTCATAAAAGACAGGGCCTAATGAAACTGCCATAGGGCAGCTAGAAAGTACTTGTCTGACTAATTGCTTTTAGACATTTTTAGATCAGTTTAAGGATGATTGATAAACATTTGTTGACAACTACTCTGTATCAAATACCCATAAGTTTTCCTCTTCCTTCAGACCTATGAAGGTTTTATTTTTCCCTGTGTGCAATTTTAGGGTGAGATCTGTTTACACAGCTGAGTCTCTTCTGCTTAGTAGAGTAGAACTTACAATGACACCTATAAATTGGTCTCGTTACAGTGCTAACACTGCAGTCTAAATTCAACAGCACTGTGTCTATACTGTTTGAGCAAAAGGCAATTGTTCATCTTTATTTAATTAGAAAAATGCTTAGAACTTAACCTTTTATGACCAGGCAATTTAACTGTATATTATTCTTTTTAAGGTATGATGCCCACATGATATAAAATCCAAAAGAATCATCCTTGAGTCCTAGGCTCCTGTAGTTTAGGGGATATTGTGATGCTCCGAAAACCAGAACTTAGTGTTTTTGGTTTTTATTTCGACTTCACCGAAGTCATTTCATGAAGGAAATTATTAATTAGGTCAACAAAGCCATTTGGTTTTAGGGATGCCCCTTTCAAAGACCAAAAGTCAGTATGTGCAATGATACATACAACATTCCTGAAACATCAAGCTAAAGGCTTATAACAATCTTTTTCAACCCTGTCCTTTGATAGGATGAAAAAGTGGCCATACCCTTTACTATAAAGGGTATGTATTCCATTTTATTAAATCTTTCTTTAATTTTTTTTAACAACTTCTACATTTCTGTAGATTTTTACCAATTTAGTAGTAGTTAATTATCTCATGAAAGCTTGCAGTATATTCACATTAGTTTATAAACTAACTAGAGGCCAGGTGCACGAAATTTGTGCACCCAGGGGTGGGGGGTGTCCCTCAGCAGGCCTGCACCCTCTCACAGTCCAGGAGCATTCAGGGGAGTGGGCCTAAGCCATCAGTTAGACATCCTTAGCACTGCTGCAGAGGTGGGAGAGGCTCCCGCCACTGCCGCTGCACTCATTAGCCTTGAGCCCGGCTTCTGCCTGAGTGGTGGGAGTGCACTGACCACCAGGGGGCAGCTTCTGCATCGAGCGTCTGCCCCCTGGTGGTCAGTGCATGTCTTGGTGACTGGTCATTCTGCCATTTGGTCAATTTGCATATTAGTCTTTTATTATATAGGACTAGAGGCCCGGTGCACAAAAATTTGTGCACTTGGGGGGGGGGGGGTGAGGAGGGTCACTCAGCCCGGCCTGTGCCCTCTCGCAGTCAGGGACCCCTCGGGAGATAACGATCTGCTGGCTTAGGCCTGCTCCCGGGTGGCAAAGGGCAGGCCCAATCCCTAGGTGCAGCCTCTGGTCGGGCTCAGAGCAGGGCCAATTGGGGAATTGGGGCGCCGCCCCCTGTCATGCACAGAGCAGGGCAGATCGGGAGGTTGCGATGCCACCCTCAGTCACGCTCAGGGTAGGGCTGATTGAGGGGGTTGGGGCACTGCACCCTGTCACACACAGAGCCGCAGGGCGATCAGGGGGTTGGGGAGCTCCCCATCAGGCACAGAGCAGGGTTGATCAGGGTGTTGGGGCGCCTTCCCCTGTCACGAACAGAGCAGGGAGGATAGGGAGGTTGTGGCCCTGCCCCCTGTCACACACAGAGCCGCAGGGCAATCAGGGGGTTTGGGCACTGCCCCCTGTCACGCTGATCCCAGTGCCAGGAGGCCTCTCGGCTCCGCTGGTCCCGGTGCTGGGAGGCATATTACCCTTTTACTATATAGGATTGAGGCCTGGTGCATGGGCGGGGGCCGGCTGGTTTGCCCTAAAAGGTGTCCTGGATCAGGGTGGGGGTCCCCACTGGGGTGCCTGGCCAGCCTGGGTGAGGGGATGATGGCTGTTTGCAGCTGGTCACACACCCTTCAGGGTGGGGGTCCCCACTGGGGTGCCTGGCCAGTCTGGATGAGGGGCTGAGGGCTGTTTTCAGGCTGGTGGGTGACTGAAGCTCCCAACCTGTCCTTTTTTTCTTTTCTTTTTTTATTCTGGGCCAGCTTTAGCTCTGGCTCCAGCTCTGAGGCCTCTGCTGCTGAAAGCAGGTATCTGGTTTGTTTGGGTTCTATAATCGAAACTCTGTATCAACTCCAGCTCTGAGATCCCAGCTCGCTGAAAGCAGGTTTCTGGGGTTTTGTTTAGCTTCTATATTTGTTACAATGTTTCAAACTACAAGCTCAGAGGCCGGCAAGGCAGGTGGGGAACGTTGGAGTCCTCTGTCACTGAAGCAAGCAAGCCTCATGTTAGTTTCAAGCTGCCTGGCTGCTGGCCGCCATCTTGGCTGGCAGTTAATTTGCATATCGCCCTGATTAGCCAATGGGAAGGGTAACGGTCATATGCTAATTACCATGTTTCTCTTTTATTAGATAGGATAAGGACCTGAAGTGTGTGTGAATCAGGGTTTTTATTTTTTGTCCTGGCTCATAGCTGATGGAATCCTGATTCTATCTTAATCATTTACCCTACAAAGGGCTAGTTTATGACCCCCTACATACCTTGTGTATCATGAAAAAGGAGATGAGATCCTCAAGAGACTTAATGACCAACTCTCTGAGCTGGAGTGACATGAATGATGCAATAGAAGCAAAAAATTCCTCGATGTTCCTGGAGGAGTCGTAGTCACTCCTGGGAGCAAAATGGATCCACTGCTCCTTCTGTGAGACAAAAAGCTGAGCACAGGTGGGGATCCACCTGCAAAGACAGGAGGACAGCCAGGTAAGAACCTCCTCGAATTGATATTCTCACACATCTGGCTGCCTCTCCTACCAACACCCCTCTCCTGAGAAGAAAGTAGTAAGGTTTGAATTGAGAGACTATTCTTCCTCATTGGTCCTTTCTTCCTTCCACAAATTCTAATTCCCAATTCCCAGTGGGAATCACTGGTCTTACCATCCATTACTTTTCTGCTTGCCAGAAAACTACTGTTCTAGCATCTAGAAGTACTAGTGCTAGTCATGGTCAGAGGTAATAATTACCATATTTACCAAGCAGCTGCTGAGTGCCAGCTACTGCATATACTTACATATTCTCTAATATGTAAAAAACCAATGGTATTATCATCATCATTTCACATAAGGGAATTAATTTCTCTGGACATAGTCCTGCATGTATTTGCAAAGCAAAAGGAGTTATCGGAGTGACTGAAAACCCTCTAACCTGGGCACCTGGGGGCTGTTTATCTGGGCCACCTGCATGCAAGTCATTCAAGTGCACTGTCCTGTGACCAGCGCGGTCTGAGGGTTTCAGAGGAGGGGACGGAAGGGGCACCCTCACACCAGTGGTAATGAGAGAGTTTAAAAGCGAAGGGAGACTGGGGTGGGGCTGATGCACAGTGGGTGTGAGGAGACACGAAGGCTGGGGCACTGGAAGGAAGAGGACAGAGAAAGATGCCAGTGGGACGTCAGCAGCTGTGCAGCCCCCGGGCTGGGACTGGGTTTTCCTGCAGAGAGCTTCCTGTCTTTAGGATCCTGTGAGGAGCCCACTCAGGCCAGGTACTGACTTGCTGAGCAGGACCTGGCGTGCTTCCATGCAGTGCTTCCAGATCACATCCTGATATTCCTGGGGCTGCAGAGGCAGTTTCCCTGCCAGTAACTCTGCTGTTCGAACAAACCTGAGGTCTTGGAACCTGCCAAAAGAAGGGGGAAAGTAGCTCAGCTTCGTGACACATTGTGTAGGACGGGCTCAAGAGGCACATACGCTCTTTCTTCAATAGGAGGAGAGCTAAACAGATCAAAACTAAGTATATCTGAAAACCTGGGGAGTCTGAGGAGGAAGTGGACATCCACAAAAACTCTCACAGGGGGCAGATACATGAGCCACTCAGCAGGAGGTTACTGAGTCTTCTTGTGTGTCCTGCTGGGTGTCCCAACTGGGGACGGGGTTTGGGCACCAACTTCGTATTTGGTGACTGAGAACTGGGATGTCAAATGGACTAAACAAAGTTCTTTACAAACAGTGAAGACAAAGAGGACAGGGCACACAGAGCATCTTCGCGATCAGGTGGGTTACTGAGCTACTCAAGAAAACACTGTGCAGCCCAGCAGCGTGGCTCAGAGGTGGAGTGTCGACCATGAACCAGGAGCTCACGGTTTGATTCCTGGTCAGGGCACATGCCTGGGCTGTGGGCTCGATCCTCCGTGAGGGATGTGCAGGAGGCAGTCAATCAATGATTCTCTCATCACTGATGTTTTTATTTCTCTCTCCCTCTCCCTTCCTCTCTGAAATCAAGAAAAATATACTTAAAAAAAACAACCCAAAAACAAAACACACTGTCCCACCCCTGACAGTTCACCAAGACATGCAGCCTCCCTCAGCACCCGGCCGTACACGATGCAGCCACTCGAAGTCCATTTGTTGAATGAATGCCCCCCTCTGAGATGCTCTTCTCTTTTCCTGTTTCTTTCAGATCAATGGCTAAGTTGCTCTTCACCACACTCCTCAGGCTTCGTTGGCTCTGAGGGCACCAGTCCTCCTCCTGGCTCATATCGGAAGGAATCCCTCCACTCGGTTATAAATCACTCTGACATCACCAGCGCCTGTCACTTCCCCAAGGAGACCTCTGCTCTGCCTCCTAGCTTGCCTCGTTCTTGCTCCTCCTTTTCCTCACTCGCTGTAATGACCTTTAGGCGGCCCTGCCTCCTGAGACCCAGCAGCCCTGTTCCTTCTTGGTGGAGGTGGTGAGCCTAGCTTTCAGTTTGCCTGGCCAGGCCAGGGCACTGCCAGGGGAGGACAGAACCTGAGGACTCAGCGCCATGCACACTGCCACCCAGCCACAGGTGGCCCTTGTCACCACCTGATAAAGATGTTGCACATCTTTAACTGAATCCCAGCAAATTTCCCAATGGCCAGAAAATCTATTCTTTCTGAGACCACAACCCTCATCCTGTCCCCAAACACCTCACCCTTCACAGATAACGAGGTGACCTCTCAGGATTTTTGAAGTTAAATAGTGCAGGCCATGTGAGAAAAGTCCTCTGTATCATTTCCTTAACAAACCTTTCTCACTGTGAATTTTTTGATTCATCCAACAAAAGCCTTCTGAATGCTTCTGGGTTATTTTTGTACCTCTGTTGCCTACAGAATCTTACAGAGCCATGAAAAGCACATGGTACACATCCGTTCTTCTCAGTACGGGCTATCGGTTCAATAGTTTGTCATCTTCATTACACAGTAAAATTAAACTCACGCGCACATTCCCGTGGCACTGAGCCTCTGGCCATGTTACCAGGCCCAAGAGTGAGTTCCTCATTAATTTCCAGGTTGATTTATGTTTTGAGGCTATAAACACGCTTGTAGTTAAAGCAGTGCTGCCGCTGGCCACTCACCTTGCTCCCCACTGTGCTGTACCCAGCATGCTCCAGGGTTTGGCGACCCCGGTGCGTGGGCACAACCACTGTGTGCCCAGCACTGTTCCAAGCACCTCCCCCAACAGCCACATGAGGGGAGCTTTGCTATTATTCCCACTTTGCATGTAAGGAAACGGGCCCGGAGAGAGGAACTTACCCCAAATCAAAAGTTCTGTAGTGACAGAGCAAGAACACTATTACTCAACAAACTTCTACCTAGTTAGAAACTTACTTCTTTTTTTTCATTGTCTCGATGGACACCTGCAAAGCCTTAGAAAACAGAATTCAGTTCAAAGAAGGAATGTGCTTACTTCTTACCATTGGTGGGCTCCCTCCTAGGTTGACTTCCCCAACAATTCCTTTTAAAAATATAGGTAAAGCTAAGACTGTGAAAACAACTAAGCTCTCCAAGATAAAACACATTCTAAGCTAGAGACCTTCCCAAGACAAAATATTTGAGCTGCGAAGGTCAGCCAATCAAAATTAAATACACGTATTTGCCTCTAAGTTTTCTAAAGAACCCAAATGGCGGCAGCCTGACTTCCAGTGCACTCTGGTGGCCTTTTCTCCCACAGGAGTTGCACTCCCTCTTGAGGGACTTCCCAGTGCAATGGAAGCACGCGGGGTAGCCACACAGCGAGATAGTGTTCAGCCAGGAGAAAGAATGAAGTCCTAACACATGCTTCTCTGTATTAGGAAACATCCTGCTGGCGGAAGCAGCCAGACACCAAGGACCACCTGGTTCCGATTACAGGAAATGCCCAGACGAGGCCAAGCCCCAGAGGCGGAGAGCCTATCAGTGTCGCCAGGGCGAGAGGAGGGAGAGGGTGGAAAGACTGCTGACAGGTACATGTTTCTTTGGGGGGGGGATAAAAATATTCTTGAGTTAAATATTTGTAAAAATTTGCAAATATACTCACAACGACTGCATTGTACACTTCAAAGGGGTGAGTTTTATGGTGTGTGAATTGTATTTCAATTTAGAAAAACTTAAGAGGAAAAAAAAGAGACTCCTGCCTGCGTTGGACTTTTACAATTCCTGTGGCCAATTAGTCACTGATGACTTTCACCGGGGCGGCCGCCAGCCATCCTGTGGGGAACTGAGTTACATCAATGAGTAAGACCCAAGTACCCAGTGTGGGAAGCCGCCCATTGTCTTCACTAGCAAAGAGGTGTGGAGGAACGGAAGGCTGGTGACCCTTGAAGCCCTGGCAAAGGTCAGAGCTATGCACCTACTGTTTAGTGGAGATAATGGTAGCAGAAGCAACTTCCCCATCTATTATCATGTACATCCTTGCTGATAAGCCTGCCTGTTACTGGAACTTGCCTGCCTAAGGGCTATCTCCCAAACTGAATAAAAGGATGCCAAGGCCTGAGCACAACCGAGTCCATCCTCTTGGGATGGGCTCTCCCCTGGCCCCCCAGTTTCCAAATTATTATCTCTTGTCTCGTCTCTTTCATTTGTGTGCGGCCCCTCTTCCAGAGCCCGAACCCTAAACCACACGGGACATGGGGAAAACACACATTACACATCTGGCGCCCGAATAAACATTACACAGTCCACCCTCTCGTGGGCTGGAGGTCGAGCAAGTAAACATGCAATTAGAATTCAGCGAGACACAGGTGGTAATGGAGGTACTTCAGGCACTGTTCTGAGTACCTTATAGCATTAACTTAGTTATTCCTCCTACAACCCTATGAGCTCTCATTATCCCAAATTCAGGGATGAGGCACAGAGAGGTGGTAACACACCCATACCTATCACCTATGAAGCCTCGGTGTCCAGGTCTGGCCCTGCAGCCTGGCTCCATGCCTGTGCTCTTACCCAGGATGCTCCAGTGCTGAGAGACCCGGGAGCTGTGGGCCAGTCCCTATGCCTGTTGGTCTGATGTTGTGATTTCGTGCCCAGGACAGGGCTACCTCATAGTGCCCAGCGTAACATGTTCTCCTATGTGTGGAAGCAGCAGAGACGGGAGGGGGAGGGAGGCCCTTCTTACTCTTCAAACCACAGCTGCTCCAGGATGAGCACCATGGGGTTCACCGTGTGCAGGTGCTCCTCGTTCCACTTCTTGGCGCTCTTGTAGGCCCCGTGCCAGGGCACAGGCGCCCGGATGGCTCTCTGTGGGAACAGGCGGGGGGTGCTCTCGATGAAGAGCCTCTTCTTCTCCTCTGGGTCCATGAGGATGTAATCAACTAGGACCAATGGGAAACACTGTTATTATGCAGGGACCCTGAGCACTCGTGCTCTTAGCTTCAACTCTCCACAGGCAACACTTGAAAATGCTCCCTCACAGGCAGGGTCGCCAGCAGTCCCCTGCGCATGCTCTGTGGTTCTGTGTTTTCTGTCTGAAGATGCCAAGCAAGGAGGTGGGTAACCTCAGCCTGGAGCGCAAGGAACCCGGGATGGCATCCCGTTAGGACATCTAGCATCTGCATGACAATGAATGAGTATTTGCTGATGCCTCATTAATCATTAATTGGCTCCTCACACCAAAATCAACACAATGGATGACACCAGATACTTGTAATGGAAATTCAGAGATCAAAATCCTCACATGCTAAGGAAAGAAAAATTGGTAAAAGCTTCACAGGCGAAGTAATGTCTGAGCTGGGTCCTGAGGGGTGAGGGGGTGTTTCTGAGACAGGCCCAGGAGGGAAGACAGGCCGAGGAGCAGCATGTAATAGAGTGCAGGCTGCTCCAGGAGCTGTTATTCACTCTGTGGCAGGAATAGCAGGTGCCAGTGGTTTGAGTTCAAGGTGATAAAACTGGAAAAGTAGGTTGGGGCTGGAATTTGAAGGACTTAGAAGTTTATTCTTCTGAGTTTCGTTCTACCTTTAGTAAACAAGGAGCCATTACACTGACACCACCAGAAAGTTAATTAAGAAATTAAAAATAACTAGACAAGTTGGTGAAGATGGCTGTTGTCCAGGTAAAACAGGAAGGAAGGGAACTAACATGGTCACCCTCTGCTGGGGTCCAGCCCCAGCGGTCCAGGAGTTCCCAAAGGTGTGGACGGAGTTGGCGAAGAATGAGTTGGAGACAGTGTTCAGATGATCAGCATAGCCAGGTTCTCCCTTTATTCTCCTGTTACATCTGTATTTATACCATTTGATCCTATAAGCATGCCTCTATAGTCACATAATGGTATGTTTAGGATCCTCCCTTGACCTTCTATGGTTCCTTGCTTCATGTCCATAGTTCTTATCTGACCTTTGCCAAAAATCCCATCTCTATCTAGTTCTGTTGATTTTAATCCTATCCATTCTATTCCAAAGGTTAGGGCTAGTTTGTTATCTCCATCCCAAGGTCACTACTCCAGCTACAAGGAAGTAACTGAAGGAGATTATCCTATTCTATGGTCTAAGTAAAGATTATGTAGCTTAAGCATGATTGTTCGTAGTTAAGGTGATTAACTACCCACCTGGCACTTAGTTAAGGGGTTTTACTGATTTATTCCCTTCCTTAGTCCTGTTAATCCCTAACTCCAGGGAAACATCCCCACCTGGGGAAACAACCTTTCTCAGGGAGGTGGCCCTGGTTAGAACACATAGCGCTAAGAAGGGGAGCAAGCATATTAAGAACAGTATGCCATATACGCCAGGTCCCTTGAAACATATGCTGTGCAGATGTTTCTTCCTGCAGCAACTGTGTCAAGCAGCAAGGATGGACCAGCTTCCGGCAACTCTCCTCTTTGGCGTGTTTCGCACATCACTCATGGTCATCGAACAGTCCCCCTACCTCTGTGAGCAAGACCTGGGGCCCAGGCCGAAGGGGAGTGAGGGAGACAGCCTTCATCACCAAAGAGCTCACAGTCTCTAAGGCAGCTAAGACCCCATGAAAATGCAGAGACAGTGGAGACTTAGTGGCACAGGTGAGCTGGCAGTGGAGACAAGAAAGGCTGTGAGTGCAGGAGATGCAGCGAGCACTGCGGCTGGAGAGAGGCGAAAGAGTGGAGAGAAGAGGCAGGTCTGAGTGTGATTTCAGATGTGGAGTCGGCCCTTGCCCTCGTAGCGCTGCGCCTGGGAAGTGGCACCTGCTGCCTCACCTGGAGCTTGTTAGCTATGCAGGCTGGGCCCCCTCAGGTCCACCTGTCAGGACCAGACCCAGGTTAAGTGGGTGCACATTAACGTGTGAGAGGGCTGGGGGAGACAGGAGTGGTGGTGGGGTGGGGGCATTTGAATTAAAAGTTAAAATGCTTTGGCATTTTCAGAAAAACGGGGTAGAGCACTGAGAGTGAGAAGAAGGGGCCCTCTGCATGGGAACCCCCGCCCAGGTCCGCCCAGCCTTACCGATGCTTTTCATGAGGCTGTTGTAATAGTAACTTTCCTTCTCCTCCATGAGGGTGTTCACCAGGGGCTCCAGGAAGGGACTCATCAGCAGAGTGCTAGGAATCAGCTTCGAAATCCGAACCATCACTTCATCCTCCTCGGGGGCGATCATGTCTTTTCGGATTCCATGGGTCAAGTAATAATCATATCTCTTCCATAAACAAACCACCAGGAAGAAAATGATCATGATTGGTGAACTGTGCCCACCTTCCCACCCCCATCAGCTGACAGGAGGCCAAGGCCACACAGCGCCCCTCCCTACCCTTCCCGCGCTACAGCTGTGCGGCCTGCGCTGTGACTTCACACACATGGCTATGAGGTCACTGGCGAGTCTTCCCCATGACTCAAGGTTTCGACCAAAGCTAGAGAGAGGTCAGTGAAATACAAAGAACGATTTGTCAAACGCCATGCAGATAGTAAGAGAGATGAGGCAGCATATCTGATGAGCTTTAAGAAGAGGAGTGAGTTCCTTAAAAGGACTCAAATGATTCACCCTCCTCTTCATTGATCCTCTGCAAAGCAGCTTGTAGCCGTCAGGTGGGGAAAAAAGATCCCCAAAGACCTAGTGAGACTTATGATAGGTCTTCTAATCCAACTGTGGGTTTTTAAAAATATCTACCTATCTATCTATCTATCTATCTATCTATCTATCTATCTATCTATCTATCTATAGATAGATAGATAATTCTTTATTGGTTTCAGAGAGCAAGGGAGAAGGAGAGATAGAAACATCAATGATGAGAGAGAATCATTGATAGGCTGCTTCCTGCACACCCCCTACTGGTGATCGAGCCCAAAACCCAGGCATGTGCCCTTGGCCGGAATTGAACCTGGGACCCTTCAGTCCACAGGCCGACGCTCTAGCCACTGAGCCAAGCTGGCTAGGGCCATCTATGGGCTTTTATTTTTTTAAAAAAAATATATTTTATTGATTTTTTTTTATAGAGAGGAAAGGAGAGGGATAGAGAGTTAGAAACATTGATGAGAGAGAAACATTGATCAGCTGCTTCCTACACACCTACTACTGGGGATGTGCCTGCAACCAAGGTACATGCCCTTGACCAGAATCAAACCTGGGACCCTTGAGTCCGCAGGCCGATGCTCTATCCACTGAGCCAAACTGGTTAGGGCAGTGGTTCTCAACCTTGGCTGCACATTAGAATCCCCTGGGAATCTTTTTAAAATCCTGATTTCTGGGCCTCATCCTCCGGAAATTCTGTTTCTTTGTTACTCATGTTGTGGCCCCACCCCATAACAAAGAAACAGAATTTCCGGAGGATGAGGCCTAGAAATCAGGATTTTAAAAAGATTCCCAGGTGATTCTAATGTGCAGCCAAGGTTGAGAGCCACTGGGTTAGGGCCAACCATGGGCTTTTGAGTTGAGAAAAGCTACAGATGCACACACTGAATAAAAATGGCCCGCGTCACCTGGTGACACTGAACGTTTTGTTTCCTTTGGGCCTGCCTCTGAGCTGCTGATGGCTGAGTGGCTCTAGCGATGGATCATTTCAAATAGATGAGAAGCACCAAGTGTAGGCAAGGGTTTGAAATCAGCTTTGAGGGTCAGTGCCAACTGTCTGAGGTCAGAAGAGGCTGAGCTCACCTTTTCCAACTGGAGTGAAAGCTGATTATACAGAAACACACCCAACTCCCTCATCATAAGAACTGCCCGGGGTCGGAGAGAGGCTCTGGTTAAAATGCAGCCCCACAGACCCCTCCTCAGGCAGTTTGGTTTCTGTTAAACAAGCACTTTAAGTGATTGTAATCTGCTATCAACTTTGAGAAATGCTGGCAGCTCTTACCCACAGAGACTTTACTATCAGCCAGACCTGGCCTGAGGCCCAGCTTTGCCTCTTCCTGACTGCACAACCCCAGGAGGCTGTTGAATCAGTCTGCACCCCAATTTCCACAGCTGGACAATGAGAAGGATCCTAGTACCCAGGCCAAGTAAGGGTTAGCATGGAATTTTGCCAACATCACACAGTGACTGAGTTTTTATTGTTAATCATTTTTATGTACTATAAACTCATAAGCTATTTGCTCGAAAGATCTATTGTTCTCCTTTTCAGGTAGAGGTTAGAAACTCAAAAGGCTACCTACAATCAAGCAGGTGACATTAACAGGTGACAGTTGGCTGGACATAAAAATAATAAGAAGAATGGTGGAGACCGACAAACTGGAGAATGTGTCTCTCACCTAAAGGAGGCAGCTCCTACTCAGCTCGGAATATCTTAATTTTTCAAGAGAAATTAAAAATCTAGCTCATATGAGATTTCCCTCATACAGCGATAGACCAAATTCAGCCTATGGTGGGGTTGCCAGATGGGTTGGGATATACTTATACTAAAAAATTATTCATGTTTATCTGAAATTCTACTTTAGCTGGGTGTCCTGTTTTGTGTTTTGTTTTTGTTTTTCCAACATCTGGCAACCCCAGCCTGTGGGTCACCATTTTGCAACTTATGTTCTCAGAGGACCCAAAGCTATTGGTTTCTAAGGCTTACTAGAGCAGAGAATGCATTCACACACACACACACACACACACACACACACACACACACACACACAGTAGACTGTCCTGGGTTCTGGACTGTGTATTTTTAAAACATGCCCTGGGTGATTCTGCTGTTCCCCCCAGGTCAGAATCACTGAGATGCCAACTGGGAGAAAGGCAGTGATGAGAATGTACCTCCAAGTCTGATTTGGATGGCTTGGCTTCTTTACTTTCTATTTCCCTCTCCTTCTGTAACATCATGTTAATCTGCTCTTCTGGGCTCGCTGGTCTGCTTCCTGGGGGGGTCTCAGAGGTCATCACCTCCTTCTTCCTGGGTGAGGAGGTCAGGGTCTTGTGGGCAGATTTGGTCCTGAAAAGAAGACATGGCTCAGCCCTGGCTCAGCAGAGGCTCTGAGCTGTCAGCCTGCTTTCCAGCCACATGAGGGTCCTTCTGCAGGAGAAGCCCTCCTCCATGTCATCTGAGAGCTGCGGCATGAGTGGCGACCTCTAACATGGAGCATTGCATATGTATGTTAGCACTGGTTTGCTCAGTTGGTTAATTTATTTTTATTTAGCATCTAAAGTTTTTTTAGATTAAGGGAATTTGGGGAGTGGGGGGCACTGGTTACTGGTTATCTGGGAATGCTTTGAAGCCGAGAAGACCATGGCTTTAGTGAGACCACAGCCTTTTGTGGTTCAGCCTGGTGTCCTGAAATCCTTGTACCCACAGAGACAATGAAGAATCTTACCTGGTATGATCCGTTTTGTCTACTGGGGAGGACTTCATTTTCTTTTTCTCAGGCTCTGCTGAGCTTTTTGTTGCTAGAATAGTGGAGAAGAAAGACATAAGTGATGGGCAGTGGCCATGGGCCATCGCTGTCCACAGGGATGTGGCTCTCAGGACTGTCCAGGTGCAGTGGGATGAGGCAGGAGATGTGGGTTCTGGCCCCACCTGCACCACTAATTACCTGTGTGGCTCTGAAGAAGTGACTTCATCACTCCAGGCCTCAGCTTCTTCAATTGTGAAATAGGGATGAGCAAATTCATACATTTGACAGGTATTAATAACTGCCTACTTGATCCACTCTCCAACCCTGTTGCTCTGTTTCCTAAATGTCACATGTATTATTGTTTCATATTTTTCTTTAAATAGACTCAGATATTTAAACTTAATATATTTACTTTTTTAAAAAAGTGTGATTATCATGAATAAAAAAAATAGTATTATTGCCCTAACTGGTTTGGCTCAGTCGATAGACTCAAAGGTCCCAGGTTTAATTCTGGTTAAGGGCATGTACCTGGGTTGCAGGCACATCCCCAGTGGGAGATGTGCAGGAGGCAGCTGATCGATGTTTCTCTCTCATCGATGTTTCTAACTTTCTATCCTTCTCCCTTCCTCTCTGTAAAAAATCAATAAAATATTTTAAGAAAAGAAAACAAAATAAAACAGTACTATTTGCAATAAAGGGTAACTACAAATCCTATCTAATAAATACAGAATATGCAAATTGACTGTCACTTCATGACAAAAATGGCGGCACCCACAGCCAATAAGGAGGGGATATGCAAATTGTGCAACAAAGATGGCGGCGGCCGGGCTGGGATGCCTGTGTTGTGGCGATGACGCAGGCGTTCCGCACCCCCCTAGCCACTTCAGGCCTCTGGGCAGCACACAAAGGCAGAAAGGTGGCTCCGGGCCAGAGCAAAGGTAGTGCTGGCAGCCAGGGAAGGAAGGCCTATTCTTGCACGAATCTTCGTGCATCGGGCCTCTAATAATTTTAATAAATGACATAAAACTCTACTATTCAACTTGCTTAAGTTTCTAGCCTAAGGAAATTAACAAGTAATAGAGAAGTATTAATGTCATACTACTATTAAATTGACATTCTGAGAAAATTAAAGAGAACTGAAAACTCTCAAGATATATTTTTAGTTCATACTTGAGCTCCTCATCAATCTACTCCAAATATAATAGTATAGGGTAAAAAAACCTCTTTAAATATAAAAATATATTGCTCCAACATACATCTAACAAGAATTACTAAAGGATACCCTTAAATAGATATATGTGTACCTGGTGGGATTAAATAAATTAATATATACAAAGTACTATGGGGAGAGGAACCAAGATGGTGATGTAGGTAAATGTGGTACTCAAATCCTCCAACAACCAGATCAAAATTCCAACTAAACTACAGAACAACCATCATTCAGAACCACCTGATATCTGTCTGAATGGAAGTCCTACAACTAGAGAAGTAAAGAAGAAACCATGTTGAGACTAGTAGGAGGGGCAGGGACATGGAATGAGCTGGTCCAAAATCCACATGACATTTTTTTAATTGGGAGGGATATCTAGGTTGTGGAGGTTCCTACGAGAAGCAAGGGGTCCCAGCCCCATGCCAGACCCCTCAGCCCAGGGTTCTGGTGTTGGGAAGAGAGGACCCTGTAATTTCAGGCTGTTAAAACCAGCAGAGATTGTGGCTGAGTGACACAGAGCTGACAGAGACCCAGGCAGTTCCTCTTAAAGGACCAGTGCATGGACTTACTTGGACTCACTCCCTCTGAGCTCCAGTACTGGGGCAGCAGCTTGAAAGTATCCAAGGACATATGGGGAGGAACTTTATTGTCTGGCATCAGGGCAGGAACTCAGGGGAAGCTTTCTCCCAGCCTGCTTTCTAGCCACCAAAGTGCTGGCAGAGATTATTATTCCTATGCTGGGACCTATTCCACCACAGAGCTGACTGGCAGTCACCATATCTGAGTCTCCATCAATCTGGCCCACACTATTTGTTTCACCATGGAAATTCTCTGAGACCCCACCCCATCCAATTTTCAGCCCCACCCAAGCTGTTTTTAGTGGCTTTTCCATGTGAATAGCCTGTCCTGACTCAGGCTTCAGGCTTTTCTAAAATCTCTCAAACAAGCATGCTCCATACCTATCAATAAGTGGCCCCAGGCCTGGCACTAGCAGCAACCTGCCTTAGTTCATAGTTTGGCCTCTCCTGGGCACCTCCAAGGCCAACACAAGTAGCAGCCATCTGCAGATTGCTCTGTAGCTTGTGCCAGATGGCC
Organism: Myotis daubentonii; assembly: GCF_963259705.1. Lineage (NCBI taxonomy): Eukaryota > Metazoa > Chordata > Mammalia > Chiroptera > Vespertilionidae > Myotis > Myotis daubentonii. Next base: position 3,935,705 of record NC_081843.1, read on the forward strand.
CCAGGGAGAAGAAGTCCCAGTAACTTGGGAAATTGGCCGACTTTGTACATCCCAGGAGGTCCTAGAGCCAGTGCACCAGTGGACAGCTTCAGACAACACCAGATTACAATTCTACCACATTAACAAGTGACACACTCAAGAGGCAGACCTGGTGAGCACCCCACTGAAGCAAGTCCTGCTCCATAGGGGTGTCTCCTGAACAGCAGTTCTTCCATTGTAGACAACAACTGGTCATCACAGCCAATTGCCCTGGGGGTCAATTCCACCCAGTGATGCCAACAGCAATCAAAGTTCAACTACAATAGGACAGTGAACACAGCTCACACAGGGGGTGCACCTAGATTGCCCAGCTCAGGGCACTGGGGAGGCTGAGCCACTGGGCCCTATAGGACACCTACTTCACAAGGCCACTTTACCAATTCCAGGAGACATAGCAGATCTACCTAATACATAGAAACAAACAAAAGGAAGCAGCCAAAACGTGGAGATAAACATGTCACAAAAAGAAGAAATCTCCAGAAAAAAACCACACTAAGTAAAATGGAAGCAAGCAAACTACTGGATAGAGAGTACAAAATAATGGTTACAAGGATGCTCAAGAAACTTAATGAAAGCTTCAAGGAACTTATTGAGAATGATAAAGGACTTAGTGAGAAATTTAAGGATCTTAGTGAGAACATCAAAAACATGAAAAAGGACCAGTCAAAAATGAAGGATACACTAGCTGAAATGAAGAATAATTTATAGGGAATCAACAGTAGAGGATGTCAAGAATCAAATCAACAGTTTGGAATATGAGGAAGCAAAATCACCCAATCAGAAGTGTCCTGTTACATCTGTATTTATACCAGTTTATTTTAATCCTATCCATTCTATTCCAAAGGTTAGGGCCTTTGTTATCTCCATTCCAAGGTCACTTACTCTATTGTTCTGTTAAGCTACAAGGAAGTAACTGAAGGAGATTATCTTAAGTAAAGATTATGTAGCTTAAGTGTGATTGTTTGTAGTTAAAGTGATTAATTACCCGCCTGGCACTTAGTTAAGGGGTTTTATTCCCTTCCTTAGTCCTGTTAATCCCTAACTCCAGGGGAAAATCCCCACCTGGGGAAACAACCTTCCTCGGAGAGATGACCTTTGTTAAAACACATAGTGCTAAGAAGGGAGCAAACATATTAAGAACAGTATGCCATATACGCCAGGTCCCTTGAAACATATGCTGTGCAGATATTTCTTCCCTGCAGCGACTGTGTCAAGCAGCAAGTGGCAAAAATCCAAAAATATGAAGATAATGTAAAGAGCCTCTGGAACAACCTCAACTATATCAACATTTGCATCATGGAGGTGCCAGAAGGAGGAGAGAGCAAGATAGTGAAAATCTATTTGAAGAAATAATGACAGAATACTTCCCCTACCAGGTGAAAGAAATAGACTTACAAGTCCAGGAAATGCAGAGAGTTCTAAACACTATGAACCCCAAGAGACCCACACCAAGACACATCATAATTAAAATGCCAAGGGTTAAAGACAAAGAGATAATCTTAAAAGCCACAAGAGATAAGCAGTTAGATACCTACAAGGGGGCACCCATACAACTGTCAGCTGATTTCTCAACAGAAATTTTGCAGGCCTGAAAAGCATGGCAAGAAATATTCAAAGTGATGAAAAGCAAGGATCTATAACCAAGATTACTCTACCCAGGAAAACTATCATTTAGAATTGAGGATCAGATAAAGAGCTTCACAGACAAGAAAAAGCTAAAGGAGTTTAATACCACCAAACCATGAAATGTTGAAGGGGCGAAGAAGAAGAAGAAGAAGAAGAAGAAGAAGAAGAAGAAGAAGAAGAAGAAGAAGAAGGAGGAGGAGGAGGAGGAGGAGGAGGAGGAGGAGGAGGAGGAGGAGGAGGAGGAGGAGGAGGAGGAGGAGGAGGAGGAGAAAAAGAAGGAGAAGAAGAAGGAGGAGGAGGAGGAGGAGGAGGAGGAGAAGAAAAAGAAGGAGAAGAAGAAGAAAGAGGAGGAGGAGGAGGAGGAGAAGAAAAAGAAGGAGAAGAAGAAAGAGGAGGAGGAGGAGGAGGAGGAGGAGGAGGAGGAGAAAAAGAAGGAGAAGAAGAAAGAGGAGGAGGAGGAGGAGAAGAAAAAGAAGGAGAAGAAGAAAGAGGAGGAGGAGGAGGAGGAGTAGGAGTAGGAGGAGGAGGAGGAGGAGAAAAAGAAGGAGAAGAAGAAGAAAGAGGAGGAGGAGGAGGAGGAGAAGAAAAAGAAGGAGAAGAAGAAAGAGGAGGAGGAGGAGGAGGAGGAGGAGTAGGAGGAGGAGGAGGAGGAGAAAAAGAAGGAGAAGAAGAAAGAGGAGGAGGAGGAGGAGAAGAAGAAAAAGAAGGAGAAGAAGAAAGAGGAGGAGGAGGAGGAGAAGAAGAAGAAAAAGAAGGAGAAGAAGAAGAAAGGGAAGGAGGAGAAGGAGGAGGAGGAGGAGGAGAGAAGAAGAAGATCATAAATATAAATCTATATCAATCATCAACTGAAAGTAAAAATCAAAACAAATGAATAAGGAATCTAATGAACACAATAAACTGATGAATGAAATAGAACCAGAGGCATGGAAACATGGAACAGACTGATGAATCTCTGAGGGAAGGGGAGGGGTGGGAAGAGATTAACCAAAGATCTTATATGCACACTAGGGGCCCAGTGCATGGATTCGTGCACCTTGAAAGTAAGTGTAGGCCAGGAGGCTGCAGTGGGCACAGGGGTGGGTCTCACCCCATCCTCCGTGCCCCTGACTGGCCTTGCCCACTGTGGCCCCCAGTCCACTGTTTGCCGGCAGCCCACTCCTGCTGCCACCACTCCCATGTGCTCTGTGGAGCAATTGGGGCCGGCGCCAGCAGTGGGTGCGAGTGGGGCCAGCGCCGGGCACCAGCAATGGGTGTAAGTGGGTCCAGTATTGGCAGCAGGTGTGAGTGCTGGCAGGACTGTGGCATGCAGGCGCAAAGAATTTTCAGTAACCACCAGAGTTTCGTCCTGATGACAGCAACCAGTGCCTCGCCATGGTCTGGCACCCCTGCTCACCTGCTCCACCATCTCACCATGGCCAATGCCCACCATATTCCGCGCGCATCCCCTGGTGGTCAGCGCACGTCATAGTGACCAGTTGTTCGATTGTTCTGCCATTTGGTCTATTTGCATATTAGCCTTTTATTATATAGGACTAGAGGCCCAGTGCACAAAATTCATGCAATGAAGGGGTGTCCCTCAGCCCAGCCTGCACCCTCTCTAATCTGGGACCCCTCAGGGGATGTCTGACTGCCGGTTGAGAGAGAATTTGAGCCAGAACCACCCAGTGATCCACATATACCATAATATAATAAACAGTGGTTGTTTTAAACCAGCAGTCGCCAAACGGTGATCTGTGAGGTCTGAAAGATTGGCAACCGCTGTTTTAAACTGTTAAGTTTGGGGGTAATTTGTTATACAGCAATCAATTAACACAGTGCATGAGAATAGTGCTTGGTGCATTGTATGTAAGGTTTGGTGTATGTATATGTAAGGTTAGCCTTTACAATCATTCCCATTTCATACGTGAGGAGACTAACTGAGGTTATCTAAAATTAGCTGCCGTAAGAGTAAAGCCAGGCTAGAACCCAGGATTACAAATCAAACTCCAAGACCCCATCCTGCCACAGATACCTGATGGGAACTCCTGAATGACCCTTTTCCTAGGGACATTGATGGTGACCGGCTGGTAGACCTTCAGCAGGTCCTTCAGCTTCAGGTCCTGAGCCATCAAGGAGTAATTGTTGGCAATGCAATCGCTGGGTCCACGATGTTGGTGCTGCTCTTTGAAGGGTGCAGCCAGGGTCCACGATGTGCGTTGCATCAAGGGGGGGTAAAAGCTGTGTGACATGACCGTCTACAGGGAGACATGCAGAGAGAGATTCAATGAGGGCCATCTCTTGTGAGTGGCCTGGCCGGTGTTGCTCAGTGGGTTGGATGTTGCCCATGCACCAGAAGGTCATGGTTCACTTCCCGGTCAGGGAACATGCCCTGGTTGTTTGCGGGTTTGATCCCCAGCAGGGTGCCTGGGCTCTGAGGGGTCCTCACTACATTCTCTCACTGACAATCGCAGAGTCCCACATGCCTTATGCTGTTTCTATCTTCTGCAAACTCGCTGTGAGTGCTTTCTGAGTGGATGCTGATTGTCCTGCCTGACCACTGTGAGCGTGATTTCTGAAGCCAAGGATAATAGCTGGCTTTCAGTAAACAGTAAGCTTGTGAATCAGGTAACTGATTTTTATTGTCTTTATTCCTAATGGACATGGCTAGAAAGAAATAATCGCTCTCACTTTATAGCTGAAGATGAAGCATTTCAGAGAGTTTCAATAACACAGCAGGTAACCTTCCCCGGTCACAGGAATGACCAAACCCCCCAATCCCACTGTCAACCCTGCCTGCCTGTCCCCCACGGGCCACCAGGTGAACAGACCTGATAGACTTCAGACGGCTCCTCGTTCGCAGAAGCAGGCAGAGGGGGGAGCTCAGGCCGCATCTGGCAGCGGCTCATGTGATGTATCGAGTCACTTTTGGGGATCTGTTGGAAATGGGAACAAAGTCACTCTTTAGGAATGAGGAACGACTCCTGAACCTCTAAGTTGGTGAGGAGTAGAGATTCCCAGGAAGATTCTAGGCACAGAGTTCTCATCCCAGTCCACTGTGTAGATCTCATTGTTAAGCCATCCATCTTTCCAGCAGCATCTCCTCCTTAGCTACATGCTTAGGAGCAAACTCAGATATTTTTTTCTCCAGGGAAGGGTCCAAATTGTAAGGGCACCCCAAGCTGCCCTACGTTGTGTTGTGATGAAAGGGGCTGCCTTTTAAAAATACTGTTGCATTTCACATATGCATAATTCAAGTAGGAATTTACCCATGCAATCGCATTGCATGCTGTGTGTGCTTAGCACAGCCATTCTGAGCTTCCTGCAGAAAAAACATCATTTAAACCTGTGGGAGCTGGAGCCCACCTTCCCTTCAGTGAGCGTGTGTTGGGAGTAAACCTCAGGGACTCAGTGCAGGTGCCTCCCGGAGCAGAGCTGAACGTGGCTGCAGTGCTGCCTGATGCTGTGTGCATGTCTGCCCCACACCAGTCCCCTGAAGGTGCAGGACAATGGCTTCATCTGAAGGAGACGCTGCAATTTGACCCAGCACTAGGGAAACTGCGGGGCTGGACTGAATGAGAAGCGCTGCTGTACAGCACATTCAAAATAGCTTCAGGGCCTTGGCCAGTGTGGCTCAGTTGGTTGGGTCTTGTTCCATGCACCAAAAGGTTGCCAGTTTGATTTCTGGTCAGGGCATATGCCCAGGTTACTGGCTCCACCCCCAGTAGGGGGCATGCAGGAGGCAGGCGATTGATGTCTCTCACATCGATATTTCTCTCTCTCTCTCTCTCTCTCTCTCTCTCTCTCTCTCTCTCCCACCCTCTCTCACTTCCTCTCTTTCTAAAATTAATAAAAACTTAAGGGATTTTTACAGACAATTTTGATTCTCTGTGATTGTTCACCCTATGCAATGACTTTGGACTGAACTCCTGTTAATATAAGACATTATTAGATTGATTTGATTAATTTGGGTCAGCAAATTAGGTCACACAGGGTAACTGGTGATGGGTAGTGGGGTTCAGGAATATATAAATCAGATGTTAGCCACCACTTTCCCCAGCCAACCCCTCACTGATGACTCAATCTTGCAAAATAAAAAAATAACAACATCTGCCATTATTTCAAACTAGAGGCCCGGTGCATAAAATTCGTGCACGAGGGGCAGGGTCCTGTCAGCCCAGCCCGCACCCTCTCCAATCTGGGACCCCTTGGGGAATGTCTGATGCCAGTTTAGGCCCTAAACCAATTGGGCCTAAATCAGCAGTCGGCATCCCTCTCACAATCCTGGACCGCTGGCTCCTAATTGCTCACCTGCCTGCCTGCCTGGTTAGGGAACTTTCTCCCTCCCCCCGCCAGCCTGATCACCCCTCACTGCCTCTGCGTGCCGGCCTGATTGCCCCTAACTGCCCCCCCACCAGCCTGGTTTCCCCATCTGCCACCCCCCTGCCGGACTAGTTGCCCCTCACTGCCCCCCATGCCAGTCTAATTGCCCCAACTGGCCCCCCTGCTGGCCCCCCTAGTCGCCCCTCATGGTCCCCCCGCCCCCGCCTGATTGCCCCATGCAGCCTGCTGTTCAGTCATTTGGTTGTCCCTCACTCACCCCCCTGCCTGGCCTGGTTGGCCCATGCAGCCTGCTGTTCAGTTGTTTGGTTGTCCCTCACTCACCCCCCTGCCTGGCCTGGTTGGCCCACGCAGCCTGCTGTTCAGTTGTTTGGTTGCCCCTCACTCACCCCCCTGCTGGCCTGGTTGGCCCATGCAGCCTGCTGTTCAGTCATTTGGTTGCCCCTCACTCACCCCCCTGCTGGCCTGGTTGGCCCATGCAGCCTGCTGTTCAGTTGTTTGGTTGCCCCTCACTAACCCCCCTGCTGGCCTGGTTGCAGGCAGCCATCTTGTGAGGGTGTGAGGGTTAATTTGCATATTACCTCTTTATTATATAGGACTAGAGGCCCGGTGCACAAAAATTTGTGCACTCGGGGTTGGGAGAGGAGGTCCCTCAGCCTGGCCTGAGCCCTCTCACAGGAGATAAGGACCTGCTGGTTTAGGCCTGCTCCCGGGTGGCAGAGGGCAGGCCTAATCCTAGGTGTAACCCCTGGTCAGGCTCAGAGCAGGGCCCATTGGGGAGTTGGGGCCCCGCCTCCTGTCATGCACAGAGCAGGGCGGATTGGGAGGTTGCCATGCCACCCTCAGTCATGCTCAGGGTAGGGCCGATTGGGGGGTTGGGGCACCACCCCCTGTCACACTCAAGGCAGGGTCCATAGGGAGGTTGCAGCGCCACTCCTGTCATGCACAGAGCAGGGCCGATCAGAGGGTTGGGGCTCCGCACCCTGTCACACTGATCCCGGTGCTGGGAAGCCTCGCTGCTCCGCTGATCCCAGGGCCAGGACGCCTCTCGGCTCCCCTGATCCCTGGCCCGGAGGCCTCTCGGCTCCGCTGATCACCGGGGCGGGAGGCCTCTGGACTCCACTGATCACCGGGGCTGGGAGGCCTCTCGGCTGATCACCGGGGCTGGGAGGCCTCTCAGCTGATCACCGGGCCAGGAGGCCTCTGGACTCTGCTGATCACCGGGCCGGGAGGCCTCTGGACTCCGCTGATCACCGGGGCTGGGAGGCATCTCGGCTGATCACCGGGCCGGGAGGCCTCTGGACTCCGCTGATCACAGGGGCCGGGAGGCCTCTCGGCTCCGCTGATCACCGGGCCGGGAGGCCTCTCGGCTCCGCTGATCACCGGGGCCGGGAGGCCTCTCGGCTCTGCTGATCACCGGGGCCGGGAGGCCTCTCGGCTCCTCTGATCACCGGGGCCGGGAGGCCTCTCAGCTCTGCTGATCGCGGGACCTCCGACTCCGCTGATCACCGGGGCCAGGAGGCCTCTCGACTCCACTGATCACCGGGGCCAGGAGGCCTCTCGGCTCCCCTGATCCCTGGCCTGGAGGCCTCTTGGCTCCGCTGATCACCGGGGCGGGAGGCCTCTCTGCTCCGCTGATCGTGGGGCCTCCGACTCCACTGATCACGGGGCCGGGAGGCCTCTGGACTCCGCTGATCACCGGGGCTGGGAGGCCTCTCGGCTGATCACCGGGGCTGGGAGGCCTCTCAGCTGATCACCGGGCCAGGAGGCCTCTGGACTCCGCTGATCACCGGGCCGGGAGGCCTCTGGACTCCGCTGATCACCGGGGCTGGGAGGCCTCTCGGCTGATCACCGGGGCTGGGAGGCCTCTCAGCTGATCACCGGGCCAGGAGGCCTCTGGACTCCGCTGATCACCGGGCCGGGAGGCCTCTGGACTCCGCTGATCACCGGGGCTGGGAGGCATCTCGGCTGATCACCGGGCCGGGAGGCCTCTCGGCTCCGCTGATCACCGGGGCCGGGAGGCCTCTCGGCTCCGCTGATCCCAGGCCCTGAGGCCTCTCTGCCCTGCTGCTTCAGGGCTGTTTGGCTTCGCTCTGCTTGGAGCCTGAGTATGCAAATTAACCGCCATCTTTTAGCTTCTGTAATTGAAACATTGTATCTTTTGGAGTTGTTGCTTCAGGAGCTCAGAGCCCCGCAGCTGCGGGGATCCTTGACTTTCTCCATCGCTGGGGCAACCAAGCCTCCTATTCTCAGCTGCCTGGCTGCCAGCCGCCATCTTGGCTGACAGTTAATTTGCATATCTCGCTGATTAGCCAATGAAAAAGGTATCGGTTGTACGCCAATTACCATTTTTCTCTTTTATTAGTATAGGATTATTATGTGAATTTTTATACTGATATTTTAGCTGAAGAAACGAAAGCTCAGAGAGGATAGATAACACCGCCTAGCCACACAGGGGTGTTTTTAAAGGCATCACTCCAGCCCTAACCGGTTTGGCTCAGTGGATAGAGTGTCAGCCTGTGGACTCAAGGGTCCCAGGTTTGATTCGGTCAAGGGCATGTACCTTGGTTGCAGGCACATCCCCAGAAGGGAGTGCGCAGGAGGCAGCTGATCGATATTACTCTCTCATTGATGTTTCTAACTCTCTATCCCTCTCCCTTCCTCTCTGTAAAAAATCAATAAAATATATTTTTAAAAAAACAAATAAAGGTATCACTCCATAACCCCACACAGTGGAAACAGTAAGAATCACTTACACAAAGAATTATTCTGGGAATGTGTTGACCTTAAAAATAAACAAATGAGCAAACCCATAAGCGAAGATGCATCCTTAGCCTGGGATCTTTACAAACAGGCGCTCCACTGATCTCATGGCCTCATTCAGTGAGAGTGGTGGCGCCAGCCAGCAGAACTCAGGAAACATGGGGATGCTGTGCCTCTACCTCAGCATGATGCGTTTGAGACCGTGGACCCTGCTGTTTACCCACTGAGAGAACTGCTTTGTTGGTTTAAATCACTGTCTGACTCTCTGCTCTTGACTTCAATTTGAAGGATCTAAGAATTGAGTGATCATCTCCAACAACCCCTCTCTCATTACCGAAATCAAGATCAGACCTGCAGCGATGAGTGAATAAGATGAAAACACTGCAGCATCAGCTTGAAAGAAGCCGGGTCATCCCCAGCAGGTGCCATGCTATCCAGGCTGGGTCTGGGCAGCAGCAGTTTAGGAATGTGAAGTCATTCACGGCTTCCTGCAGGGCCCCAGATGGACAGGTGATACTGACCTTTGCAAGCAAGGTTTTGTGGTCAGTGGAAATCTTTCCCTTGGCCTAGCTTTTAAATCTGCTTCAAATAAAAATCTGTTTGTTTGTTTGTTTGTTTGTTTTTCATCCTCACCCAAGGATATTTTTCCATTGATTTTCAGAGTGAGTGGAAGAGAGAGGGAAAGACAGAAAGAAGTATCGATGTGAGAGAAACACATCGGTTGGTTGCCTCCCACACGTGCCTTGACCAGGGCCTGGGGAGGGGAGGAGCCTGCAACCGAGGTATGGGCCTTTGACAGGAATCAAACCCAGGACCCTTCGGTCTGCAGGCTGACGCTCTAACCACTGGCGAGGGCTCAAATAATCTTCATTAAAAGAGCAACTGAATCTTAGCTCTTACAACCAAGAATTTGGCACCTAGATTGGGTAGAACTGTTAATTTCATGTGGCTTATTTCAGACCACATGGGAAGCCTGCACATCCTCTCACAGGCCATTGCCAAATGCTGGCCTGAGGACCCACTATAGCAGAATCACTTGAGTCTTAGTGAGAAAGTCAGACTCCGGGGCCACACTCCAAACCTTCTGCATGCGCATCTTTGGGAATGAGGCCAAGTCTCCATGTTTTAAGACATTCCCAGGATGATCTGATGTGCAGCCAGTGTTGGGAACGGTGGGATGGAATATATGGTCTAATGGCCTTAGAAGGGAAGGGAAGGGAACAACAGCTGAAATTTTCCCAGTAAAATGTGAGGATTGGATAAAAAAAAGCTTAATTCAGCAAAAAGCATATTTCAAAGGACACAACATAAACATGTGGTTAGCACACTCGCCCCGTCAAGGAAGCCCACGGCCACTGGCCTGTGATTGAAACATCCCCTTCCCGCCCACGCCCCAGTCTCTACATGTTGAAAATATGGGTTAAGGAAAAGAAAATACTTTAAAATGCATACACACCTCTGGAGATGAGCAATCCATGTCATTCATATTGTACGATCTAGTTGGACCTTTTTTTCAAAAAAGGAATAAGGAGTCTGTTTCTTCCTCTCCTACCAGTGGGTCTGAACTCCACACTTCCTTAGGGCATCATAGGGAGGACACAGACAATGGAATTTTCCAGATGTTCTGAACACTCCGTTCCCAGGGCTGCCTCTATGAGGTCGCAGACTTCAGCCCCCGAGGAGCTCCCTGGTAGACGAGAGAAAGGGAGGCTAGAGAATCAGGAGGCGGCCTTGGGCGTTGCTGGGCTCGGCTGCGGTTCCAGCTCCCCTCGCCACGCCTCCCTGCTGTCCCACCGAGCTCTCCTCTTGGGTCTTTCCCAGGAACACACCCAGCTCACGGGGAAACAGAAGCAGAGTTACACATGAACAGAGAATGGGGAGGAGGCACCCCCGAAACAATATCCCCAGCAAATGAACTCGTCGCTGCCCCCCTCCCTGGGCTGTTAACATGGGAGGCGCGATGACCAGGCGATGACCAGGCTTCCGTGTCGGTTGCTAAGGAGGGAGAGGCCTCTGCGGTGCCCACATACAAGCCTGGGCTTGACCGCCGTGTCCTGGTGTCCCCTTTGCTGGAGGAGCAGCCAGGCAGCAGGAAACTTGTGACAGAGGGCAGATGAGAGGGTGTTTAGCAATGACCCAGGAAGGGAGTGTGAGTGGCAGTGAGGGACTCTGCCTTTGGACTTAGACTTTTTAAAAATATATATATTTTATTGATTTTTTTACAGAGAGGAAGGGAGAGGGATAGAGAGTTAGAAACATCGATGAGAGAGAAACATCGATCAGCTGCCTCCTGCACACCCCCCAGGTGCGGGATGTGCCCGCAACCAAGGTACATGCCCTTGACCGGAATCGAACCCGGGACCCTTGAGTCCTCAGGCCGACGCTCCATCCACTGAGCCAAACCGGCCACAGCTTGGACTTAGACTTCGTGGTAAAGAACAAAGAATTTTTTAGTATAAGTAGGTCCCATTCAACAGCCGAACATACTATTAAAACATTATGCTTACCTGAAATTGGAATTAAACCAGGCATCCTGCATTTTTATTTGTCGAAACTGAAATATACAGAGAGAAGAGGTCCACTAGGGTCTAGGTCAGCCGTGGGCAAACTACGGTCCGCGGGCCGGATCCGGCCCGTTCGGCTGTTCTATCCGGCCCGGCCCGCGGAGCCGAAAGAGCGGAGGGTTCTCTTGCTCTCCCCTCCGCTCCTTCACCAGCAGCAGTGTCAACATGGCAACGTCGGGAAACACGGCCGCAGCTCCTTCTTCTGAGTCCCGTTTAAGAACCCATTGTGGCCCTCGAGTCAAAAAGTTTGCCCACCCCTGGTCTAGGTTGTCCCCATCTCTGTGGTGTGGACAGTGTAGGGTCTCTATCTGCTGCAGGAAAGTTTTCACACAATCCTATGCAGAGCCCAGTGCTCTGGCAGGTCTGAGATGGCTGCTTAGCCAGAGTAAAACACTGTAGGGACATAGGAGAGACTGCACATGGGATTGTTTCACTGACCCATCAAATGGCTATCAACAGCCATGTCTGGAGACATGCTACGATTCCTGCCATCATGGGATAAACAATGTGGTGGAGGAGGCAGCTGATATACAAGGAAAAGCGAAACGGGGCTGGCCCTCAAAAATGACAGAAGTGGGAGGAGTAGGGGGATTCACAGAGGCGCCCCTAGATGGCAGCAGTGAAAGCCCCAATTCAGCTTTCCAAAACAGCATCCACCAGGGAGTAATGGTTGTAAAGTATTGTCCTAAAACAAAACACACAGAAACCTTTTCCTGGGTGGGACACCCATCAGATTGCAGCTGAGCCACATGCAGGAAGCCACACAGGACTGACCTAATCATCACAATTTAGGGACCCTGTCCATGTCCTCCAGCCACCATTAGCTCCCCTTTCATCGCTGTTGTGGAGTTAGAGCCTGATCCCTTAGCTTATATTTATTATTAGTCCAAGCTTATTTTTCTATGCATCAGCCTGATTACTTCTAGAAACATGAGTTGGTAGAAATAATACCATCACATATTTTGGAGCCTGTGTTTCAGCAAGGTGCTGAGTTCTTCACAGCCAGCCCCACTGCAACCATGGCTGCTTTCTCCTTGCCTAAGGAGCTATTTTCCAGATGAGAAGAGAGAAACCAAAGAACTTACATGCTTACTAGAGGCCCAGTGCATGAAATTCCTGCACTGGTAGTGTCCCTAGCAGCTGCCAGCTGCTGGCCAAGGCTTCCCTTCATTCCACACCACCCTCTGGTGGTCAGCGCATGTCATAGCAAGCAATCAAACTCTAGATCAGGGGTCCTCAAACTACGGCCCGCGGGCCACATGCAAATACAAATATTGTATTTGTTCCCGTTTTGCTTTTTTACTTCAAAATAAGATATGTGCAGTGTGCATAGGAATTTGTTCATAGTTTTTTTAAAACTATAGTCCGGCCCTCCAACGGTCTGAGGGACAGTGAACTGGCCCCCTGTTTAAAAAGTTTGAGGACCCCTGCTCTAGATCAGTCGAACTCCCAAGGAGACACTTTGCATATTAGGTTTTTATATATATAGACTAGAAACCCGGTGCACGAATTTAGTGCACGGGGAGGGGGTACCCTCAGCCCAGCCTACACCTCTCCAATCTGGGAACCCTCGGGGGATGTCCAACTGCTAGTTTAGGCCCGATCCCCTGGACCACTGGCTCCTAATTGCTCACCTGACTGCCTGCCTGCCCCCCCCTAAATGCCCCCCCCCCTGCTGCCAGCCTGATTGCCCCTCACTGCCTCTGCCTGCCAGCCTGATCACCCCCAACTTCCCCCCTCTGCTGGCCTGGTCTCCCCCAACTGCCTCCCCTGCTGACCTGGTTGCCCCTCATTGCCCCCCCTGCTGGCCAAATTGCCCCTAACTGCCCCCTCTGCCAGCCTTGTCACCCCAACTGCACCCTCCCTGCTGGTCTGGTCAACCCTAACTGCCCCCCCGCCACCGCCGGTCTGGTTGCCTCTTACTGCCCCCCTGCTGGCCTGGTCACCCTGAACTGCCCCCCCTACTGGCCTGGTCACCCCATGCAGCCTGCTGTTCAGTCATCCCTTACTAACCCCCCTGCTAGCCTGGTTGTAGGCAGCCATCTTGTGAGGGTGTGAGGGTTAATTTGCATATTACCTCTTTATTATATAGGACAGCGGTTCTCAACCTGTGGGTCATGACCCCTTTGGCAGTCGAACGACCCTTTCACAGGGGTCGCCTAAGACCATCCTGCATATCAGATATTTACACTATGATTCATAACAGTAGCAACATGACAGTTATGAAGTAGCAACGAAAATAATTTTATGGTTGGGTCACAACATGAGAAACTGTATTTAAAGGGCCAGAAAGTTGAGAACCACTGATATAGGATATGAACTGCCTGTGGACATGGGAACAGGGTGGTGAAGACCTGGGCGGGGGTGGGGTGGGGGGGGAGGGGAGGTGAATAGGAGCTGGAAAGAGGGGGTGGAGGGGAATGGGAGACATCTATAATACTAAAAACCAAACAAACAAAAAAAGAGAGTTATTTTCCAGGGTGCTATGGCCACAGGCCACGGTAAAGATGTAATCAGCATAGGTGCCAGGGGGGAAAGTGCCCGAGAACTAATTGTGCAGCAGCAGGCCAGCTCTCAGGTCTGTCATCTCACAGAGGAAGCTGAGGCTCAGTGAGATCACTGGCCCGGGTCACACAGTGAGAGGCAGCCCTGGGACAGAGCTCAGGAGTGGTGCCGCCCTCACCCCAAGGCCATGGTCTTAACCAGTATTCTCCATGGTAGTGGTTCTCAACCACTCCAGGGGACATGTGGTAACGCCTGGGGACATTTTTAGTTGTCACAACTGGGAGGAAGGGAGTACCAGTGGCCCCTAGGGGGTGGAGGCCCGGGATGCTGCTAAACTTCCTGCAATGCAGGACAGGCCCCTCAACACAGAGCTTCCCAGCGCAGAGTCAGCCCTGCTGGGAGGCCTCTTCCTGGAACCCAGGGACTTGGGCTTAGCCAGGGGTGGGCAAACTTTTTGACTCGAGGGCCACAATGGGTTCTTAAACTGGACCGGAGTGCCGGAACAAAAGCATGGATGGAGTGTTTGTGTGAACTAATATAAATTCAAAGTAAACATCATTACATAAAAGGGTATGGTCTTTTTTTTTTTTTTTTTTTAGTTTTATTCCTTTCAAACGGGCTGGATCCGGCCCGCGGGCCATAGTTTGCCCAGGGCTAGTACACTCTCGTCTATAAAGAACGGAGATAAGCTCAGGACGCCTGCATTCGAGAAGTGGTGTTTAAATTTTCCAATCGCAATCCTATTCCAAATACCCTGAGCTCCAGAGACGCTTCCAGAAGAGCTTCCGGTGCACCTGTTCCAGGGATGGCCTGAACACTCGCGTCTCCAGGGAGAATAAGAAGGGCGGCTCCCTGTGAGCCAGTCTCCGCCTCCGTAAACCTCGCGGGGCTGGTCCTCGGGGTTCCAAAAGGCTGGGAGTAGGTGGGCAGCAACGCACTCTGCCCAGGGCACGGCAGGCTCAAGCGAGCCCTGAGCTGGGGGCGTGGCTTGGGGCGGGGCCCTGAGGGGGCGGGGAGAGGGCGTGGCTTGGGGCAGGCGGGGCCCTGAGCGGGGCGGGGCGGGGCGGGGCGGGGCGGGGCCCTGAGCGGGCGGGGCGGGCAGCACGCCCTGGCCTTCGCGTCCCTTCCTCCTCCGGCTCCTCCCCCGGCTCCATCTGCGGACGCCGGTTAGCTGCGCGGCGGGACCAGGTGAGAACTCGCAGGTCGGGAGCGGTACCGGGTGTGCGCTGCAGAGCCCCCTGCGGGGCAGGCGGGGGGCGGAGCCTGGGGCGGGGATTGAGAAGGCCCTGGGGTGCCCGGCCCGCCGCTGCCACTGGCAGTTTGGGGAGAAGGTGAGTGTACCCCTCCGCGGCCTGGACCCCGGGAGCTCAACTGCCCGCGCGGCCCCACACCTGCCAGTTTGGGGTGAAAGGGTTGCCAGCCACGTCCCACCCGAGACCCCGCCCGACTTGGGAATCCTGGTTGCGGAGTCCCCAGCCCCTCTTCACGGGGCCTGCTCCTCTCCCGAGAACCCCCTCCGGTCACTGCAGAGCCCCCCAAAGTCTGGAGGGCGCTCCACTCCCCCTGCGCTCCCCTTCCGGGTCGGTCCTCCGGGCCGAGCGCCTCCCCGCCCGCACCACGCCCCTCCCCTGGGATCCCGTCCCCTGGGCGCCGCCCCGGGCCCCTCGGAGGAGGAGAGACGCGGGGAGGGGGCCTGAGTGAGCCCGCGGGCCCAGCCCCCCACTCCCGGGGACGGTTGGGTAGCAGTTGCCCCTGATGGCGGGCGGGTGGCTCTGTGCGCCGGCTCCGCGGGGAAGGCTCGGGAGGCACGGGCGGCCCTGGCCCGCGGCGTTCCCACCCGCGCCCGCCCCGTGGAGCTCCCCGGACCGGTCCTGGTGGCCGGGACCTGCCAGGCCCGAGACCAGTTAGGGGAGCTGGGCCTGTTTCTGTGGGTTGCAGAGATGGGGTTAGGGGAGGTAAGTGCTGGCAACTTCCCAAACCCGAGTCCTCTGCCCGCGCCGCTCAGAGGCAGGCGGGGCGAGGCGGGGCGTGGGGACCCGCCACTGGGGGGTTGGGGGGGGGGGCGGTCCTGCTGCTCTGGACTAGCAGAGTCTCCCGCTGCGGCGATTAAAATGCACTTTAATTTGCCACTAGACCCTGTAGATATTCATAGCTACCCCTACACCCTACACACACCCTTAGCGTGTGGGATATTCAATAAAAGATAAATATGTGCGATTGGGGCAGTCCTGGCAATGCCAGGCTGTCAGGGTGCAGTCGCGGCCAGGCTCCCTTCGGCGCCGGGTTAAGGGCAGAGGCGCACACACAGGTGATCTGAGGAGGGTTCTGCGCAGCGCAGCTGGGAGCCAGCCGGTTTGTGTAATAAATGCAGAAATTGGCCACTATTATTGTTTGAGAAAGGGTTTCTTGGGGGGGGGGGGGGCAGTGGGACTTGAAATAGTACATTCATTCAGCTTTCTTGCTTCTTCTATCTTCTTTTCAGTATTTTGTCAGGCCAAAAAAATAAACATAAGCTCTCAGAGATAATACCCATACAATTTTGTTAGATGCCCTTCTAGGCCAGTGATGGCAAACCTATGACACGCATGTCAGAGGTGACACGCGAACTCATTTTTTTGGTTGATTTTTCTTTGTTAAATGGCATTTAAATATATAAAATATAAGTCTTTGTTTTACTATGGTTGCAAATATCAAAAAAATTCTATATGTGACACGGCACCAGAGTTAAGTTAGCGTTTTTCAAAATGCTGACAGGCCGAGCTCAAAAGGTTCGCCATCACTGTTCTAGGCCTTTCACTATGGGATATGTACATAAAATATGTATGTAACCATATGAAGTCTTTATAATTTTTTCTCACTTATAGGCATATTTTCATGTCACTAAATAGCTACATTATCATTTTAATGATTGTCCAACACTTTATTATATGAATTTGTCATTATTTAACCAGTTTCCTACTAATGGACAGTTAGCTTCTTTCCATTGTTTTGCTACTAATTATCTATACTAATAAAAGGGTAATATGCTAATTAGGCTGGATAGACCAGACGTCTTCCAGACGTCCTTCTGGACAAAGCCACGGTGGTGGGCCGAGGCCAAGCAGTTAGGGGCAATCAGGCCAGCAGGGGAGCAGTTAGGGTCATCAGGCAGGCAGGCAGGGGTGGTTAGGGGTGATCAGGCAGGCAGGCAGGTGAGTGGTTAGGAGCCAGCAGTCCCGAATTGCAAGAGGGATGTCCCGGATTGGAGACGGTACAGGCCAGACTGAGGATGCAGGCCAGTCTAAGTCTCAGATACCAGAGTGTTTTGGCCCCCCTCCATGCACACATTTCATGCACTGGGCCTCCAGTATATTATAATCAGGGATACACTCACTGCACATCTTTCTGGTACATTGTGATATGTCTTTTATTATTTCCTTCATGTGTCTGGAAAATAAAGTGTTGGATCAAGGTGTGTGCAATTGGAAATTTTGGTGGATATTGCCAAATTACCCTCCGTCTATTTACCCACCATCAATGTGTGAAGATAGGAGAAGCTATTGTTGGGCCAGTTGCTGAGACCACTGATGGTTTAAGAAACTTTCTGTTTCCTCCAGTGACAGCAAGAGACAGGGCGACGAGGGATTCGGCTGGTGGAAGAGTTAATCCCTAAAAGACTAACGTGTGTTGCAGAATGGCCAAAGAGGACATCCCCAGTGCCTCACAGGACTTGCAGGAGCTGCAGAGGAAGCTGTCTCTGCTCATGGAATCTGTCCAGAATAACTCGAAGGTCAGTTTCTAATCAGTGTGTGTAATGGAAAATCCCAAGGCAACATTAGCTTAAGCCCCACAGAAAGCTTCTCTGCCATGTCTAAGTTGTGACCTTCAAGCTCATTGCCCCAGATGGCTAGCCTCAGCCATCATATCCACATTCCAGGCAGTAGGAGGGAGGGGAGGGGGAAGAAAGACTTGCGAGCCACCGTGAATTTCAGGAGACTTCCTGAGAGTCACACGTACAACACATCCAGTTTCACCTCATAGACCAGAAGCTCAGCCGCAGGACCACCCCCTGCACAATGCAGTTCTTCACTGGATGTGGAAAGGCTGCTCTCAGTCCAGGTCTCAGATACCAGAGTTTTTTTTTTAGCTTTGTTGTTAATTTGGGCTCATCTATTACCCTGAAAATGAGGGGGCCAAAGTTGGAGATCTGAGTTCAGTATTCCATCAGAAGCCCAGTGTCCAATAGAAATGTGATGTGAGCCACAGATGTAATTTAAAGTTTTCTAGTGACTGCCCTGGCCAGGTATCTCCGTTGGTTGGAGCGTCTTCCCATGCACCAGAAGGTTGTGGGTTGGATTCCCATCAGGGCACATACCTAGGGTGCAGGTTTGATCACGGGTCAGGGTGCATATGGGAGGCAACCAGTCAATGTTTCTCTCTCTCTCTCACCCTCTCTCTCTAAGAAAAAAAGAAAAATCAATAGAAAAATATATCCATGGGTGAGTACTAAAAAGATGGTAAAGTTTTCTAGTGGACACACTTAAAAATTAAAAAGAAGTAGATGAAATTAATTTTAGTAATGTATTTTATTTAATCTAGCATACCCAAAATATCATTTCAACATGTAATCGTTATAAAAATTATTAATGAAAAAAGTTATTTAGATGCTTTACTGTTTTTTTTATACTAAGTCTTGGAAATCCAGTTTGCATTTTACATATCATATCTTACTTTGAACTAGCCACTTTCCAGGGGTTCACTATTCAATGGTGATGGGACTTCAGATAGTATATTTCAGTTCCCTGCATTTATCTTTATAGTTTTCTTTTATGTGCCTTTCAGCATTTTCTCAGGAAAATAATAGCAGCTCCCAGATACAGCATTATTAACATTTTGTTGTATGTCCTTCTAGACTTTTTTCTGGGCAATCTATATATATAAAAGCCTAAGTGAATGACTGGAATGACCGGTTGACCAGTCGCTATGATGCACACTGACCATCAGGGGGCAGACGCTCAATGCAGGAGCTGCCCTCTGATGGTCAGTGTGCTCCCACAGCCAACCTCCCACCTACCTGGCTGGTTCTCCACCCCCTCCAATTGGCCCCAATGGGGGGGCTGCCTGGCCAACCTCCTGCGACCCCTGGGCCAGCCAACCACCTGTGGCTCCTCCACCCCCTTGCTGGCCAGCCAACCTCCCTTACCCCCACCCAGCCAACCTCCCGCAGCCCCTCCCCCCCAGCTATCTGGTCCCCCGATAGGCCTTGATTGTCAGCCAGGCCGATGGACCCCCACCCATGCACGAATCCGTGCACCGAGCCTCTAGTATACCCACAAAAATGTGCATGTTGGGTAATGAACTGTTTTGTGATTTCTGTGCTGGATAGCACAGCCCCGCTGCGGTCCATTGGAGAAGATACCGCTTTGTGATCTGGAGTAATACACTCTGTAGAGAGGCTTTCTCGACTTGTCCCAATGCTGCGGGCACTCTGTATTTAGACAGCTTTTCTTTTTCGTTTTTTAAAATATATTTTTATTGATTTCAGAGAGGAAGGGCGAGGGAGAGAGAGAGAAACATCACTGATGAGAGAAAATCACCAATCCCCCTACTGGAGATCGAGCCCGCAACCTGGGCATGTGCCCTTGACACTATCCACTGAGCCAAATCCGGACAAGCAGCAGGCTGAGACTCTTGTTACTAAAGGTTAACCCTTCTGCCTTCTGCACTTGATTCGCATTCTATGTGTCAGCTGTGTCCTATAAAGTCACCTCCAGCACTCAGTCAGCAAATCCTGGGCCTCTGCTCCTTGGGGAATACAGGGCGAGGTTCTGGCAAACTCCTGGTCACAGCATTTCCATCCACAATGAATACATACCTGTTGTATTACTATTTCTGTTTAAAGACACTTTATTTAAGATGTATGGTTGATTCATTAACAGTGAGCTCACAGCAGACTGCACCATAGCTCTTGCCTGAATGAAGCTTATCTAACACATTTTGTTTTCTCTGTAAGTCACAACGCTGCCTTCTTACACATGGTGCCATTTTAAACAGTAAAATCACCACCACTAATAACAAAAAACAAACTCATAAAAATGTGGGGGGACAGGTGGCACTCAGTGGGTCATGAAAAGGACAGTTGTTCAGAGAGCGGAAACTAGAAGGCAAGTGTCACTGAGTTTGACCTCAGCTGGGAATGTGTGTTAGGCGACAAGTGTTTTGCTGCTTTGTGCATATTCACAAAAGCAGGGCAGGTATTGTGCCCATGTTTGTGAGCAGGCAGTTCTGCAAGTCCACGAGATGAGATGTATACGAGCCCGCCCTGACTGCACACCTGCTATAGGCCCCACACTGACTAGGCATGTGGTGTGCCTTCTTTCCTATTTTCACCCACCTGTGAGTTAGACATTACAGCATGTGAACTCTGGCCTCCTGGCACTTCTTCCCTTCTTCATCTTATGTCCTCAGCCTTGGATTTGGGCTAGAGCAGCGGTCGCCAACGGGTGGTCCGTGAGGTCCGAAAGGGTGGCGACCGCTGGCCAGCAGGCTCCCAGGATGATGGGGCAGGTTATCAGTGGGGTAAGCCCTCGCGTGTGTCAGATCGTCCTGAGGCAGAGTAGTTTCTTCTAAAATGTTATTGAATTAATATTCATTGTAGGCCCCGGCTGCAGAAGAGGCTAAGGAAAAAGTAGATTCCTCAAGGACAAGTAGCACAGGCCTGCTTTTCTCCTGGATCCCCAGCAAGTCCCCTCGAAGTTTCCCTGTCCCCGCTGCCGCCCCCTCAGGGCCATCAGCTGCCGGGGCCAGCAGCGCGGCTGTCCCACTTCTACAATCTCCCTGACTGCCTCTTGCACAGGACTGCCAGGCTCATCCTTCTTAGATTATTTTTCTTACTATCCTCACAATCTTGCTCAAAAGCCCGCACTTTACTTCCCATTTTTTCCCTTTTTTTTGTTTATTTTTTTACTTTCCAATGGAAGTGAGCCATGTATATAATTTTAAAGTTTCTAATAGCCACATTAAAAGCATAAAAAGAAACAGGTGAAATTAACTTTAATAATATATTTTATATAGCCTAGTGCCGTGGTCGGCAAACTGCGGCTTGCGAGCCACATGCGGCTCTTTAGCCCCTTGAGTGTGGCTCTTCCACAAAATACCATGTGCAGGTGTGCACGTACAGTGCGATTGAAACTTCGTGGCCCATGCGCAGAAGTCCATATTTTGTGGAAGAGCCGACCACTGGTGTAAATCATTAGTGAGATATTTTACATCCTTTTTTCCATATACTCAGAGCATTCAATTCAGATGTTAAATTTTTATTGGAAATACTTTATCTCTATTCAGATTTCATAAAATTTTCAGTTGAAAATTTATTTGAGACATAACTGACTTATTCAAAATGTAATTTAAAACTTTCCAATGACTGAATCACATTCCAATTTTTAAATTTAAAGTCAATTAGAAACCCAGTTCATCAGTCACACAAGCCACATTTCAGGTGCTCGACAGCGGCCGTGCTGGCACCTGAACCTCACCCTCACCCTCCCTCCCGCGTGGTCACTGGGACTGTCGCGAGGCAGAACCAGAGAGAACCAATCAGCTGGTCAGATAGCCTGGGGAGCTTACTAAGGATATATGCGGACTGGACCTGGGCAGCTCAAGGGGCCAGCCCACTCCCATGACCCTCTCATGGCCTCGCCCCTGGCCCTCAGCACCCCCCACCACCACCACCACCAGGAGAATCCTGCTGTGTCCTGGAGGGCAGAGCTGGGCAGTCTAAGCCAGCGGGCTTCCTGCACCGTCCCCTCTGCTAGAGAAGCTGCAGAGCAACACTTGGCAGCTTTTGTAGAAAGGAGCAGTGGGGGTGTGCCCTCTGTGCCTGGCAGGGTGTGTCTGGCCCGGAAAGTCCTCCTCCAGAGGCCTCTTCTGGGTAAGGAGAGGGAGCCCTGCACTTGGGTCCCCGTCACTGAGCGCCCCTGCCTTGCAGCCTGCCCACCTCCCACCATTGAGACACTGTCAACATCACGTGAACCACAGCCGCTTGTCAGAGTAGGTAAAACACGGGCTCCGGAGTCTGCATTAAGATTTGCACTCCCAGTGCAATGTTGGACAAGCTCTATACCCTCACTGAGCCTCAGATTCCTCTTTGTGAGGCGGGGATATGACATGCTGTCTCAGGGGGTTGTTGTGAGGATTGGAACTGACATTTCGTGAAGGGTTTGGCACAGTCCACAGACAGGGCAGCCTCTCCGTGAATGCTGGCCATTGTCCAACAGAGAGGCCATCACGCCAGCCAGTCACTGAGCGCCCGCTGCCTGCTGTGCCTTGCCAGGTACTGCGGCTCCCCTTCTCCCCTTTCCTCCTGACGTTCCAGTGCCAACTCTCAACTTCCTCCTGTGATGCTAAGTTAACATCGCCCAGAAAGCAGATCTGTTTGGCTCAGTTTGCCTTTTCAAGTCAGATCACAAGCCACAGCTGTTTGTAGAGGCACATGAGGATTGGGTCGTGCTGCCTGTGATCACTGTAGCTTGAATTATGTCTTAATTTCAGCTGCTGCCCTACAGGACTCTAAGGAATGAGGCATAGGAAGGACCAGTTTTTACTGGGAAAAGTTCTGGAATGGTGGGACCTTTCAAGGGAGCAGGAATCAGCCTGTCAGTTCCAGGAGAGAGCTGGCGTGCGGCCTGCGGAGAGAGGCCCATCCTGGGCCGGCTCTGAGTGAAAGCAGTTCTCCTCTATTGAGTTGGCCCACAAGGTCCCCGCACCTGGTGAAGAAGGAGAACCGCTTGTTGACGCAGCACAAGCTGCAGTAGCCGTCCAGCTGTGGCCAACGTGGTGTCCGGGCTGATGACGGAAAGGCTTTTTCCTAACAAGGTGGCAGTTGTTGAAAGCATTTGACAGGGAGAGAGGGATGTAGCTCTGATTGCCTCCATTGTGCCATGTGGATGCTGCGTGACTCTAGGTGACGCCTTAGTCCCCCCTTGCCCCAGCTTTAGTGGGTGCACATCTTGTTTACCAGCAGCATCTGACGCGGGGGGTGGGCAGGGCTGCGACGCTGCGTTTCCAGCAAGCAGGTGAGCTGGACCTGACCCCTATGCCTCTGGCCTCTGCTGGGCAGTGGGAGGCAGATGTACAGAAGTGCGTCAGTGCACACACGTGCTGGGATCTGCTCAGAGGCCCTTCCTCCCTCGCAGGGCTCGCGGTTGGGTGGGGCTCTCAGTCGCCTTCAGCTGTGGGTGTGAGGGTTCCCTTCAGGGAGGGTTGTTATTGCTCTTCCTTAGGAGCCTTCCAGCGTGCCTCCCGCAGCGCGGGCGTCAGACGTGCATCCAATCCTGGCTCTTCCTTCTGCCCGCAGGTGGTTGCCTTCATGAAGTCTCCAGTGGGCCAGTACCTGGACCGCCACCCTTTTGCGGCCCTCACCTTGCTGGTGTTTGTTGTAATGTCGGCCGTTCCTGTTGGCTTCTTCCTGCTCCTCGTGGTTTTCACCTCCCTGGCTGCCCTGGTGGGCGTCATGTTACTGGAAGGTACTTGCTCAGTTACTCGCCCCCTTGGAAAAATGACTCAGCTGGGAGAACACTGTTTATTGGGCATCTGCAACTCTGGTCAAAGGTCCCTACTCTTGTCAAAATCACATGGACCACGGCCGCTTGTCAGAGTAGGTAAAACACGGGCTCCGGAGTCTGCATTAAAATTTGCACTCCCAGTGCAATGTTGGACAAGCTCTATACCAGGGGTGGGCAAACTTTTTGACTCGAGGGCCACAATGGGCTCTTAAACTGGACCGGAGGGCCGGAACAAAAGCATGGATGGAGTGTTTGTGTGAACTAATATAAATTCAAAGTAAACATCATTACATAAAAGGGTACGGTCTTTTTTTTTTTTAGTTTTATTCATTTCAAACGGTCCGAATCCGGCCCGTGGGCCGTAGTTTGCCCACGGCTGTTCTATACCCTCACTGAGCCTCAGATTCCTCTTTGTGAGGCGGGGATATGACATGCTGTCTCAGAGGGTTGTTGTGAGGATTGGAACTGACATTTCGTGAAGGGTTTGGCACAGTCCACAGACAGGGCAGCCTCTCCGTGAATGCTGACCATGGTCCAACAGAGAGGCCATCACGCCAGCCAGTCACTGAGCGCCCGCTGCCTGCTGTGCCTTGCCAGGTACTGCGGCTCCCCTTCTCCCCTTTCCTCCTGACGTTCCAGTGCCAACTCTCAACTTCCTCCTGTGATGCTAAGTTAACATCGCCCAGAAAGCAGATCTGTTTGGCTCAGTTTGCCTTTTCAAGTCAGATCACAAGCCACAGCATGCTAGCCAAAGGGATGGTTGGCAGTGGGTCAGGCAGTCACCTGTGGTCCCTGCTGTGGCTTCTCAGAGCTAAGAGCACCCAGCATCGTTTCCCTGCCCCGGGGACTGGACGAGGCAGTTTATACTTGAAGAAGGTAGGCATGGTGGGCGGTGAGCCAACTCCCTCCTGGCAGAGTGGTCGTTCAGTAAGTATTGATGGGCAGGTGGGCGAGTGGATGAATGGTGGAGGGAAGAATGAGTACTGGGACAAAGTGAGTTTACAGAGAGATGGGTCCCCTTTATTTTGGTGACAAAGCTTTACAGAAGGCAGGGCTTGAAGATGTGCGATAACGTCATTTCCTTTGGGTAAGGAAGGGCTTTCTAGGCCAGAGGAACAGCATGTGCAAAGCCTTTAGAGCAGTGGTTCTCGGACTTGAGTGTGCATGAGTCTTGCTTTGTGAAAATGATGACTTCAGGCCTCATCCAGAGATGAGGTCTGAGGTAGGGTCCAGAAATCTGAATTTTTAAAAATATATATTTTTTTATTGATTTCAGAGAGGAAGGGAGAGGGAGAGCCTACAACCTGGGCATGTGCCCTTGACAGGAATCAAACCTGGGACCTTTCAGTCCACAGGCGGGCACTCTATCCATTGAGCCAAACCAGCTCGGGCCAGCAATCTGAATTTCTAACCAGCCTCCCAATGCCTCTGGTTCTGATGCAGTGGTTACTGGCCGCACTTCAGAAAACGCTGACCTAGGATTCTGTGAATCTCATGAAAAGGCAGCACATTGTTTAGATTCTATGTTTACAGACCAAGGCCATGGGGGTGAGTCCCGGCTGCTCACTATGCCCGAGGCAAGAACCAGGGTGTCTGCCAGCCATCCTGCCATGTCGTTAGTCCTACATTGGAAAGGGGGACTCGTTATGGGGGGAAGGAGAAGCAGGGCACACAGAAACTGCCACCACCCAGCACACATGTGGCAAGTCATGGAGTTGTCAGGTCAGCACCTGCAGGCATTTATCATTTACCCTTTCTACACACGCGTCAAACTAACGCTCCAGGAGGCCCCAGAGGCGGTGAATGACTTAAGTAGCATCCGCCTCGGGCTGTCTGCTCTGAGAGCCCCGCCCTCCCTGATAGTTGGTACTGCGTTTTCCCTCACGGATCCCACTTTATGAAAAACGTATTTTTCTCACTTAAAAAAGTCCGAGTTAACTGTTTTTTAAACACGACGGTCCAGGGTCTGGCAGCTGTGTGAGATGATGCCACTAACCAAGCTCTCCTCCAGGGCTGGTCATCTCTGTGGGCGGCGTCGCGCTGCTCTGCGTCCTCTGTGTCCTGGTCTTCGTGTCACTCTCCGTGTCAGCGACGATCATCGTGTCCTACGTGGCAATGTCCAGCCTCATCAACTACTGGTTTTCTCCCAGGTAAATACTGGTCAATGCGGTAACCTAATCGTTTCCTTGCGGGGGGGGGGAGGGGGGGTTGCAAATAATACCCTCACCTAACAGTGTTAGATGCATAATTGTAGGAGGCCAGGTCCTCATCGTTCCCTGTGCACATCGGGCATCACGTGGGAATTCCCAGTGGAGTTTCAAACAAAACTATCGCTCTCGTCCACCCACACGACAATTGTGTTGTCATGGCAACTCTGTGAGGTAGCTATTGATTCGTTCCTTTAGAAAGATGTTCATTAATTTACAGAAATTCAAATTAAGGTATTTTTCTGGGAGGAAGGAGGAATATCCATGTTCTGTCTTGGTCCCTGTACACATCGCGGGTAAGTCTTGAGCTTGAGGTTTGGAGCTGTTCCTCGGGCGGACGCCTTCCCCGAGGCCTGTGTGGGGACAGTGCTTCAACTGACATTCAGCTGCTGGAGGGACCAGCGGCCGGGACCTTATGCCTGTAATGGGCCACCATCCTAAGGGCTCCCAAGGGGATTTTTTATGCTTGCATTTTGTCCTTGAGGATTTTTGGATCTGAGTTCCAGGTGGGCTGTGACCCGTTGTGCTTCATTTCAGCCCTTGCTGAATTAATCGTGCTCTGGGCCAGGGACCCTCACAGCCACCGGGGAGGCAGGCACTAGCCCCATTTTGCAACAGGGAGATGGAGGCCAAGTCCCAGCACCAAGTGGCAGGGAAGGGACTCAGATCCAGATCAGGTACTTAAAAGCCTTCTTACCCGAGATGTAAAATGACTTTCCGACCGGGGTCGGCAAATGCGTTCTGAAGGGGCCAGATGGTGCATTTCAGGTTTGGCAGATCGTGTGGTCTTTGTTGCAACCACCCAGCTCTGGTGCTGTGGTGTGAAAGCAATAGACAGTTAGCCAACAAAAATGAGTGTCCCTGAGTTCCAATAAAACTTTATTTACAAAAGTATCTAGTAGGCTAGATTTGGCCCGAGGGCTGTGGTGCGCCAGCCCATGCTCTCAGGACTGAGATGCTAAGTTTGGTTTCTACAGAGTATCCCCTGAGCCTCATGGATATCCCTGCAGTTGCATGAGGCTTCTCATACACTGTTTTGATCGCTGTCAGTCTTGAAGGAGATGAAAGAGGAAATGTTGGTCTGTTTAGCTTATTGAGGTTGACGCCTCTGTGTCCATGCCTCTCCCTGCTGCACATGCTCTGCCACAGGCGGAGACACTGAGACGGAGTGAGGGCTGGCTCCTGGCCTCCTCCTCCCCCTCCCCCTGTCGGTCATGGAGAGAGGAGACAGAGTCAGGGCGGCTCCCAGGCAAGGTGCTCAGACCCTTGGGCTATCCACGCGGCAGTGCTCAGCCTTTTGTTCCCAGGTCCCATCTTACCTTCTTTAAAAAGATGAGTCTTTCGAGAATTTTTGTTTATGTGGTTTCAGTCTATCGATAATTATTCAAATGGAAATTATAACAGAAATTTGAAAAATATTCATTTAAAAGAACAAAATTACCTGTTAAATACAGAACATATTTTTTTATCTTTTTTTTCAATTAAATCTTTATTGTTCAGATTATTACATTAGTTACTCTTTATTCCCACCATAACTCCCCTCCACCCAGTTCCCACCCCACCCTCCGCCCTCACTCCCCACCCACTGTCCTCATCCATAGGTGCACGATTATTGTCCAATCTCTTCCCTCACCCCCACACCCCTTCCCCCCCACCCAAGAATAGTCAGTCCATTCCCTTTCTATGTCCCTGATTCTATTATGATCACCAGATTATTTATTCACTTGATTTTTAGATTCACTTGTTGATAGATGTGTATTTGTTGTTCATAATTTGCATCTTTACCTTTTTCTTCTTCTTCCTCTTCTTAAAGGATACCTTTCAGCATCAACACTAATAAAAGA
Organism: Myotis daubentonii; assembly: GCF_963259705.1. Lineage (NCBI taxonomy): Eukaryota > Metazoa > Chordata > Mammalia > Chiroptera > Vespertilionidae > Myotis > Myotis daubentonii. The sequence goes on from NC_081843.1 coordinate 3,963,112, forward strand.
GAAAAATGGTAATTGGCGTACGACGATACCCTTTTCATTGGCTAATCAGGGCTATATGCAAATTAACTGCCAACTAAGATTGGCAGTTAACTGCCAACAGGATGGCGGTTAATTTGCATATGTAGGCACAATGCAGGGAGGCGAAAGGGAAAGCAGGAAGAAGCCCCCTGCCACTGACAGTGATCGGAAACCCAGGGGGGAGCTAAGAGCTGGGGGGCAGGGCAAAGGCGGCCCTGGGGCCGCCTTTGTCCTGCCCCCTAGCCATGATCGGAGAATCAGGCGCCTTTGCCGCCCTGGCCAGTGATAGCAGGAAGTAGGGGTGGAGCCAGCGATGGGAGCTGGGCACGATCGAAGCTGGCAGTCCCGGGAGCTAGGGGCCCCTTGCCTGGGCCTAAAGTGAAGCCCACGATCTCGGGGCCGCTGCAGCTGTGGGTCCCCGCTGCCCGGGCCAGACGCCTCAGCCAGAGGCATCCTGCAGGGGCAGGGGCGGAGCCCGTGCAATCACGGCGCCCCCCGCTGCCACTGCAGGTCCCTGCTGCCTGGGCCGGACACCTAGGCCAGAGGCGTCAGGCCTGGGCAAGGGGCCGATCCTGCGATTGGAGGGTAATGGGGGTCAACGCCTGAGGGCTCCCAGTATGTGAGAGGGGGCAGGCTGGGCTGAGGGACACTCCCCCCCCCCACACACACACACCCAGTGCACGAATTTCGTGCACCAGGCCCCTAGTTTCATATAATACTGGTTTGGTGGCGATGAACTCCTTTAGCTTTTTCTTATCTGTGAAGCTCTTTATCTGACCTTCAGTTCTGAATGATAGCTTTGCTGGATAAAGTAATCTTGGTTGTAGGTTCTTGGTACATCACTTTGAATATTTCTTGCCACTCCCTTCTGGCCTGCATAGTTTCTGTTGAGAAATCAGCTGACAGTCGTATGGGTATTCCCTTGTAGGTAACTGACTTTCTTTCTCTTGCTGCTTTTAAGATTCTCTCTTTGTCTTTTGCTCTTGGCATTTTAATTATGATGTGTCTTGGTGTGGTCCTCTTTGGATTCCTTTTGTTTGGGGTTCTCTGTGCTTCCTGGACTTGGAGGTCTATTTCTTTCACCAGGTGGGGGAAGTTTTCTGTCATGATTTCTTCAAATGGGTTTTCAATATCTTGCTCTCTCTCATCTTCTGGCACCCCTATAATTCGGATGTTGGTATGCTTGAAGCTGTCCCAGAGGCTCCTTACACTATCTTCGTATTTTTGGATTCTTTTTTCATTTTGCTTTTCCGGTTGGGAGTTTTTTGCTTCTTCATATTTCAAATCTTTGACTTGATTCTTGCGACCCTCTGGTCTGCTGTTGGGAGTCTGTATAATATTCTTTATTTCAGTCAGTGTATGCTTAATTTCTAGTTCGTTCTTGTTTTCTTTTTTTTAATTCTTTTTTTTCCCTTCTTTCCCTTTTTTTTCCTCTCTCTCCTCCTAATACACACTTTTTTTAGTAAGGGGAATACCATGAAGTCTCTCTAGCCCGGCCCCTGTAGACATGACCCCGGGGCCTGCTGTTAAAACCACTGTAGAATCGAGCTCGGGAACTGTTGTAGTTGGTGGTCTGGGCACGGTATCGGGCTCGTGGGAAACCCCGGTCTGTTGTACTGATCCCTGGTCTGTTGGTTCGTTTTGGGATTACCTTGATTTGTCTTCCTCTAAATAGGGATTCATCTAAGGTGAGGGAAGTCCTCACTGACTCTTTGTCTGAGAACTCTATATATGCAAACCCTTTGGGATGGCCACTAAATTTGTCACAGAGTATGGTAACATGGTTGACTGAACCACAGCCATGAAAGTGTGCTTCCAGCTCTTCTGCTGTTGCACCATAGTCCACATTGCCAACATAGATGGATCGGGCATCAGCCTCCATCTTCTCTTCGATAGACATGATCACTGGACCAGCATTGCCCGGAGGTGGACTCATATTCATCTTCTTCTCCTCCTCGTTCTGCAGCTCTTTTAGCTTCTCAGCTTCTTCCTCCATCTCCCTGACTCGAGCTTTAATTGCTTCCAGCTCCTCAGAAACAGGGGAACTTGGAGCAGAGTGACAGTCACAGTCCTTTAAACATTTCACTGAAAATTTCTTCATCAGCTTCAGTGGTCTGGGAGAACTAAATTCAGCACAGAAGACAAGCTCTAAAAAAAAAAAAAATGTCTAGTTGGTTCGTTATCACAACATCGAGGGTCTCATTAGATTTCTTGAGGATCTCACTACATTTATCAGCGGTCTCACCAGTCTTTTCAAGGGCCTTATTAAATTTATCGGCGGCTTCTAGACAGTTCTTTAAAGACCTTAAAAGTGTGGTTTTGAACTCTATATCCAACAGTTTGCTTTCCTCCAATTCTGTTGTGTCCTGTTTCTTTGTCTCGGCATTTTTTATGCTTCGCTGTGTCAATAGAGTGCCTTTCTGTGCTAAGTGTCCCAATTACCTGAGGTAGACACTCTTGGTGCACCCCCTTGTGGGCTTTGTGCACAGTCTTGTTGTAGTTAAGCCTTGATTGTTATAGTTATCACTGTGAGGAATTGACCTCCAGGCCAATTGGCTGTGAGAATCAGCTGTGTCTGCAGTGGGAGAACTTCTGTGCTGGAGACACCCCTCTGGGGCTAGACTAGCTTCAATGGGGCTTTGGTGCTCACTGAGTCTGCCCCCTGAGTGTGTTTTTTATAGTTCCACTCTGACCTCTGGGCTTCCTGGCTCCTGGATCTCTAGGGAGGTGCTAATCTAGCCTTTGCCTAAGGCTATCCAGCAAAAGTCTCCCTGCAGGGCTTGGGCGGGGCGGGTCCCACAGGATCAACAGGGCGGGGTTAGCAATTATGGCTTCTCTCAGTCTTGCCCTCAGAGGCTCTGCTTCTCAGTGTCCCAGTAATCCCTGCAAGCCCCACAGAGAGAAAGCTGCCCTAGGGTTCTGAGCGATGCTAGACAGTCCCGCTTCTCCCATATGAGTCTGGGTCCCTAGAGACTTGCCCGGAACTGGAGCTCAGAGCCTGAGACTCCCTCCTGATTGAAAACGACAACCGCACCCTCAGCCCCCAGCCCGCTCCGCATGCACTCTGCACCTTAGTATTTTACTTCAGCACTGCGCCTCCTCTGAGTCTCGGTATGTTTTTCTCTTTCCTCCTAGTTGGAGAACTTCCCCTCAGCCAGCCTTCCTGTGGTTCTGGATGATGTCCTTTGCGTCTTTTAGTTGTATTTTTGAAGTGGTTGTTCGAGGCAGCAAACTCCGGTGTTTACCTATGCCGCCATCTTGGTTTCATCTGTCCAGAACATATTTTTATGAAAAGTAGTTATGTTTCCAATACAAAACAGAAGGATTGGCCTTGTTTCCCATTTTGCAGAAATCTTTAACATCTCCCTAGGCCAGTGATGGCAAACCTTTTGAGCTCGGCGTGTCAGCATTTTAAAAACCCTAACTTAACTCTGGTGCCATGTCACATATAGAAATTTTTTGATATTTGCAATCATTGTAAAACAAAGATTTATATTTTTGATATTTATTTTATATATTTCAATGCCATTTAACAAAGAAAAATCAACCAAAAAATAAGTTTGCGTGTCACCTCTGACAGGCGTGTCATAGGTTCGCCATCACTGCCCTAGGGGGTGGGCTGTCCTGTCTGTGCACTGTCCCACTGTGTGCTGCCCTGGGCCGGTGCTTGGGGCGAGGAGCCGCCTTCGCAGATGGTCAGGCCTGCTCTGTGCTAGAGCACTGAGCTCGGGAAGTGCAGCTCTTAATGGCCCGTTGCAATGTGAGCTTTTGTCAGCAAGTTCTCGCTTCAAGTCAACCTAAGTTCTGATACTTTAAGCAAAATGGTGCATGAAGCCAGTGTCACCGCAGGTAGCTCACCAAGTGCACAGCCTGTGGCGTTGCATCAGTGCTGGAACAAAAGGCGCGGTCGGGGACCTGCTGCGCCTCGTTACATTAGAACCCACTGGTCTATCTAGTACTCACAATAGATCTTTCCAGCCGTGCACGATCTCGTAACTTCGTTGGTCATTGGAGAATATTGGTTCATTGAGTCATGCGGCTCTTCCAATTACACTGTGAAAAATTGGAGCATGAGCGTGGAAAAGACGTGTGTGTTATGCTATTAAGAAAATAGTGGTCAGTGGAAAGCCCTTGCACTAGTGATGCTTCAAAACTCAAGAGACAGATGCCTCTCTTGTTAAATAATCCACAGCACAGAGGGAGAGGAACTGCCCACTTTATTTCATGATGCAAATGGAATTCTGACCCTAAAACAAAAAATAACATAACTAAAATTTTAAAAAAGGAAAAAAGGAAACAAAACTCTAAGCTGGGTTTATGGGAACTAAGCAGTCTTTTGAGGAGCCACACCGACCTACCTCCTGTGCAGCTAAGCCAGCCTGAGGAGGAAGCGGCTGCGCCCCTTAGCAGGCCATCGTGAGGCCTCTGGCCCGTGGTGGGGAGAGTGGGGGCAGTTGGTAGAGCTACCACGTTGCTTACGTACAGTGCCTGGCCTCCTTACAGCTCTTCCTAAGGGAGATGGGATTCTTTCTCAGCCCTGTGTTATCAGGTAGGAATGCTTTGGCTGTCAAGTAATGAAACCCGAAGCAGATACCAGCTTAGACAAATGGGTTTACTTTATGGCCTAACCAATAGCTGGAGACGCCCAGCGTTCCCGCAGGCCCTCTGGTGCCATCACATCCCAGCCACCTGCTTGTGTATTGCCATCTGGAGCCGATCGGTTGTCACCTGATAACCACAAGGAAGATGCTATGGCTCTGGCTGCACCAACTACGTTCAGAGCAGGTGAAGCGAGACCAATTGAGTTCCTTCATCGGCGGAGTCTGCCCTTTCTATCAAGTGAAGTTTTCCCAGGACCTCTCTCCATCCTCCCCAACCAGCCTCTGTGGCTAGCGTTTCGTCAGGTGGGTGCTCCAGGCTGGAAGGGCAGGCGATGAAGTGTTTAGTTCTCTCAGCTCTTGGAGGAAAATCTTTTGAGGAGATGCATCTTGGGATTGTGTTTGTCAGCCAGGCTGGTGTGTGATGGGATTGCCAGCCCATAGATCCAGGTAATATCAGCAGCAATACCCTCGGAAATCGCCATCGCAGGGGCTAAAAAAGACCCACCTGTTTCTCCTCCCCACCCTCCCTGGTGTTGAATCATCAAGAAATAGTTGACTAATTGGAATCTGAAGATAAGGGTCTGAATCCCAGCTCCACCACTTTTAGCTGTGTGATCTTGAATATACTGTTTAACTTCTCTATTCTCAGATTTCTTTTTCTTTATTTTCTAATGTATTGATTTGAGAGAGAGAGAGAGAGATCTATTGTTCCACTTACTTATGCATTCGTTGGTTGATTCTTGTATGTGCCCTGATCAGAGATCGAACCTGCAACCTTGACGTATCAGGACAATGCTTTAACGGTTAGAGCATAATCCACTGAGCCACCCGGCCAGGCTGAGCTGTTTTATTGGTAAAATAGGGTTCCTCCTTGCTCTGCCTTTCTCCCTGGATTGTTGTGAGGATACAGGCAGCACGATATCCAAATAAAAGAAGGGAAAAGGGCATCAGCCCTGTCTCCACGTAGTCATTGTAACTTCTTGTGCCCTTGTTTTCCTCGCCTGTGAAACTGGTGTAGCCCCAATCCCGTACGGTGACAGCAAGCAGCTAAAAATGACGATCAAAGCTCGCCCCATATTCAGCTGTGTCCACTCTCAGCCCTGCTCTTTACAGAGGCCCTAGAGCTGACCATTTGCTCTCGTCACGGAACAGACCACTGACACAGAACCCCAGCGGCGACGCCAGCCGGCCGTGAAGTCTGCAGGCTGCAGGGGCCCTACCAGGAATGCCGACGGCGGACGGAGCCTGTTCCAGTCATCTCTGGAGGGTTGTCGGGGCACACACGCCGCTGGGATCACGACGCAGAGGGCGCTAGGTCGTCAGCTCCTCGGGTGTGTCCTCTGCCGTGTCACTTGTTTGTAGGCCCTGCAGTGGCCCTGTGAGAACTGCCCTGCTCAGCAACTCGGCCACTCACCCCGTCTCCCCGTGAGGCAGACTTGCCTTTGGCAGTTTGAGCCCCTAGAGCCTGGCGCTGGGACCCCAAGGTTGACTTGACCCAAGGATCTTGTGTCCAAGGGCCCAAATTGGGGCAAATGTGGATTGTTTTTTATCTCTTCCTTTTTTTTTTTAGAAATGGGAGGAGCTGTTTATTTCTCCACTGGTTTGAAACAAGAGTGGGGGTGAGAAATATCCAAACCAGAGCAAGCTCTTCGGTGTTATTAGCTTTTATTCAGAAAGAACAGCAACATTGGGCAATAATGGACTCTCAAAGTTAGAACAGCCTTAATTTTATAGTCAAGAGCATTTTTTCAAAAGTCTAAAGGAGTAGTATCCACTGCTGACTCCTGTGAAGTGCTTTTACTCTTTGCACTTGATACTTTTGTATTGTTTTAAAGAACTTGTCCTGTTAAGCCATTTTTTTAAAAAGTTCTATGAAAACGCTAAAGGACTACAGAAATTTTTAAAATTCTATGGAATTTCTACTTCAATGGTTTATTTGCTGTGGATTTTATTCAATAAATATTTGTTTAGATTTTCTTTTTTTTCTTTTTTTACTTTCTATTTCCTTTCTCTTTAGACATCAGACCCCCTGTTCTTTGTCGATTTCATGGCAGGTCCTGGTAAGATGGCTTTTTAGTTGCTGGTGGTAGACAATTCAAAGTGGCTTACAAAACAGGAGGCTGAGGGGAGGGGTTCATTTCAGCGGGGAAGCCCGGGGCTAGGTCTTGCTGTGCTGCTGGGCCCGGCTCCCTTCTGCCTCAGCACTGTGTCCCTTGGAGTGAGCTGCCTTTCCGCAGGCCCTCCCTGCGTGGCCATCCGGCCGCTCTGGCTTACAGCAGCCTTATGGGTAGCACTTTGTGCGGGACTAGGAGGCTGCTCTTTTCTAATAGTACATACAGGTGTTCGGGTCTGGCTCTGATTAGACAGGCTTGGGTCATGTGAGCAACCCTGGACCAATCCCAGTGACGGGGGTGGACTGTGCTGATAGGGCAGGGCTGGGCTGGGCACGCTCTTCAGGAACCCGGGGAGGGGGTAGGTCAGCTCCATGGTCCCACACAGGGTGGAGGTACTGGGGCGCAGACAGATGGGAGGAGGCTCACGAGGAATGTCAGAAGGAACGGAAATGTGTGCCAGACAGACAAAACAGATGTGGGCAGTTTGCCACATTAGGGCATAAAGGAAGCTTCCCAGCATCTCATGATAGCCACATCTGTCACCAAAAGTGCCTTCCCCTGTACTAGCGAAGAGCTGCCTATCCCTGCCACGCATGGGGTATGGACCTTGCCGGGGAGTGTTCATGGAATGTGCCTTTCCTTCATGTGAGGGTCTACCCCGCTGGGCTCCGGGGTCTGAGTAGAGAAAAATGAGAAGTTTCCTGAAGTTTCCTTTCTAACGTGGGAGTCACTTAACAAGCATGTCAGTTCTCTGTTGTTACATAACAACTTGCCACAAACCACGGACTTAACAGAACACGTGTCACGTTTTCTGTGTGGTAGGAGTCCTGGCACGGCTGTCAGGGTCAAAGAAGGGGTCTGAGGGACCTCACGGTGGGGAAGGACAGACCAGAGGCCTCAGGGTGCAAAGGTCCAGGGTTGGCAGGAGGGGCTTTGAGTGGAGAAGTGGGATTTCGAGGCAGAGCAGGTTTGAACAGAGAAGGGCGATTACGGAGGCTTGGACGTCGGGGATCTCTGACCACTTCCCATTGGAAGCTATCTAAGTCCCGGAGAATGTTAAAATTGAAATTTCCATTCTCAGTCCAGTGTGCATCGTGTCTGATGTATTGTGGCGGGGCAGTATTACAATAGAAGAGAAGGCGCTTGGCCGAACCTCTGTGGGAAGGCCAAGTGTGTTAACATGGAGGAGACATCCCAAGGAGTGTGTTTTTGGAGGGAGTGGGGGACAGAAAAGAATTCCCCGTGGTGTATATTAGGAAGATGTTAAGCAACACGGAGACCCAGGAAGCTAGACTGCAGGAGGCATCCCCGCTGGCTAGTCCCGGCTGGCTCCGGAAGGAGGAAGACAGTCTGATTGCGTGGTGGGCGTCCCCTGAGAGGAAGGCTGTGGGACTGGTCCCTGGGCAAGGCGGGATGGGAGAGGATTCCTGGCCTAGTGCTGGGCCTTTTGTCTGAGACGGCAAATCAGAGGTCTGGAGGGCTGACCCAGTTGTCACTTCCCAGAGACCAGGTGAGCTGGTGTTGAGTGCGGGGTCAGCAGTGGGAAGGAAAGGCCCCTGATCTGGCGTCCTCCTTGGCTGGTCCAGAGGCCCATATGGGAGGGAGGCCTAATGGAGGCGGTGATCGCGTCACCGAGGGGGAGATGTGGAGGTGAGCCCGGGTCAAGCTGCCGCTGCCTCCTCCTCTCCGAGTAGCAAACTCAGGGTGACCAGTCCCAGGCGATGGCTCCCCTTCCCTGTGGAACCCTCCCAGGTTTTGGCACCAAATGTTAGGGCTGCTGAGGGGAGAACACGTGAGGCCAGAAGAGGTAAAGAATTATAAATGTACCGGGTCATCTGGAGACCAGATGGCTGAGCCCCAAATGGTGCCAGCGCCCAGGGACAGGGTGTCAGAGGTTTTAAAGGAGTCTAAACGGGTTTTTTCTGGGCAGAGAATTCTCTGGGTGGGTCTGGATCCTGGGAAGGTCTGGAGGTGAAGGATAATGGTCTTAGCAAGTGGAATGTGGTCTAAGGGAAAGGGGATGTTGGTTGAAGTGGCCTGGAGGTCAGTTCCCAGGGGAGGAGCATTGCTTCTATTTGAATAGACCTCACATCTAAAAGCCTGCTGCCTGGCTGTGTCAGGCGACGTGGTTCATGGCAGTGTTTCAGGTAAGGAATGAAGGTTGCCTTCCTGAGCGAAAGCGACAAGAAGGGACCTCAAGACATCATTGGGGACTTCAAGAACTTGGGGAATTCACCAAGTCTGCAGGTGTTGCAGGCAAACCTGATGGCAGCTAGGTGGCTCAGCTTCTTTGCCCCAAGGGGCTAAGTAAAGCACAATCATTAGATTCCAGCAAAGCAGGTTTTTAAAAGCCTATATAATCAATTGCTATCCTTATTGTGTTTGTGCAAACAATCAGGCCAAATTGTAATTAGACTTACTGCAGTGAATAAATTGGGTCTTGATTTAGCTCTTTAATAAAAATAAGGGTGATTTTAGAGGGAAAATGTGTTTCAATAGATTCCATACACGTAGTTGTGAATGTTAGATTCTAGTTCAGTTCATTATCTTCAAAATTTTAATGTTTTTATGTCAATCAACTTGGCCTAGTCAGGGATATTGCCCCCAAATTAACAGAAAGGGCCACAAAGAATAGTGAAAGTCAAATTCATGGGACTACCTGCTAAAGAATATAAACTGGTATACTGGCTACTTCCCTTCATAGGACCTTTAACATTCCTATTCCTCATCCTTGTTTTTGGCCCATGTATTCTGCACCATTTTTCATCTTAAGGACCACTTTGAGCCTTCGCCATCCAGTCCCTCAGGGGAATCATGCTGCTGCAACCCCTCGGTCCAACCAGGAGGAATCTATACAGTGTTCCAGCCGCCTACAAGCAAAACCCATCCCCCTGTGATATCAACGTCCCCCCCTCAGCAGGAAGTAACTACAGAAGATAGGACCTTTGTCCCGATTCCATAAAACAAAAAGGCTGGAATGTTAGGTCTGATCAAATAATTGAATCAATATCCCCTCCCCTGGGAACTGATCTTTAGGCCACTTCACAACCAACATCCCCTTTCCCTTGGACCACATTCCACTTGCTAAGACCATTATCCTTCCCCTCCGGACCTTCCCAGGATCCAGACCTGCCCAGAGAATTCTCTGCCCAGAAAAAGCCCACCCAGAGTCCTTTAAAATCTCCCCGTCCCTGAGTGCTGGTGCCATTTGGGGGCTCAGCCCATCTGGCTTTCCAGATGACCTAATCTATAATAATAAAGGGTAATATGCTAATTAGACCAGACGTCTTCCGGACATCCTTCCTGACGAAGCTGGGGCCAGAGGGAAGCCAGCCGGTGGCCCGGGTGCCTGCAGGGGGCTGGAGCAAAGCAGCCCGGGTCCTTCACTGGGCGCTTAGTAAGACTGCAGTCAGTGTTGCCAGGGCTAGGTTTTCATTAGAGGTCGCCTGGGGAAGGATCGACATCCAAGCCCACATGGTCACTGGTAGCATCCAGTGCCCGTGGCTGTGGGGTGAGGCCCGCAGTCCCTCTCTTGAGGCAGTGCACTCATTTTGTTTTGCTTCTTCAAAGCCTCCAAGGCAGAGAGTCTCTTAGCAAGGGGATGTCACATTCTTGTGTAATCATGCCACTTTTTAAAAATATATATATTTTATTGATTATTTACAGAGAGGAAGGAAAGGGATAGAGAGCCAGAAACATCGATCAGCTGCCTCTTGCACATCCCCACTGGGGATATACCTGCAACCAAGGCACATGCCCCCGACTGGAATTGAACCCGGGACCCTTCAGTCCACAGGCTGACCCTCCATCCACTGAGCCAAACCGGCCAGGGCAAATCACGCCACTTTTGCCGTGTTCTGTGGCTTAGAAGCCATCACAGGCCCACCCGCACTCGGGAAGAGGGTCCCACAGGGCACGCATGCCACAGGTGGGGCCATGGCTCCACCTTCGCGCCCACCTGCTGCAGCGAGTGAAGAAAACACTGGGTTGGGATAAGTTCACTGAAGAAAGTAAAGGGTAGTAAGTAGCTGGGGAGGCCATGTTTGCCACGATGACCTGGGAGTTCTCGCTGAACCAAAGAATGTGAAGTTGCCACCTTGCCAAGAGCTGGGGACACAGCAACATAAAGGCCAGAGACTGGGAGGGGCTTTCCACATTTAAGAAAGTGTGTGTGTGTGTGTGGGGGGGGGGGGCCTGGTGAGCAAACGGTAAATGGGGAGAGAGGATCCCATTATGCAGGGCCTCACAGAGAACAACTTCACAGCAAAGAGCAAAGGGAAGATGATGAAGAATCTTACACATCACGGTAAGAGAGACACAATCACACTAAGATTTTTAAAGATCACTCCCTGGCCGACAGATTGGGACCGGAGGCTGGTTGGGAGGTCTGTGGGGCCCAGAGCAGGGAATGGTGTGTCTCACAGTAGGTGGAGGTCCCGGAGACACTCCTCGTTGGAGAGCCTGCGGTGCCAGTGCTAGGTTGCAAGTGGATGGGGAAGGAAAGGGGTGCACAAAGATGCTACCTAATTTGTAACTTGAGCCGGTGGGTAGGCAGTGACAGTTTTCTGAGATGGTGGCTGTGAAAATTCAAAGTCTGCTCTGGTCATATTAAGTCAGGCATCCTCTCTGACTCCCAGAGGATGTGTCAGGAGAGTGGCTTAGAGCAGGTGTGGCTGGGCATGCAAGATTTGGGTGTATTTTCAGTGCTGAGAGCTTTCTTATGGAATGTTCTCCTAAGGGTAACCAAGAGATCATTTTATTTATTTTTATTTTTAAAAATTTAAAACTTCTTTATTGACATACAAAAACCTACCCATAATTAATGTAGGCAACTTAATGAGTTTGGAGATAAGTATATGACTTGAAATCATTGCCTCAATCTATGGCATCAGCATATCACCTCAGAGTTGCCTCCCACCCTCTTTATTCCTTCTTATTATTGTGATTTGTGATAAGAGCACTTAACGGGGGCAAGTCAAACAGTATCCATCTGGGAACCTGAAGCCCCTGGTTCAGGCTAGGGAGCAGTTAAAAAAAGATCGTTTTAAACATCCCTGCTTCAAACTCTGCCAAGTGCAAGGTGCTTTCCCACTGCATTTAAAAATGGGTGTGGCCCCCTTAGTGGACGAGACCCCGGGCAAGCTGCCCTGCCAGCCTCTCGGGTTGCAGCTGCCGGCCTCCGCATTTTACAGGGGAAACAGGTTCAGAGCTTAAATGACTCACCCAATTCAGCCAAGAACCTGGCATCAAAGCTTTGCAGTTGAGGCTTTGTCCCAGTCCCAGGGGCCCAAGGCCTTAGCCAATGAAACGAAGTGAAACATACAGAACTCAGCACAGCACCTGCCACAGACTAGAGCCAGCCGTGGGCAAACTACAGCCTGAGGGCTGGATCCGGCCCGTTTGAAATGAATAAAACTAAAAAAAAAAAAAAAAAAAAAGACCATACCCTTTTATGTAATGATGTTTACTTTGAATTTATATTAGTTCACACAAACACTCCATCCATGCTTTTGTTCCGGCCCTCCGGTCCAGTTTAAGAACCCATTGTGGCCCTCGAGTCAAAAAGTTTGCCCACCCCTGGACTAGACCCTGGGGACCAGCTGTCAGCACCACGGGGCACCCTCCTCTCAGACTCAGAGGAACAGGAATGTGTCAAAGGCCCACTGCTAGCCACACGTGGAGGGACGTAGGACTTGCTGGTTACTCAACTGGTATTGTTGGCCTTTAAGATCCAGCTCAGTGTGTGGCTCAAGAAAGGCAATTCATCCCGGAGCATGAAAACTGTGACCTGATAGGCCGGATGTTAAATCACCTGTATGCTTGGGCATTCACCATGTGTGGGTGCTGTGCACACGCATGCGCATCACCATGTGTGTCCAGTCGGTTTACACTGCCAGCCCCTGTAGAGATGAGGAAGCTGGAAGGCGGAGTGAGCTCAGAGCACAGAGGGATTCAGGCCCAGTTTGGTGCCAAACCCAGCCTTTAACTAGTGCTGCCTGAGGCCTGGGTGCCCGCTCCTCGCGGTGTGTCTGCTGCAGTGCGTGGTTGTTGGTGCTGCCGCTTTCACGGAACGGACCGCGCTGACTCCCCGAGGGGTGCCCGTGCCCCGTGGCTTCTGCTGTCGGCTCCTGTGTGACATGCTTGGCCCAGCAGCTGCGGCGCTGGAGGGGCGCTCAGGGTGAGTGGTCAGAAGGAGGCGGAAGGTGGCGCAGCACTTTTGCTTATATCCCGCTGTGCCAGAGGCGGCAGAAAATGAGAATAACCTCCATTCGCTTAGCTACGCCACTTCACCCCAAAACGTGTGTGTGCAGGCAGAGGCATCCTGCGTATGAAACGTGCGAGAACACACGCACGCCCCGGGTGGCTGGTGCGTTGTGGCATTGTGGATTATTGGAGTGCTTTCCTGGCCTCCTGGAGGACGTGGGTGGGATGCCATCCATGCCTGGTGTGCCTGGGATGTCGCTATGTGAGTAGTGCCCTGCGTGTGGTGGGCACAGCCCCTCCTCGCCTCCCGTTTCCGGACTCCCCCCACCCCCCACCCCCGCCCCAGCAGCCAGCTGTCTCGCTGGCATGCACAACTCCCACTGCGCCCTGTGACAGGCATGGGGAGCAGGTGGCACCTCTGCTTCGGCTCCTCAGTCTGCAGTGAGAACGTGGTCCCACCCGCCACGCGGAGGCTGGGAGGACGATCTCTAGACTATGTAAGTGCTACGAAGCACTACCTGACCCAACCTTTAATGACGACGTTTCTGTCTGCTCTTATTCCACCCTCCCCTCCCTACCTGCCCCTCTCTGCTCTTGCCTGGGCATAAAAACATTGTTATCTTTCCTTCAGGTGTAGGCCAGAACATTGTGCAAAGACACCCCTAAACAATCCAGAACAGTTCTCAGCTGGGGGTGATTTTGCACCCCCTACCTGGGACACCGGCAGCATCTGGAGGTGTTCTGATTGTCATGAGTGTGTGTGTGTGTGGGGGGGGGGGGGGCTGCTGGCATCTGTTGGACAGAGACCAGGGAGGCTGCTCCACATTCTGCAGGGCACAGGGCGCCCTCAACACAATGATCTGGGCGGGCGGGGCAGGGCCAGGTCTGCGCAGGGCAGCCAGTTAGACTAGCGGCCTCTGGAAAGCACAGACCTTCACATTTGTGAAATATGTCAGGGTTTCCTAACAGCACCAAGAGGTCCCGCTCCTCTGTCTTCATGCCCCTCCTCCAACAGGCAGGAGAGGACGCTGGGGCGACCCAGCCAGCTCTCCACCGCCTCTGGTTAAAGCAGAGGTGACGAGGCGAGACAGGGAGAGAGGGCCAGCTGAAGATCCTTCCAGGCTGCAGACCGCCCAGCTTCCCAAACCTCAGGGCCCATGCAGGGCCCCTCAGTCCCCTGCCCCCTTGGAAACCTTGAAACCAGCAGAAGGAAATGGAAGTTTCCTAAAACATGTGCTTTACTCTAGAGCCAGTAGGGGGCGCTCCCATCCCGGTGATGCAATGCTTCTTTACATGTAAAGTGCAGACCTCCGCGGGCTCTGTTAAAAGGAAGGTTTGGAGTCCGCAGGTCTGGAGCAGAATCTGTTTCTGTGCCGTTACCAGCTTCCCGGGGAACCCTCCCACGGACCACACTTTGGTGGCAGGGCAGGGGCCGCGATGGCCAGTCCTCCCTGTAGACGTGCAGCTGAGGCCCAGAGAGGGGAGCCCTTCCCCTCGCGCTGTGACCTGCAGTGCCAGGCCGGTGGCTCCTGCACCGGGGGCTGCTTCCCTCTGCCCCCAGCAGGGAAGGAGGGGAGCCCCGCGTGGCGGGGTGGGTCGGGAGGGGGAGGTAAGACTCTAACTTATACTTTGAGTGAAGCTTCTTTGACCTACATTTTGGGTCAAAACACTTTGCTTACAGAAGTATCCGTGGGAATTCAAAGATGGACAGAGCCAGAATCTCGGAGCCAAAGCAAAATAAATTTGTGAACAACGCATTCTTATTTCTGGTTTATACAACTTTGGCTATTATTCCAAAGAAAAGCTTACATGTAATTTGGTGTATTCTTGTAGATGCAAGTTATAATCATAGACTTTTTCCTAAAAATAAAGGTTCTTTAAGCCTGAATCAGTTTGGATGCTTTTACCTACCGACAAAACGGCCTCTCTCTTTTCTTTCTTTCTTTCTTTCTTTCTTTCTTTCTTTTTTAATCCTCACGTGAGGATATTTTTCCATTGATTTCCAGCGAGAGTGGAAGAGAGAGGGGAAGACAGAGAGAAATATCGATGTGAGAGAAACACATCGATTGGTTGACTCCTGCACGCGCCGGGACTAGGGCCCGGCCAGGGAGGAACCTGCAACCAAGGTACATAGCCTTGACCAGAATTGAGCCCAGGACCCTTTCGGTCCACAGGCTGACACCGTCCACTGAGCCAAACCAGCTAGGGCAGGCCTCTCTTTATAAGAACGCTGAGCAGCTCGTTAAACATGAAGTCCACAGGCAAGTGGTCCCAAGGTGATTCAGGAAACAGTGCTATTGTGGTTAGTTATGAACAAGGAAAGGGGGCAAAGGGAACCAGACAGTAAGCCTGATCAAGCAGGGACAGCTTTACAGTCACTCCAGGCATCCAAGTGGGCTTTCCAATCTCCCCGGGAACAACCGGCCAGTCCCCCCAGATTAATGGGGGGGGGGAGGTAATCAGCGAGGGGGGATTCCTCACATGCACATGGCAGCCAGATGATGAAGCAAAACTGTGAGGCATGTGCATAGGAGCCAAAATGATGACCTCGAAGGGGAGGAGTCCAGCCCTGGGAATCTGGGAGAAGACGCTAGGAAAAGGGCAGGCAACCCTGGAAGACCCAGGAAAGGGGCTGGTGGGGAGAGGCACCAGCACAGCCTAGGAAGAGCCAGGAAAGAGACTGGATGGTTTGAAAGAAAGCCTGCTCTCTCCCAAGCGGAGGAAATATAATCGAAGCTGACAAAGCCCCAGGCGTGCTCCTCTGCAGCCGCGAGGGCCTAACCGCTGCACCGATTGCATCTGGACAGGAGCCGAGACTGCTGGATGGCTGGAGCCTCGATGCCCGGCCGACGGCAGGGCACCTCTGGGTCCTGCTCCCCCTGGGCTTGGTGGGGGCCCGTGCGGCCCGTGGCCCGAGGCTGGGCGTCCTCCTCTGCGAGATGGAGCTGAGCCACCTGTTCCTGGAGGAGACGTAGGGCAGGACGCAGCTGGGCAGTCCTGTGTGTTCGATCCAGTAACTCCTGCCACTGCACCTGTGCGCACCCCGGAAGTGTATTTCATGTGCTACCCTGGGAGAATCCTGTCTCCCCCAGCACCAACAGGACGTCATCAGTTGGTAGGTTTTCTGTTTTTCTCGGCAGTTTCCCGTGTCCTTACGCTTGTTTCCTCATGATAACAAGAGGCTGCCACAGCTCAAGGAATCACAATGTCACAGCCACATCTGTGCCACTCTCCCCAAATCCCCACACGCCCACCTACCCAGAAGCTCTCTGTACCCTCTTGTTTTGAGGTTTTCTTTTTAGTAGAGGACATGCTAATTGATTTTTGAGAGAGAAGACAGAGAGAGAAAGAGAGGGAAACATCAATGTGAAAGAGCAACAGCAATAGGCTGCCT
This sequence comes from Myotis daubentonii, assembly GCF_963259705.1. Taxonomy (NCBI): domain Eukaryota; kingdom Metazoa; phylum Chordata; class Mammalia; order Chiroptera; family Vespertilionidae; genus Myotis; species Myotis daubentonii. The sequence continues at coordinate 3,979,443 of NC_081843.1, forward strand.
TCCCATACCCACTCTGACAGATTGATTGGGGATCAAACCCGCAACCTAGGTGTCCTGACAGGTGTTAATATAAGAAACATTCAAACCTGTAAAGAATTTTTGTAAGTTTATTTGAGCCAAACTGTCAACAATTGCAGAATCTCAACAAATTAAGATAATGCTCTGGAGAATGGCAGGTTTTCACCTTGTTTTACACGTGACAATCAGAAGAGGAGCCGTAAGCGGGTTACATGAACTCCATTGGCGACAGATTAGGGAGGTGGGAGAAAGCAAAGCCGGGAAACCTCTGGGATTGGATAAAAAGTAAAATGATAGGCCGGCTGGTGTTGCTCAGTAGTTGAGCGTTGACGTATGGACCAGGGGGTCACGGTTCGATTCCTAGTTGGGGCATATGCCTGGGTTGTGGGCTCAATCCCCAGTTTGGGGTATGCAGGAGGCAACGGATCAATTATTTTCTCTCATCATTGATGTTTCTATCTTCTCCTCTCCCTTCCTCTCTGAAATCAATAAAAAAATTTTTTTAAAGAAGTAAAATGATAGACACATACTCCTTTTACTTAGGTGGGTGCAGGGTAGTTAAAGGTCAACAATAACAATGAGAGGATTTATGGACTCCACAGAGCAGTGCCTGTGCTTTGAGGGGTCTGGAAAAAGGAAAATTACTTTGACATTCCAACGATGTGTTATTGTAGACGCAATAGGCTTAGTTAATGTCAAGATTGACCTTTGTCAGGGAAGATGCAGGCCTAGGACATGACTACCCACCATAAACTTCTTTTTAATTTAAAAAGTTTTCATTTTAGACCATCCTTTGTGGTTACTTTAGGTCTGAGTTTGTAAGGCTGCCATGCAGGCCTTCCCTGAGCTTGTCAGGTTAGCATGTGGCCCCTTTTTGTCCACACCGCCCCCCCCTTTGGGTCATAAATCAATCTAAAGGATGCATTGACGACCAACCTTTTGGTTGGATAATTGAGTCCAGAGTCCCACGGTGCTAGGAAGCCTCATTCCTAGGATGTCTCAGTGTCAGCATTTGTCTTCCTGAACAGGGTGGACCACTGGGGATGGGGCAACACCATAACCTTAGGTGGCATTCAAAGTCAAATTATTATTCTTCAAAAAAAAGGCAGGTGAATGGGAGCCATTCAGACCCTATATGTCCTTGTTAAAAAGTATTCTGGATCCTTTCTAATTTTTGAGCTACCGTGATCCGAGTCCCTTTACTGCTTGTCTCAAGTTTTGTTTTTCTGCATTTAGTATAACATTTACATACCAGGAACAAAAGCAGCAATACTAAACCAGTAACACCAATTAGGAACAGAAAATGTCTCCTACTAGACAAGGAAGGGCCTGAGGGGAACAAGCATCCCAGCCAACCAGATCCCTTCACATGTGTCATCATAATTTTTATTAAGCTAATTATATGTTTTCCTCCTTCATCCACTGTCACTTTACCTTACGATATATTTGACCAGATGAATTAAGACTTTCTACTACTTCATTATCCAGAAGCTCTGCCTTTTCTTCGGGGCAGTTAGTTTCCATAGAAATGACTTCATGAGAAGGATTAAGTTCAATTTCCCAATACATTGGATTTTCACTATCAATATTATCATAGGTTTTATGAACCTCAAGCCATGTTATTTGGCCTATAATTTCAGTATTATGCCATATTCCAGTAGTATTTAATGTTAATTTGGTGCTATTACAACATAAACCACTTAGTATAACAGAAGAATTTTCTAACCCTTCTCAATAAAAATGCCCCTTTCCCATACCATATATTGGTATTTGTTGGGGTGGATACAACAGGCCAGAACTGGGTGGTTCAGTATTCCATATGGATTGGGGGGCATAACCATTCACCTTTCCGGCTTTCACAAACAGTGAGATGGGTTCCCACTGTTCGTTACTTTTAAATATGGCCCATCTACTTCCCGTTATTGAGGATGGTCCCATACCAGCCAGTTGACCTACTGGGAATGTAAGCTTAGGATCTAACTGAGGTACCTGCGCTTTTAAGACACAATGTTGTAGATCGCATTTCCCATCCAAAATTTTCCAAATCCCAGGGGAACCGTATGAGTCCCAAAAGTGTCTGGCCTGGGCTTCTGCATCCATTGGAGCTGGCCATTGTTTCATAGCCAACTCAGATTCCATTTGCATTAGCATAGACAGTAGGCCCTGTTGAGTTAGGATACAGGCACATTCCCATTGTTGGGTTTGTGCATGAGATTTTATAGTCTGTAGAGTCCGTTCTATCCATGAAACTAAGGCTTTATTGCCTTTCCATGCTGCTTCCCACCCTTTTCCTTCTTCCTGAAACAGCATTCCCTCTATATGACCTATTTGAAATAAAGAATCTTTTTCTAATGAATGACGTTCTTCATTAGCTGCAAGTTCAGCTTGTCCCAGGATACCAAGGCCAGCCCCTACTCCTCCAAGTATTCCCCTCTTGCTTCTCTTAGGGGGCCAAGGTTATTGAATCCGCCGGGAATGTCCAGGGGAGATTCAAGGCTTCTGAAATTTTGGCTAGTTGAATTTTGATTACACCATTGGTATGTTCCACCAGTCCAGAAGACTGGAGTGACAGAAACAATGGAAATGCTGTAGTATAGGCCAAATGTTACAGATGGATTTATTATTTGCTCAGTGAAATGAGTCCCTCAGTCACTATAACTCAGAGGGAATTCCCCAATTGGGAATTATTTTCTCTAATGATAATTTACCAACCGTTACAGCTGTTGCTCTCCTGCAAGGAAAGGCCTCAACCCAGTGAAAAAACATACAAATCATAACTAATATATATTTGTATCCCTGAAATGGTGGCATTTGGATAAAATCCAATTGTCATACTTCAAATGGACACAAAGCAAGTGGGAAATGTCCTTGGGATCCATGGAGTGGTTTTCCTGGGTTATATTTTGGACAGATAGAACATCTACTGTACACTTATGAGCTACTGTAGGAGAAGGTTTCCAGTAATGTTGTTTACTCCATGAAATCATCTTTTCAGGACTCCAATGTGTTATCTCATGTATGTGTTGAACTACAAGGAGTTGGGGTTCTATAGGAAAATGGGTTTCTGATTGGGTCCAAGCCATATCTGTCTGTCAGGTCAAAGGTTCTCCCTTTTTGTTGCCATATTCTCTTTTTGTCTTCCATAGCTGTGTGTTGAAACTATAAAAGATAACCTTTTATTGAGTTAAAAAAAAAGGGCAAAGAACCTTCTGGGGTCTGGATAACTTGACCAATGCAGCCTGCTTAGCTGCAGCATCAGTGAAATGATTTCCTTTTGCTTCCATGGTGGCAGCTTTAGAATGCCCTCAGAATTTTATAATTGCCAATTGTTTTGATTGCTGTATGGTATCTAAAAATTCTGCAACCAGTTTTTCATTTTTAAGAAAAAAATATTTCTATTGATTTCAGAGAAGAAGCGAGAGGGAGAGATAGAAACATCAATGATGAGAAAGAATCACTGATCAGCTGCCTCCTGCTCACCTCCTACTGGGGATTGAGCCCTCAGCCCTGACCACAGAATCAAACCCAAACTGTGACCTCCTGGTTTATAGGTTGAAGCTCCAACCACTGAGCCACATTGGCCAGGCCAGTTTTCCACTTTTTATGGGCTTCCCAGAGGAGGTTAGGAAGCCTCACTGCTTCCATAACATTCCAAAGACATAAGCTACAGCACATGCATAGCGACTATCAATGTAGATATTGACTACTTGACCTTTGGCCAACTGACTAGCCTGAGTTACAGCAATGAGTTCAGCTTGCTGGGCAGGTCTGATCTCAGGCGGATAAGAACTTTCAATTACGTCCACCATGGAAGTTAGTGCAGACCCAGCTCGGAAATGTCCCTGTTCATCGTTTAGTTAAGATCCATCTGTGAACCAGATTAAGTGAGTATTGTCCACAGGAGTTTCCTGGAAATCGTTCCTAGGGGCAAGAAGGTGGTCATCAAGTAAAACACAATCGTGGGTGCCTCCAACCTGTGAGGAGGGTAACAGAGTGGCAGGGTTAAGGCGAGTGCACGAGTTAAAGTAATAGTAGGTGCAGAGAGCAGGAGTGCTTCATGAGAAGCCAGTCGACTGACAGAGAAGTGTTGAGTGTGATGAGAGTTCAGCAAGGATTCAACAGAACGGGGAACATAAGTAGTTAAAGGGGAGCCCATGACTATCTCTTCTGTCTGTTTACGTAACAAGGCTGTAGTGGAGATGGCCCTCATGCAGGGAGGGAGCCCTTTGGCCACTGGGTCTAGTTGCTGCTATAATACCCTGTAGTGTCTGGTGACCTCTGTGTTTCTGAGTTAGAACTCCTAAAGCATTGCCCTTACTTCCGTATGTGAAAAGGAAGAAGGGAAGTGTACAGTTTGGATGCCCCAGAGCAGGAGCTTTACATGGTTCTTCCCTTAGAGTCCCTACAGCTTGTTTCCCTTCAGGGTTCCACTGAATTGGACCAGGTGTATCCGACTTAAAAAGAGCACAGAGAGGCTGGGCTATCAATGAAAAGCTCGGAACCCGTTTTCTACAATATCCAGTCAAGCCCAGGAATCCTCGAAGCTGCTTTCTTGTTCTTGGAAGAGGGAACGGTAGGATTCCTCTAAGTCTTTCGGGGTTAATCAGTAGCCCATCTTTGGATATGAGATGGCCAAGGTATTTTACTTGAGGTAAGCAAAACTGAAGCTTATCCTTCGAGACCTTATTTCCCTTTATGGCCAGCTGTTGCCGTAGGTAAATTGTGTCCCTTTGAGAGTCTAGTAATGTCCTAGACCTAGAGCGTACAAGTAAACCATCCACATACTGGATTAGAGTGGAATCTCCAGGAAATTGAACATCACTTAGATCAGCTTTTAATATCTGGGAGAAATAGGTGGGACTTTCTGTATATCCCTGGGGCATCACAGTCCAAATAAATTGTCAATTTTCCCAGGTGAAGGCAAAGAGATATTGACTGTCCTCTACCAGAATGATGAAAAAGGCACCACATAAATCTATTGCTGAACAATATTGGCAGTCCACAGGAATGGCTGGTAATAAAGCATGTGGATTTGGAACCACAGGAATAACCTGGGAATAACCATCCTATTTATAGCTCTGAGGTCCTGTACAAGTCGCCATCCTTTCCCATCTGGTTTCTTTACTGAAAGGATAGGAGAGTTACAGGGGCCTGTATGTGGAATTATCAGTCCCCCTTTTAAGAAACCTTGTATAATGGCCTTAATTCCAGCTAGTGTATCAGGTCTTAAAGGATGTTGGTGAATATTAGGTAAAGGCAAAGTATTAACAATAGTTATTGTAATAGGAGTGACTGACTCGATCTGCCACTATCTGTACTAGAAAGGACCCGAAGTTGCATTGGAACGTCCTGCAACAAATGTTCAATTTTAAGATTATTTTCCTCTGGTGAAAGTTCCTTTAAAGTCTTATTTCCCCAATTGGTTCAGTATCTGACTCATTTAGTTCTAAATGCTTTTCAAACCTTCCAGGAAAAGTATATGTGAACATCATGGGTGGTCCCTATCAGGTGAATTGGAGCCGATTTGACCAGTAAAAATATATGTTGCCCAGTAACATCCCCTAGGTGAAAGAGGACGGGTTCTGATTTAAAAACAGTCACTGGTTGGTTAGACACCCCCATCATTTGTGCAGATGCTTTACTCTGAGGGAGAGGGAAGCTTAGATGGACAGGGGTAAGAATAGATGAAGTAGCCCCAGTGTCCACAAGGCCCTAGTAACCTCCCCTTTTAGGATAATTTCAATTTCTCCTGAAGTATTAGTGAGGAGAAGGGGAAAATACCCTCTCACAGTCCCCAGAGCAGCCCTATGCTTGCTTCTGTCTGTTTTCTCTTTTTAAATCCCATTTCAGTTTTCTACAATCTTTCTTATGGTTGCCTGGATTTTTACAGTAAAAACAGACTCCTTTCTCTCCTTTTCTAAGAGACTTCCGAGGAGAACTGGCTTGGTTGCTTAATGGTTGGAGCTGTAAGTTCATAATTTGAGCAACTTTATCTTTTTCCTTCTTTTGGATAGTTTTAGATAGTTCATCAGTCAGAATAACCAGTTCATCAGCATGGGTAGTCTGCCAGCTTAATTTAAGTTGTATAATCAAACTTACAAGCTCTTTATCTAGTCCTTCCAAAAATACCGAATTTAGTAAGGGATCATTTTGATGATCCTTGAAACCGTCTGGCGACAGACCTGAATATCGTTTGAAAGTTTTTTCAAAACGTTCAAAGAAATCAAGCACTGGTTCATCGCGCTTTCTTTTACATTGCTGGGTCTTGGTTCAGTCCATTCTCCGAGGAAAAATCTCTAATTCCCTTCATCCCCTTCCTCCCCAGCCCCCCTCCCGTTTTAAAAAATCATCTACAGGAGTATGCCAGCAAACCTTATTCGCCATTCTGTTGCCTTGCTCTCAGAAACCACGAGGTGTATTAATTGGAATAGGTCAGAATAGCCAGTATCGTATGTCCTAACAGTTAAATCAAATTCCTTTGCAAAGCCATAGGGTCCTGAGAGGGTCAGGGAAATCTTTAGTTAGGCTGTTTTATTCTGTTCTCGTCCAAGGAACATATACAATTGCTATTTCCCCTCTACCTGAGACGGGCTTTTTCTGGAAAGGAGCTGCTAGAATTCTTGAGTCATCTTTCTCTGAGTTTGTATTCTCATTTCCCCCGGGGTCAGCAGGGAACGGTAGTAGAGGGGATACAGGAGAAGGAAGAAGAGAGGTGGGGCAAGTCTGCACAAGGAAGCTCAGAGAGCAAAGGGTGTGGTGGAGGAGCTGTAGGAGGGGAGGTATGGGGTCTTGGCACTGACTTGCTTCAGAAGCCTTCTTCAGTCCAGAGACAGGCTCACATTTTCTTATTAACTTCCTGTAGGGAAGGTGTTGTACCCAATCCTCTCCTAAAAACTTCTAATTTCCAATCAAGATAATCTTCCCATTCATTTAATTTAATTTTAGAGCCAGCTTCTTCTAATTGAGTGCGCAGAAAAATCAATTTGGAGGTGCCAAAAGTTCCCCACTTTGGCCATTTTAAGCTTTTATCATTTTTATTTTTTTTAATCTTTATTGTTGAAAGTATTACATATGTCCCCCTTCCCCCCTTGACCTCCCGCCCCAGGCCTTCACCACCCTATTGCCTGTGTCTATGGGTTATGCATATGTGCATATGAGTTCATTGATTGATCCCTCTGAGGTTTGAAGGTCTGTTTGATGCTTCTCTGTCTCTGGGTCTATTTGTGCTCATCAGTTTATGTTGTTCATTAGATTCCACAAATGAGGGAGATCATGTGATATTTATCTTTCTCCAACTGGCTTATTCCACTTAGCATAATGCTCTCTAGGTCCATCTATGCCATTGCAAATGGTAAGAGTTCTTTCTTTTTTACAGCTGTGTAGTATTCCACTGTATGGATGTATCACAGTTTTTAAATCCACTCATCTGCTGATTGTTAGTTAGGCTGTTTCCAAATCTTAGCTATGGTGAATTGTGCTGCTATGAACATAGGGGTGCATATGTCCTTTCTGATTGGTGTTTCTGGTTTCTTGGGATATAGTCCTAGGAGTGGGATCACTGGGTCAAATGGGAGTTCCATTTTTAGTTTTTTGAGGAAACTCCATACTGTTTCCCACAGAGGCTGCACCAGTCTGCATTCCCACCAGCAGTGCACGAGGTTCCCTTTTCTCCACATTCTGGCCATCACTAATCACTTGTTGATTTGTTGATGATAGCCATTCTGACAAGAGAGCCCACTGCATGGGAGAACATATTGCCAATGATACATCCAATAAGGGGTTAACCTCCAAAACTTATAGGGAACTCATACAACTTAACAAATGGAAGATAAACAACCCAATAAAAAATGGACAAAGGAACTAAATAGACAGTTCTCCAAAGTGGACATACAGAAAGCTAAGCAATGTATGAAAAAATGCTCAATTACTGATCATCTGAGAGATGCAAATCAAAACAACAATGAGGTACCACCTCACACCTGTCAGAAAAGCTTTTGTCATTTTTAGTTAAATTTTTCCATTTTTGTGGATATTGCAAGTTGAAATTCCATGGAATTGTACATGTAACTTGCTGGAGTATTAATGGGGGACTGGGATTCTTGGGGTTTACCAACCTTAGAGATGCAATTTCCCATTTTTTAAATTTAAATTAAATTTAATTTTTTTATATCTGCAGAGTCTGAGCAAATTTTCTAGGGATGTTACGTAGTGGGTGGAAGTGTGCTGCTTATGGGTTGACTCCACGAGACTCTCACCCCTCGAGTTTCCATCAATCCTCTTATGTGTCTCGGTTTCTCTCCTGGCTGTCTAAAACAAGCATGTCAAACTCGTGGCCCGCAGGCCGCATGTGGCCCTAAGGACACCTGAGATTCAGGCCGGAGGGATTATGTGCCGATTGATCTTCAGAGCTCTCATTTATACAGCGAAGGCACTTTTTTTTCCCTTTTTTCTCAGACTCTCTGAAAACAATTCCAATTGAAAAGCCAAAAACCAGTGACTTATTTTTCCTTCAGTCTTGCCTTGGCCTGGGTTCTGGCAGCCCTTAACCTTAGTTCTACCTCAAGGACTTAAAAATACAGCTCACATAAAGTCATACCCTCTACCAAAGCAAGTGAATGTCCTGGTTCCAAGAGACAATTCACCCAAGTTCACCTGATACGGTGGGGAGCTGGCGGGGCTCACTGGGCCCCTTGCTGGATCCTAGCACTGGGTTCCTGCCAGGGCTGACCAGGAGAGCCTGAGCGACGGCTGAATGATTGTGCTGGCACACACTTCTGTGAAAGAGAGGGCTAAGCAACTGCCTGGTTTGAGAAACCGAAGAGCCCCATTCGCCTGCCTCCTCAGTCTTTTATTGTAGCAACAGCTTGAACTAAAATTAACCTCTAGATACTATCAGCAGGGTAAGACACATGCATCTGCGGTATCCTTTAAGCAAGGATGTCTAAAGACTAAACATAAAGATTCCAGTAAACACCCGGGGGTTTGGAAAAGTCAAGGCAGGGGCTGCTGCCTTCAGCAAGGTCCCCTAGAGTTCCCCGACCTTCCAGAGAATCCTCCTTACAGACTTTCCAACCAAGTCCCATGCTTCCCCCCTTTTCGTTTTGCTGGCTGCAGAAGACAGAGGGAGATGGTGAACTTTCTGCCTTGGAATGTTGGGGTCTTCGAAGCCCATTCACTGCCTGAGTTCAGATTTGTTAGATTATAAGAAAAACAAAGAGAATGACAGTGACAGAAATGGTTAGTCCCATCAGGTACCAACTGATTCTAGGAAACCATGTGGTGGGGTCTATCCACTCCAAATGCTCCTTTACCGTATTCCAAGCAGTAGTCTGTTGTTCATGTTCATTGATAGCAAGTAAGGACTCTTTAATTTGCCTTTGCCACCCGTTTACTTCTTCAGTAAGGTTATCATGAAAGACTTCCCATAGATGCTTTTTAGCATCAATCCACTGATGGTGACTACTGTTCCATTTTAAAGGGGTACTTATGCTCCTAATCACAATTAAGCACTGGCCTGTGTGCTATAGCGTCCTGTCTTTCCCCCAAATATTCAGTGGCTGCCTCTATTGCCTGTAGTCTAGCTAACATTTTCTTATCTATGTGCTGTTGTATAGTGAACTCCCTAGTTACATTATAGGCCATATTGTCTACAAATGTGGCCGTCTGCACAGACTCAGAAAGGGCCGCCAGGGCAACGCTGGCGGTAGTGAGAATAACAACAGCTGAGATAAGGGCTGCAGGGAGCATCCCCAAAAATCTTCTGGGCCGTAATTGGCTCAGTGCTCTTTCTAAGACTTTGATAGCTGATGAGCCTTGCCATTTCCTGGCGAGATTAACAGGCATCAGGATTTCTGCTTGTCTCCTAAGTACCATAACAGTGCTGATGGTCAATAAGGTAGTATTCTGGGTGGTACTACAGATTGCAGAGTAAGCTCCTTCTCCCATCTGTACTAGGAAAGATGAACTGTGGCTGATCAGTAGATGGGGGCCCATAACAAGGACATGGGTGAGTGGTGTAAGTCAGGCTATTGTCAGGAAGATTATTAGTAAAAGTTATACTATGTGGCCAGAGGAGTTCTGGTAGTCACCGTGCCACAATTTCAAAGGGCTGAAAACATGGCCATAAAGTTTCCTGAACTGGCAAGCCTAGTACTCGAGGTCATGGGGAACTCATCTCCCTCAGTCCAAACCTCAGGTTTGCCTGCATAATCGATATAACTAGCATTAGACGCATGGTGTACCAGAGTGTCAGTGTGGTTGGCTTGCAAATGACCATGTGGGCTCCAATCTATAACCTGATGGTCCTCTAGGACCATCAAATGGGCATGATTTCCTCGACAAACTTCCCAACGGAATGCCTCAGCAGAGGGGTCCCACCGCTTATTTTGCTTTCACAGAAGGATGGGAGGCACAGTAGCATTAGTCAGATTGCCGCAGGCCAGACTGCCTGCAGAAAGAAAGGTTAGCTGGGCCTTAATTTGATCATGTTTAGGAATGATATGTAACCAGATCTAATTATGAGCTCTTACACAGTACAGAGAAGAATTGGAGTTGGTAACACATAAGGGTAGTAGATTGGAATGAAAAGAGGTATTGGCAGGGATAGGTGTCCATTGCATCCCATTCTCAAGACTGCCTATTGGTGGCAAGTCCACTCCCCATAAGAAGGATGTTAGGTTGTTAGACACAGGAAAATGGGGGTCCCCGAAGTGAGGGGGCTAAAGAAAGGTGGGTCTATAACATGGGCCTAATATAAGGTGGCAGATGCTGGTGCCCAAAGCCAGGCAAAAATGCCAAACCATACCGCACAGGAGTTGAGGTGAATCAAGGAAGTCATAGCAAGAAAAAGGTTATCTGGGGAGAAACCAAGATGGCAGCATAGGTTAACGCCAGAGATTGCTGCCTCGAACAACCACTTCAGAGATATAACTAAAGGACAGAACGGACATCATCCAGAACCACAGGAAGGCTGGCTGAGTGGAAATTCTACAACTAGGAGGAAAGAGAATATCATACCCAGACTCAGAGGAGGCGCAGTGCTGAAGTGAAATACTCAGGTTCGGAGTGCGCGCGCGGAGCAGGCTGGCGGCCCAGGGCGAGGTTGTTGTTTTCAATCGAGAGGGAGTTTCAGACTCTGAGCTCCAGATCCGGGCGAGTCTTTAGGGACCCAGACTCAAACGGGAGAAGCGGGACGGTCTGGCTTTGGTCGGAACTCGAAGGCAGCTTTCTCTCCGAGGTTTGCAGCGGTTGCTGGGACTCTGAGAGGCAGAGCCTCTGCAGACGGGACTGAGAGCAGCCATAACTACTTGTTCCGCCCGCCTTGTAGTTCCCCAGGGACCCGCCCCGCCCAAGCCCTGCGCAGAGCCATTTGCCAGATAGCCTCAGGCAAAGGCTAGATTAGCACCGCCCTAGAGATCCAGCACAGAAGCTCTCCCACTGCAGACACAGCTGACTCTCATAGCCAGTTAGCCTGGAGGTCAAATCACCCCTGGTATTGCCGACAATCAAGGCTTAACTACAACAAGACTGCCCACAAAGACCACTAGGGGGTGCACCAGGAAAAGATAAAAAAATGCGGAGACAAAGAAACAGGATGCAAATGTCAGAAATGGAAGATATAGAGCTCAAAACCACACTTTTAAGGTCTCTCAAGAACTGTCTAGAAGCTGCCGATAAACTTAGTAAGGCCCTCGAAAAGACTGGTGAGACCGCCGATAAATGTAGTGAGATCCTCAAGAAATCTAATGAGACCCTCGATGTTGTGATAAAGAACCAACTAGAAATTAAGCATACACTGACTGAAATAAAGAATATTATACAGACACCCAACAGCAGACCAGAGGAGCGCAAGAATCAAGTCAAAGATTTGAAATGCAAAGAAGCAAAAAACACCCAACCGGAAAAGCAAAATGAAAAAAGAATCCGAAAATATGAAGATAGTGTAAGGAGCCTCTGGGACAACTTCAAGCGTACCAACATCAGAATTATAGGGGTGCCAGAAGATGAGAGAGAGCAAGATATTGAAAACCTATTTGAAGAAATAATGACAGAAAACTTCCCCCACCTGGTGAAAGAAATAGACTTACAGGTCCAGGAAGCGCAGAGAACCCCAAACAAAAGGAATCCAAAGAGGACCACATCAAGACACATCATAATTAAAATGCCAAGAGCAAAGGACAAAGAGAGAATCTTAAAAGCAGCAAGAGAAAGACAGTCAATTACCTACAAGGGAATACCCATACGACTGTCAGCTGATTTCTCAACAGAAACTTTGCAGGCCAGGAGGGAGTGGCAAGAAATATTCAAAGTGATGAATACCAAGAACCTACAACCAAGATTACTTTATCCAGCAAAGCTATCATTCAGAACTGAAGGTCAGATAAAGAGCTTCACAGATAAGGAATAGCTAAAGGAGTTCATCACCACCAAACCAGTATTATATGAAATGCTGAAAGGTATCCTTTAAGAAGAGGAAGAAGAAGAAAAAGGTAAAGATACATATTATGAACAACAGATATGCATCTATCAACAAGTGAATCTAAGAATCAAGTGAATAAATAATCTGGTGATCATAATAGAATCAGGGACATAGAAAGGGAATGGACTGACTATTCTTGGGGGGGAAAGGGGTGTGGGAGATGCAGGAAGAGACTGGACAAAAATCGTGCACCTATGGATGAGGACAGTGGGTGGGGAGTGAGGGCGGAGGGTGGGGCGGGAACTGGGAGGAGGGGAGTTATGGGGGGAAAAAAGAGGAACAAATGTAATAATCTGAACAATAAAGATTTAATTAAAAAGAAAAAGAAAAAGAAAAAGGTTATCTGGGTGTGTGGAGTGTGAGTATCTTCCAACAGTTGCTCAGCCTCTGCCATCAGCTTCTTCATCATTCCCCAGGTCATTCCGGGGGCCGTCTGGGTCCAGTGGAGGCACATCATTCGGGGCTATGGAATCCCCAAGCCTACCAGATGCTTCATTTCTGGGAGAGGATTGGTCCCGTGCCATGCCATGATAGGGTTTAATCTGACGAGCTGGAATCCACATCAGCCCTGTGGAGGCAGAAGCACATGCATATCCTCTCCCACATGTTAATAATTCATTGGGTCCTTTCCAGTTATTAGTGTCCACATCTCGCCACAAGACCTGTGGTTTCTGAGCTGGTGCTATAGAAGTAAAGTGACGCTCTATGGGGGATAGAAAGCGGTCGATCAGATTCAAAAAATTAAGGGTAAGGAGTGCTTTGGATAGCATCATAGCTGGGTCCTTGAGTCCCATATCCCCCCTTTTTTGTTTTACTAGTGCTCTTTAAGGTTGAATGGGCATGCTGGACAATGGCCTGCCCTGTGGATTGTAAGGGATTCCCGTGGAATGCTGGATGGACCAAGTCCTGCAAAAGGTGGCAAAGGCATGGCTGCTATAAGCAGGCCCATTGTCAGTTTTCATTTTGGTTGGGATTCCTAAAAAGGCAAATGTGAGATGTTTAATAACATTCCATGTGGCTTCGCCAGGAAGAGCATGGGCACTGATCATACCAGGAAAAGTGTCCATAGTTACGTGTATATACCGGAGTTTCCCAAAAGAGGCAATGTGAGTGACATCTGTTTGCCAAAGGTCATTGGCCTGTAGGTCCCCAGAATTAATTCCCATGGAGGTTGGTGAGGTGCCTGTCACTTGACAATCAGGACATTGTAAAATAATGTGTTTAGCTATCCTCTGGGGTAACTGAAATTCCTGGTGTAATTGTCTCCAATTTTGATGGAATAATTCCTGGGGTTGATGGGCTTCCATTAACGTAGCTGTCATAACTAAGGGGTCTGCTTGTTCATTGGCCTGTACTAATGGCCCAGGAAGGCAACTGTGAGACCTGATATAAAGAGAGGATGTGACCGGACGTCTAGTAGGGCCTGGAGGCTAAGGAACTGTGCTAAGAGAGATGGCTTTCATGTAGGCTTAATGAGTGAAGTTTCTAAATTTTATAAAATATAAACAGAGTAGGCAGAATCACTAACAATGTTCAGGGGTTTCGGGGGAAATGTTTCTAGCGCTAAAGCCAGTGCCCCAATTTCCGCTCTCCGAGTTGATGTGAAGCCCCCTCATTGAATGGCACCATCAGGTGGCCAGTGAATGGCCGCTTTCCCGGTTTTTCCTGAGCCATCAGTGAACACAGTGAGTGCCTGTGGGATAGGGATATGTACGATCTTAGTGTGATAGACTTACTTAGTGTGTGACAAAAAATGTAATGTCTTAGCACGGAGAGAATGCTCTACCTGACCTAAGCACTCAACGAGGGCATCTGTAAACCTATGGACGAGGAAAGTGCCTTCTCAAATTGAGTCTTGGTTAGTGGGAGGCAAATGACTTCAGGATCATGACCTGTGAGTTCAGCACATCGCTGCTTCCTATCTGGGATTAAAGAGCAAATTAAAGCTAGATAAGGCGATAAAGTTTTGGAGAGAGAATGGGAGTAAAATGACCACTCAGAGAACCTCAATTCAGGTATTAGTTGTCCTATAAGCCCTGTAGGTGAGTGTCTGGTGGGGAAGAAAAATAACTGAAGAGAATGCTGGGGAGAAATTCTATTTAAATATTGTACATTGAGAACATTCTCACCAAGCGGAGTTCTTTTATTTCTTCAGCAGACAGCTGTCTCAGGAAATTCAAAGCTGGATCCCTTTTAATATGTTAAACAGGTTTTGTAAATGTGCCATGGGAATGCCTAACGCCAGTCGTATCCAATTTATATCCCCTAGTAATTTCTGAAAATCATTTAAGGTTTTTAGTTCCCTGTTATCAAAGATAACCTTTTGGGGTCTGATGGTTCTTCCAGTGAAGATAGACCCCAGATATTTCCACGGTTTTGTCATCTGTACCTTTTCAGGGGCCTTTCCTTTTGTCCTGAAGAGTACACACGATGTAACAGGTTCCTATCAGGGGCTGCAAGGAGGATGTCCTCCAGGTCATGGATAATTTTCCAGAAGGGGAACTGCTGCCTGGTGGGCAGAGTGCCTGATGTACATGGTGCTGACACATCGTTGGGCTGGTCAGCATTCCCTGTGGGAGGACTTTCCAGTGATATCTCCAAGCAGATTCCTCATTGTTAATTGAAGGGAGAGTGAATGCAAATTTCTCCCAATCCTGTGCAGCCAAAGAAATGGTATAGAAATAACCCTTCAAATCTATGATAATAATAGGCCATTCTTGTGGGAGCCAGGGAGGGATGTCCAGGCTGGAGAGCACCAGGTTGAATATTAGCATTAGTGGCTCTTAAATCATGTAAAAGCCTCCACTTTTTAAATTTTTGGGGGGGATCACGAAAAATAGGAGAATTCCAGGGGCTATTAGAAGGTTCTATGTGACCTAATTCTAACTGTTCTTTTACCAGTAGATGGGCCTTTTGTAATTTTTCTCCCTTTAAGGGCCACTCTTCTACCCAAATAGGGGGTTTGGCTTAACCAAGTAAATGGCAGGGGAGGTATAACAACAGTGGCCTTTTCTAAAACGGTTTCTGTGACGTTAGCCCCCACTGGGAAAGGAGATCTCGTCCCCACAGATGGACTGGAATTTGTACTGCCAACCCCTCCTTTCCTAAAGCATTTGGGACCCAAAATGGTAGTAACAACAGTTGTGAGATCTTAGTTTGCGCAGGGAAAATAGGTAACCCCTTGCATGTCATGAGCACCTGGATTTCTCCCTGGTAATCGCTATCAATGACTCCAGGTACTACTGTGACCCCTTTTAAGTTAAGGCTAGAGCATCCCCAAATAATTCCTACCATGGCCAGTGGCAGTGGTCCCCAATTCCCATAGGGACCTTGTAGGGTCGTCCCTTTCCTTGAGAATGAGTTCTGTTGGAATAAGCCCAACCCTGCACTCCCAGCCGTAGCTGCTCGGAGGGAGTAGATGGTGGATTATCTGTCTGCCCTGGGAAGGCCAGTCATGTCCTAGTTTGCTGTGGGGCCTGGGACTGGCCCCGCTGGGAGCTTCCCTGCAGTGTGATAATGAATGGCCATATCTGTCAAATTCAGACTTACATTGATTGGCCCAATGTTGCCCGTATGGCAGTGGGGACAGGCAGATGGGGGCTGAGATTTTTCAGCCCAGGAGGCTGGTATTTCAATCTTGTAATCCTTTTTAAAATGCCCCTTTTTTCCACACTCATCTCATTTGGAATCTGTCTTGCCCGTATTCCCGGCTTGAAGGGCTATGGCCAGCATCTGACTCCAGTGGGTTTCTGTTCCTACTAGCTGACAAGCTCTGACAAATTCCCCCACCGTGGTAGCCTTTCCCCTGACGGGCTGTATAGCCTTCTGACAATCAACATTGGCGTCCTCATATGCCAGTTGCAACAAGAGAATATCTGCAGCCTGGCTATGACTGATCTGCCGGTGAATGCATTGAGTAAGGTGATTTATAAAATCAACATAAGATTCCTGGGCACCCTGGTGTACATTAACAAAAGGGCCTTGCTGGACTCCACCTTCTGGAATGCGCTCCCAAGCCTGTCGTGCAGAGGGAGGCTTGGTGAACACTTGAGGGTGCGGGTCTAGTTGCTGTTGTACATTAATATGTGGTCCCCATCCCTGCAGCATCAGGCCGTAATATGACCAGCACCTGCTAAGTTATTTTGGTTAGCCTGCTGCTCCCAGATCTCATCATATTCCGCTCTCCATAATAGGTATTGACTGGTGTCCAGAATTGTTTTGGCCAAAATCTGCCAGTCCCAAGGAGTCATGTGATAATTTTTAGACAAGGCATTAAGGAGTCCCTTTGTAAATGGACTGTTCGCCCAAATTTCTCTAATACTCTTCCTTATTTCCTTAAAAGTATTAAAGCAAAGCGGCTTATGAATTCTACTACCTTGTTGATCTTGCATAACTGGGCAAGCTAAAAGCTCTCCTTCTAACATGGCCTGCCCAGCACAGGACCTCATAACTGAGGATCTAGGTGGCGAGCCTTCCCGCACCGGAGGCGGAGGATTGGGAACTACTTCCTCCAGCGGCGGGGCTTGAGGTATTACCGGCTCTACAGGCTCTGCTTCAGGAGGAGGGGGCGGTGGTAAATGCTCCTGTGCTCTGTAGGCTTTTGATCTTCAATATGAAGTGAGCACAGTGCAGCTCCAACAAGAGCCCACATAGTTGATGATAAGGACACTCGTTTTCCCTGGGCCTGATTTCTTCTTAAATTCCTGCCCGCTTGTTCCCAGAGATTAAGGTCTAGCATTCGAGCATCAGGGAACCAAGGATTATAAATTATAACAGTCTGCAACAGGCTTTTTAATTGTTCTTCTGTAACAGAGGCACCACCTGCTTTTACTAACTGTTTAAGCACTGTGATATATTGCTCTTGTTCTGAGGACAACTGCTGTCCCATTGAAAGCTTAGCTGAGAAACAATCCCCTCGAACTTGGAAATCCCCAGTGAGCTCCAATGACTTACTGCACAGCTACTTTCATTTTCTTCCTCTTCGTTTTCAAGGTTTCTGTTGCATCTCATTGTGTTCTTCAGTCCTCACACAGGGCACTACCTGCTGGGGCTGACTGGCAGAACCTGAGTGACGGATGAATGATAGCTCAGACACACGTTTCTGTGAAAGAGAGGCTAAGGGACTGCCTGGCTTGAGAAACCAAAGAGCCCCATTCACCTGCCTCCTTAGGCTTTTATTGTAGCAACTAGGGTGTGTGTGTGGGGGGGGAGTGTCCCTCAGCCCAGCCTGCCCCCTCTAACATACTGGGAGCCCTCAGGCGTAGACCCCCATCACCCTCCGATCGCCTGATCGGCCCCTTGCCCAGGCCTGACGCCTCCGCCAGAGGTGTCAGGCTTGGACAGGGGACCCCCATACCCCCCTGATCACTGGCTCTGGCCCCCGCTCAGGCCTGAGGCCTCTGGCCCAGGAATCATGCCTGGGCAGGGGACCCCCATCTCCCTCTGATCGCTTGCTCCACCCCCCGCCCAAGCCTGATGCCTCTGACCCAGGCTTCAGGCCTGGGCAAGGGGACCATCATATCCCCCCAATCCCCAGCTCCGCCCCCCGCCCAGGCCTGATGCCTCGGCCAGAGGAGTTGACCCTCATCACCCTCTGATCACCAATCACCGGATCGGCCCCTTGACCAGGCCTGAGGCCTCCGGCAGAGGTGTCAGGCCTGGGCAGGGGACCCCCAGCTCCCCGCGGTTGCAGGCTCCGCCCGGCTGAGGCATCTGGCCCAGGCAGCGGAGACCCGCAGCTGCAGCGGCCCCGCAATCATGGGCTCCGCTTTAGGCCCAGGCAAGGGACCCCTAGCTCCCGGGACTGCCAGCTTCGACCGTGCCCAGCTCCCATCGCTGGCACCACCCCTACGTCCTGCTATCACTGGCCAGGGCGGCAAAGGCGCCTGATTCTCCGATCATGGCTGGGGGGCAGGGCAAAGGCGGCCCCAGGGCCGCCTTTGCCCTGCCCCCCAGCTCTTAGCTCCCCCCTGGGTTTCCGATCACTGTCAGAGGCAGGGGGCTTCTTCCTGCTTTCCCTTTCACCTCCCTGCATTGTGCCTACATATGCAAATTAACCGCCATCTTGTTGGCAGTTAACTGCCAATCTTAGTTGGCAGTTAACTGCCAATCATAGTTGGCAGTTAATTTGCATATAGCCCTGATTAGCCAATGAAAAGGGTATCGTCGTACGCCAATTACCATTTTTCTCTTTTATTAGATAGGATAGCTTGAATTAAAATTAACCTCTAGATCAGGGGTGGGCAAACTTTTTGACTCGAGGGCCACAATGGGTTCTTAAACTGGACCGGAGGGCCGGAACAAAAGCATGGATGGAGTGTTTGTGTGAACTAATATAAATTCAAAGTAAACATCATTACATAAAAGGGTACGGTCTTTTTTTGTTTTTTTTTTTAGTTTTATTCATTTCAAATGGGCCAGATCCGGCCCGCGGGCCATAGTTTGCCCACGCCTGCTCTAGATACTATCAGCAGGGTAAGCATCTTTGAGAAGACACATGCATCTGCAGTGTCCTTTAAGCAAGGACATCTAAAGACTAAACAGAAAGATTCCAGTAAAACACCCGGGGCTCAGACTTGTTTGGAAAAGTCAAGGCAGGGCCCGCTGTCTTTGGCAAGGTCCCCTAGAGGCTCTTGACCTTTCAGAGAATCCTCCTTACAGAATTTCCAACCAAGTCCCATGCTTCCCACAGGTCAGGTCCGCAGAGTGGTCTTGGGTGAGCTTTGGGATCCTGCCAACTATGCCAAGTAATGTTAACGTGAGAAACAGTCAAACCTGTAAAGAATTTTTGTGAGTTTATTTGAGCCAAACTATTGATAGTTGCCGGGAAGCAGGATCTCAACAAATTAAGGTAATGCCCCAAGAATGCTGGTTTTTCACCTTGTTTTATACAGGACAATCAAAAGAAGTGATGTAAGTGGGCTGCACGAACTCCATTGGCAATAAATTAGGGAGGTGGGAGAAAGCAAAGCTGAGAAACCTCTGCAATTGGATAAAAAGTAAAATGATAGACACATACTTCTTTTACTTAGGTGGGTACAGCAGTTAACAGTCAACAATTAATTCAGTAACAGTGAGGGGATTTGTGGTCTCCGCAGAGCAGTGCCTATGCTCTGAGGGCTCTGGAGAAAATGAAAATTACTTTGACATTCCAATGATGTGTTATCTGAGATGCAAAAAGACAATATGCTCAGTTAAGATCAAGATGGACCTTTGTCAGAGAAGATCAGGCCTAGGACATGACTACCCACCATAAACTGCTTTTTAATTTTTAAAGTTTTAATCCCTTGTGGTTACTTTAGGTCTCTGAGTTTGCAAGGCTGTCATGAAGCTTTCCCTGAGCTTGTCAGGTTGGCATGTGGCCCCTTTTCATACACAGGGATGACACTCCAACCATCTGAGCCACACTGATGAGGGCTCCTTTTGAATTTTTATGGAAGCTTCATTACATAGGCATGATTGATCAAAATCAGTGGCCATTGGCCATTGATTCAACCTCAAGTTCCTTTCGTCTCAGTGGGGTGGGACCATAGTTCCAATCCTCTATTCAGGGTTGGTTCCCCTGGCAACCAGCCCTCATCCTTAAGTTACCTAGGGCTTTTCAAAATACATTAACATAACAAAAAATTTAATTGCTCTCATCTCTTAGAAAATTGTGTTTAGAAGCTGTGCTGGAAACTAGGACTAAGACCAAAGGAACATCTACACTAATAAAACAGAAACATGGTAATTGGCGTACGACCGCTACCCTTTTCATTGGCTAATCAGCGAGATATGCAAATTAACTGTCAGCCAAGATGGCGGCCGGCAGCCAGGCAGCTTGAAACTAACATGAGGCTTGGTTGCCTCAGTGACAGAGGAAACCAACGTTCCCGCCTGGGGCTGCAGGCCTCTGAGCGGCAGTTTAAGAAACATTGTAACAAATACCGCCCAACTTCAGCCAGCACATTCGCAACATTGTAAGCAAAGGCCAGAAACCTACTTTCAGCACCGGAGGCCTAAGAGCTGGAGCCAAGCCTCAAGCTAAAGCTGGCCCAGAATTAAAAAAAAAAAAAAAAAAAAAGGAAAAAAGGAGCGTTTGGGAGTTCAGTCACCCCCAGCCTGAAAACAGCCCTCAGCCCCTCACCCAGACTGGCCAGGCACCCCAGTGGGGACCCCCACCCTGATCCAGGACACCCTTCAGGGCAAACCAGCCGGCCCCACCCACGCACCAGGCCTCTACCCTATATAGTAAAAGGGTAATATGCCTCCCAGCACCGGGATCAGCGTGACAGGGGGCAGCGTCCAAACCCCCTGATCGCCCTGCGGCTCTGTGTGTGACAGGGGGCGGGGCCACAACCTCCCTATCAGCCCTGCTCTGTGCCTGACAGAGGGGGGAGCTCCCCCCCCCACAGGCCCTGCTCTGTGTGTGACACGGGGCGGCGCCCCAAACCCCCCCCCCCCCGGCCCTGCTCTGTGTGTGACGGGGTAGAGCCATAACCTCCCCATCAGCCCTGCCCTGAGTGTGAGAGTGGCGGCGCCCAACCCCCTGATCCGCCCTGCTCTGTGTGTGACAGGGGGGAGCTCCTCAACCCCCTGATGGGCCCCGCTCTGTGCGTGACAGGGGGCAGCGCCCCAACCCCCGGATTGGCCCTGCTCTGTGCGTGACAGGGGGTTGCTCCACAACCTCCCCATCGACCCTGCCTTGAGTGTGACAGGGGGCAGCGCCCCAACTCCCCAATCGGCCCTGCTCTGAGCCCGACCAGGGGCTGCACCTAGGGATTGGGCCTGCCCTCTGCCACCCGGGAGCAGGCCTAAGCCAGCAGGTCGTTATCTCCCGAGGGGTCTCAGACTGCGAGAGGGCATAGGCCGGGCTGAGGGACACCCCCTCCCCCCCGAGGGCACAAATTTTTGTGCACCGGGCCTCTAGTCTATAATAATAAAAGGGTAATATGCTAATTAGACTGGATGTCCTTCCAGAAGTCATTCCAGACATCCTTCTGGACGAAGCCAGGGCTGGAGGGAAGCCCAGGTCCCAGGTGCCTGTGGGCGGCCAGAGGGAAGCTAGCCCAGGTCCCAGATGCCAGAGAGAAGCCGGTGCCGGCAGCCGGCAGCCGGCAGCCGGCAGCCGGGGGAAGGAAGGCCTACTCTTGCCTGAATTTCATGCATCAGGCCTCTAGTCTATATAATAAAAGCCTAAGTGACTGTTACGGCAGAATACCAGGATGACCAGTTGCTATGATGCGCACTGACCACCAGAGGGCAGATGCAGCGAGCCAAGCGGTAAGGAGCAGCAAGCAGGTGGGTGGTAAGGACCGAGGGATCCCAGACTGCAAGAGGTATGTCCAACTGCCAGCTTAGGTCCAGTCCTACACCCCCCCCCCCCCCCCAGGGATCCTAGAATGTGAGAGGGTGCAGGCCAGGCTGAGGAACCCGCCTCCAGTGCACGAATTTCATGCACCAGGCCTCTAGTCTTATAAATCACATTATCACTGGAAAAGAGGGGGGGGGGACCCTTCCTCTGTCTCCCTTTGTAAAAGTTTGTTTTAGAGAGAGAAAAAGAGAGAGGGAGATAGAGAAACGTCCATTGGTTGCCTCCCGTACACACCCTGACTGGTGATGGAACTTGCAAACTGAGCATGTGCCCTGCCTGGGAATCAAACTGGATGACCTTTGGTGCATGGAACAATGCTCACCCAACTGGGACACATTTGCCAGGGCTCTGTCTTCATATAGGGATACCTGTGATTACATTTAGGGCCACCTGAATAATCTGGATAATTTCCCTATCCAAGATCCTTAACTTAATCATGTCTGCAAGCGCCTTTGCCATAGACAAAGGATATGGACATGTTGGGGGCCATTATTGAGCCTTCTACAGAGTCTAAACATGCTTAGACCCCACTCCTTAAAGAGCCTAGTTTAGTAGACAGGATCCAGACATGTGTATTTTACCAAATATGTCTCTGATTAAGAACCTATTATCTAGTCCATAGCTTTATCCAACCTACACTTATTTATAATATCTCAAAGTTGTTATTTCAAGTGCTTAAAACAGTGTTGTTATGTGGATGTAAGAAATGTCCAAATTGTAACTGGACAACCAAGCAGTCTGTGCTTCCTGCCATTACTTGAGCCAATTAAGCAGAGACAGGGTTGAATCATATGAGCATTTATTCCAATCCTGCCAGCAGTACGGGAGAGCAGCAGGTCAGCCACAAAAATCTGCTCTGCCCCCACCATAAGCCGGCTGCTTATGCCAGGTAGAAGGACAAAGATGACATGTGGATGTAGGCATTACAAGTATGATAAAGTAGGCACTGGATAATTACTATCCAGGTTACAAGTCATGCGGGCTGGGGGAGTGGGGTATCACAGGAGGGTGGGTGCCTCAGGAACCCCAGGACCAAGTTACAGGTACGAGGGACTGGGGTTTTGAAGAGCAGGTGCCCACTGGACTAGATTGTTTCAGCCATGAGATGGTAAATCTTTCCATAATGACAGGCAGTTCTGAGAAGGAGGACGAACTGCATTCCAATGTGAGCTCCCGTGTCCCAGGGCGCATGACTCCCAGCGAGGTGAGAGTGTGCTTTCTCTAATCAGGAACCATCATGGTTAACAGAGCAGGATTAACATATATATATATATATATATATATGTTAATAAATGTATATAAAAATATATGTATATGTATATGAGAAATATGCTAATTAACCAGGACGCCATAATGGGTCCACTGAACAGGAGGTTGTGTGCACAGCATCGGGGGCGGGGCGGCAGGGGCCTCTGCACGCCTGCACTGGGGTAGGGCCTGATCAGCAGCGGCTGCAGCTGCTTCAAGGGCCAGAGAGGGAGGCAGGGCCGGACCAGAGTGTAAGCGGCACCACGTGATTTCAATTCGCGCGCTGGGCTCCTAGTTTCTTATAATTAAAATTAGTTTCCAATATTCTATTTCTGTCCCTACCAAAACCTGTAGAGAATTTTTATGAATTTAATGGAGTCAAACTTACAACAATTGTAGGGAAGCAAAATCTCAACAGATTGAGAAAATGGCAGTTTTACCATTTATTTTATAACTAGAGGTCTGGTGCACGAAATTAATGAACTCAGCGGGGGGTCCCCTCAACCCGGCCTGTGCCCTCTCACAGTCTGGGAGCCCTCAGGGGATGTCCGACTGCCACGGAGATGGGAGAGGCTCCTGCCCCCCACTACTGTGCTCACCAGCCATGAGCCCGGCTTCTGGCTGAGCGGTGCTGCCCCTGTGGGAGTGCACTGACCACCAGGGGGTAGCTCCTGCATTGAGAATCTGCCCCCTGGTGGTCAGTGCACATCATAGCAACTGGTCATTCCACCGCCGGGCTGAAAGAGGCTCTCTGACATCCCCCAAGGGTCCCAGATTGCAAGAGGGTGCAGGCCAGGCCAAGTGCATGATTGAGGCTGAGGAGGAATGTGGGAGGTTGGCCAGCCAGGGAGGGACTGCGGGAGGGCTCCAGGGCATGTCTGGGTCCTGATTGGCCTGACCCCAGCAGCAAGCTAACCTACCGGTTGGAGCATCTGTTCCCTCATGGTCAGTACACGTCATAGTGAGTGGTCCACCAGTCGACTGTCTGCCCCCAGTGGTCAGTGCATGTCATAGCGAGCGGTTGAGCAGCCTTAGCATATCATTAGCACATTACGCTTTGGTTGGTTGAACGGCCAACTAGATGACCAGACACTTAGCATATTGGACTTTTACTATACAGGATTAAAGGGGAAGATATGAGTGTTAAGACTATCGCGCAATAGATCCTTAACAGCCATTTGTAAGCTTCCTGCCACAGGAGAACAAAATCAGGAAAAACTTGCTGGAAAACAGGAGTCAGGCCATATAAGCAATGGAAACTGTCCTAAAGACACTGGACCGCACACCTGCAGTCCATCTGCCTTCGAAGCCCACCAGCTCCGCCCCCAGACCCACTGCAGACAAGAGCTTCCCGCCAGTAACTGCATGGAAGGATGGAACTCCAGCTCCTAGGGGCTGCCATCATCACCCCAATGTGCCCTTGGCTGTACAGCCCTTCCCTTTGGGTATCCCATGCCCCAGCCCCTTTCCTTAAATAAATTGCATTTTTCTTCACCCACCGTCTGAGATGGCTACTTAGCCTGCCCGTGTACCACCACATTAACGTTTCCATAAGGGGTGTTAGGGTTTGGATGGTGACTGAGCTGTGAAAGAATCCACAACCAGGAGAAGAGATGCAGAGAGGAAATCTACTTTACTTTCCAGTGGAGAAAGGCCTATTGTTAGTCAATACAGGGCGGGAAGAAAGAGTGGCTTTCACTTTTAAAGAGCAAGCAGGTGGTGTTGCTAGGTAACAAGGAAACAAGGAAGGGAGGGGATTGTGTTGAAGTCTAGCAGATATGGGGGTGGGGGTTGTCTTGAAAAGTTAGCTTGTTTACTTTTTAGCAGATGTCCTAAGGAGGAGTCTTATCAGTATTTTTCCCAAGCCTATAAAACAAGCTTAGAACAAAAGTTATGAAGAGTTCAAAAGAGGCTAGCCAAAGGGGAGGGGAAGGAAGGAGATGAGGAGGAGGTGGGGGAGCTGTTAAAACAGCAGGGAGGGGGGGTGGGAGAGAGTGTGCCTTGAGAGTAGCTTATTTTGTCTTGCAGTTTGACGAGAGCAGTGGTTTTCAACCTTGGCTGCACATTAGAGTCACCTGGGAATCTTTTTAAAATCCTGATTTCTGGGCCTCATCCTCCGGAAATTCTGTTTCTTTGTTACTAATGTTGTGGCCCCACCCCATAACAAAGAAACAGAATTTCTGGAGGATGAGGCCCAGAAACCAGGATTTTAAAAAGATTCCCAGGGGATTCTAATGTGCAGCCAAGGTTGAGAACCACTGGACTAGGGGAACTGTTTTAATCAGGGGAGCCAACAATCTTGGGGTTTAATTATCAGGTGCTTCTCATAAATTGTGGAAAGGCCACAGTGAAGAAAAGGAACGGCCTGTTTTCTGTCCTTACAAGGGTGTTGATGAAATTCATGGGTAATAGATTAAGGAGGTGGGAGACAGCAAGAAAGTGTGGACAAAAGGGGCCACATGCTGACCTGACAAGCTCAGGAGAGGCCTGCATGGCAGTCTTGCAGACTCGGAGACCTAAAGTAACCACAAAGGATGGTCTGAAATTAAACCTTAACTAAAAGCAGTTATGGTGGACAGTTACATCCTAAGCCGATATCTTCACTGATAAGGTCAACCTTTACTGTAACTGAGCCTATCTGTCTTTTTGCATCTATGATAACATACCCTTGAAATGTCTGGGTCACTTGTGACTTCCCTGTATCTGGAGCCTCTGGGGCACAACCAGGTGTGCTGAGCCCAGGACAGATGCAGCAGATTCTTTCATTTGTCATGTTAATTGTCCCTGCACCCACTTAAGTATGTGCCCATCATTTTACTTTTTATCCTATCACAGAGGTTTCCCCCACTTCACTTAATCCCACCTCCTTAAATGTGTCACCAATGAATTTCATGTATAAATACGGATGTAACCCTGCCATTCTCCGGAGCACTATCTCAATTCGTTGAGGTTCTGCTTCCTGGCATATGTTGACAGTTTGGCTCAAATAAACTCACAAAAATTCTTTACAGGTTTCAATGGTTTTTTACGTTAACAAAAGGGAGGTTGGATAAAAAGTAAAATGAATAGACACATACTTTCACATTGGTGGGTATAGGACAGTTAGTAATTAACATTTACAGAACATAGAGATGGTATGCAGGAAACAAGAAGACAGTGAGGGGTTCTGTGGTCTCATGTTCTGGTGGGAGATTATACCCTGAGGGGTCTGGCAAAGGGGATTATTAACACTTAGACTTTGGTTCTTGAGTTTACATCTAAGAATGAACTCAGAGTTAAGAACTCGAATGCACGAGAAAGTATAGTAAGAGAAAAAAACTCAGAGAATCCGAAGTGAGCCAGCTGGGCTTCGTGGGCTCAGGGAACTAGTTTCAGAGGCAAAAGAGGGGTCCTTGGAGCTTAGGAGAAAGAAAGTAAAGGTAAGTGCCTGAGAGAGACTTGAGAGAGAGAGAGAGAGAGAGAGAGAGAGAGAGAGAGAGAGAGAGCGCTGGGTCCTTCATTTTAAGGGTTTTTATCTCTTTTCCAAAGGCAGACAGTTTAGGGGAGGTCTCAGGGGAGGATCTCAATAGAATATTCATCAGCTTTCCTGGTGTGTCCTTTCCGGGTCCTGACACACAGCTTGGTCCACGCCAGGGCAGGGGGTTTAGTCATTGCAGCTGGTCCTGCAGTCACCATGGCTCTGCTCCCTCTGGTTTTGCTGCTTTTCGGGCCTGGAGCTGAAACACAGCCGAGGCCTAAATGCCATCTCTAGGTTGAGCACAGCTGCCCCTGTAGTCAGCAGCCTGGGGCTTTGTTCCTGAGGTTATGGTGCAGGTCAGACCCTCAGGGTCCTGAGGGCTTAGTGCTTAAGGGAGGGGTCGTGCACGGGCTTGTGGGGAGTCTGTGAGGCCGTCCTCCTGCCCCTGCTCCTCCTCCGGGTGGAAAGGTCATCCTGGGGTAATGTCTTGGCCTATGGTAATGGTTTCTCTAGTTTTGCCCATTGCTAAGTACCCTGGGGACATGCCATAGCTGGCCTGTCATTCCTGCTGTGCTCAGGTCTATCTACCTGCCTGCTCTGTCAGGATCATCCTGACATTCCAAAGGTATGTTATTGTAGATGCAACAAGATAATAGATAGGCTCAGTTAAGATAAAAATTGACCTTTGTCAGGGAAGATGCCAGTGCAGGACAGGACTATCACCATGACTCGTGTTCAGCTAAGACGTTTTCATTTCAGACCACCCTATTGGTTACTTTAGGTCTCTGAGTTTGTAAGGCTGCCACGCAGGTCTCCCTGAGCGTGTCGGGTTCAGTGTGTGGTCCTGTGCCATCCACATGGTTATGTTGGTATTTAGATGGCTCATCGCTGACTGGGCAGCTCTTACACCAATACCCTGGCCCTCGTTGGACACTCACATGCTTCCAAAGGAGGTTTTATCCGATTTACAGGATGTCCCATCTGCCCAAGGCCACACAACGAGGAAGACGGAGGTCCAGAGCCCCAACTCAGCTTTTGTTCTAGAGTCCTCCCTAGGCATCCCATGAAACTGCCTGAAGCAGCAGAATGGGCAGGGGGAAAGGTGCATTCGAAGGGCTTCTCAAGACACACATGTCCATTCCCACCCCTGCAACCTCCATGGCACTGCCCAGTAGAGAATCCCAAATGCCCTTCATCTACATCCTGGCACCTGGATGACAACTGCAGCCCATTGCTACTGATAAGGGAGATTGCAGGCTCCAGATTGAATGAGGGAGCAGCCTTTTAGGATTTGAGCTTCACTAATCATCTCTGCTGATTAGACTGCCTCCCCCGTGTACCTTCAGAAATTGAGAACGGGACTTGAATCGACTGCTCATTACTTGTTCCAGGAAACCATGGCAACAAGAGTCCGCCCAGTGCTGCTCCCAGCCAGTGTGGCTTTCCTCTCACAGTTCTGCCTTGGCATTTGTGGCAAACACAGAAGAACTGAGTCCCCCTGTGGGGCAGCTTCAAAGTCCACGTCACCTTGATCCTATGACTCCACACAAACAGACCACCTTGTGGGTGACACCCAGGGCAAGGTGCTCACTTGTAAAATGAGCATTTCTAGCAAGTGTATTTCAGGTTGTGGGTAGCAACCCATTAGAGGGTATATTAGTCTTCTATTTCTGCCATAACAAATAACACAGTCAGAGGCTTAAAACGGATTATTTTACAATCTGGAAGTCAGAATCCCTTCTGGAGGCTCTAGGGGAGAACCCACTTCCTTGCCTTCCAGCTGTCAGAGGCTAGAGACTGCCCACATTTCTCGGCTCGTGTACACATCGCTGTGATGCCTCCATTGGGACATCTCCGATGCCGACCTGCTGCCTGTCTCATAAGGACCCTTGTGGCTGAGCCCCCATGGGTCATCTCCCCATGTCAAGACCTCAAGCCACATCTGCAAAGTCCATCTGGGGTGATGTAAAGAATATTGTTTATGGGAATTAAGATGTGTGCATGCTGGGGTGGTCATTATCCAGCCATTTAAGAACCAACATTTTTTAAATTCCACTTTAAAAAGTAAAACACATGCAGTGTTTCTGGTTCCTTGTGTATCACTACCATGATGTAGTCACCCAGAAAAGTTTGACTCCAAGGCCTCTTCTTGCTGTCTCATTAGCAGAATGACTCACTCCCTTATGAAGCAGTGCCTTGCGATGACTTGAGCCTTACTCTGGAAAGACCAGACTTCTCACACAGTATAAGTACAGCTGTTTCCTTCCCGCATTTATATATCTAAGCAAGGACTGAGAATGAGAGTGTGCTGGGAGCTAAGGCTGAAGGCTCAGTGTAAAGACTTCGAGTGTCACATGATGACTAAGTGCAAGATATGTAATATTCTTCCTCAAGGAGGGTTAGGTTTTGAAAAACCCAATATGACAACTCACAGTTGAGTTGAAAAGAGTCTGCAAAACACTTCCATATTTCTAGCCCAACCCCAATCCCCACCATGTACAGAGATTTAAAAGCTTTACAAGTTTTTTTGAAGGGAACGTTCTGATTTAGATCCAGTGTTTCTGGTGAAGGCTACAAGCGAATATATTTCCATGTTTGCGATCTGGAATGTGGCCTGTTAGAGCTATGTACGGTGTGAAGACGACTACCATCCAAAGGTCATGAGTGATACACAGCGGAAGCCTCATGTCAGAGTGGTGATAGCCTGGGGTCAGAGTGGGAAAGTAGCTCTCCTGGCTCAGCGAAGCAGCTGGTGTTCAGCTGGAGAGTCTTGAAGAGACTAGGACTGTTGTAATTGCACCTCAGGAAACTGGAACCTTATAGTATTCCTTACCCTCCTCCAAAGGGCTCTTCTGCTCTTTAATTGGATTTGGAGTACATGGGAGAAGTTGGCTAAATCTCTAAGTTCTCAGAGAAAGTTGTCTGTCTACTTATTTGAAAGAGTAATCAGAGTTAGAAAATATTTCCTAAGTAGAACACCTGGTTTCCTTCCCTTAAAGAGAAGGGAAATTATGCCACGGGTTGGGGGTGGCTTCCTTTGCCCCTCCCCCACATCTTGTATGTTAACGGAGTAGAAGGCATTGGAGTCACCTAAACGCACCCCCAGAGGGAGCCGTTCCTAAACCCCACCGTTGATTACATTCTCTGCCGGTGTTGGGGGTGGGAGTCAGAAAAAACTAAGTGACAAGAAGCAATGGAGTCATCAATGTCCTTATTCACGTCCACACAGACCAAAACTGCTCAGAGGATTATGGAAAGGTACAGCACCCACTCTAAAGAAGAACAGTCCTTGGACTTTATCTAAAGTAGTAAAAGCATAATATGCTAATTAGACTGGATGTCCTTCCGGATAAAGCCGGGGCTACGAGGGAAGCCTGGGTCCCAGGTGCCAGAGGGAAGCCAGTGCCGGCAGCTGGGGGAAGGAAAACCTACTCTGGCATGAATTTTGTGCATCGGGCCTCTAGTCTAATATAATGAGAAGCCAAAGCAAGAGGCTCACTGCCACCACTTTATTAAAAATCCAATCACTGATTTAACGTCCTGGTTCTTTTCTTGCGCAGGTAAAAGACGAGGCCTGGAGCTGCTACCACACCTGCGGAGACAACTACAACCGCCATGGTTTTGAAAGCAACATATCCAGCAGTTCCGTGCCCTTCAGCATCTACTGTGTCTGGAAGAGAAGCAGACATCCGAGTCAAGCTCATGTTTAAATCATAAGCGTAAGTTGAAGCTGAAGCTTTACATATGAGGGCTCCCCAGAGAAGGAGAGAAATGAACTCTCAAAGTACTCCTCTGGGAAGCTGGCAACAGGGTACAGCTTTAACCCTTGCACCAGCGCCTCCTCTCCACACTCAGTGTCGCTCCCACTTGCTTTTACTGACCTACACTCAGGCGGCTGAAAAGGACCTCACAGTCCCAGCCTGGACCACCAGCTCTCCCAGGGCATTAGGGATTGAAGACGGCTTATTTCAAATTCAAGGCCTAAAATTAAGACCATCTGGGATGAGGCTATAAGATATTAATAAGTTGGGTTTGGCAGTATCAAGGTACATGCCTTCTGACCCATTAATCCTATTTCTAGAAACATATCCTGGAGTTCTTATATAGCAGGCAAAGAATTAAGAGGCTTCTGATGTGGCATGAGTGACAAAACTGGAGGTAACCTAGATGGAAATCTAGTTAGCTATTGACAGTGAGGTAGGTCTCTGTACAGATATAAGATACAGTTTTTAAAAGCAGCTATAGAACTGTAGGGAGACTATATGACCCCTGTGTTAAAGGGGACTTGGGAAAGCAGAAGCTATCCCTGGGAAGAGACTGTTGCTCTCCTCTTGTTCAGAGGTGAGCACGCATTATGTTCGCATAATGAAATGTCACGCACAGCCTCGCACTAGCAGCCAGGAAGGGCCCTCGGCTCCAGGTCCATACCTCTGCCCGAGGAGTCATCTGACAACAGGAGGATGGGTCCCGGCAGACTTATTGTTTTCTCTTCTTCAGTGGCCCCTGTGGCTGGAGACAGGTAATAGAGTTTGAGCTCTGAATTAGTGTGCACGAGTGCCAAGCGGTGTGTCCACAGGCCTCCCAGAGCAGCCCTCTGTGGCGCCCCTGCTCTGCTGGGCAGTGTGCGGCCTTGGCAGGATAGGGCATGCACCTTCCTAAGGACAGAGTGGCTCCTGAAGAATTTTACGTCTGAATCCACCGAGACTCAAGAAGAATAACCTTCTAGAGCAGGGGTGGGCAAACTTTTTGACTCGAGGGCCACAATGCGTTCTTAAACTGGACCGGAGGGCCGGAACAAAAGCATGGATGGAGTGTTTGTGTGAACTAATATAAATTCAAAGTAAACATCATTACATAAAAGGGTACGGTCTTTTTTTCTTTCTTTTTTTTTTGGTTTTATTCATTTCAAGCGGGCCGTAGTTTGCCCACGGCTATTCTAGAGTCATGTCTGTAAAAGATCAGACTTGTCCACAGGGCTGCTCAAGAGCGTGCCCATGTCAGACTCAAACGGGAAGGCCGACTGGGTCACGGTTGCCTGAACTCTGAGTAGGTAAAGAATGAGGCCTCATCCTTAAATTTTGAAATAAGGCTTGTTTTGAGTAAATTCACAGTAATGAGGACTTGAAATTTTACCTCGCCTGCTTCTCGGTGACGCAGGGCAAGTCCCGGAACACAGAGCGGAGTGGGGAGAGCGCTGATCGCAGAGGAAGGCGCTGCAGTGGAAGTGGACCTGGGACGGCAGGAGGGCGAGGTGAGTCCAGGCACCCACAGCCCCGCCCGTGGCTGTTAATTACTCACCAGGCTGGCGAGCACTTGGGCAGCTGACACAAAGGCAAAGGTCTTCACGTCGAACCTCCGGTAGTGGGCAGGGTAGGTCACAGAGGAGCCAACGGGATGGAAGGTGGTTCTGTGCTTGTCCAGGTTGTATGCACAGCTAGGAGGCATGTGCCAGGGAGGACGTCAGCCATTCACCCGGGCAACTCAGCTTTTGCCCAGATGAAGTCACACGCGCACCGTCGGGACCACTGGTGTACATGTTACTGCACCTGGTTCTGATTTGGCCTCTCAGCTGTACCCATGCAATTCTAAGGAGCATGTGCTGGTTTTCCTGCTATCAAAATTGTATCGATACAATCTAAGTACCTATCTGTTTGCCAGGTAAACACAAGAGCTACAAGACTGATATGTGTGTCTTCAGACAACACTGGCTGGATTATTCTGACTATTTATGTCCCAGGCAGTTAGTATATGTCAGTGACAAAAAAGGTAGAGAAGTCTTTAGATGCTAGCAGAGAGTGAGAGCTATAAAAAAAGTAGTGTGTGTGCTGGGGGGTGCTCAGTTGGTTGGAACATTGTCCCCTACACCAAAAGGCTGTGGGCTGGATTCCCAGTCAGGTCTCATACCCGGGTTGTGGGTTCAGTCCCCAGTCGGACTGTGTACCAGAGGCAGCCTACTGATGTTTCTCTCTCACGTTAATGTTTCTCTCTGTCCCCCTCCCTCTCTCTCTCTCTAAAATCAATAAAAACATATTCTCAAGTGAGGTTTAAAAACAACACCACAGTGTGCTAGGTGGTAAGTGCTAAGGAAAGAAGAGTCCGCAGGGTCGGGGAGCAGGGGCTTAGCCTGACTTGACTCCCTGGAGAAGGAGCCCTGGACAGGCTTATGGGTGGAGGAGCGCCGCGCAGCACGGCTCCCGTGGCCACAGGGCTGTCCCCAGAGGCGAGGAGCCTAGCGACAGAGGGCACAGCTGGAGAAAAAGGAGGTGCGGACCCACTGGCGGAGCCGTGCCAGGGCAGCTCAGGCCTAGAGGCAGATGGCGCCCAGTCGCACCATCTCGCCGAGTAGACTCTGGGCTCCTTAGGAAGCAGAGCCGCTGCCTGTGAAGTCCCTCGTGGAGTGACAAAGGCCAACAGCCCGCCCGGTGCTCTGGGGTAGGGACCGGAGGGCGGCCTTCTCCGCAGGTGAGGAGGAGCCCGGCCTGGCCTCTGGGGATGACGCCCCTTCTAGACCCGGGGGGATGGGCAGTGTGGCTACTGAGCCCGGGACTGACCCTGAGAAGCCAGGACGGAAGTCAGGGCTTTGCACGTGGGCCCCCGGGCTCGCCGGGCTCCGTGGGAGGGACCTACCCGTCCTTGACCACCGTCCAGCGGGGCAGAGCGGCGGGGTCGGCGGCGGGCGTGGCCCAGCAGTTGCGCAGGACCAGCTTGACGTGGGGGTCGGTCCTGTTGACCACGCTCACTTCCAGGTAGATGGGCTGGCGCAGGTGTCGCGGCACCGGGTAGTCCCCGTCCGCGAACGGGCGCAGGTAGGACTGGTCTGGAAGCCAGCAGCCTCTCAGGCCCAGGGCGCCCGGGCTCTGCAGGCAGATGCTGGGGGGGGGTGGGGGGGGGGGCGCGCGGGGGGGGGGGGTGTAGGCAGGTTCCGGGGTGCAATGGCTCACCTGGGTAGGCCCGTAGGAGGAAGGCCAGCGGGCCAGGCTGCACCAAGCCCCCCGCAGCGGGCAGGCCCTGGACGCTGGTGTTGGCCAGCACGGCTCCCGCGCGGTAGTGGCACCTCACTGTCACTCTGAGGGTGTGGGGGGCGTGGGGAGTGTTATGTTAACAGAGCTGCTCGGAGTTACGCTGGAGCCGAAACAACCATGTGGCAGTTGTCCCACCTGAACTCCGCGTCTCTGGACACGGTGCGTGGAGGAAGCCCGGCCGGGAGAGCGCGGATCTCATTCTCATAGATGACCTCGCCATCCTGGACCTTAGGGTGAGAGAAGGTTGGAGAGTGCGCACCAGCTCGCTCAGCTCAGCCTCCACCCACGCTGCCCGCTCACTGACCCGGAGCTTGGTCCCACATCGGTTCAGGGGGATGCGAAACCGCGCCAGCCCCCGGGGCGCCGCTGCGAGGCGGGGCCGGCAGGAGGAGTCCCCCACTCTGAGGGTGGCCAGGCTGAGAGCTGGGCTCATGTGGTGGCTGTGGACTTGGACATCCATGAACCCGTCCTGGGTGCACAGCTCGCCTGTAATGAGAGCGGCCCTGAGATGCTGGGAGCCTGTAAGCGGTCTGTCTGCCAGGCAATGCCGCCCTCCCTGCGCCTGGAGTGTGGGGGAGGAGTCCCCTGGGTTTCACCAGGCGGCACCCCATGTGTCTTAAGTCTTTGGGGAAAATATTTAGGGAGACAGATAGCAGAAATCCAATTAGTGCCATTCGCCAACCACACCCAAGGGCAGATGAAGTTAAGAGAAAAAAGTCTCATTTTGGTACCTCAACAAAGCTGTTAAATGTGCTGTTGAGATCCTCCTCTAAATGCCCCGCCTCCGAAAGCCCTCAGAAGGACGGTCTGGGGCCTGCCCTCTCCCTCCCAGGAGCACACACGGGCGCCTTCCCCTCCTCCCCTCTCCCTCTTCCCGCACAAGCTGCATCTCCCAAAGGCTAGAGGACCCCAGGAGACTTGCAACCAGGGCAGCTGCACTTCATCTGGGCACCCCCCCCCCCCACAAGGCCCCCTTCTCTCTGACCTCTTAGTGAGCCAGAGCAGCCCAGCCCAGTCTCACATCCCCACCCTGTCCCTCTCCTTCGGCCTTAGGCCCTCCCTTGCTTGACTGGCCCAGCTTTAGTAAACATCCTCTAAGATTCAAAATAAAAATACCTTAATAAGTGGCTTGAGTTACAAGGGGAGACCCTAAGGTCCCGGGCAATGGTGGAGCTGCTTTGTCTGAACAGAGAGAGTTTATTCAAAGGAAGAGGGAGCAGGAGACACGGAAGGAAGTGCCATGTGGGGCGAGACATCTACAGAAAACCTGAGGAGGGCTGACGTGACTTAAGAGTCCAATTATTTGTGACTTAAAGTGCAGTGTCTGGTGTCCTATGTCCCTTCTGTCAGGACTCACACACTCAGAGTGGCTGGGGAGGCACGCATCGTCCCTCTCTGACTTGGCCTGACTAGGTGGGGAGTGGGTAACAGCAGCCCAGGGCCCAGGCGATGCTGCACGGGAGGAAAGCCAGCCGGGACTCTTTTTGAGAAATTGGCAGGAGTTCGGGGAAAGTCTTTAACTTTTCTAATCTCTTTAGTTACAGGTTGGGCCACAGGCTCAGGCTCCTGATGTGAAGCATCCTCCTGGGCCTACCCGCGGGAAATGCTCCCTCTCGCAGCCCCACCCTAGCAGCTGGTCTGGCGCCTCTGGTCTGACAGCCTTTCCTTTCCTGGACATGGAGGCAGTGCAGAGTGTAAACCACGCCCCTTCTTCCCGCAGTCACAGGAAGGGCTAAGGGGGAACAGAGGACGTGGAAACCATTGCTCAAAGGTCTTTACCTGTTAGAACTGGGGACTCACAGAGACACTCGGGGTAAACCACCATGGATGCTATCTCCCGTCGGAAGGAAAAAGTCAGCTTGAGTGAAGGTAAGTAGAACTGATAGGGCAGGCACCGTTCTGAGAACTGAAACAGGAGAAGAATGTCTATCAGCATCAGAGACCACCGTGTGGCCCGGAGACCATCCCATGGGCCCGGAGCAACGTGTGTGGGGGGGGGGGCGGGGGGGGGGGGCGGGAAGGCAGGAATCCCTGCAGCATGCACCCCAGACTTAATTTGGTTTCCCTTTAAGCCAGGACGAGAGACCCTGTCACTTCTGTGTCAGGATGCTTCCCTCCACAGGACGTTCATTGCTTTAAACTCATGCCCTCAAGTGCCCAGCACTGTGTGCTCTTTGTACAAGACACTGACGCCAAGTTACTAGGTCAAATGCCAAAGGAGAACCCAGTGCCCTGCCAGCAGCCTGAGGAGAGGGCTCTGCCCGCGTGCCTGTGTCTCTGACCGTGCATCAGTCAGGACGGCAGTTTGGGACCCTCTGTTTGGCTCAAGCCGTCCTGGGTTAAGAGGGCTTAAGATACTCATCATTAGAAACTAGGAAGCAGTTTGTACTATTCAGTGTGCTGAGAAACACTGAAGAAAGCTTGTATTATGGAGGTTCAAAAGGCTTGAAGTTTGCAAGTGAACTTCAGTTACTGGGGAACTCACTTACGCAAAGCAACCAAATGAGGCCTCCCAGAGTTTGGACTGCCACACTGGCCATTGTAACGTACGGGCAAGTCATCAGCCATGTCAGGGTTACCTGGGAGACCATGTTTCAGGTCAGGTTCCCACACTCAGTAGTTGACAAGGCAACATACCTTCATTTTGAGAAGAGCTTTGCTGAAATGCAGTCTCAGGCCACCTGCTGCCTCTGTACCAATGCCGTTCTGATGCAGCTGGCTCATGGCAATGTCTCTGTTTCCAAAGCTCACGGATTTTAACTTCCCAGGAAACTCTGGGATGGTGAGAGTCATGTGCGTGGCATTGCAGGTCACAGGACCTGGAGGGCATGACCGGCAGGTGTGGATGTCAGCTTTGATGAAGCCCCAGAACTATGTCTTCCACCCTGGAGTTGGCCCCCTGGACCTTACCTGACAGACAAGTCACTTGTGCTGATATAATGGTCTTTTGTCCAAAAATTACATGGATGAGCTTCAGAGGCATCGTGTAGAGATGACTGTTACCTTGCTGGGGGTCAGGGACAACATTGTCAGAGACCTTGCTTTAATTCCATTTCTAAACAACGCTAGAAGAATAGTCAAGGCAAGCATGTGCTCAAGTACTGGGCACTATTTTGGCCTAAGTAGAATTCAGGCATTTTGTACAATGATGGTTCTGCCGGGTTCTCTAGTTTTAAATGTTTGTGCTTTTAATATCTGACAAGCTAGGGTTGTCTACTGAGATGGCCTGTAGCTGATCATTTCTGGGTCTGAGCAAAAGCTGCTCTTATTTTATGACTATTTTA
The DNA here is from genome assembly GCF_963259705.1 of Myotis daubentonii. Lineage (NCBI taxonomy): Eukaryota > Metazoa > Chordata > Mammalia > Chiroptera > Vespertilionidae > Myotis > Myotis daubentonii. The sequence goes on from NC_081843.1 coordinate 4,016,302, forward strand.
TGGTATCATCATCCAGAGAGAATGCTTACAAAACTGAGCAATCTGATGGTACAGGACTGTTCCTGCTAAAATGTGGTGTTTGAGCCCTTTGACACATTAGCTCATGTAACACTGAGTCTTCCCTGTTGGCTCGAAGAGCACAGGTCCCTACTGCAAGACAGTATAGGAGAACGATAACACTAATAGAACCTAACTCTTGGGAAACTGTATTTGATAGCAGATTGAGATCTCTGGGGACGAGGGAGAACGGTGGAAGTAAGGGCCATCTCTGTTCACCACTGTGTCTTTGGCACGCAGCACAGTGCGTGGCCCACAGTAAGACTGCGATGCCTGTTGAGTGAGTTGAGTTCTCTATTACTTTGAAGACATGGTTGAGGTCATGCTTGGATTTAAAAATAGTGGTCTGTGCCTGGGTGGGGCACAAAAAGACTCACACCCACCGTGTAGCGATTCACTCCGGTGGCATTGAATGGCACTTGCACGGTCATCTTGTAGTCGTCAATCAGGATGTTATATCCTCGCACCATGGCCTCCAGAAGGGTCAGAGTTTGGGCTCCTGCACCATGCCCAACCTCAATGCTCCATCCCATCTGCTGTTGGAGATCCTAAAGGCAACAGTGTCACTTAGAGGGCTGTACTCCCCTTACCGCCAAGGCTATTGTCTAACATTTTCATCAGGATTGAAGTTTGTTACCTTTAATATAGAAAAAAGGCTACTTAAGTCTGTATATTAAATGATTTTCATACCGTATTTTCATCAGCCATGCCAGGAACACCGTAAAAGGGAAACTAGAAGGGGAAAAAACACGTGATGTGAGGCTGTGACTTGGAGGAGAGTTTCTGAATCAGGCTGCTGACAGGAGGCAGAAGGCCCCCGGAACAGCTGTGTGTGCTTCTACACCGAGGCCTGGGTGTGGGGCGGGGGGGACAAGTGCAGGACCAGACATAAACCCAACTGTGCCCTTAGACATCATCTCGCCTCTAGAGCTCCTGGTACCAGACGGCAATGGGAAGATCTAAGCTCCCTTCCAGTTGTACGTTCAGACACTCAGTTCTTCAATGCACAGCTGTACTAAGTCTGTAGGAATCCAGTATTATGTCCAGCCATGCAGTTCCATTATTGTTATAATAAAGTACCGATATTTCTTTTATCTTTCTGTTGTTGAAATTAGCTACGTTAGACTATGAAATCCATGAGTGATTGTCAAGGGCGCGGGAAAAAAAGGAGACATATGTAATACTCTTTGTAATACTTTAAGCAAAAAAAAAAAAAAAGAAAGAAATCCATGAGTGTGTGATAGGGCTGTTTTGCTCATTCACTGGATCCTATCACCTGGCACAGCGCCTGGCACCTGATAGGTATTCAGCTTGTCAAGAAAGTATAAATGTGCTTGTAGCTTCCTGTGGCCAGGCGTGGTGTGCTAAACCCGTGTGTGTCCTCTCAGTGCATTTTTAGAGACACTCTATAAGGCAGCGGTTCTCAACCTGTGGGTAGCAACCCCTTTGGGGGTCCAATGACCCTTTCACAGGGGTCGCCTAAATACATCCTGCATATCAGATATTTACATTATGATTCATAACAGTAGCAAAATTACAGTTATGAAGTAGCAAAGAAAGTAATTTTATGGTTGGGGGTCACCACAACATGAGGAACTGTATTAAAGGGTCGTGGCACTAGGAAGACTGAGAACCACTGCAAGGGAAGTGTTATTTTCTCCCATTCGGGGACTTGGAATCAAAAAGTTGGTTTGTTTAAAATACCAACTCAAAGCCACAGAGCCAATAAGTAGTGAATACAGGATCACAATTCTGACCCTGTTCCTAAGCCCGACTCTGTCTAGACATCACACTCTTCTGTGTGGGTTGTGGGAGAAGCTGTCGGCCTCTCTACTCACAGACATGAAATCCTTCGTGCACAGGGTGGATCCTGGGTGCTCCTGGGCTCCTCCGGCCGGCACAGCTGGACAGCTGACCTGATACATGAAAGCCTTGCGTCCCATAGCAGCACTGTTGTCCATGAACCTGATGGTCATCTGGTGCTGACCAAGCTGTGTGCAAATGGTTTCATAAGAACACGAGGTGCTGGGACCTCCGTGGGAAAGGAGATTCCAGATGCCATCTGACCCGTGGAGTGGTCACCAGGACGGCAGGTTCTGGAAGGTCCCTCATTCGGACACCAGAAGACTACAGCCAGCCCGTGAGAAAGCCCAGCAGAATGCATACATTAGCAGAGAACAGTTCCTGGAACTTCAGGGATTGAAGTTCAGTTTTCGTTTTCTTCTTAGCCTTACCCTGTGTCAGTCACAGTCCTGGCTGGTTTGGGGCCTCTACCAAGTCATTCAAATACTCCTTAAGCATCAGTGTAGCAGCCAGGGTGCGGGGAGAGCCATCTTTGAGTATTTCCCTGCCTTAAGGAACTTGGTTGAAAGTAGGAGTCAGACAACATTTATATAAAGTATATAAATGTTAGTATATACTTTACACTTTGTAGGCCATATGTAACTTCTAATATGTATTTTTTAAAACTCTTTAAAAACATAAAAGCCATTCTTAGCTTGAGGTCCATCTCTCTCTCTCTCTCTCTCTCTCTCTCTCTCTCTCTCTCACACACACACACACACACACGCACACACACACACACACACGCACACACACACACCATGGGCTGGACTTGGCACCCACAGGTGTGGTTTGCACACCCCTGGTCTACAGGAATGCAGCTGTAAGCTTCCTAAGGTTGGGAGGTGAACATTTTAATTGCTGGCTCTTCACTGTGGGGTCAGATCAAGTGGCCTGTTAGATATGCAGATTTCTAGGAGGCACCCCAGGTCTACATCATCAACTAAAGGAGGGAAGCCGTTACTTTCCAGTCCCCAGGTGATTCTCCTCGCGCTCAAGCTTGAGGGCTGCTTAGAGAGGCTGCTTTACTGCCCCCAATAACCTTCACTGGGCAGCACTGGTGCCTGACAACAGAGGAAGCCCTATTGCTCAGCTGCGGCTTGCTTTCCAGTGCTTGTTTTGATAGCATAGAGCAGTGGTTCTCAACCTTGGCTGCACATGAGAGTCACCTGGGGATCTTTTTAAAATCCTGATTTCTGGGCCTCATCCTCCGGAAATTCTGTTTCTTTGTTACTAATGTTGTGGCCCCACCCTATAACAAAGAAACAGAATTTCCGGAGGATGAGGCCCAGAAATCAGGATTTAAAAAAGATTCCCAGGTGATTCTAATGTGCAGCCAAGGTTGAGAACCACTGGCATAGAGGGTCTCTTTGTCAGCACCATAATGGCCTCCCATTTCCCATGAGGTCACAGATAAAAACACTAGTAGCTCCTGTTTGAGTATTTGCTGTAGCCAGGCACTGCTCCAACTCCTGATCTGCTTTAGATCATTACCTTTTAGATGCTGTGTGGAGAGAGTACCACAACCCCCATTTTCCAATGGGCAAGCAGAGGCTTAAAAAGGTTAGCTAACTTGCCCAAGGTCACAGCCAGACAGTGGCAGAGCCAGGACTCAAGCCCAAGACCTCAACTCCGGGGTTTCTCAACCTCAGCGTTATTGGCATTCCAGGCCTGATAATTCTGTGTTATGGGGGGGGGTGGGGTCATCCTATTCAATATAGGCTGTTTAGCAGCACCCTTGGCCTGTATCTACTAGATACCAGTGCCAGCTTCCTCCCCTCCAGTTTTGATAACCATTTGATAAACATTGTCAAATGTCCTCCATGTAGACAAAAGCAACAAACAAACAAAAATGTCACCCCTGGTTGAGAAACACTGTTCTAGTCCAAAGCCTATACCCTTCGCAAGTAGGTGAGTATTAGTACCTACTAGGTTACTACTTCCCAAATCACTCCTCAAAGCAATTACTTACCACTCTGCTGGTACAGGTCTCATAGGGGGCTTGTAGGGTGCGCTCTTCTGGGTTGAGGACATAAGTGCAATTCAGCATTTCAAGACCAAAGGGATCTACAGAAGCCAGAGAAATTTAGAGAGGGGTGGCCAAGAAGTACATTCAGTGACAGAAGCAACCAAAGCCTCAGAGCCAAGACTGCCGATCCATTCCTATGGCACTTAAATTACTTCCGTTTTTATTGTCGGCGTGATGTGGCCTGAGCTTTGAGAGATGCTGTGACCCACAGCTAAAGTTTCCCTGGAGATTCTGAGTTAAGAGAAAGACACGTCTTCCACGCTTGGAGACATCATACAAAGCAAGTGCCCCCATGGCATTATGGGAACTGGATGCGTTGCTCCAGAGTTTATGAAAAACGGGGCTGGCCTCTAGCCCAGGTGTTCTGCTAAGTAAGACTAAGCTAGGGCTGAAACCGGTTTGGCTCAGTGGATAGAGCGTCAGCCTGCGGACTGAAAGGTCCCAGGTTCAATTCCGGTCAAGTGCATGTACCTGGGTTGCGGGCACATCCCCAGTAGGAGATGTGCAGGAGGCAGCTGATCGATGTTTCTCTCTCATCGATGTTTCTAACTCTCTATCTCTCTCCCTTCCTCTCTGTAAAAAAAAAAAAAAAAAAAAAAAAAAAAAAATCAATAAAATATATTTAAAAAAAAAAAGACTAAGCTAGGAATACACTCATTACCAACCCATCACAGATGCATGCCATTTCTCAGTGCCAAGATCGCTTGAAAACTCCACTGTCATTCTATCTTCATGGCAAGTGACAGTACCTGAAGACAAAGAGAGAGTTGGGGGCCTCTGAACTATAGGTGTGTGACTCCCACGGAAGTATACGGGGCCTCCCTCTCCCACAGGCATCAAGGGAGGCGCCAGCTGGGAGAGGCAGAGCTTGTCCGCCGCCCGCGGGGAGCACACCTTAGCGGGAAGGACACACTTCAGTATGATACCAGGCACTGCAAGTGCCAGGGCTTGCCGAGCTCCCAGGGGTACACCTGGCTTAGGGTAACGCCTGTGGGGAAACCAGGCTGGGGCCCTGACAGTGACGCTGACGAGGTGGGGAGAAGGGACTGCACGTCTGTGAAGAACTGGAGAACAAAAGTTTTGTCTAAAAGATTCTTCAATTTGAAGCTTTAAAAAAGGCCCTGTGTAAACTCAAGGTCGCTTCCTAAGGTTAAATTCTGCCTATAATCTGCTACTCCGCATCCTCTAGCTCAGGTGAAAATTTCGAAAAATGCTCATTTCAGGTGGAACAGCTCTGATTCGGCCGCCGTGTTGCTGTTTTCCTGAAGCATGAGTCGGTGTTTGAGGACTGCTGCTCTCAGAGGGCCTTAGGTTGCGTTCTGAGTTCTTTGGATGCCATGAAGCGTGAGGCAGCGGGCAGAAGTCTTTGCAAGCGCTTTCATTCTATAGGAAGCCATAGGTAGGCCACAGAAAATTCTAGTAACTTGCTCAGGGTAAGAAAAGGGGGATGGAAACTATCCCACCCATGTTTGTGCTTCCTGGCCATTTGGCCCCCGGCTGCATCCTGCTCAGGGTGGGAAGGGCACTGCCCCCCCAGACGGTATACCTGAGAAGGCAGAAGTCCCCAGCTGCGCAACCTCTGTTGAGTGCACCAGAATCACAAGGGATAACAACAGGGAAAGTGACCTATAGGTGCAGAAGGGGGTGGGAGAGAGAGTTAAGGAATGGACTTTACCAGACAAGGTCATGGTGTCCCCTCCCTCTGCCCCAGGGATCACTCACCTCCCGCCTGGCCTGAGCCAGCCTGAGGGACTCCCACCACCTCCTCTCGGCCAGCACGCCATGGCCCAGTCGCCCACAAACCAGCCAGGCAGGGGGCGGATGCTCATGCTTTTAGAGCAGGAAGCCGGCTGGGACCCGCCTACTCCCCACTGGAAACACCTGAATCTTCTCCAGCCCCCAGCTGAGAGGGGTGGAGGGAAAGCTTTCTCTCTGAAAGGCCTGGAAGCAGAGGCCAGCCCTTCCCTGCCTTTGCCTTAGGCTAGTCCACCAGCTGCTCACAGGTCAGCCAGGAAGCCAGAGTTCCCTGGAATGGGCTCCAGGTGGGTGAATTGGTGTTTTTCTCCATAACACGGGAAAATTAACATGTTTTGGACAAAATATTTACAACTCCAATGTCCAGTGAAAGAGGGAGATGGGCTTTATTGAGGAAAGAACACCTCGTGTTCACATTGCCTCCAAGCAGAGCCCTTTCCTTCACGCCCCGCCTGCTGGCTGTGTGGGGGCCCTGGCCCCTGCACGCACTAGCTCTACAAGTGGGTGGAGCATTGTTCCCCACTGACTACCATTTTAAACTCACTGCAAATCAACACTGGCAATTACAGGTACATATAGAGAAAAAGAAAAAGTTACCCCTAATTCCACCACTGCTAATATTTAGGTGTATAACTTTATGGATTTTCTCTACAAACACCATACACACTTAAAAAAACAACCTCAACCTGAGATCAGAGTTTAAACTTTGTGTCGTAACCTGCTTCCATACTAAACATGATCTCCATTATCACTTTAAGGCTGTATCATATTCCATGTCTAGATACATCAGTGTTTAACTGTTCCCTAATGATGGACATTAAGATGACTTCCAATTTTTCATCATTATAAATAACTAGAGGCCGGGTGCATGAATTCCTTCTGGGTGGGGTCTGGCTGGCCCAACCCAATCGGGCCGATTGGGCTGGGCTGGCTGGGCTGGCTGGGGAGCAGGGCCATGGGCCGTTGGCTGGCCAGCCCCACCCCTTAACAGGGTGGGGGGGTCAATGGAGGGTGGGGCTGATTGGGGGGAGGGGCCAAAGGCAGTTGGCTGGCCGGCCCCACCCCATGGTCGAACTCCCAGTTGAACTGATCGAACTCCTGGTCAAGGGAACAATTTGCATTTTAGCCTTTTGTAATATAGGATTGTATGATAGATATTCTTGTACCTCTCCCTGGTTCCTCAGAAAAAAAGCCCTAGAAGTAGAAATTCTGGGTCAAAGGGAATAGTGGTCTAAATAGGAAGGTCATAATGGGTAGCAATAGAGGGCGTGCAGATGAGGAAACTGAAGCACAGCAGCTTGCCCAGGCTTTGACTATTGACTGTCAGGGCCAGACTGAGAACTCAGATTTTCTGAGAGCAAATCACCATTTCTTTTCAGCACCTCTCATTGCATTTGAGACACCTCGATGCTGCAGCCTGGGCCCGGTAACAGGTTTATAGGCTCAGATTCCGTGGGAGTGGGAGGTGGCGCTTGCAATCACTGGCTCATGTGTTATCTTTGTGGTGTGAGTTGAGGAGTAATCTCTACTCAGGTGTCTGAAGCACATTGCAGGCTGGGTAGTGTTTCCCAACTTCCTGGATCAAAAGATCCCATGGGGATCCCATTGTCATACAGCCTCCTGGGTCCCACTCGGAAGCTATTGGAGCAGGCTCTCCAGGGGCAGGGCTGGGGTAACCTGTTTGACAAATACACAGGTGCGGCTTATGGTCAGAAAGATGGGGAAATACCTGGAGAGAGGGAGGCAAGAACATAAGTGGCTGCCAGTGGTAACCTCTTCATGGGAATTAACTGGTTATGTCGCAGTGGAACTGGGGAGAGGGAGGAAAATCCAGGCTAAGCAGGTGTAGGGATAGAGATAATAAACAGATACGGATTCCAGCAGTGGCTGGTATTAATAGTCACTCCTCCTAAGCACATTTTCCCAAAGATGGTACCTTTTCTGCAAATGTGAAGGTAATCTGTTACCACCATCGTTAAGGCTATGATGAGAACATAGAGGTAGGAAAGTGGAGTGAGACTCGAGGTCTGTTAAGAAGGTGGTTGGAGAGGTAGCAGGTCAACGCTGGCTCTTCCTCCCAGGCCCTACCCTAAGGCTCACTGCAAGACTGTGTTCTCTGGAGTGTGGGGCTTGCCTTGGAAAGGGCACGCGGGCCAGAGCCCAAGGCCAAAGGGGCCTTGGGAGACTAAGGGGGAGCACAACGTCCCCGACAGGAGGCGTGGAGAGAAGAGGACCACCAAGGGAGCTGCTGAAGGTGGTGAGGTCTGAGGTTAATTCCCTTTGCCTCGCCTGGCCCAGCCTCCTGCTTCACTGGTCGTGTATCCGAAACCAAATGTGGGTGTTCTGACCTGTAAGACGCAGTCCTGCAGAAGTGCCCAGGCCACACGCAGCTGGGCCGCCAGCTTTGGGGATGAGGAAGATGCAGCTGTCCCGTGATGAACCACTGTCCCAGACCACTAGCTGGGAAGCTGAAATCCTTACAGAGATGATTATATCCGCACCGCTTTACTAGATAAACAGTGGGGTCGCTTTCAAATGTGTGCTCTCCACATTCTTTTCAAAGAGCCGTTTGAAGTTTGCCAATTTATGACTAAAGGTGCCCCCTCTCCTCTCTGGGGCTGCCCTGGCCCCAGGAGGCCATTCTCACCAGCTCACCACCAGGTATTTCCTGAGGGAGTTTTAGGTTGTTACACATGAAACAATGCGGGGTTGTGGCCTCACTGGGGCAGGGCCCCTCCTCATTTCTGAAATGCAGTTCTTATAAACAGCTTATAATTCTTAAACTCCAAGCCTATTGTTTTATTTTTCACAACAATTATAAATATACTAGAGGCCCAGTGCTTGAATTCATGCACAGTGGGGTCCCTCAGCCTGGCCTGCAGGATCAGGCCAAAACCAGCTCTTCAACATCCCCCAAGGGGTCCCGGATTATGAGAGGGCACAGGCCAGGCCAAGGGACTCCACCGGTGCATGATCGAGGCTGGGGAGGGACACAGGAGGTTGGCCAGCAGGGAGGGACCATGGGAGGGCTCCAGGGCGTGTCTAGCCTGGTTTGCTCAGTCCCCATCAGCCAGACCCCAGCAGCAAGCTAACCCACCAGGAGCGTCTGCCCCTGGTAGCCAGTCAGTGCACGTCATAGCAAGTGGTTGAGTGACCTTAGCATATCATTAGCATATTATGCTTTGATTGGTTGAATGGATGACTGGACAACCAGACACTTAGCATATTAAGCTTTTATTATATAGGATTATGTGATGACAGCCTAATGGCATCATCAGGAGATGGTTAGATAAACTGGAGAATTCTCTTCAGGGGCTAAAGAAATGAGTCTGTGGCCCTAGCCCAGCCGTGGGCAAACTACGGCCCACGGGCCGGATCCGGCCCGCTCGGCTGTTCTATCCGGCCCGCGGAGCCGAAAGAGTGGAGGGTTCTCTTGCTCTCCCCTCCACTCCTTCACCAGCAGCAGTGTTAACATGGCAATGTCGGGAAACACGGCCGCAGCTCCTTCTTCTGAGTCCAGTTTAAGAACCCATTGTGGCCCTCGAGTCAAAAAGTTTGCCCACCCCTGCCCTAGCCGGTTTGGCTCAATGGATAGAGCGTCAGCCTGTGGACCGAAATGTCCTGGGTTCAATTCTGGTCAAGGGCACATGCCCGGGTTGTGGACTTGATTACCCAGTAGGGGGCATACAGGAGGCAGCCAATCAATGATTCTCTCTCATCACTGATGTTTCTAACTCTCTCTCCTTTTCCCTTCCTCTCTAAAATCAATAAAAATATATTTAAAAAAAGAAAAAGAAGAGAGTTTGTGGATTCAGTTGGAACTCTGAATATGGATATTAAAAATGTCCACAATAAAACAGAGTTTTAAAACTGTAATTAGTATGTTTCCATATTTTGCTTTAAAACAGAGAAGAAAAAAACAACCACCTATATGTATGTCTATACATTTATGTGTCTGTATGGGAATAGAAAAGGGTATTTGCATTAAAAGTCTAGAAGGGTAGGCCAGAGAGCTGCGTGTGGTCCTGGGGAGAGCATGCAGGCCGGAAGGCAGTCCACCGAAGGGGCCAACGGGGCAGCTCACCACTGTGTCTGTTCTGATTTGTTTGTGCTCCTGCTTCACTGGTCGTGTATACGAAACCAAATGTGGGTGTTCTGAGTCCAAGTTTGTTGTCTCTCAAAGAACAAAGTTGTGGACAAACATGGTTAGTGGAACACAGTTTATCGAGAGCATCCATGCAAATTAAAGTCTGTTAGTCCATGCATGGAGGTCCACATGGCCATAGCCACGTGGGCACCAGGGAAGGTCAGGAATCCATTGCTGCAGGGGAGGAGAGAGAGAGAGAGAGAGAGAGAGAGAGAGAGAGAGAGAGAGAGAGAGGAAGAAAACATACCTTTAAATTTAGGGAGTGGATACAGTTTTGCTAGCTCCTGATTGGTCTTTTCAAAGAATTTTGTCTTAGCAACATCCTTAGAATTGGTTTATATGCCTTACTGCTTTGTGATTGGTTATCTGCATATTCTCTCTCTTAGTATTTAAAAGTTCATGCCTCTCACCTGTGTCCTTACCCACCCTCCCGCCACCTGCCTAGTTGGGTTCTTGGGTTACTTTCCTTCCCGTGGCCCTGCCCCTATCTGCCTAGCTTCCTTCTGTCTCCTCATATGTATACCACCCCTAGGAATAGGAATAGGGAGATGGAAGATTCCTGCTCTTTTTACTTTATTTACTTCTGTATTGATTGAATTGTCTTAGTGATAATTAAATGATTTTTAAAGTGATAAGAGCAATAGCAGTCTATCTGATTTAACTATACGTGAGCTATAGACGTGTTCAAACTTCATGGTATAAAGCAGTGGTACTCAACCTTCTGGCCCTTTAAATACAGTTCCTCATGTTGTGACCCAACCATAAAATTATTTTCGTTGCTACTTCATAACTGTAATGTTGCTACTGTTATGAATCGTAATGTAAATATCTGATATGCAGGAGGGTCTTAGGCGACCCCTGTGAAAGGGTCATTCGACCTCCAAAGGGGTCGCGATCCACAGGTTGAGAACCGCTGGTATAAAGTATAACACCCAAGTGAATGGCTTTCGTCCACGAGGCTTCCAGAGTCCAGCTCCCTATTGTGAGATGAAGTTAAGCCTCAGAGGTTTAGTAACTGCCCAAAGTCACAGAGCAAGTTAGTGGCAGAGCTCCATGAGCAATCAGGACCGATGCCGACTCCCAAGCCCTTCCGGTTGTTATTTCCCATGTGTGAGCACACGTGTGTGCACACCAGGGGGTACTTACACACTTTGTGCTGCTCTTGCAGTTCACTTAGCTTTAAAAGTACAAGATGCCAGTTACTAGAGTCAGCAGCATACGATAAATAAATATAGAAACTTCTACCACTATGGTAATCAGCTTAAAATAGCTTTCAAATGTCAAATATGAATTTAACTTGGAAAAATAAGAGTATGTCAATGAGAATGTTCTTGAATATCTTATGTTAGTTCCTTTAACAATGTAACTATACTATGTTAATGTTGTTTTCCCCTTTGGGTCTTCAGACAGATCCAAACTGATAAACCTCCTAATGGTGAAGGGCTCAGAAAGAATTAGGATAGAGGAATAAAAGGCTTCATTGACCTGGGGATACAAAGACAGGGCTGCTTAGATAAACAGATGACAGGGCTCAGAAGTTCTCCATGAAGACTCATGTACATAAAATATCAACACATTATCCCACAGCTAACAGCTAGGGCAATGGTCAAGACAGAAATGGAGAAAAGATTCCTTGGCAATGCAGCAGATTCCTTGTAGTTAATAAAATATAAAATATGTTAAATGGTAAAGTTCTGAAGGATGTGGGGGACTGATTGTAAAGGTCCCAATGCCTACCCCCCCCCTCCTTTCCACTGTGCTTTGAGTCAGCCTGCTCCGGGCCCTCCTTCCTCGGGCCTCCTGCCTTGAATCTGGACTGCCCTGTGCTTTGCTTTGGCCAGTAGACAGTGATGGAGGTGCCGGTGTGCCCATTCCCTAAGGTTGCCTCCTACTTAGGTGACAGCGGAGCTCTGTTCAGTCTCCCTTGAGGCCTCTCTGTGTCCCACCCCTTCCTCCTTGGGCCCCGGCAGGTGTTAATCCACATTTCACATGGAGTACTGGGAAGGAACAGGTGGTTCTCCAAAACCATGTGATTTGATGAGTCTGTAGGAAGGAGGGAAGGGTGTTTTTATCAAGGCCCACTGCATACAGGTCCTGTGCAGACTCTGATGTAGACACTTTTGTGATAGGAATAAGAAAAGGAAATGAAGGGTCCTTTAAATGACCCCCTAATTCCCTCCCTCCCCAGGTGATAGCTACTAAATAGAAAGCTGTGTGGGCTGAATGTGTCCCCCACCATACCCCCAACTCATGTTGAAGTCTTAATACTCAGGACCTCAGAATGTGACCATATTTGCAGATCGGGTCTTTGCATAGGAAAATAAATTGAAATGAGGTCTGTCGGTGGGGCCCTCATGCCATGTGGCTGGTGGCCTGTAAGAGGAGGAAGTTTGGACACAGACATGCACAGAGGGACAGCCATGTGGAGACACAGAGAGAAGATGGCCTTTTACACGCGCAGGAGAGAGGCCTGGAGAGAGTCTCCCTCACGGCCTGGGGGGAAGCAGCTCTCCTGCACCCTGACCGGGACTCACAGCCTCCAGAGCGGAGAGAAACAGGTGTCTGTGGTTTCCGCTCCGCTGTGGTGCTTTGTTAGGGCAGCCCTAGAAAACAAATACAAGTTTCCAGCTTGAAATACAACTCTGTGAATACAAAATGTATTCTCTTTTTACTGTATCATGATAAGGGACAAAACAAACAACAAACAAACAAAAAACAAGTTCCAGTTATTGAGAAGAAAAATATAGAGGAAAGAGAACGTTTAGGAAAATATACCCGTATGCATCTGTGAATGCCCTAAAGAGGGGAGGCCCTCTACCTTTCCTCAACCAGTACAGCCATTCCCACACCTCTTCTGCTTCCCCTACAGCCACTGCCCTGTTGCTACTAAGGTACATCTTCCCCCTAACTGCTCTCCCCTGGTGGCCTGATTGTCCCAAACTGCCTCTGCCTTGGCCCCCACCACCATGGCTTTGTCCAGAAGGAAATCAGACATCTGGAAGATGGCTAGTCGACCCGGTCTAATTAGCATATTACCCTTTTATTAGTATAGATAGATTATATAGGGGGGAGCCTTTTTCAGCAGGAGGAGATGCTCTTGGCAGACAAAAATACATAATCCCTATATCTGGACTGATAGCCAGCCATATGCACTATACTGCCAAACTGGTTATTAAAAAATTGAACCACTTTCTTACACCTTACACCAAACAGCTGTTGCCCTTAACCCCTCCTCAGTCCCCGCCTTAGGTTCTGCCTTCGTAGTTCACCCAGATTAGGTTCTGATTGATCGGTTTCTATGTCAGTCAGCGTCAAAAGCTCCGCCTCCTAGGCAGCCATTGGCTCCTCGCAGTTCACCCAGGTTTGGTTCTGATTGGTCGGTTTCTATGCCAGTCAGCATCAAAAGCTCTGCCTCCTAGGCAGCCATTGGCTCATCTGGGAAATCCAGAACAGCCCCGCCTTTACGTCAGCGCCAGCCCTTCAGTCATGCCCCCAGTCCACTACCAGGTGTATCTCTGGCCGATCTGAGAAGCAGCACCTCAGGTCTGTGCTGGTGGAAGTTTTGAATCCTCATGCCTGACCTAACCTTCTTATGGTGAGAGCTCCGTGAAGGCGAGCATTTGTCTTGTTCATTCTTAGTTCACTCATAGACTTTACCTATGTCTATGCATCTATGCTAGCACTGCATGGTGACCGGTCAAACAGTCATTTCCATCATCACAGTCACTGCCTTTATATATATACTAGAGGCCTGTTGCATGAAGAGATTTGTGCAATAGGCCTTCCTTCCCCTGGCTGCCGGCACCAGTTTTCCTCCGGCACCCGGGACCCAGGCCTTCACTCCAGCCATAGCAGAGAAGCCAAGCCTCTTCAGTCTTCAGTCATCTTTAGTCTTTAGTTGTCTTCAGTCTTCAGTCATCTTTATTGCTCGGGCAGAGCCTTCAGTCTTCACTCCGTGCCTGCATATGCAAATTAACCCCCATCTTTGGTGGGTTAATTTGCATACTCATCCTGATTGGCTGGTGGGCGTAGCAGAGTGACGCCAATTTGCATGTTTCTCTTTTATTAGTGTAGATATATATTAATATATTTTTATTTATTTCAAGAGGAAGAAAGTGGGAGAGAGAAACATCAGTGATGAGAGAGAATCATCAAACGGCTGCCTCCTGCATGTCCCACGCCCTGGCATGTGCCCTGACCCAGGGATGAACTGTGACCTCCTAGTTCATAGGTATGTGCTCAACCACTGAGCCACATGGGCCAGGCTGATTACTGTAAATTGATTGAAGTCTTCAATTCACAGAAGCAAAACTTAATTAGGAAGGGAAAGGGCATAAGAAAAAAGGAAATTTGTCCAGTTGACAAAGCAGTTGATCCAAGTGTGCACTTTAAATTCACAGCCCCTGCTCAGACCAGCCAGTGTTCACATTGTAAAGAATTTGTTTTTGAAAATCTTTATAAAGCCTTCCACTGTGACAGTGAAAGCCATCTGGTACTTAGAATTTATAAAATGTGCAGTTAAGAGATGCCAAGAGATTCCTCATGCAAGCAGATGGCACAATAACAGCTCTGTCTGTTTTTCTGGAATAAAAAATAGGGCTTTGAATAGCTTGAAACTTATGTGAATAAATTAAGCTAATCAATACTTCAGGGACATTACAATTTCAATAGTCAACTTGCCCACCTAAATAATTTTATAAATGTTTTCATTTGGAGAAGAAAAACCAAAAGGGCAGACACTGGTTCCTTTGATTGCTTCATGTTTGTATTTAATGCTTCTAAGGAAAACAAGGCCAGTGACCTTCTCTGTGGGAAAAAGTGTTATATGGGTTCAAAGGAGAAGTGGGTTGTGAAATATCTTTTAAGTAGGAAAACCCCACATCAAATAGGTTGTAGAGTTTTATTACTGTGCTAAAGAGAAGACAACATGTCTGAGTGACATTTTATGAATAATGCACTTGAAAATGCAGGTAATGTCTTTACCTCTGCAGACATGTTTCTCATAAACCCAAGTTCAACACCTACAGTGTTGTGTTAGTGCTGCCTGTTCTACCCTCGTCTTGATTCCTGTAAGTTTTCTGTGTAACAACAGGACTTTTGTAATTCCCTTTACTTTCTGTATTGTTTTTATTTTCATTAAAATTCAAATAAGGTACTCATTAGATAAAGTAATTTTGTTAAGAGCAAATGTTCTGCTTGGATCTTTTCTTTTCCCTTAGTACGTAAAATGTGCTTCTACCATACAAGTGAATTTCCTCTGTAATTAGACATGAATAGCTTTGGAGAACAAATATAGTCTGCTTTTGAAGGCCAGATCTCTTGAGGTGCAGGGGACAATCTTGTCACTAAAAAATGTGTTTCTCGGCTACACAAGCTGTTGAATTTCTTTCCCAATTAGAAGTGAATGGTTTTCCAGAATAACAAGGGGGAAACTTGTCTTCCACTTTGCTGGCGTTGGTTTTTCTTGGGGTGGAATGGGACTAGTCTTTCCCCTCTTATCCTCTCTCTGAGCAACAGAACACACAGGACTCTGTTTTATAGGTAGGTCGAAATCCCAGGTGAATTCTCGACCCCAGTGAATTCTCCATCTTCTTGGCCAGGACTGGACTCCACGGTGGATGGGATACCAGGTTAGACCACCCAGCTAGCAGGTAGTGCTATTGAAGCAGGAGAGGCCAAAAATTATAAACACAACAAGGAAGTTGAAAATGCCATTGCTTTGTGGGGAGGAAGAGAACCATTGGTGGGAGAGTCTCTCTAACAATACCCTGGGGTATTGTTAACCCTGATTTCCTCTGGGCCATTGGCAAAAAGAAGTGGTATCTGGACAGAAGGGCCTCTCAAAGTGAAATAGTTAAATGCTTGAGGTGCCAGGTAGCAAACTGAGTTTCTAGATTTTAGGAAAGCAAAGGAGGAAATAAAGCCTACTTCTCGGAACCTGAGTGGCAGCCAGTGAGACACAGTCACTGTCAGGACGGTTCTGCAAAATTATGCTAATATTACTGGGTTGTAGGGCGGGAGTGGAGGGTTGGGGGTGAGGAGGGGTTGGGAGGGGGGCCCAGGGTTGGTTCCAACAGGAAGTTTGATGAGGAACTTGACTGGCTAGATAGCCAAACAATGCTGGAGACAGTCATTGCCAACTAAATTTTTTTTTAACAGTCTGAATGTTGTTTTATTTTTTTTAATTAAATCTTTATTGTTCAGATTATTACAGTTGTTCCTCTTTTTCCCCCCCATAGCTCCCCTCCACCCGGTACCCACCCCACCCTCCGCCATCACACCCCCCCCCGCCCCCCCGCCACTGTCCTCATCCATAGGTGGATGATTTTTGTCCAGTCTCTTCCCGCATCCTTCACACCCTTTTCCCCCCAAAGAATAGTCAGTCCACTCCCTTTCTATGCCCCTGATTCTATTATAATCACCAGTTTATTCTGTTCATCAGATTATTTATTCACTTGATTTTGAGATTCACTTGTTGATAGATGTGTATTTGTTGTTCATAATTTGTATCTTTACCTTTTTCTTCTTCCTCCTCTTCTTAAAGAATACCTTTCAGCATTTCATAGAATGCTGGCTTGGTGGTGATGAACTCCTTTAGCTTTTCCTTATCTGTGAAGCTCTTTATCTGACCTTCAATTCTGAATGATAGCTTTGCTGGATAAAGTACTCTTGGTTGTAGTTTCTTGGCATTCATCACTTTGAATATTTCTTGCCACTCCCTTCTGGCCTGCAAAGTTTCTGTTGAGAAATCAGCTGACAGTCGTATGGGTACTCCCTTGTAGGTAACTGACTTTCTTTCTCTTGCTGCTTTTAAGATTCTCTCTTTGTCTTTTACTCTTGGCATATTAATTATGATGTGTCTTGGTGTGGTCCTCTTTGGATTCCTTTTGTTTGGGGTTCTCTGCGCTTCCTGGACTTGTAAGTCTATTTCTTTCACCAGGTAGGGGAAGTTTTCTGTCATTATTTCTTCAAATAGGTTTTCAATAGCTTGCTCTACCTCTTCTCTGGCACCCCTATAATTCTGATGTTGGTGCACTTGAAGCTGTCCCAGAGGCTCCTTACACTATCTTCATGTTTTTGGATTCTTTTTTCATTTTGTTTCCCCCGTTGGGTGTTTTTTGCTTCTTCGTATTTCAAATCTTTGACTTGATTCTTGCGATCCTCTAGTCTGCTTTTGGAACTCTGCACAATATCCTTTATTTCAGTCAGTGTATGCTTAATTTCTAGTTGGTCCTTTTTCATAACCTCAAGGGTCTCACTAGATTTCTTGAGGGTCTCACTACATTTATCGGCGGTCTCACCAGACTTTTTGAGGGTCTTACTAAATTTATCGGCGGTTTCTAGAAAATTCTTGAAAAACCTTAGAAGTGTGGTTTTGAACTCTATATCCAGTAGTTTGCTTTCCTCCATTTCTGTCATTTGTTACCTGTTTCTTTGTCTCCACATTTTTAATGCTTCCCTGTGTTGATAGAGTGGCTTTCTGTGCTAGGTGTCCTATAGGGCCCAGTTGTTCAGCCTCCCCAATTACCTGAGGTGGGCACTCTTGGTCCACCCCCTTGTGGTCTTTGTGCACAGTCTTGTTGTAGTTAAGCCTTGATTGTTGTAGGTATCACTGGGAGGAATGGACCTCCAGGCCAATTGGCTGTGAGAATCAGTTGTGTCTTCAGTGGGAGAACTTCTGTGCTGGAAACACCCCTCTGGGGCAAAACTTGCTTCAGTGGGGCTTTGGTGCTTACTGAGTCTGCCCCCTGAGTGTGTCCTTTATGGATCCGAGGAGCTGCAATCTGGATGGTCCCACTCTGACCACCGGGAAGACTGGCTCCTGGATCTCTAAGGAGGTGCTAATCTAGCCTCTGCCTGAGGCTACCCAGCAGGAGCTCAGCTGTGAAGCAATGCAAGTTGCCCTGGGGCCTTGGGCCAGCTGCAAGTTTGTTAGGTAATTTTCAGATTGCATAGGACCAGGCCTTTCATATGCAAAAGCCGGCACACAGTTTGGGCGGGGCGGGGGTCCCAGGGGATCAACAGGGCAGAGCAAGCAGCTATGGCTGCCTTCAGAGGCCCCACTTCTCAATGTCCCAGCAATTGCTGCAAGCACCTCTGAGAGAAAGCTGCCCTCGAGTTCTGACTGATGCCAGACAGTCCAGTTTCTCCCATATGAGTCTGGGTCCCCAGAGACTCAGCCGGAGCTGGAGCTCAGAGCTTGAGACTCTCTACCGATTGAAAAAGACAACCGTGTCCTCAGCCGCCAGACCTCTCCCAGTGCACCTCCATACCTCTGTACTTAACTTCTGCACCGCAGCTCCTCTAAGTCTCGGTATGCTTTTCTCTTTCCTTCTAGTTGTAGAATTTCCACTTAGCCACCCTTCCTGTGGTTCTGGATGATGTCCGTTCCATCTTTTAGTTGTATTCTTGAAGTGGTTGTGCTAAGCAGCAATCTCCGGTGTTTACCTATGCCGCCATCTTGGTTTTTCGCCAACTAAATCTTATCCTCAAATCTCCCCACTAGTGTGTGTGAGAGGTAGTCTCTGAGCTTCTGAGAGTACAGCAGCAGACTGTTGGAACAGATTTAAATATTTATTTTCACAAGACCAATACTTCAGAACATACAGTCAAAAGCCATTGCCCCACAATTATCCACATTCCTCACAAGGAGTTAGTGTCTACAATATATGCTAACATATGTTAGTTATTTTCATTAATCTCTGCTTTTATTATCTTCCACCAATTTGCTTCCTTTGGACTTTGGGGAATAAAAAAAATTGACCAAATATTGAGTTGTTGTTCTCTCTATCTGCAAATTAAGCCATGGTCGTGCTCTTTTCCCAATTTGTTAAACCATACTTTCTAGTTTGTAAGGATTTTTATCTCATTTCATATTTACTACTGTAAGCTTAGGTGATGAAGATATGGTTATGAGCAATATCCCCCAGTGTTATCCACAAAGAAATGGACTCAGATAGCTGGACTAATTTTCCCCAGATCATATGGACTCCAGGTCTTCTAGCTCCAAGTTTAACCCTCTTTCTCACCCTCCCTCATCTTGAAGGGAGGATTTGCAAGTTCAAGATTTGTTTCTACTTCCTCTTCTCCTTCCCCTCCCCCCATCCATTTTTCTTTCAAGGAAGAAGTTTTCCCAAGAAAATGCCAAAAGGATATCAGGGTTTTTACCTTAAAAAAAACACACACAAAAAAAAACCCAAAAAACCTTGATGTTCTTACCGTTTCACAGGAAAGTTGAAGTCTAAGTTGTAGTAAGTACTACTGGAGTCAAGACACTTCCTTCTCCTCCTTGTTCTGAATCTCCAATCCTCCTTCCTTTCCTCTATAATTGCTCTGTCATCCTCTTTGTTTCCATCCTCATCCTTATTCTCCTTCTCATCATTATTATCATCACCATCATCCTCATCATGTGGTACCAGATTCCTTGTTTGATTGGCACTTAGCATTCTACTACAAATAATCTATCTTTGAGAAGCTCTCTCTGGTTATAATAATGTTCAATTTCAGAGTGCATTAATGAATGCAATTGTACCTAAATTAAAGTGGCTCATGCAAAATTGAATTGAGGAACAAGATAGTAATTTTTTTTGGCTTAAACTATACCTTTCGCTCAAAGTACCCACAATTATGTTTGGATGTTTCACTCTCTCTGGGCTAAAAAAAAAAAAAAAGAAAAGAAAAGAAAAGAAAAAATTGCAGGTAAATAATGTTGCCCCCTAGCCACTTCTGCAGCTTCTATGTGTATTCTTATAGGAACCAGAAAAGGGAACAAATATGGACCCTCGGGGCCAGTGACTATTTTGAGGAAACTGCAGATGAAAGCTTTGTACTTGCTCAGAGTTGGCAAATAATTCATTTTGGAATAAAGACTTAGACAAAGAGAGATGAGGTCTAAACAGTTACAGATTTTGAAAATAGAACTTTTAAATAAAATAGAACTGAAAATAGAACATCAATTCAGTGGACCATTATCAAAGCATACTAAAGTTATTGTAGTAATATAGAAAAAAATTATGGTGGATTCAAGAGAAAAGACTCAATGCAAAATGGTATATATTTGATGAGGACTATAGCACAAGAGAATGCATGGGATTATTTGATCAATTGTGTAGGATGATGGGTTCTAATTTTATTGTAGTGTCTTTAGAGAACATGGCCTGCATGAAGCCTAGTATCTGATATTTGTTGAGACCTGCACTGGTTTTATTAAATGGGCAATTTTTATAAATATTCTCTATGTGCTTGGAAAGAACATGCATTTTTTACGGAATGCAGAGTTTTATATCTGGCTGTTTGATTGAGCTTGTTGTGTTCAAATCTTCACTAATCTTTGGTGTGCTTGATATATTACATTAAGAGGTGCATTGAAATCTCCCATTATAATTGTAGATTTGTTCTGACTCTTTAAGTTCTATTAATTTTTGCTTTCTTTATTTTGGGGCTCTATAATTAAATACATACATGTTTAGGGCCACCATATTTTCTTGATGAGCTGTTCTTTTCATCATTAGGTATTTTGTCTCTTTAGACCTAGTAAATTTTTTTGGCTTAAACTGTATTTGTCTGATATAAAGATAGCTATACCAATTTTGTTAGTATTTGCTTGACATAACTTTCCTATTTTTTGCTTTCAGTCTTTTCACAATTTCATGTTTTAGATGTGTCTACTGTAAATAAGATACAGCTGAGTCTTCTAACTGGTGAATTTGGTTGATTTACATTTCTAAATTACAGATAGATTAGGACCATGTTTTTGGGTTTATATTCTTGTGCTCTTTATTTAAATTAATTGTTCTGTTTTTTCTCCTTTCGGAAAGGTGGGAGTGTAAGCTGTTGATTTGATCTTCCTTCTTTTCTAAAATAGACATTAAAAACCGCAGGATTCCCCCCAAACTCTGTTCTAACTATATCCTATACATTTTGATATTTTGTGTTTTCATTTTCATTCAGTTCAAAATATTTATGATAAAGGATTTGTACCAAAAATATATAAAGAACTCTTATAACTCAATAATGATAAGCCACACAATCCAAATGAAAAATGAGCAAAGAATTTAAATATAAGATGTAAGAATGGATAATAAGAACTTTGAAACGTGTTCAACATCACTATTCATTGGGAAAGTGCACATTGGGCCACAGTGCTACCATCTGACATGTACTAGGAGGGCCATAAACAAATGAGAGTCAGTAGCAAGGGCTGTGACGATTTGGAGACATTTAAAGGAATACAGTCACTTTGGGAAACAGTTTGGCAATTTCTTAAAAAAGTTAAATACAAATTGCTATACAATAGCAATTTTACTCCTTGGACATGAAAAGACATGTCCACAAAGACTTGAATGTGAGTGTTCAGAGCAGCATTATTTGTAAAACTCAAAGTGGAACAACCCAAATGTCCATCAGCGGTTGAACGAGTATAGAAAATTCGGCATATTAGCATAGTGGAATATTGCTGAGCAGGAAGGAAGGAAGTACTATTACATGCTGTAACATGGATGAACCTCCAAAAATTATGTGAAGCTTAAAAAGAAGCAAGACAGAAAATACTATATATATGTGGAAGAAGAAGATGGTGGCAGAGTAGGTGGAAGTTACACTCACCTCCTCCCAGGCCTGAATTGTAATTCCATCTAAATTATAGAGCAATCCACCTGAATAACCAACTGAAGACCAGCTGAACAGAAGTCTTATAACCAAGGATTTACTAAGGAAGCCACATCGAGACTGGTGAGAAAGTGGGGGGTGGGGGGTGAGAGTAAAAAGGGCTGGTCCATTCCCAGGTGCTGCAGCTGGGAAGCAGATGGATATCTCAGTCACAATAGTCCTCCCTGAGAAACATGTGGGGTTCCACCCGCTGCTGGGTTCCCAGTCCAGAGCAACAGAGCCCAGAAGAGGCTGTAAAACCTCTGTTTGGCAGGGAGAGATGAGAGTCTATGTGAAGCCAGGTGCCCTCTTAAAGGGAAAATGCACAAAATCTCATTCACAGCCACTCACTTACCCTGGGATCCATGGAGGCAGGGTGGCTCAGAATAGACTAGAGTCTTGTGAAGACAGACTGGGTTGTGTGGCTCTGAGAAGAGAGCTGAAGGGACAGCCACCAGGGTCCCTGTGCTGAGACCCTCTTCTGTGGGCATGCTGGCACTGCCCACAGATACCATCTTGCCTGGGTTGAGCACTCTCTTTCAAATTGCACCAGCCTGGGTGGACTGCACAAGCCCCATCCTCCTGAGCCCCCTGTCAGCCTTCCTGGTAGAGCTCATGCCCAATGGAGGAATCTGCTGCTTGGGCCTGTGGCATAGACTTTTCTGAACAAACTCAGGGAGAATCAGAGACAGAGTTGTGTGGCTCTGGGGCAGAGACCACTGCCCTTTCCCCACTGCACAACAAAGGAGCTGTGTGGGGTGTCCTACCTCCCTGTCCCCACTGACAGGAGTAGCTGAACTGAGCACCACTACCACATACCCAGGAGAGCCCCACTTCCTGCAGACCAGAGGAGATCCATGAGCCCCACCAGGAGAGAACCATTAGTGTCACTCTCCAAACCCCAGGTGGCTCCCCTTCTGAGCTTGCACTTAGGGAGTATTGTCAATGAGCTGTGCCACCCTGGTCCCTGGCACAGAAGGCTACAGTGGGCTTGGGAAGACTCTAGGAAAAACTGAATGGTGGGGCTACGGGGCAGAACTAATTTCCCCCCAAATCCTGCACCATTTCTACCTTCTTATGCAGAGCCCTCCCTTCACAAGGTCAACTCTTGGTCTGTTTGGACCTGATGAACACTGCTGGCCTCACCCTGATGACCCCATGAGACCCTGCTCCACCACAAAGGTCCACAGGCACACAACAGGTGGCAGTTGACCTTAGAGTACTCTGAGACTGTTGTTGAGTGGCCTCAAACCCAGCACTGATGCTGAATTTGAATCTGTATCAATATGGCGAACACCACTAGCCCCTACCTCCTGACTCACTAGAACCTCCCTATGCAACTCCTGTACTATCAGAGGCTCTTTCAATGACAACTTAGCAGGTAGCTAATAGGTGCAGGTGGATCTCAGGAAGACTTGGGCCTTTTGCTGACCTGCCCCTGGGCTCAATGCTGGTGGAAACCAATTTGGTGTGTATCTAGGCCTCTCCCAACACACCAAGAGGCAGTTACAAATTGTGAGTTGCTTAATAGCTTAAAATAGGCAGCCCAGGATTGGTAACAAGCAGCACCTGACATTGACTAACACTGGCACTAGATCCCCTTCTAAGGGGCCCCAGAACAAACACAACCAGTGATTCCGACCACATGAGAGTATGACCCCATTAACTCCACAAGTGACACACACAAAGGGAGATATCAGCAGACACCAGAACCTATTTGGGCAAATTCAGCTTTGTGGAGTCAACCCCCCACACAGAAGCTTATACATTGTGCTCAGGGTCAATCCTCATAGACAGCCAGAGAGGTAATTCAGCTCACAGATAGGCCAACAATAATCAAGACTCAGCTACAATAGGAAGGCTCACATGACATACACAAGGGACATTCTTGGAGCACCTACCTCAGCCAATAAGGAAGACTGCCCTTTTGAGCCCCACAGGACACCTACTACATAAGGCTACCATACCAAGGCAGACAGCCAAAATGGGGAGACAAAGAAACATGTCTCAAATTAAAGAACAGGAGAAATCCCCAGAAAAAGAACAAAATAAAGTGGAGACAAACAAGTTACCAGGTTCAGAGTTCAAAACAATAGTTGTAAGGATGCTCAAGAAACGTAGTGAAAACTTATACAGCATAAGAAAGGACATAGATGCCATAAAAAAGAACCAGTCGGAAATGAAGAATACAATATCTGAAATGAAGAATACACAAGAAGGAATTAACTGAAGGTTAGATGAAGCAGAAGTTTGGAACAGTGATTTGTCAGCAGAAAACACCCATCAGAGATGAAAAAAAGAAAAAAATTTAATGAGGATAGTCTAAGGCAGTGGTCGGCAAACTGTGGCTCGCGAGCCACATGCGGCTTTTTGGCCCCTGGAGTGTGGCACTTCCACAGAATACTACATGTGGGCGTGCATGTACAGTGCAATTGAAACTTTGTGGCCCATGCGCAGAAGTTGGTATTTTGTGGAAGTGCCACACTCAAGGGTCCAAAGAGCTGCATATGGCCCCGCGAGCCACAGTTTGCCAACCACTGGTCTAAGGGACCTTTGAGACAACATGAAGCATAACAGCATCTGCATCATAGGGGTACCAGAAGGGGAAGAAAGAGAACAAGGAATTGAGAAACTATTTGAAGAAATAATAAATGAAAACTTCCCTATCCTGGTGAAGGAAACAGGTTCAGGAAGTATAGAGAGTCCTCAACAAGATCAACCCAAAGAAGCCCAACCCAAGACATATCAAAAGCAGCAAGAAAAAGACAGTTACCTACAAGAGAGCTCCCATAAGACTGTCAGCTAATTTTTCAAAAGAAACATTTCAGAAAGGTATGGCATGAAATATTCAGTGATGAAACCAAGAGCCTACAACCAAGACTACTCTACCTAGCAAGGCTATCATTTAAAAATTGAGTGAGATATAAAGAGCTTCTGAGACAAGAAAAAGCTAAAGGAGCTTATTACCCCCAAACCAGTATTGCATAAAATGGTAAAGGATCTTCTAGAAGAAGAAGAAGAAGAAAAGAAATCTATAAAGAATAAAATGGCAATAAATACATGCCTATCAATAATCACTTTAAATGTAAATAGACTAAATACTCCAAATTAAAAGACATAGGGCAGCTGACTGAATAAGAAAATAAGACCAATATATATATGCTATCTATAAGAGACCCACCTCAGAATGAAAGGTACACACAGACTCAAAGGAAAGGGATGGAAAAGGATATATCATGCAGATGCAAATGAAAAAAAATGCTGAGGTAGAAACACTTATATCACAGAAAATAGACTTTAAAATGAAGTCTATAATAAGAAACAAAGAAGGACATTACATAATGATAAAGGGATCTATCCAAGAAGTGGATATAACACTTGTAAACATTTGTTCACCCAACACAGGAGCACCCAAATATATAAAGCAAATATTGATGAACATAAAGGGACAGATCATTAGTAATACAGTCAGAGTAGGAGACTTTAACAGACCATTGACACCAATAGATAAACCTTCCAAACAAAAGGTCAACAAGGAAACAGTAGCCTGAAATGACACACTATACCAGATGGCTTTAATTCATATTTTCACAGCATTTCACCCTAAAGCAGCAGAATACACATTATTTTCAAGAGCACAGAGAACATTTTATAGGATGGACCACATGTTAGGACACAAAACAAATCTCAATAAGTTTAAGAAGGTTGCAATCATTTCAAGTGTCTGCTCTGACCACAATTGTATGAAACCAAAAATCAATTACAAGAACACACAAACACATGAAGGCTAAATGACATGCTACTAAACAAAGAATGAGTTAACAATGAAGTCAAAAAAGTTACCTTGAAACAAATAAAAATAAATACACAACAACTCAAAATCTCTGAGACACAGTGATGGCAGTCCTAAGAAAGAAATTCATAGCATTACAGACCTATCTCAAGAAGCAAGAAAAATCTCAAATAAACAATCTAACCTTACCTCTACAGGAACTAGAAATTTAAAAAAAAAAAAAAACCAAAGTGAGTAGAAAAGAGGAAATAATAAAGACTAGAGAGGAGCCCACTGGCGTGGCTCAGTGGTTGAGCATCGACCTATGAACCAGGAGATCGTGGTTTGTTTTCAGGTCAGGGCATATGCCCAGGTTGCAGGCTCAATGCCCAGTAGGAGGTGTGCAGGAAGCAGCCTATCAGTGATTCTCCATCATCATTGATGTTTCTATCTCTCTCTCCCTCTCTCCCTCTCCCTTCCTCTCTGAAATCAATAAAAATATTTTTTTTAAAAAAGACTAGAGGGGAAATAAATGACATAGAGACTAAAAAAAAAATACAAAAGATTAGTGAAACAAGGGCTGATTATTTAAAAAGATAAACAATATTAACAAACCTTTAACCAAGCTCAAAAAGGAAAAAAAGAGAGAGGACTCAAATAAAATCAGAAATTAAAGAGAAGTGATAATGGCATCACAGATACAAAGGATTGTAAGACAATATTATGAACAATTATGCCAACAAATGAGACAATCTGGATGAAATGGGTAAATTCCAAAAAACACAATTTTCAATAAAAGAATGAGGAAGAATAAGATATCTGAATAGACCAATTACAACTAATGAAATCAAAGCAGTATTCAAAACACTCCCAGCAAACAAAAGTCCTGGACTAGGTGGCTTCACAGATTAATTTTACCAAACATTCAAAGAAGACCTAAAACAGATACTTCTCATACTATTCCAAAAATTTCAAGTTTAGAGAGGACTCCCAAGCTCATTCCAAAAAAAGGTAAAGACACTACAAAGAAAGAAATATATATAGGCCAATATCCCTGATAAACATAGATGCAAAAATACTCAACAAAGTATTAGCAAACTGAATCCAGCAATACATTAAAAAGATCATACACCATGATCAAGTGGGATTTATTCCCGGGATGCAAAGTTGATACAATATCTGAAAATCAATTAATGTGACATGCTACATAAACAAAATGAATGATAAAAATCACATGATCATATCAAGAGATGAAAAAAAGCATTTGACAAAATCCAGCACCCATTTATGATAAAAATTCTCATCATAACTCAACATTTTAAAGGTCATATATGAAAAACCCACAGCTGACCTCATACTCAATGGGGAAAAACTAAAAATGTTTCCCTTAAGATCAGATATAAGACAGGGATGCCCGCTTTCACCATTCTTATTCAACATGGTACTGGAAGTCCTAGCTACAGCAACCAGACAAGAAGAAAAAATAAAAGGCATTCAAATTGGAAAGGAAGAAATAACCTCTCATTATCTGCAGATGACATTATACTATATATAGGGAATCCTAAAGACTCCACCAAAAAACAAGACAAAACAAAAAAAACTACTAGAATGGATAAATGAATTCAGTAAAGTAGCAGGATAGAAAATTAACATTCAAAAATTGGTTGTATTTTTATATAACAATAATGAACTATCAGAAAGGGAAACCAAGAAAACAACCCCATTTACAATTCCATAAAAAATACCTGGGAATAAATTTAATCAAGGATGTAAAAGACATGAACTCAGAAAATTATATGGCACTGAAGAAAGAAATAGAAGAAGATACAAATATACCATGTTCCTGGATAGAAAAAATTAATATCATTAATATGTTCATACTACCCAAGGCAATCTATAGAGTCAACACAATTCCTGTCAAAATACCAATGGTGTATTTCACAGAACTAGAAACAGTCCAAAAATGTATATGGAACCATATAAGAAAACCCTGAATAGCTCAGCAGTATTGAGAAAGAAGAACAAAGTTGGAGGTTTCCTGCTACCTGTTATCAGACTATACTATAGGGACATAGTAATCAAAACATCATGGTACTGGCATAAAAACAGACATATAGACCAATGGAACAGACTAGAGAGCCCAGAAATAACCCCACACCTATGTGGTCAATTAATATTTGACAACGGAGGCAAGAACATAGAATGGGGTAAAGATGATCAATAAATGGTGTTGTAAATACTGGACAGATACATGCAAAAAAAATAAAACTAGATCACCTCTTCACACCATATTTAAGAATAAACTAAAAATGAATTAAAAACCTAAATGTAAGACTCAAAACCATAAAAATCCTAAAAGAAAACATAGGCAGTATCTCGGACATTTCTATAGCAATATTTTTTCTGATATATCTCCTTGGGCAAGGGAAACAAATGATAAAATAAATGAATGGGACTACAGCAAACTAAAATATTTTTGCACAGCAAAGAAAACCAACAAAGGGAAGAGATAACCTAAATGGGAGAGCATGTTCACCAATGATACATCTGATAAGTGGTTAATATGCAAAATTTATAAAGAACACTTACAACTCAACACCAAAAAAAACCCAAAAAGTAAACAAACAAACAATACAATTAAGAAATGGGCGAGGAACCTGAGCAAATACTTCCCCAAAGAGAACATACAGATGGCCACTAGACATATGAAAAGATGCTTGATGGCAGAGAAATGCAAATTAAAACCACAATGAGATTAAAACCATAAAGCAAATTAAAATCACCTCACACCTGTCAGAATAGCTATCATGAATAAATCCACAAATGATAAGTGTTGGTGAGGATGTGGAGAAAAGGGAACCCTCATGCACTGTTGGTGAGAATGCAGACTGGTGCAGCCACTGTGGAAAACGGTATGGAGTTTCCTAAAAAAATTAAAAATGGAACTGTCTTATGATCCAGCGATTCCACTTCTGGAGATTTGTCCAAAGAAACTTAAAACACTTATTTTATTGGAAAGAATTATGTTCATTGCAGTATTTTTTATAATAGCCAAAACATGAAAGCAACCTAAGTGACCATCAATAGATGAGTGGACCATAAAATAGAATGAAATCTTACCATTTACGACAGTATGGATGGACCTAGAGGGTATTATGCTCAGTAAAACAAGTCAGAGGAAAACAAATACCATATGGTTTCAATTATATGTGGATTCTAAAGGACAAAATAAATGAATAAAATTGCAACAGATGCATGGACACAGAGAGTGAACTGGTTGTTGCCAGAAGGGAGGGACATTGGGGGACTGGGTGAAAGAGGTGAAGGGATTAAGAAGTTAAAATTGGTAGTGACAACATAGTCATGGAGATGTAAGTAAAACATACTGGTAGGGAATATAATCAATAATATTGTGATAACTATGGCACCAATTGATGGCAATACTATGTAAAGTATATGATTGTCTAAACACTAAGCTGTAAAACTGACACCAATACAAAATAAAGTTGGAAGAAAAAAAAAGAATGCATTTTTAAAAATCTAAAAATGTACTTCAATACATGTTTTAAAAAACACTGTATATTTTATGATTCCATTTATAGGGAATTCCCATGAAAAGCAAGATTATAGAGACACAAAGCAGATCGCTGGTTTCCTGAGCTGGGAGTGGGAATGAGGATTGACTATAAGTGAGCATAAGGGAGATTTTGGGGTGATGGACATGTTCTAAAATTGGATTATGGTGATAATTACACAACGCTGTAAATTTACTAATGATCATTGAATTGTCTACTTAAAATGGATGAGTTTCACAGTATGTAAATTGAACCTCAATAAAACAACTCTAAAAATAGGCCTCCCCGGGAAAACTAGTTTAGTTCCCTAAACTAGTTCTGAGTTTTTTGGCAATTATTTTCAATATTCTAAGCCTAGGTAACCAATATTATATTCAAGACTTGTTCATGGAAATTCAAAAATTAAATGTGTCCCCAAAGCACTCAAGATGAACACACAGCAGTCCTCAATATTTAACGTCATGGCCATTCTGGAAAGAAAGAGTCCAAGTTCAGTGCTATCAGTGTTTCTGGCTGCCTTCCAGGAGGGAGGCTGGAGTGAGCTTTGCCCTGGGTGACACTCTTCCTTGTCACTGATTAACCAGCTTTGTAGGAAGGCTGCTCCACCAACATCCTGCTCTGCCTGGAGTTGATACCTGGCCAAGCGTCGGTGAGCAGGAAACATGTCCTCTCGCTACCACCAAGCTGCCAGTGACAGCTACCTGGAACTTCTGAAAGAGGCGACCAGGAGGGATCTGAACCTCTCTGATGAGGATGGCATGACGCCCACACTCCTGGCCGCCTACCACGGGAACCTGGAAGCCCTGGAGATCATCTGCAGCAGAGGGTGAGTGCAGCCTGGAGCTTCCCCTGGAAACTGTTTCCGCAGGGTTTGGCAGACCAGCAGCAAGAGCAGGGAATTCAGTGAAAATACTTTACCCTCCTTCTAGACTAAATAATTGTCTTTCTGGAGAAAGGGGGAACATTGCCTGGAGATGCTCTCTTTACTCACTGAGAACTGGCAACGTGGGGCAGGCTCGTCCTCTGTGAGCCGCGTACAGGGGCGAAACCCTGAACTCTAAGGCTTGTTATCACCCTCATGGGGAAGATATTTTAATTCTGTGCCTTAAAAAAATGTTGTCCATAATATAAATGGTTGCCCCTTTGAAAAAGAGATCACTGTTTTACTTGGTTTTAAGATGTCAACCCTGACTGGAACCAATGATGTCATTTTATTTCTTTTTATCTCTGCCATTAAAATCCCATAGCCTTCTGTTAACTCTTAATCCTAGGGCGGGTCCATGATTCTTAGATGAAGTTGCTGACTTTACAAGCTGTAAAAGAGACCTTAAGTCTGTCTTACCTTCATCACCTCTCTGGCAGTAAGACACATCCATGCACACCCCCTCCCTCCTCCCTACAGATTCTAGCTCAGAGCCAGCTAGCTCTTTTCTTCTGCATGTTAACAGAGGGGCCAGGCTGTGTTGGCAACCATAACCCAAGGAGGGTAAAGAAAGAAAAAAGTGTGAACAAAGGAGCCCAATGAGTTTATTTCAATTCAACACTTGTTTATTTATACATGTCAGCTATGTGTCAGCCATTCTGCTAGCTGCTGGGGATGCTGCAGTCAACAAGAGACACATATTGTCCTCATGGTGATCGGGTTTGAGAGAGGAAGACAGAAATTAAGTCATGTATGATATGTGCTACAAAGGGGGTGAGCAAAGGCTTTTCTGGAGCATTTCAGTTGGGATTTGAAGGATGAGAAGGAGTTGGCCAAATGAAGGTGGGAGGAGGAGTGTTTCCACGTGAGCACTGTGCACTCTCGGAACTGAAGAAGTTGAGTATGGCTGGTCATGGCTTGAGTGAGAGAGGCCAAGTTGTAAGAGACAAGAGCAGATCACAGAGCCTTGTAAACTCTGTGCGGGGCACGGGCAGCATTGCCATGGATCTGCACAGGGCCGCACTGGGTAGATTTGTGTTTGCCAGATTTGCTCAGGCAGGTGTGCAGCCATAAGAGAGAAAGCCTGGACTCTCTTACTGGTCTAGATGAGAGATGAGCAAGGGTAGAGCAGTGCTAATGGGAGATATGAATGGATTTGATGGCAGTTTAAATGTACAACTCATTATGATTGACTGGATGTTGGGCAGGTGGATAAAGGAGCAGGAGGATCAAGGCCCCAGGTTCTGGCTTCAACATCTTGGGAGTGTTGGCTCCCTTTATTGAAGTAGGGCACTTTAGGAAAAGTTAGAAGAACCAAAGGCAGTGGGCAGAGTTTCTGAGTTGAGAACTGAATGAGGAAGTCAGTGGAATGGCGCTTTCCCATCCCTTCTGCTGATGACACTTTGCCCCACCCCCATCAATCAGTGTTCTCCGGATCATAACACCCTGCCAGCTCTCCCCTCTCCCAAACTTTCTCTACTCAGAGTGTTCCACCTCTGCTCCAAACGCATGATGGCAGCTCCTTCACAACTGTGGAAGCCCTTGCTCCCTTTGAGGTCCAATTTAAATGGCAACGGCAATGCCTAGGTTCTCTCTCTCTCTCTCTCTCTCTCTCTCTCTCTCTCTCTCTCTCTCTTTCTCCCTTCCCCCCTCCCATCCACCCTCCCTCCCTCTCTCCCTATCAATCTTTGTCTCTCTCCTTTGGTATGCCTAAAACATTAGCTTATGCTTATTATTCTGCTGGTCTTTATTTATGACAAATGTAACTTAAGCTGAACCCAGAAAATAAACCATATATATGCACACAAATTATAAAAGAAAAATGTTGTATAATGTCATGCTATTAACAGTTGTATGTTGTATATCCTATATAATAAAGAGGTAATATGCAAATTAACCATCACACCCTCGCACAAGATGGCTGCCCCCATGTAGTCACAAGATGGCCAGCAGGGGAGGGCAGTTAGGGGTGATCGGGCCGGCAGGTGAGTAGATAGGCCTTGATCAGGCTGGCAGGAGAGTGGTTAGGGGGTGATCAGGCTGGCAGGCAGAAGCAGTTAGGGGCAATCAGGCAGGCAGACAGGCGAGTGGTTGGGAGCCAGCAGTCCTGGATTGTGAGACGGATGTCCCCTGAGGGGTCCCAAATTGAAGAGGATGCAGGGTGGGCTGAGGGACACACCCCGCCCCCTCCCCAGTGCACAAATTTCATGCACCAGGCCTCTAGTATAATATATAGCTACACTAATAAAAGACAAAGATGTTAATTGACCATACCTTTGCTATGCCCTAAGCCACACCCACCAGCCAATCAGAGCGACTATATGCACATTAACCCAACCAAGATGGCGGCCGGCAGCCATGGAGCTGGAGCAAGCAGGAGGCTTGGTTGCCTGGGCGATGGAGGAAGCCAAGCTTCCTGCCTGCCCTGAGCCAGCTGTGGCCTCCGCTTAAGGCAACAAAGTTTCAATTATAGAAGACAAATAAATCCCAGATACCTGCTTCCAGCCAGCCTCCACTAGGAGCTTGGGTGGCTGGGGGTTGTGGCCAACCTGCAAACAGCCATCAGCCCCTCACTCAGGCTGGCCACACCCTCATGGGGTGAGGGTCCCCACTGGGGGGCTTAGCCAGCCTGAAAATGGCTCTCAGCCCCTAATCCAGACTGGCCAGGCACCGCAGCAGGACCCCCACCCTGAAGGGGCTGTGGCCAGCCTGTAAACAGCCATCAGCCCCTCACCCAGGCTGGCCAGGCACCCCAGGGGGGACCCCTACCCTGAAGAGGCTGTGGCCAGCCTGCAAACAGCCATCAGCCCCTCACCCAAGCTGGTCAGGCACCCCAAGGGGGACCCTCACCGTTAAGGGGCTGTGGCCAACCTGCAAACAGCCATCAGCACCTCACCCAGGCTGGCCAGGCACTCCTATATAATAAAAAGGTAATATGCAAATTGACCCTAATAGCAGAATGACTGGGAATGACTGGTCACTATGACAGACACTGACCACCAGGGGCCAGATGCTCAATGCAGGAGCTGTCCCCTGGTGGTCAGTGCGCTCCCACAGGGGGAGCTCTGCTCAGCCACAAGCCAGGCTAATGGCTGCCAGTACAGCGGTGGTGGTGGGAGCCTGTCCCGCCTCCTCAGCAGTGCTAAGGATGTCCGACTGCAGCTTAGGCATGCTCCCCGCTGGCAAGTGGACATCCCCCGAGGGCTCCCAGGCTGCCAGAGGGATGTCTGACTGCCTGCAGCTTAGGCCAAATCCCCCAAGTAGCGGGCCTAAGCCAGCAGGTGGTCATCCCCCAAGGGGTCCCAGACTGCAAGAGGGCACAGGCCAGGCTGAGGGACCCCCCTGAGTGCACAAATTTTTGTGCACCAGGCCTCTAGGTGTGTATATAAATATACATGTATAGGTATTGTATAAATGTGTGTATATTTATACACACACACACACAATGATATCTAAGTAGACATTTTTGGTAGCATCCTTTTTTTTTAAGCCTCAGTATATAATGACAATTTTTCTCTGTGATTATACATTCTTTTATAATTTAATTTTTAGGGACTTGTTATTCAAGGCAATAAATATATTTCTTACTAAGCCTCTTTTCTGGATATATAATTTGTTTCCTATTATTTAAACTCTGCTGTGATGAGTGCATTTGTACATAAATCTTTGCTCTCATTTTCTTGAGGCTAACTTCTCCAAAGTAAGATTTAAATTGACATGTGCACAATTTAAATAGTTTTTTGTGTATATTGACAAATTATTCTTTAGAAAGTAAGTACACATTTTTGTCAATATCATAGGTCCAAAATGATATATCATGGTGGCTTTAATGCTCCTTTCCTTGGTTACTAGTGAAGTTGAAAATTCTTTTTATGTTTAGTGGCCATATTTCTACTTTTGTGAACTGTGTGTTTATAATCTTCTCCCACTTTTTAAACAATTTTTCCATTACTTTTCAGAGAGAGTGAAAGGGAGGGAGGGAGAGAGAAAGAGAGAGAGAGAGAAAGAGAGAGAGAGAGAGAGAGAGAGAGAGAGAGACATTGATGTGAGAGAGACACATCGATTGGTTGCCTCTCGCATGCACCCCAACCAGGGCGGGGAGGGAACCTGCAAGCCCAGCCAGGGCTTGTCCCATGTTTTTATTGAGATCTTCAACATTTCTCATCGATACATAAAAAATTATTTTTTAAGTTATAATACCAGTCTTTTGTCATGATGTTACAAATATTTTCACAATTCATAATTCACATTTTTACAACAAATATTTTAAAAATAAATGAAAATATGTTTTTAGCAGTTTTTAAGTTTTATTTATTTTATTAAGTTATTTATTTTGAATACTTAATTCATATATTCTTTATTTTGATTGATGGCTTGAGGTTTTGATCTCATTATACCTTCCCCAAGTCGTTAATCACTTATCTCAACACAATTTGCTATACAGTTCACCCTTTTCCCATTTATTTGACAAGGTAATTTCTCTCAATGCAATCTCAAAATCCAGTCCATTAAGTTGTATTTATTAAACACTGTGGGCAAATTCTTCTGGCCCTACTTCTTCTGGTCCTTCCTTCTCAACTCTTGTCTTTTGATTGGTCTAGCACATCTCAGATTTTGCTTCCTTCTCCCAGAAGCATTTAAGACTGGTTGTGGTAAGTTGGCCCAGTATAGGCTGAAAAAAATGTTTTTTGAGGGTTTTCCTAAGTGTCCTCGCATTTTGACCATAGCCAATCTTCAGGAACCTGTGTGAGATCCAATTGCCAATTAGATTTAAGGGAGCTAAAAAGGGAAAACAATTAAAAATTGAATTTAGAAGTTAATCAGTCACTGAGGTCTATTCCAGTCTGATGATTTCAGTGTTTATCTGTCACTACCCAACTGAGACCATGTGGTGACCATTAATATCCAAACTCTGCCTTTGTTAAGAAAAAAACTGTTTTGCTTTCTTAGTTAAATTTAATGATGGAAAGTAATAATTTCACGTGTCATTCTACACTGGAAAGATGGTCCCAATTACACAAAATGTTATTTTGTTTTTAAAATGTTCATGAATTTTTTTAGTTTTCTTTCATTTTCTAAAATGGAAATGTTTCCTTCCTCTCTGATTTTAAAGGAAAACTACTTATTGTAACATTTCATATCATATTGGAAAGATACATTTAATAAAATAAAAACCACATCAATCCTCACAGTCATCGACATTTGAATGTATGTCCTCCCAGACTTTTCCCTGTGCGAACAGGCTCACACAGGTATACTCCCCATGAAAAGGGCCATCATATTATACAAACTCTTCTAAAACCTGCTTCTCATTATTTGGCAACACATCATGGACCACATCTTGGACTTAGAGTCGAGATCCTGCCCATTTTTAATGGCTACATGGTTTGTTTTATGATTTCCTCATAATTTAGTTAATCAGTTGCTTGTTCATGATGTTTAGCTTAAATCCAGTCTTTGTTATAAATAACTTAGGACAAACATTCTTGACATTTGTCTTTACACGAGGATCTGGTATTCCCTTAGGATAAATTCTCAGAGGCAGGTTGTTGATTCAAGAGCATGCCCTGTGCTAGAGGCTGTGGCACAATGCTGGGCTGGAACGGAAGGCCTTCATGTGTCCTCCAGCTGTGTCCGTCCCCACCTCCTGCCCAGCCGGACTGCTATTTTTTTAAAAAAATATATATTTTATTGATTTTTTACAGAGAGGAAGGGAGAGGGATAGAGAGCTAGAAACATCAATGAGAGAGGAACATCGATCAGCTGCCTCCTGCACACCCCCCACCGGGTATGTGCCCGCAACCAAGGTACATGCCCTTGACCGGAATCGAACCCGGGACCCTTCAGTCCACAGACCAGCACTCTATCCACTGAGGAAAACCGGTCAGGACTGGACTGCTATTCTTAATCACTGCCTATCTGATAGGTGCATATTGGGTAGGAATTGTTTTCATTTTAATTTCTTTGATTATTAGTGAGTCTTAATATTCCTTCTTATGTGGAAAAACGTCTGAAAGAATGATTTTTTTTTCTGAGAAAGAAGTTCACACAAAATCAAGTCAACTTCCAAGGGGAAGTTGAAATGGAACAAATGTTCATAGTAATTTAATATAAGCAAATTGCCTATTTAGTGACAATAGGAGCAATCCAGCTGTAAAAGTATTGCCCCAATGTACTGATCTACCAAAATCCAATGGCAAAATATGATTATTTAAGAATCTTTTCAGTGAGTTTCTCTTTTAGAAAAAAAAGGGGAGATAGGAAAAAAAAATCAACATGATTAAATGTGTCCACAGGAAACCATGTAATATCAATATTGGACTCATGAAGTGGGGCCCATTTGTGAACACCTGGCTGGATGTGTATATAATGATTTCATGGAGAATTTATATTTATATAGACATCCGGGTTGAACGACAAAGACTGAGTTTGAAGACCCCAGGAAACCTGTCACTGGAAAATGTTTTGATGTCAGTTGCACATCCATTTGGAAGGTGGTTTGTCAGTAGGATTTCTTCAAGTGGACATAACCGAGATGCACTGGGGCGTGAGTCACTACTGATGGCTTCATCTGTAAATCTGGAATTTTGCATTCAAAGTATTCTTAACAGAAGACCCTTTTTTATTATTATTATTGATTCCAAAGAGGAAGGGAGAGAGATAGAAAGAGAAACATTAATGATGAGAGAGAATCATGGATTGGCTGCCTCCTGCATGCCCCGTACTAGGGGGTGATCAAGCCCACAACCCGGGCATGTGCCCTTGGCGAGAATCGAACCTGGGACCCTTTAGTCTGCAGGCCGACACTCTATCCACTGAGCCAAACCAGCTAGGGCAGAAGACCCATCTTTGCTGTCACCACAGGTTTTCTTCATGTTACTTCTATCTTGAAAGGATCATTGAAGATCCCTTGAGATGGGAAATTCCACTGCTCTGTGGCTTGACGTGTGTAGATTTAACCCAAGCTTCTTTTTTTAAAAAAAATGTTTTTGTTAACCCTCACCAGAGGATATTTTTTTCCCATTGATTTTTAGAAAGAGAGGAAGGGGGGAGGCGAGACAGAGAGAGAGAGGAACATTGATGTGAGACGCATCAATTGGTTGTCTCCCACACACGCCCCAGCCGGAATTGAGGCTGTAACCAAGGAGGTACATGCCCTTGATCAGAAATGAACCCGAAACCCACCAGTCCTCAGACAGAAACGCCAACCCTTGAGCCAAACCGGCTAGGGCTAACCCAAGCTTCTTAATACCCTTTAACATCCCACCACCGCTCCCTCCTCTCAATAATTTCTTTTGTAATTTCTCCAATCCCAAGACTAATTGCAGACAAAGTAATCAGTGTGTTTTGTGATATTTACAGTAATGTCTTCATCGCTTTGTCCTTCGAATGTGGTGTTTAGTTACAGCAATAACTGCCCTGCTGTGGAGAGGCTTCCTTTGGTCCAAGACAAGTAAATCAGGCCTGCCCAGAGCCCCTGGGAGGCAGACACCCAACACAGCTGTGTCATCTAACACCTCCTTCCCCGCCTCCATGCAGCTCCGTGCACTCTGCTCACCGGTAAG
Source organism: Myotis daubentonii (assembly GCF_963259705.1). NCBI lineage: Eukaryota > Metazoa > Chordata > Mammalia > Chiroptera > Vespertilionidae > Myotis > Myotis daubentonii. The sequence continues at coordinate 4,053,612 of NC_081843.1, forward strand.
ACAACTCCGGGCTCCCCGCCTGGCAGGCGGTCCCCCGTGAGGAGGTTGCCAGCCGCCAGTTCACGGGCTGGCTGTAGCCCAGAGATAGTTTTATTTGGACTTTACTGTCTTTCCCTTTTAAATCTGAGCCAACATTTAAAAACCAAAGAGTTTCTCATGAAATCCTGGATTTCTGGCTTGAAACTGGAAGTTCTGGCAATACTGTGCCTGCTGTTTCCAAGTGGCACTCAGCCACCGCTGAGCACCGGCCCGTCTTCCTAGAGGGAGCTTGGAAGGACAAAGCTGGCCCTGTTCCCTTCTCACACCACCAGCTCTGCGTCTTCAGGCTGAGTTTGGCACTCCTGCCAGGAGATGTAGATGCCACAAAGGACAAAAAGACACAGGCCTTGCCCCGGCCGGGTGGCTCAACTGGTTGGAGCATCATCCCATACACCAAAAGGTCGTGGGTTGGAATTAGGCGGATGCAGCGAGCAACAGGGGAGTTTCTTAGAGGGAAGGGGGATGGAGCCACACCTGGGAAGGTTAGGACTCAGCCTCCACTGTCCTTGGAGTTGAATTTTATGTGCAAAAATCGAAAGGTGTGGAGGCTGGGGGATGTAATGTTCTAGTCTGATTGGATAGAGTTCATTGTCCTTCAGACCGATTAGTGCTGGCCATGGAGGCTGTGGGCTGCAGGCGCCATTGGTGTCGGTGGCCTGCTGTCTGGCCCTCGGTGCCGCTGCCGCCTGTTGTGCGGGATAAGGTGACCGCAGGCTGTTCCACGAAATGAGGCTGCGCCACTTTCACGTTTGGGACTTTCTAGTCCATCTGAGCCGAGTGTCCTCTGCTGGTCTGTCACCTAGCGGGCGGGTTTGATCCCCTTTCAGCTCTCACATTGATGTCTCTCTCTCTCTCCTTTCTCTCTCTCTCTCTCTCTCTCTCTCTCTCTCTCTCTCTCTCTCTCTTTCTCTCTCTCTCTCTCTCTCTCTCTCTCTCTCTCTCTTTCTCTCTCTCTCTCTCTCTCTCTCTCTCTCTCTCTCTCTCTCTCTCTCTCTCTCTCTCTCCTACTCAGCTGTAAAAAGGAAGAAAATTTTACCTTTTGCAACAGCATAGATGGGCCTGAAAAACATTAATGTAGGTGAAATAAGTTAGTCAGAGAAAGACAAATACCATATGATTTCATATGTGGAATTTAATGAACAAGCTGAACTACCAAGCAAAATAGAGACAAGACTCATAGACAGAGAGCAGGCAGACAGCCCTGGCGGGGGGATTGGGGAGGGGAGGGGTGCTGCGGGGGGGTGGGTGGGGGTAGAAGTATTGAGCAAAAGCAAAAAGAGAGAGAGAGAGAGAGAGAGAGAGAGAGAGAGAGAGAGAGAGAGAGGTGAATACATGGTGATGGAAAATTTTTTAATTTAAAAAAATTTCAAAAGCCAATACAGTCAATCAATAAAACCATATCCTTGGGTGAGGATTGAAAAAAAGAAAGAAAGAAAGAAAGAAAGAAAGAAAGAAAGAAAGAAAGAAAGAAAGAAAGAAAGAAAGAAAGAAAGAAAGCAAAGAGGGCAAACAGGCTTAGCCCTCTGAGGCATGTTATCTGCTTGGGAAGGCAGGGCATAAACGTCTGACCAATCAGTAAGTCTGTGCGTGTTGGAAAACCACACGAGCTGTTGCAGGGCTGCAGGAATCTGCTGAATGGTGTGAGGGAAAGCTATGCCACGTCAAGGATTTGGAGTTTTGAGACAAGGGAAATGATAATAGGTGATGTTTATTGGATATTCACTATGTGCCAAGCACTTCTCTAATGATTTGCATATTAACTTGTTCACATAACGATTCTGTGAGTAGGTAATATTATCCTCAATTTGCAGATGAGGAACCTGAGCCTAGAACAGCTTGAAGCCCTGTCACTGGGAACGGAGGAGAGCGGGTGTAAGCGTGACTGTGTGGTGCCGGAGCCCAGGTGTGCTGCCTGTGTGCCCCTGGGCGGTCCATCACCCGCTCTTGGTCTTGTTTCACTCATCCGATAATTATCCTCATCTTCCTGCTCGAAGATGAAGACTGGGCTGGTGGTTGGCGGTGGGGAGAAGGGGGCAGTGAATGTATAAATGCTCTTAATTGAAAGGCATGAGGAGGCCAGGGTTTCCACAGGGGAGCTAGGAATCAGACTCATCAAATTGTTGGACTCTGGTTAGGCCACATTAACTAGTACAGCTCTTCTCAGCCTGGCAGTGAGCTGGCAATCTGGGGACCCAGATTCTCATTTAGGAAGTCTGGGCTGGGGCTCTTAGGACCTGTAGGATCAGAATTCTCAGCATGGTGTGGGGCCAGGGCCGTGGGCAACAATAGGTACCACTTTACTTTCCATTTGTGCCTGTTTGTAACTCAAGCCCTGGGTGGGGTGGGGTAACCCGGGCAGGACTTCAGTAGGCATGCATCGACTTCATAGGTCTTCACTGAGCACCTACCATGGCCGTCCGTCTCTGTACCAGGAATGGGTCTCTGGCCTGAATATCATCTACTAGTGCCCCCAATTCTACCTTAAAACACTGCAAAACTCTTCACATGTGTGACACTGTAATTGCATGGAAGTAAGTAGGTGGAGGGATCGGTGGCAATGTTCCTGTGAATAATGGCTGCTTCACTTTGCTCTGTGACTCAGGGGAGGGGGGAGTGGTGTGCTGGAAACCGCTCTTAGTAGCTCATGAAAGATGACTGCTAGATTGCTGGGAAGTTTGAGAGTAAAACACAAACATTATTAATAAAATTATATAAACCCATAATTTAAAGAATTATATTTAAAAATACTAAAAATGATTTTATTTCCTAATTATTTTACTATTATATCTTCTCTTAAGATTATGCATGGCTATTCTATCTACATGGTGGGAATAACATATAATGGTCTGCTACAGCACATCCTCCAAATTCCATGTCCAGGAATGTTGCATAAGTAGCTTGAAATTCCCTATGGCGGCTGTGTTTACACCACATAAATTGGCACACATTATAAAGCAGGGCTTTGATTGTTTTCCTGGATGAGCCAGTTGTGAAACATTTACTGGGGAAATTTTAATTAATCTGAGTTATATGTCGCAGCTCTCTTTCCCTCTCATTAGGCATGTGAACCAATTCTGGCCAATGAGACAGGAAAGTTGCTTTTTGAGGGAGTGTTTTGGAAATATTTTCTTGCTTAAAATAAATGAGACCCAGGATAGAAATGGGCTCTTTCTGTTTCTGGCCATGTGATGTCCGGATGGGACATACCTAGACTTTCAGTCATTATCCTCTAACAATGCCAAGGCAGGACGAACAGGCACTGTTCTTTCTTCCTTTCTTTATTAGGACCTTATATTCAGAGGAAACATGAGCTGTATTTTTGATATTTTCTCTTCTAGAGGGGACCCTGATAGATGCGACATCTGGGGAAACACTCCTCTACATTACGCAGCCTCCAATGGTCATGCCCACTGCGTCTCATTCCTGATCAACTTTGGTGCCAACATCTTTGCCTTGGACAATGATTTACAGTCTCCACTGGATGCTGCTGCCAGCAGAGAGCAGAATGAATGTGTTGCTCTCCTGGATAAGGCAGCCACTGCCCAGAACATCATGAACCCCAAGAAGGTCACCAGGCTGAAGGAGCAGGCTCAGAAGAATGCCAGGAGGCAGATCAAAGAGTGTGAGAGGCTCCAGGAGAAGCACCAGAACAAGATGGCCCGCACCTACAGAAAGGAGGAAGCCGGGACTCTCTCTTCTTCCAAGAGCACTCTTTCTAGGTCATCCCTTTCAAATGCATCTGCTTCCAGCACATTTGGGTCACTGTCTAAGGGCATTAAAGGCACCTTCAAGATACAGTTCAAGAAGAATAAAGATACAGCAGAGCAGGGAGGAAAGGAGTGCCGAAACGGGCAGAGGAATGTGATGGAAGTGTTCAGCGAGGAGGAAGAAGACACATTCTCAGGGGAGTCCAGAGAGAAGCTCTCAGCAGAGGACAGCTGTGCGCAACACGAATCCATTCTCAGTCGTCCAGGTCTAGGGAATATTGTTTTTAAAAGGAACAGAATATTGAGTCCTGAAGACATGTCAGATGACAAGAGAGGGTTGGAGTTTAAAGTGTCCAGTGAATTGTTTCAGCGACAAGGAGCAGCACAGCCTGAGGAAGCAGAGGCTGATGAAGAGGGAGATGGAAACAGCTTGGAAGAGGCCCTGCCTTGGGATGAGGATGTGGTGGAGTGGGAGGAAGACGAGGGGGACGCTACGCCCCTGGAAGTGTTCCTGCAGTCCCACCACCTGGAACAATTCCTTCCGTTTTTCATGAGAGAGCAGATTGATCTAGAAGCTCTGTTGCTTTGCTCTGATGAGGACCTTCAGAGCATACAAATGCAGCTGGGTCCCAGGAAGAAAGTTCTCAATGCTATAAACAGAAGGAAGCACGTGCTCCAGCATCCTGGCCAACTGGTCGACACCAGTCTGTGATGGCGTGCTTGACCAGCAGGGGGAGTCCGCAGCGTGGGCAAGGCAGTGCCCACTGGATGCACTCCAGGCAGTACCTGCTCTCTACTGAATGCCACCCCTGGGGATGGTGTCTAGGGTTTTGGAAATGCCCACCTAAAAGTTTGAGGCCCAAACTACTCTGAGAAAGTCTCTATACCTACACAAATAAACCACCAGTGAGAAACTCAAGGAGACCTGGGAATAAAAAATGGCATTTCTCTTCAGTTTTATTTTTAATATTTATGAATATGGAAAGGGTTAAATGGATGGCAGAGAAAAAGACTTTACTTTTAGAACTCTAGATTTAAGATTATAACTCTCATCACACTGCTTTTTACTTTCTGATTCTCATGGCCTGGGGATTCTAACTCCAGTTCTGTCCTAGGCTCTAGATTTTGTTTATTGGTGGAGATCAAAGTTCCTTCATTGGTGTAAGATTTGAAACCCAACTGAAATGTATCTAAGCCTTTAACACAGTGGTTCCCAACATGGGGCACATGCCCCACAGTGGGGGGCAGGCAATTTGATTTTTAAGGGGGGCAATTAGAAAATCAGTTATTAACCGTGAATTTTTTGCAGTTATTATGGTTCTAGGGGCCTCATATACAGTATATAAATATATATTGTGACATATTTATGCATCTCAGTCCTCTATTGTTTTGAAACTGTATTTGCTATTTTTTCGTATCACTTCATATTATTATTTTTTAACCATTTCTTAGTGATTTCTTTCTCAGTACTTCAACTGTCCTTTTGATCTTTTATTTTTCTCTTTCATTTGTGCCATGTTCTTTGGAAGCTTGTTTAGACCAAGTTAATAGCCTTTTAGGCTTCCTCTACGTGAATAAGAATTCACTTTTTGAGTAATAGGAATTCTATGTCACGGGCGGGGGGGGGTGGGCGGGCATCAGGATTTTAGAGATGCTTAGGTGGGATGTGGCCAAAAGAAGGTTGGGAACCACTGCTCTAACAGATGTCTACATGTTTGCAAGTAAAGAAAGTGGATCTACAATACTTCTGCCTGAGTACCGAGACAGGGTGTCAGGTAGGGAGAGTGAAGAGAGAACTAGAATATAGGGTACCTGCTATGGACAGAACTGTGTTTCCCCCAAATTCATATAATGATGCTCTACCCGCCAATGTGACTGGTTTTGGAGATAGGACCTTTATCAAAGAGGTGATTAAAGTTAAATGGGGTCATAGATGGGGCCCTAGTCCCATATGACTGGTGCCCTTATAAGGAGAAGAGAGAGAGACACCAGAGATGCACACGCACAGGGAAGAGGCCCCGTGAGGGACCAGCAAGAGGACGGCCATCTGCAACCCAGAGCGAGAGGCCTCAGGAGGAACCAGGCCTGCAGACACCTTGGTCTTGGACTCCCAGCCTTCAGAGCTGTAGGAAAACAAAGTTCTGTGTCTACGCCTGCGGTATTTTGTTATGAAGCCTGAGCAAGAGCGTGGGAGGAAGGGAAAGAAACACACAGGAGACAAAGTCTGGCTTATTTGGTGATTTTTCTAAGGGTGCTTACCCTCTGAAACTTAAAGGGGAAAATACCTAGGTTCTTTGTAAGGAAAATTTGATTATAAAAGAAACCTTTACATTGTCTTGCTCACTACGTGCCTCTTTCATTTCCTGTTGCCCATCCCCGTTGGTGCATGTCTGAGTCCATGCCGCTTCTGTAATGTAAGTGGGCAACATTGCTCTGACACTTTTTGAGTGGCAGCTCAAATTCAAACCGAAACCTTACTGAATAGTTAAGCTTCACTGCATTTTTATTGCCAGACTTACATCAGATGACATTTACCCTCAATTACGTGTATAAAGTAGAAACAGCGATTTCTTCAGTCTGCTTCCTGGCTCACGTCGGTCTGGGCATTTCGGGAGGCACCACGGAGGATGGAAGCATAGGGAGGGGTGTGATGGACAATTGGCTGGACTCACAATGGATGGATTCAGAGAGGTGTCAGTGTTCGAGTAGGTGACTATGTACGAAGGGAGGATTATGTTTGCAGATGCTGCATTTTGTTGGTCTGGAATAAAGTGAAGTTGTATTTGCTTTCCATAGTGTGCACACATGCAGGGTCACCTGGGAGGCACTTGGGCCCGATCCTGCCTCTGTTAGGACCTGAACTGCAGGTGCCGGACCCCCTCTCCAGGTGTCCCCGGGTCTGCCCGAGACTCGCTGCTGGGCTGTAGCAGAGGCCACTCGGAAGTGCTGCTAACGGAAAGGGTGTTTTCCAGTGGCGCGTTACCCACGCTCATCAGAGGTGACCACAAGGAAGCCTGTAACGTCTAGCAAATGGGAGGCAGTGTGAGCTGGGAACCCACTGGCCACTCGCAGGGTGAAGGCAGAGGGTGGAACGCCTCGCTGCTTGAGACAGGGAAAGGCAGGCGGTGGAAGTGCTGCTGGAACTCAGCCTGTGTGATTTCATTCTAACCGCTTCATCGAGGTGATCCTTTCTAGTTGGGATTATCTGTGCGGCCCTGCTGTAGGGAGGGGTAGCAATTGGCTCAGCAAATATGGGGGGGGGGGGGGGCGGGGGCGGAGCGTGTGTTTCCCCAGAACTGAACGCTCTCACCGTAATTATCTCTCTGCCTTTGTGTGGATTCTGGGATGAGATAGAAGGGTGTGGATCTGAAGGACACATGGATTTAAATACCTCATATAAAAATCCCATCAAAGTGCTGGGTTAGAAAAAGGAAAACATGTCTTTACAGTGAATAACTGAACCTGTGAGGCCAGGAGGGGCCATTAGAAGTTGGGTGTATGTTTTGAACTGTGGCATTTTACTTTAATTACAGTGGCCCAGCTGGTAGAGTCCATAGGCTTATCAGCCATTCCCTGAACTAAAGGGTAAATGCTATGTCTGTGATGATCACAACACTATAGCCCGCTGGGCACTGGCTCAAAATGTATGAACAGAAAAGTCAGAATTAGCGTGGGGCTACATGTCAGGGAGCAATTGAAGCGAAGTAAAGGGTTCCCTCTTCCCTGCCAGAGAGGCCAGGCCTGCCTCACGCCGGTGCAAGCTGTGCAGGGCACTCCTCTCTCAGCCACGGTGCCAGGCTCCAGACTGGGCACGCAACCGTGATGGGCCAGAGAGCCTCGGTTCTGGGACTTTAACTGCTGAGGAAGAGACCCTGTCTCTGCAGGGGCTGCTGGAGGCGCTGCTGGCCACCGCCCTGTCCCCGGGAAACCTGCTGATGGCAGCGCCAACCCTGCAGAACCCAGCAGAGAGCGAGGTAACCAGCCTGGGTCTTGCTGGCACCTGGAGCCCGGGTGCAGCTGTGGCTGACCGTTGCCCGCGTCCTTCTTAACTGCACGCACCAATAAATGCCATTCCTCATCCACGGACGCATTCAGCTTAAGGCGGTTGGAGTTGTGGTCTCTACCACTTGTCACCAAAGGAGTCCTGACCAACATGGAAGCTAAACTGTTCCCCGAACCTTTAACTGTAAGAAGCAGAACACAAAAGGCTACACAATGCCTGGTTCTCCTTATATGAAAGGCCCAGAAGGGGCGAGTCCACACGATGGGGAGTAGGTGAGTGGTTGCCAGGCAGGGCGGAGGGCTCTGGGGTTTCTCCTCGGGTGATGAAAATGCCCCGGAATCACACGGTGGTGAAGGCTGCCCACTCTGTGACCACGGTTTTCATACTAAAAACCACTGACCTGTACACTTTAATTTTGTGGTGCACACATTGTACCTCAATTTAAGAAACAGAACAAAATTAATTACCGTCATTGGCACTCCCCCAGCGAGTGAGTGGGAGCACTTGCGCCCCTCGCTTTCCTTGCCATGAGGGACAGAAGTTACCAAAGCAAAAACTGCAGAAAAGGAAACCGCTTTATTTCCAGGAGATACAAGAGCCGGTGGGATGCCTGGGGAAGGGGTGCTGCTGCAGCCCGCACGGGGGGGCCCAGCCACCCAGCTCCCCTCAGCTACAACGCAAGGAGGATCTCGCCAATTAAGGCAAGACAGGATGAGACAACACTACAGCCCGCCGGGCACGGGGTTCCCTCGTTTGATCTAGAAATTACAGGACAACTGGCGGCAAGGCACCCGGAGTTGCAGCGCCGCCTCGGCGGCCACGCTTCGCGCTATTTACCAGACGACCAGGAGTCATACACTAATTTGGCCGCAACCACGTCCTCCACCGCCATTCCTGGAAGGACAGAAACTGGGTCACTTTTTGTCAGACAGCTTTCCCGGTGCAGCCCTGTCTGTGGTGCTGACTGACGGCCACCAGAGCATCATGACCGTGTCCAGGAAGCGCTGCTAAGAGGGTCTGCAGAGGGCAGGCCCGGGCAGGGAATGTGATGCCCAGCCAGAAACGCCCACCAACCGACTTCCAGTGCCATCCCAGGCTCAGTTCGGGGTCAGGAGCGTTCAGTGCAGGCCCGATGGTAACTGCTGAGGCCTGCGCTGTGGGCTCGGCCTCCTGAGCGGGCAGAAGCGCCGACACAGGGACACAGTGAGCCTGCGGTGTGCCAGCCAGACTTCCTTTACGGACACCAAAGCCGGAAGGAACTTCGTAGAATGCTCATGTTCCGAAATCTCATTCACACACACAACCCCCTCACCCGCCGCCCCATTTGAAAATGTAAAAACCATTCCTAGCTTTCAGGTCGCACAAAAATTGGCGGTTTGGCCAGGTTCCGCCCACAGGCTGCAGTGCGCTGGCTCCTGTTCCATCCAAACGCCAACTCCTTCACCTCGAATGGGTATTATTTTCCTAAGGGCAGGGTGGTTTTATTACCCTCTGTAGCCCAGTACAGAGCCTGACACATCACAGGTGTTTAATATGCACCTGCCATGTGTGTCCATTTCCTTGTCTGGTGGGTGGAGAGCCGGCTGAGCCAGCCCGGCTGGGCCCCAGGGAGGCTGGGCCCCAACCAGCGGGAAAGGCAGCCTCGGGTTGGGTCTCCCTGCCATTTCCTTTCAGCTCTCCATCTTTTAGCCTCTTTCCCTTCCACCCCCACCTCTGCAGCAGTTCCAGTGGCATCTGTGTCTAGATGAGACTGCTGATATGTGCTGTGAGTGAACCACCCTACGCCGCACTTCACACGCACCAAACGCCAGGCGTCAGGCGGTCTGGGAGCCCTGCGTGGATCGGTGAGGCCCCAGGAGCGGCAGAGGCACCCACCCACCCCAGGGCTTCCTGTCTCGAGTCCATGGGCACAAGCACGTCACTACGGCACCTAAATAACGGACCCAAATGGCTGAGTCACAACTAGTCCGCCCCGGAGCCTGGTCACTCCTTCCTCCTGCCCCCAGTGGTTAGATGTGCCCGGAGCAATGGCGTTACCCAGAGACTTGAACACCGTGGTCTTCTCACAGAGGGCTGGCTTCACTCCCGCCACCACCTCTCCCAGCTCAGCGAAGATCTCTGCCTGCAAAGCGAGCACACGGGCCGGCCATGCAGCACACGCCTGCCCAGCGGGCTGTACAGCTGGTGGCAGGGGGCAGCCCGGGAGTGGATAAGAGATGAACCTGATAAACAGACCATCTGTAAACTGGGTGCGGTCAGGACGATGCTTCCCCCTAGGACCCGCTCGGGGCCCTCTGCCTGTGTGACACAGCGAATGCCCGCGGCAGGGTGTCCTGCGGGACACTGGTCAGCAGGAAACGGCATGTGCCTCTCTCAGCACTCACTCTGCAGCCGCTCTGGCTTACATGCCCCGATCACCAAAGAGAGGGCAGAAGGTGGCCCACCAATGCCATACTTTGTTGGCAACATTGGAGGTTTCAAGGCTCAACAGGCCCCATTCCCTAGGCCCCTGGTAAAGCCAGTAGCCTTTCTCTCCAGGCACAGGGGCAAAAACAGGTCACCAGCAAAGTGGCCATGCCATTCTAAAAGGGGATTAGAAATGAGTGAGAGATGTTTAGGCTCTGTCACCCCGCAACGAGGTGGGGGTGAATGAGGCCTGGAGCAGGCCAGACAGGGGGAAGCTCATGAGCCTGGGGCCCGGCGAGGCTACCAGGAAGCAGCACCAGGAGCAGAGGCTCACCCCCGACAGCAGCACGTCTCCAGACTCCTTGAGGGCTGCCTCCCGGGAGTCCACGTACAGCACGGCGCCCGCCAGGAGCTGGTCGTCCAGCTCTCTCCAGTCCGGTCTGCTGGCTCCCACGGCTAAGGAACAGCACAAGAGACCCTGAGCGCAGAGAGGGGCCGGGGGTATCGGGGACGCCCCTCCATGCCAGCAGGACTGAATGAATGCCCATTCACAAGAACAGAGCCTGCCATGTGTGGCGTTGCCATCTCCTAGCCCACTCATTCCCTAAAGATTGTGAGGCAACTAAGTGTTCGTCTATCGGGTACCTACCACCTGGGAGATGTGTCACACATATAATTTAGTTCACTTTGTGTCTGGTTCCCATTTAAAAGATGCACTAACTGAGGCTCAAAGCTCAGGTGCTTGCCACAGGTATGTATCTTGTGCGTGTACACCTAAGGCTCTGAGACAATGCTGTTCCTTTCAGCCTCTTCCATTTATGGGGGCAGTGACTTCCTTACCCAAACCCTGGCACTTCCTCAGACCCCTGACTGCCTGTTTGGTTTTGCCATTCCTCCCTCACCTCCAACCACTTCTCTCCTAACTGTGTGACCAGGGAGCCTGGTGCCAGTGTCTGGGAGAAGCCAATGCAGAGCAAGCTGGCTCCACCCTGGTGCAAGCTTCACGCCCTCTGCAGCCCAGAGCCACTCTGCTGACGCCTGGCCGGGCGCATCGGCTAACACAGAGCTGTAACCAAGTGCCTGTAGGGCCATGCAGACAGCCACTATGAGCGAAGCTGTCAGAGGGGCTGGGAACGGTGGAGACCCAAGCACGCAGCACAAGCAGGCCCTCTGAGGGCCCAGTCACCAGCGAGCTCCGGCTGACTGCGGGGGAGGGGTGGGGGAGAATGCAGGCCACTGCTACACTGCTAGCTATTCCCGTTTCTTTTAAACAGAAGCGGGGCATCTATTTGCATGTGTTATTTCTTGATTTTTAGGACATTCAATGGCCCAAGCAAAACACATCTGCTGGTGGGGCCCAGCCTTGGCCCGCGGCCAACCCACCTTAGATGGAGAGGTGAGGCTACACCAGCATAAGGCAGCGTCATATGCCGCCAGCTTTCCCTGCCAGCCCGGCCCGCTCCTCTCCTGTTCTCCCTCGCCCTAATGCTCAGAGAGAGAGTGGTGTAAAACCCGTGCATCTTGAAGACCGTCTGTGTGAGTTCTCCAGCACAGAGGCACTAACGGAGCTCGTAAATAAACCATCAGATGGTGGGAAACCCCGGCCTCTCAGGCCACCTCTTCTCATTGCTCTGCTCCCTGGTTCTGAGCAGGACAAGCTCTCAAAGAGTTGGGTGAGGCCACTCGGGCAGATGGAGGTGGGCCAGGCAGCAGAGGCAGGGCCGCTCAGGCTGGCTCTGGCCCTGCTTCAGAGGGGCTAGACTGGGGGAGAGCCAGACCCTGGTTGGTGGAGTGCAGGTGAAAAGGAAAATTGGGTGGGGGGGGGGGGCTTGCAACCTAGTTCAGTATCTGGTTACAACTGTGGTCTTACTTCCCCGCGCTCTGACTGACCTGGGGGGAGCTGCAGGGACCCTGAGGGGCCGCCACAGGAGGAGCTACAGGTCAGAGCCTCCCCAGGAGTCCAGTTCCGGCTTTGGATCCGGAATTCCCCTGGACAGCAGATCTGCGAAATAAAGGTAAACTTTGCTCCCTCAGAGCTGGCTGCTTGTTCTCCCGTGCACTCTGCCACAGCGCGGGCAGGATGAGGGAAGCGGAGGGGAGGGGAGGTTGAGCCTGATCTCAGCCCCACTGGAAAGCAAGTGCAATCTGCTGTGGGACTCCCTGCTGACTGCACCTGCAGCGCACCCTCCTTAGCGGGCCTCTCTGAACTCGTGCACCACGTCTGTCCTGCAGCCAGGAAAACATCAAAGACATCCTGACTCAAAATCCCTTGGCCTTTCCCGGGAGCGATTCACAGTGTGAGAGGGTCTGATGTGAGGAGGCGCTGCAATCACTGGCTTTGAAGATGGAGCGTCCATGTGGAAGGGGAGGTGGAGTTTGCTGCCAGGAGCAGAGGGGGTCCCGGGAAACGGACACCTGCACCTACACTGGAAGGAGCCAGCCACCGCCTGCGCCTGGCAGAGGCTGCCACGCTGTCCGCGAGACGGCAGCCTGGACATCACCATGGCTCCACCCTCGGAAGAGACCCAGTGGAGCCACACTCAGAAACTGTGAGATAACAAACATGTGCTGTTTTCAGCTGGAAAAAAAATCAAGTCCGCCTTGCTGAAGATTCAGCTCATGTTCATTTCACCAAGAAGTGGTTCCTTTTGATTTCCCAAATCCTTTTAGGAATGGTCTTACTGTCCACAAAGCCAGGCTCGATACACTTTCCTACCACTGGCTGCCTCCCCCATGGGCCCACATCGTAACACCAGTCCTGCAGGCTCAGACCTTCAATTTGCTTTGCCCATTCCTCACACATACCACGCTTGGTTTCCTTCACAGACTGGCCTTTAGCTGGAACCATCTAATCACTTACCTGTTGACTTCTTTGTTGCTATCTCCCCTCAGGAGAAAGCAGGGACCTTGAGTGTGGTCTCCGTGACCGGCAGCCTCTGCAGCAGTGCCTGGCACAGGGCAGGCATCCAATAAGTGTTTGAGGATGAGTGTGTAATCATGACACTCGCTCTTGCAGGCTCACCTGACAATGTGTACAGGGATCTCAGGTTCTGAGTTCAGGCATGTGCTTGTCACTAAAACACGGGGCACCGAGAGCATGTTTAAATGCCCTAGTCTCTGCCTGCTCATGCACCAGAATCCAGTCTTCTTACTGAAAACTAATACCGAGTAGCATTTAAGAGCCTCAGTTCAAATCCCAGCTCTGTGGCTAAGGACCTCTGACTTTGAGCAAGTTAGCAAGTGGCTTAATTTCTCTGTGCCTTAGTTTACCCATTTGTAAAAAGGGGTTGTAATAAAAATAGCTCCTACTTCGTGAGGCTGTTGAAAGGATTAAATGACAGGGAGCACACATAAAGAGTTTAGAACAGCACCTGCAATAGCTCCTGTTATCACCCTAGGGCCATTTTATGTTCAGAGGCCCCAGGAATTCCCATGTTTAATATTTTATTTATTTATTCATTTATTCTTTTTTAGAGAGTGAGAGTGAGAGGGATAGAGAGATAGAAACATCGATGAGAGAGAAACGTCATAGATCGGCTGCCTTCTGCATACCCCCTACTTGGGATCAAGCCCACAGCCTGGGTATGTGCCCTGACTGAGAATCGAACTAGTGACTTCCTGGTTCATAGGTTGACACTCACACTGAGCCACACCAGCCAGGCAGAAACTCTTATATATAGAGTTGCACCCATCCAATCACATACCAGAAAGTATTCACATTTCACATTAAATGTCTTTTGTGTTGTAATTAATTTTTTGTAGTTCTAAATGTTAAAAATAAATGAGTCATTTGGCTTTGTCATTTAAACTTCATTACATGAAAAAACTGAGCTGTGACTGGCCAGGTGCCATAATGTTACGTTATATAGAAATTCTACTAGTTTCAGGTCTGCGGTTTTGGTTTCATGTTTTGGAGTGAATACAGTTTCTAGGGCTCACAGGTCTCTGAGGCCCGTGTGAAGCTTGGCACGTGGCAGAACGCAGTTCTGCAGCTGCGGCCCTTGGTCCAGCCTAGGGGCCAGTCCACCACCAACTACCAGACACCACACCACTTACCATTGATGTGAGCCCCCGGCTTCACCCATTCACCAAACAAAATGGGCTCTGTTGCCATGGTGACTGTGATGATCACATCGGCACCTGTCACAGCCTCCTGGACGGATGAACAGACCTGCACTTCTCCCTCCACTGTGTCTGCAAACTTCTCGGCATTTTCTTTAGTGCGGTTCCACATCCTCACCTTCGTTGGGGGCAGCAAGAGGGACATGGGTGCCATGATTGTTTGGCTAGTTACGTTTCAACGAGCCCAGACATCCCGGGGAAAGCTGAACCCCTCGGGGTCAGGCTGTGCTTATGACCGTAAGTCACCCCAGGAAGAAGGGAAGTTTCATCAAGGAGGCAACATTAATCTGCGCAGACACCTGGCCAGATATTTGAAAATGACCTTCCTCCAGCCCTTCCTTCTTAAAGAAGGGAGTTTTTCTTTGTTTCCTTTTATTTATTTCCTAAAGGCCCATCGTGCACCAGTGGGGTCCCTCAGCCTGGCCTGCACCCTCTCGCAATCAGGACCCCTTGGGGGATGTCAGACTGCCTGCAGGGATCGGGCCAAAACTGGCAGTCTGACATCCCCCAAGGGATGTAGTAGTGCGCAAAGTGTCAGGAGGCTGGGGAGGAGCCCGAGTCCAGGCCGGGCACCGACCAGCTCCCGCTCATCACGGCTCCACTGCGTCTGCCGCCACCACTCCGTAGCGCTGCCTTGGAGATGCGAGAGGCTCTCCTTGAAGGAGAACTGCTCAGTGAAGACCTCATAGTGGCTGTAGGCCTGGACCCCAGCCCCCAGGATGCACAGCACTTCACTGCTGGGTGGCTTCAAAAACTGTCGCAACTGCACTCGCCAGCTGTAACCTGGTGTCTGGTGCCTGTCAGTCAGCTGAGCGGCACTCCTGCTGTGGGAGTGCACTGACCCCCGGTGGTCAGTGCGCATCTTAGTGACTGGTCAACTGGTCGTTCAGTCGTCCGGTCGTTTAGGCTTTTATATATATAGATCTTTTTTATTGAGAGTATCACAGATGTCCCCCATTTTAGGAGAGCCATTTTTCAATTCTACATAGGACACACAACATCATTAATGCAATAGCTACTACATAGCCCAATAATTAGCAGAACGACTTCTGGACTTAGATAGGCTTAGACTCAACCCTGCTCTTTCACTTACTTCCCTGGAGTTACTCAACCTCATTTAGCCTAAGTTTTCATGTCTGTAATATGGGAATGATAAAGGAGTCACAGCAGGTATGGGGTTCTCTGTGGCAGGGCTTTGCGTGGAATAACTTGATCTCTGAAGGGCCTGTAGGGAGTTAAAGATCAGAGGGTCTGAGGAGTGAATGGTGCAGTGATGTAACGGGCAAGTGTAGTAGCTACAACTAGATCCCTGGCGGTGGGACTGGACAGCTTGCCTAGCAGATAGCCATGTCTGGAGAGGGGCTGGCAGCCTTCAACTGAAAATGAGACCTAAACAATCTCTCATAAGGAAATATAATGTAGAAATAAACCTGTGTCTACATAAGTTTATCAACCAAGGTTCTGTGCATGCAAATGCAAACCCAATACAATATGCCCAGTCATAAGAGAATGGTTAACCATACCACCCTTCTTGATAGAAAGTTATGCAAATATTATACAAAAATTAAGGAATCTATGAAAGTAGTGATGTTAGAACATTCAATGAAAAGATGGGATATATAACTTTGTATATCTAATATGATTAAAACATAAAATGCTGGTGAGGGAAGATTGGAAACTGTGAACTGTTGCTGTTTTTAAAATAGACATAAGGGCATTTTTCTGTTGTTCTCGTCCTTATAGTCCACATTTCCCAATTATCCTAAAAACATCATACTTTAAATCAGCCCCAGCACTCTCACACATGTGCAAAAAATAAAAGCAGAATCAAATGTTCCCAGTAGGAAGAGTGAGGCATGTCTGGCGAAAGGTGGGCCCATATCTGGGCTGTAGAAGGGGGTGCTGTAGGCTCCTGCTCTCTAGGCCTCTCCCAATTCCTGAATCCCTAACTCTGAAGACTTAGACTCCCAGGTTCTCCTAAGAGACGTGTGGGGGGGGGGGGCACAAAAGGACAAGAGAGGGGACTAGACGGCAGATATAATATAGCCCTTTAAACTAACTGCTAGGCTGGCTGCACCCTCAGACAAACCCTGTGAGCTGAGACACTGGGAAGAGGTGATCAGGCCTCCCCACCTCTTTGTTGGACCCAGGAATTCTGGGAAAGTCATTAAAGGATGGTTGAGATGGGACTCTCCCTCACTGTCAGCACGGCCCTGCTGCAGTGACGGAGCAGACCCCGGCCAGGCAGCTCCCCAGTGCCCAGCCCTCCCAGGACTTACCTCCTTGAAGGAGAACTGCTCAGTGAAGACCTCATAGTGGCTGTAGGCCTGGACCCCAGCCCCCAGGATGCACAGCACTTCACTGCTGGGTGGCTTCAAAAACTATTTGAGAGAAATGAGAAGGAAAGGCTCACGGAGACATTGCAGCGAGTGAGGAACACATGGAGTTTGAGCCGGGTGGCTCCGCCCACCTTCAACTCCCTCAAGCATGCGCTGGCAGCACCCCTGCCCATCCCTGGGGAACCACCATTTAACGCTCTGTTTTCATGACTTTGGCTTCTTAGATTAAGCCCTAGAGATCTAACACATGGTACAGTGAATATAGACAACAACATCCTATCTAATAAAAGATTAATATGCAAATTAACCATAAATCCGCGACAAAGATGGCGGCGCCCATAGCAGCAGGGCAGGACGCTGGTGGCATCACCCTGATAACGTGAGCCCAGCAGGCATTGCCTTGGCGACCCGTGAGCAGGTCACGCGGCCCTCAAGCAGGCAAGCAGGCCGCAGGCAGCCCCCAGCAGGGCCTGCTTGTGGGTCGCTGCGGTGTCCTGTTTGGCCAGCAGGCAGCCCCCAGCAGGGCCTGCTCCCAGTCACCGTGGCAATCCGCGAGCAGGAAAGCATGGCCCGCAGGCAGCACCCCACCCTGGCCACAGCTCAAGGGAGAGAACAACATGCAGGCGAGGCCAGGAGCCTGAAAGATCAACACAGAGGGGCGCCTTCTCCAAGCCTCGACAGTGTGGCTGGGGCCAGGCCCCCAGCAGACACACACACACACACACACACACACACACACACACACACGGTGCCTGCTCTGAGCCTCCGATGCGGGGACACACACACACTCACACACACACACACACACACACACACACACACGGTGCCTGCTCTGAGCCTCCGATACGGCTGGGGGCAGGCCCCCAGTAGACACACACACACACACACACACACACAGCGCCTGCTCTGAGCCTCTGCTGCCAGACTGTGGCCATCAGTAGGCATCCACTGAGGGCTCCGGGACTATGATAGGGGCAGGCTGGGCTGAAGGACCCCCCCCCCCCCATTGCACAAATTTCGTGCACCGGGCCTCTAGTTGTATTATAATCAGCAAACTTGCAAAAAGACTAGAACTTAATCATTGTAACCACTGAAAAGAAAGGATCTATATATATAAAAGCCAAATGACTGGAACAACGGAACGACTGAAATGACCGGTCACTATGACGAGCACTGTATCAGCCAACCAGCCTGATCGGGGTCCTAATTGGCCTGCCCCAACCTCCCACAGCCCCTCCCCCAGATCAGGGGCAGGGGACGACAGCCAACCTCCTGCAGTCCCTCCCTCCAGCTGCCCCTGCCCCTGATCGAAACCCCCTACCCCGATGGGGACAGGGCTGACAGCCAACCTCCCAGCCTCTCCTCCCAGCTGGCCTGGCCCCCATTGCCCCCACCCCCCATCTCCCAACCTGATTGGGGATGAGGCCGGCCAGCCAACCTCCATGACCCCTCCCCTCTGCCGGCCTGGCCCTGATGGCCCCATCAGACCCCACCCATGCACAAATTCATGTACCAGGCCTCTAGTAATGATATAACATGATAGAGGTGCTAACTATCGCTCAGTGGCAATCATATTACAATATATAAATGTGCTAAATTAACATGTTGTGCCCCTTACATTTACAGTGTTAGGTGACAAACATATTTTTTAAAAATCTCTTGGGAAATCAAGGAGGTGTCATTTTGTTTTTCTGTTCCTCTCAGGAGAGTAGGAGAGAAAGAAGGCGCCTTCATTGAGCACCTAATATATGCCAACACTTTCCCTGCACAACCTCATTTAGTCCAGACAATGACTGCGTGAGCTAGATACTTCTATTCTATCTTCCTCTTACAGGTGAAGAAAGTGAGGCCCAGAGCAGACCGGTAACTTGCCCAGGGCCCCACAACTACCACTTGGGTGGTGGAGTGCTAAACCCACAGCTTTCCTTCTCCAAAGCCCACATTCCTTCTAATGCTACCCCCTCTTAGGGATGTGAAAAGCCATGCCCAGGCCTCAGAGCTCCCAGGTGCTAAGTGCTGCCTGGAGATGTGCCCTCCAGACCCAGTCTCGGCTGTATTTGCTGAGCCTGTCCCTGTTTGTCTTTTCTCAGCCCGTATCACTTTAAAGCGGAATGTGGAGCTGGCATTTGTGGCACAGACTGAGGGTGTGTGTGTGTGTGTGTGTGTGTGTGTGTGTGTTGGCGCATGGGGTTCTCATCAATTCATATCATGTCAGCTCTTCAGTGACACCTTTCTTACCTGACAGCACTTATGAATGCGTTTGCTTGTACTGACCCACAGGCCCGTGAGGACAGGAGCGGCCTTGTTTGCACAGAATTGGCCCTAGGGCAGGGTTTCTTGACCTCGGGACTACTGACATTTGGGCTGGACCACTGCTGGGGGGGGGGGGGGGGTGAGTGGGCGGGCTGCCCTGTGCATCACAGGGTGTTTGGAAGCATCCGGGCCTCTGTCCATTCGGTGCTGGCAGCACCTCCATCCATGCACCCCACCTCTGACAATCAAAACTGTCTCCAGATGCTCAGTGCCCCGGGGCAGGTGGCACCGCTGTCCTGGGTTAAAAACCACTGGCTTAAAGGAAGGACACCAGTTTTTAAAGTAAGACCCCGTTCTGTCTTTTCTCTATTTAATTTAGCAAAATTTCGGCTCTGGGGTCTGGTCTTTCCTACAATGCTGATTACTGAGATTCTGGAGTGTCACCTTAAAGTACCAGTCTTCTTAACATTAATTACCGGCCAAAGGAGGCTCAGAAACCTTACCAGGTGCTCACCTCCCCTATGGCTGCAGGAGGGATACCACTCCCAACACAAGCTATTGTCACAGAATCTGCTTTGAAAAGGTTTCAAAATGACCGATATCCACAGGCCAGTGCCCAATCAGGAGACCTGGGTGATCTTTCCTCCACTAACGCACTGCTTCTGTTCTCAGCTAATAGCGATCTATTTCTGGGAGTAAGCCTGGGCTAGGGACATTGCAGTGTCCTGGAAAAGTGACCCTCGTCCTCTGAAACTAAATGTCTAATTCTGAGGGGTCACCTTACTCGATCATTTGTTGCCTTGAGGGTAACGTTATAATTGATGTATCTTTTTGTAAACAGTATAATGTTTGTAAGATTTATTGAATCATAGCAGGATTCGCCACGCCTCAGTCTTTTCCTGTAAGCATGCAGATCATTAAAAACACGTATATGAATCTGCTGGGCTTCTCACTCACAGAGTCGGCAAGCCTGTGTTTCACTGGCATTTGATAAGGCCTCTCAGTCTGGCTCTCCTACCTCCCCAGCCCCCTCACGCCACGGGAGTCTGGCCTCCAGCCACACCCGCCTCCTGGCAGTTTCCCAGGCACCTATGCCTCTGTCCCCACAGCGCCTTGGCCCAGGCTCCTTCCCCTTCCTGCCCCTCGCGAGTAACTCCTATTCTCCTTCAAATCTCAGCTCAGATACCCCTCACCCAGGAACAGCCTTCCCCAATCCACCCCGTTGTACACTCTCATAGCTCTTCACCCCTTTCGTTCAGCGTATGTGGCAGGGCTGTAGCTTCACATTTATTGGTGTGATCTTTGCGTAATGTCTCCCCAAACGGACTTGGAGCTCCTTGACGGCAGGCACTGTGTCTAGTTTCACTTAACCATTCTAGGCCCCATGCTGAGCACAGGCCTGGAGCCGGGTGGGCACTCTAATATTTGTTGAGTAAACACATGCCAAGCTTAAACCTTGCTAGAGTGTCGCCTGGGGAAAGCACACCAGAGTCCCCAACTCAGGTTCTGTGCGACACAAATGCAAAGCAGGCACAGGTCCGGCGTCCTCCCGAAGCCTGGGCGAGAGAAGAGGTGGGGGAGAAACACCGCACTCTCCCAGAGCAAGGAGCGGAACAGGCCCTTTGTTCCTTCCAGAGTGATCTACCCGCCCTGCCGGGGAAGAGGAGAAGGGAGCCCTGAGGCCACAGCCTTGGGCTTGGGAGCACACGTTCCTGTCCATGCAATGGCACCTGGAAGGGGAGGTGTCGAGAAGCCTTTGGTTCCCAAGCTGCTTGATCATCAGCATCAACCAGAGACTTTTAAAAAACGAGGTTCTCGGGCCTGCCCTCAGCGGCTTCGACCAGGGTTTTGGGGAACGCAGTCCCCAGGTAACGCTGTTGCACAGCTTGGGTTGGACACCACCGATAGGGGACAAGACCAGGCAGCCCTGGGAGACCCACAGCT
Source organism: Myotis daubentonii (assembly GCF_963259705.1). Taxonomy (NCBI): domain Eukaryota; kingdom Metazoa; phylum Chordata; class Mammalia; order Chiroptera; family Vespertilionidae; genus Myotis; species Myotis daubentonii. Next base: position 4,074,425 of record NC_081843.1, read on the forward strand.
ACTGTGTGTGTGATGTCGGGGCGGGGGTGGGGGGTGGGGTGGGGGTATCTCCATCCCCTGTGAACTCAGTGAGGCCAGTGATACCCACTCTGCCTCCCTCACTGAATCCCGAGTGAAGGCGAGATGACGGGCTGGGGAGGGCTTTGGAAAGGACCCGCATCCTTCACCCATGGGAGGCAGTGCCACCTGTCACTCTGTTCCTAAGTCAGCGACGAGCGCTGCCAAGGCAGCCCCTGTGTTATTTCGCTTTGAACTGGGTCCGGATAGGATTTTTAAAAACCAGTTCAGCAAGGCGTGTGCTTAGGTTCCCTTCCGGTACAATGGCCAGTTCATCCTGGTCTTCTTCCCTCCGCATCACCACACACACAGCCTGCCCGCCTGGTCTCCGCCGGCCAGCCGCTGCCAGATCCCATTTCCTTCACACTCAGGCCTCTAGCCCCACGTTCTCAGACCTTTTCCACTTGACGAGCAAGACTGCCGACGTGACAGTCCCCACAGCCGTCGTCCAGGGCTGGTAACTCACCTCTGAAAATCCTGCTTTTGCTGTAGGAAGCCATGCAGCTGCTGGGAACACACCCCACTCCCAGCTCCTCCCCCTCCCACCCCACTCACTGGCTTCCTTCAGTCTTCACCCAGATGTCACCTCCGCAGTGAAGTCTTTTCTGGATAATTTAAAATGTAAGCCCTTCCCAATAACTTTGATTCTGCTTTAGTTTCAAATACTAACGTACTATTTGTTTGTTTTTTGTTGGCGGTGGCAGTGTTGTTGTTTTTAAGCAAATCCTGGCATGTTATCAAACTCAAAAGAGGTTGCTTGTTTGCTAATTATCTCAGCAAATCATACTGTGTTTGTGTTCCTCTGCTTTGTTCGCTGCCATCCCCGACCGCGCAGGTGCGGGCCTCAGTGAGACCGGCTGACCAGCAGGAGTCGGTCCGGCTCGCTCCCTGCTTCCTGTGCAGCATGGCTCTGGCCTCTGAGCAACCATAGATTTACCAGAAACAGTAGTGCAGGGGCAAAAGCAGTCTTGGGAGTCAAAGGGGTCAAATTTTAAATTCTTTCTCTGCCGCCTAGTAGCTCTGTGATCCTGAAGAACTCGCACATCCTCTCTGAACTGCATTCCCTGTAACTGGCAAATATAGGCAATCACATCTCCTTTGCAAGATTGAGGTGAACATCAGGAATAATGCATGTCAGGTACCTGGGATCTGGCCAGGCTCCTTAAGTGGTAGCTAATAAAGCTGTGAATTACTGCGCTCACCTGACACCCCCTATCTGGCGTGCAGAGTCCCAGCTATGTTCGTAAGAAGACCAAGATAAGTCCCCCACTTCTCCCTTAGACTCGCAAGCTTGAAGCACCCGCCCAGCCCACCCAGGCACCACGCTCACCTTGGTGGCGATGGCAGACACGGCTGCTGTTCTCTTCGCAGTTATGACATTTCCATCCATGACCTTGGAAGGAAGGACAGACAGCGAGCACGGAGCACCCCCCCACCACGTTTGGGGAGAGAGGGCACTCTAGAAGCGTCGCCCAAGAAGGCGCTATTGTGCCCAGCAAAGTGAAGGCTCATTTGTTACACCTGGACCCAACTCTTCCACTTCTGAGACATGCGACTTTGAACACACATCTTAACCATCCCTAAGCACTATTTTCCTCCCTGTGAAAACAAAGACAAGGCGGGCCCATCCTCGGCGCCACTGTCCTCTGTGTCTGCCATCCAACTCCCTTGGTCCTCACCAGGCAGTACCAGTGTTCCTGTTTTATAGACAAGAAAGGAGCCACCGCTGAGCAGACCAGGAAGGCTCCACGGCCCACCTGTAGCTGGAAAGCCTGGGCTGGGCCCGCTTCCCTGAGAGCCGCTGTTGGCAGGCAGCATGGGTGTCAACGCCACCTGATGAGCTAGAGCAGGGGTGGGCAAACTTTTTGACTCGAGGGCCACAATGGGTTCTTAAACTGGACCGGAGGGCCAGAACAAAAGCATGGATGGAGTGTTTGTGTGAACTAATATAAATTCAAAGTAAACATCATTACATAAAAGGGTACGGTCTTTTTTTTTTTTTTTTTTAGTTTTATTCATTTCAAACGGGCCGTAGTTTGCCCACGGCTGAGCTAGAGTCTCTTCTCAGAGGAGGAATGAACAGTTAGGTTTCCTGGGAAGTAGGAGATTCAGGGAGAAGCTAAGGACCCAGGGTAGGTTTGGGTGGACTGTGGAGAGTGTCTGATGGGGTCTCAGCTGCCTGGCATCACAGGCGCCTGCGGGCAGGGCACGGGCCTGGGGGGCACAGAGCATGGGCCTGCATGTGGCATGGGCATTGCTGGGTCTCTCACTAACCAGCCGTGTAGCCTCAGACACAGTGGCTCAGGACCTCAATGGGAACTTGGGGGGCGGGGGACGGGGGTAACAAGAAACCCTCAGGGAGGAATGGTGGCAGAATTGAATGAGGGAAGTTTCTCCTGCCCCACACCTGCACCTGCTCAGGGCTCAGTAGGTGGCAGTTAGGAAGGTGATGGAGGGCAACAGGCCCTGGACTTGCACTGAGTGCGTCTGAAGTCCCTTACTACCACCTCAGCCTGGGTAAGCGGGGCCTGTCCCCCCCCCCCTTTATTGAATAAGATATTACAAATGTGTCCTTATCCCCCAATGTCCCCTCATCCCCCCAATCCCGCCCTCACCCTCACCCCTGTTGCCCACGTCCATCACTTATGCTGATATGCATGCACCCAAGTCCTTCGGCTGCCTGCTGTTTATGACTCTGTTCCCTCACCTGCAGAATGGGAGCAGCTGGTAGGATGGTTTTGAGTGGAGTGTTCAGAACAGGCCTGCACTTAGGGTGCTCTCTCTCTGCCTACACTCCCATTCAATGGTAAAACAGCACACTGGGTGCCCTCGGAAAGGCTTGGGGGCTACAGGATCCCCCTTCTCCCCCCAATACAGAGCGTCACTGCACGCACACTTTCTCGCTCAGGAGCTGCTCTGCTGTGCACCGGAGTCACTGGTCTGGGCCGGAGGGTGGCCAGCTGACTGCTCCCCAGCCGCAGCCTGGGAGCAGCGCGGGGCTGTGCGGTCTCCAGGCGGTCCCGTCGAAGACCCCCGGTCACAGACACCCTCCCCGGTCGCAGCCGCCACTCAGAGGCCCGTGCGGTCGTCACCGAGACCTCGAGACCCCGGCTCAGGGCCCGGCCCGCCCGCCCGCCCGCCCGCGGGGCGCTCACCGCCAGGAGGGCGCCGGTGCTGGGCTCCAGGAGCAGCACGGTGGCCTGGTGCGAGGGCCCGGCGGGGGCAGCGCGGGGGCCCTCGTAGAAAGTGACCAGCTTCGTGGCCAAGGCGTCCTCCGCAGCACTATAGGCCGGCATGACCCCCAGGAACCTGCGGGGGGCAAGGCTTCAACCCCGCCCACACCCCAACGCTGCCCCCCTCCCCGCCCGGCCTCCCCTCCTCCCCTCCGCCTCCCCGCCGCCGGGCCCAGGGCAGCGCCCACAGCACGTTCTAGAGTCCAGTTCTGCCGCCTGCTGGCCGGGAACCCGGGGCACGTCCTGCCCGCCCGTCAGGGCTGTTGGGTAAACAAGGGGACTGACTCCCTAGAGTGCGCCAGGGCGGCGCAGCGGTGGTCCGCGCCCTTAGACAAGCCTCCTCCTCCCCGTCCTCCCCTCGCCTCCGCCCCGCCCTCCTCCTTCCCCGCTTTCCCCTCTTCCTCTCTCCTCCTCCTCCTCCCTGGCTCTCCAGCCCCGCCGCCCTCGCACTCACCCCCGGTGCCTGGCCACCGGCACCACCGTGCGCACCGGCTGCGCGACGCCCCCCGCGTGGCCGCTGGAGAAGTTGGCCAGGGCCGCCTCCAGGGGCGCGAGGAGGCGACTGCAGCCACCGAGGTGGCGCTGGACCTCGGCCGCGCTCAGGAACACGGGCGCTGCGCTCATCCCGCCGCCGCCGGCCGCCCGCTCACCGCCGCCCGCTCCCCGCGGCCCTATGAGCTCCCGCGGCGGTCACCGCCCCGGGGCGGGGCGCGGCCGGTCCCCACCCACCCGCCGCCGCGCCGGGAGCGGGCCCCCTCCCGCGGCGGCCCGGCGTCGGAGCTTCCGTGGTGGCGGAGGCCCGTCCCCGCTTCACTCTCCGCCCGAGTAAGGAGCGCAGTCTCCGTCCTCCCCAGAGCCGGGCGCCGCCGCTCTCCTCGCACCCTCCGCTGTCGGCCTTCTCTGCCCCCACCTGGGAAGCGAGAGACCGGGGGTGGGAGCGACGACGGCGGGGCTCCCCCCTGCTAATGTTTGCAGTCTGCCGGGAGATTTTGTTGCTATTGATGAGGGAGGGGAGGGGAGGGGAGGGGAGGGGAGGGGAGGGGAGGGGAGGGGAGGGGAGGGGAGAGACCTGTTGCCCCATTCAGTTAAACATCCATCGGTGACTCTTGTATGTGCCTGACCGGATGGGCCCTCAGCCGTGGGGCACCAAGAAGACGCTACCCACCTGAGCCACCCAGCCCGCGCGCTGGGAGATCTTAGGTGAAAAATGTTGTTATTAAAAACAGTTTTGTTTTAGTTCTGGCCCCATCTGGAGTCCTTCCCCAACCTGCCTCTACTCCATTCCCATCCACAGCACTGCAGGTATCCATCGCTTTACGTGCACAGCTTTCTCTTAGGGCAACTAACTCAGCCAACCGTCTCCTTTAAAAGAGGGGGAGTCCCAGGGCCTCAGTCACATAAAGAGCCGAAATGCACACGATGACTTAGACTTGGGCCTTTTCTTTAAAAATCTTACACCTGAGAGGAGGACATAGAACAGTAGCGACACAGAAAGGTGGGCCAGGGTTCAGGAAGGTGAATACTCCCCGCGCAGTCAGTGATGGGAAAGTGAATGGTTTTGATAATCAAAGAAAAGAGAGAACTTGTTCTGGCCAGGAGTGGGTAGATACGGGTTATGAAGGAGGAGGAATGAGCCAAGGCTAAATATAAATTAATAATGAAAACAGCAATGACAACAGGGACGGGTTGTTGGTTCTGCACCAGGGGCTGCCCCGCGCATTCGCTGCGCATCGTCTCTTTGGGTCGCGCTCTGTGGTGGGCAGGTGTTGTCTTGCGCCTTCCTGTCCCTCTGGGCTCCGAGCGCTGGAGGAGGGCTTTGTCCAAAGTCACCCAGCCAGCGAGCAGAGGCGCTGGGCACTCCCCTTGAAGTTCCTCCAGAACTCTGCTCCAACCACCCCCCTGCATTGGCAGAGAGGGAGGCAGAGGCGTTTCCGGGCTGCGGGGGGGGGGGAGGGAGGCAAGTTGTCGTGTAATCTTGGCGATGTGTCTTGCCAGACAGATTTGGGCTGGAACTCCAAGCTTCAGCACCGTCTGCGCCGCAGCCCTGGCCGCCCCCTGCTGGCCAGACCCACGAGGAGACGGTGCGCTCTGCACTGAGCTCCTCAGCGGCGCCTCCCAGCAGTCCTTGGGGGTCAGTGCTCTGGGCTTTGGCCATCCCAATGGGTGTGTAAGAGTACCTCGTTGTTGGCGGGGATGAGGACACATTTGTAATACCTTAACTAATAATAAAAAAGAAAGAAAGAAAAAAGAAAGAAAGAAAAAAGAGTACCTCGTTGTTTTAATTTGCATTTTCCTGAGGACAGCTCATGTAGGGCACCTTTTCGTATGCTTATTTGCCACCTATACACCTTCTTTGGTGAGATCTGTTCAAGCTTTTGCCCATTTTTAAATTTAAATCTGTACATTACTTTAGGTAAATTACCATTTTAACTATTAATTCTTCCAATCCATGAACACGGGATATCTTTCCATTTCATTGTGTCTTTTTCAATTTCTTTTAATAATGCTTTGTAATTTTCAGTATATAGGACTTTCACATTCTTTGTTAAGTTAATTCCAAGGTATTTTATTCTTTTGGTTGCAATTATAAAAGGAATTTTTTTCATTTCTTTTTCTGATGTTTCGCTGTTAGTATACAGGAAGACAGTGAATTTTTGTACATTGATTTTGTATTCTGCAACTTTACTGCATTTGTTTGTTGTTTGGTGGAGTCTTTAGAATTTTCTATGTACAGAATCATATTGTCTGCAAAAAGTGGCTTTTACTTCTTCCTTCCCAATTTAGATACTTTGTATTTCTTTCTCTTGCCTCATCGCTCTGACTAGCACTGACAGCACTATGTTGAATAAGAAAGGCGAGGGTGGACATCCTTGTCTTTTCCTGATCTTAGAGGAAAAGTGTCCGGTTTTTCACCGTGGAGTATGATATAGCTGAGGGTTTATCATATATTGCTTTTATGATGTTGAGGTACTTCCTATTTCCATGTTGTTGAGTGTTTTAATCATAATGGATGTTGTATCTTATCAATGCTTTTTCTGTATCTATTGATAAGGTCATATGATTTCATCCTTCCTTTTGTTGATGTGGTGCATTACATTGATTGATTTGCAATGTTGAACTATCCTTGTGTCCCTGGAATGAACCTCACTTGATTCTGATGTATTATTTTTTGGATGCACTGTTGTAGTTGATTTGCTAGTATTTTGTTTAGGATTTTTGCATCTGTAGTCATCAGAGATATTGGTCTGTAGTTTTCTTCCTTTGTGTTATCTTTGCCAGGTTTTGGTATCAGGGTTATGTTGGCCTCATAAAATCTATTAGGAAGTATTGCCTCTTCTTCAATTTTTGGAAGAGTTCTAGAAGAAGGATAGATATGAAATCTTCTTTGAATGTTTGGTAGAATTCACTGGTGAAGCCATCCGGTCCTGGACTTTTGCTTTTGGGGAGGTTTTTGATGGTTGTTTCAATTTCCTCACTGCTGATCAGTCTAATTAGATTTTCCAATTCTTCATGATTTAGCCTAGGCAGGTTATTTAATTCTAGGAACTTATTCATTTCTTCTAGGTAATTGAATTTGGCGGCATATAGTCTTTCATTATATTCTAGTATCATCCTTTGTATATCTGTGATGTTTGTGGTGACTTCTTCTCTTTCATTTCTGATTTTGTTTATAGGGGTATTTTCTCTTTTTTCCTTTGTGAGTCTAAAGAGGGATTTGTCACCCTAGCCAGTTTGGCTCAGTGGCTAGAGCGTCGGCCTGGCAACTGAAGGCTCCCAGTTCAATTCCGGTCAAGGGCGCATGCCTGGGTTGCGGGATCAATACCCAGTACAGGGGATGTGAGGGCGATCTGGCTGCGACATCTGTCACCCCATTGATCGCCAGGGTTGATTCGGCTGATCTGGCTGGCTAGGCGGGTGTCCCCCTCCTCCCTCACCGATCCATGTGCGTCCCTCCCGAAGCTGCTCGCTCGGTCGAAGAGGACGACCTTCCCCCCCCCCCCCCCCCCCCCCCCCCCCCCGAGGAGAGGACCGGTCTTCGGTCAAGGGTATACGAGTAGCTGCGCTCCCCTGCTAGAACCTCCAAACAAGCTCTCAAGGCCCAGTACAGGGCGTGCAGGAGGCAGCCAATCAGTGGTTCTCTCTCATCATTGATGTTTCTATCTCTCTCCCTTCCTCTCTGAAATCAATAAAAATATATTTAAAAAAGAAGGATTTGTCAATTTTATTAATCTTTTCAAAGAACCAGCTCTTTTGTATCAATTTTTTGTATCAGCTTTTTGTTCTCTATTTCATTCAATTATGCTCTATTTTTATTATTTCCTTTCTTCTGCTGACTTTCAGTTGCTTTCATTCTTCTTTTTCTAGTATTTTCAGATGTGATGTGAGGTTGTTTACTTGTGCTTTCTTTTGTTTCTTAAGATAGGCCTGTAATGTTATAAACTTCCCTCGTATTACTGCTTTCATTGCATCCCAGAAGATTTGATATGTCATTCTCATTCCTTTCTATATGCCTTTTTTTAAAAATTAAATCTTGATTGTTGAAAGTATTAAACATGTCCTTTTCCATCCCCCATTGACCCATTCTAGCCCACCCCTAGCCTCCATCCCAGGCCTTCACCACCCTGTTGTCTGTGTCAATGGGTTATGCATAGATGCATACAAGTTCTTTAATCTCTTCCCACACACCCACCCTTCCCCACCTTCCCTCTGAGGTTCCCCAGTCTGTTCCATGCTTCTATGTCTCTGGATCTATTTTGTTCATCAGTTTATTTTGTTCATTAGATTCCAAGAGTGAGATCATATGACACTTGTCTTTCTCTGACTGGTGTTACCATAAAAAGATTCAAACCTGTGAAGAATTTTGGTGAGTTTATTTGAGTCAAACTGTCAACAATTGCCAGGAAGCAGAATCTCAATGGATTGTGAGTTTCCATCTATTTTTATACATTACAATCAAAGGAGGGGACAAAGGTGGGTGAGATGAAACCCATTGGTGATGGATTAGGGAGGTGGGAGGAAGCAAAGGGGGGGAAACCTCTGGGATTGGATAAAAAGTAAAATGAGAGACACATACTTAGGTGGGTGCAGGATAGTTTACAGTCAACAATTAACATGATAACAATAACAATGAAGGAATATGATCTCCTGGCACCCAGGGCATTTGGTTGTGCCCCAGGGGTCAGAGGAAAGGGGTTACATTTCATAGGTATTATCTTAGATGCAAAAGGACAATAGGCTCAGTTAAAGTAAAAATTGCCCTCATCAGGGAAAATACAGGCCTAGGACAGAACTACCCACCATAACTGCTTTTAGTTAAACTTTTAATTTATACCATCCTTTGTGGTTACTTTAGGTCTTTAAGTTTGCAAGACCTTCCTTGATTTTGTCAGTTTAGCATGTGGCCTTTTTTTATTTTCATCCACACTGGCTTATTTCACTTAGCATAATACTCTCCAGGTCCCTCCATGCTGCCTCAAAGGGTAAGAGATCCTCCTTTATTTTTTTTTTTTACAGATGTATAGTATTCCATGGTGTAAGTATACCACAGCTTTTTATCTACTCATCTACTGACGGGCACTTGGGCTGTTTCCAGGTCTTAGCTATTATAAAAAGCACTGCTATGAACACAGGGGAGCATACATTCTTTCTGATTGGTGTTTCGGGTTTCTTAGGATATATTCCTAGAAGTGGGATGACTGGATCAAATGGCAGTTTCATATTTAATTTTTCGAAGAAAATTCATACTGTTTTCCATAATGGCTGCACCAGTCTTCATTCGCACCACCAGTGTACTAGAGCTCCCTTTTCTCCACATCCTCCCCAGCACTTATCATTTGTTGATTTGTTGATAATAGTCATTCTAACAGGTGTGAGGTGATATCTCATGGTTTTAATTTGCATCTCTGCGATGATCAGTGACTTTGAGCATCTATATATGTAAAAGGCTAAGTGGTCATCCAACTGGCCAGTAGCTATGATGTGCACTGACCACCAGGGGGCAGACGCTCAATGCAGGAGCTACCAAGCTGTGGTCACTTGGCAGTAGCAGTTCTTGGGTGACACACCCTGGAACCAGAGAGGAGGGAGCCTAATTCCAGCGATTCCTCTCACACTCTGGGACCCCTCGGGGGATGTCAGAAAGCCAGTTTCAGCCCGATCACTGTAGGCCAGGCTGAGGGATCCCACCTGCCAGAGGGACCCTGCTCACTCAGCAGACACCCTTCATGCCACGGTGCCAGCCCAGGTGCGGCTGGACAGGGAGGGACCACGGGAGGTTGGCTCCAGGGCCTGTCCAGCCCATCTCACCCAGTCCAGCCCTGCCAGCCACCACCCTGGACCGCCTGCATTAGTCCCTGCACCAGAGGGGCTAATTAATTTTCTTTCAATGTGCACAAATCCATGCACCAAGACACTAGGTTTTTTCATATGTCTCTTGGCCATGTGTATGTCCACTTTGGAGAAGTGTCTATTTAGGTTCTTTGCCCTTTTTTAAAATTGGGTTGTTTGTCTTCCTTTTGTTAAGTTATATGAGTTCCTTACATATTTTGTATATTAACCCTTTATCAGATGTATCATTGCCAAATATGTTCTCCCATACAGGGGTGCTCCCTTTTCATTTTGTTGATGGTTTCTTTTGCTGTGCAGAAGCTTTTTATTTTATTTTATTTTATTTTTTAAATATAGTTTATTTTATTTATTTTATTTTTAAATATATTTTATTTATTTTATTTTATTTTATTTTTTAAATATATTTTTATTGATTTCAGAGAGGAAGGAAGAGGGAGAGACAGAAACATCAATGATGAGAGAGAATCATCGATTGGTAGTCCCATTTGTTTATTTTCTTCTTAGTTTCCTTTGCCCTAGGAAATGAATTTATAAACATATTGCTAGGAGAGATGTCTGAGATTTTGCTGCATATGGTTTCTTCTAGGATATTTATGGTTTCATGAGTTACATTTAAGTCTTTATCCATTTTGAATTTATTTTTGTGAATGGTGTAAGTTGGGGTCTATTTTAATTTATTTGCATGTATCTGCCCAATTTTCACAACACCATTTATTGAAGAGACTGTCTTTACTCCATTGTATATTCTTGCCTCCTTTGTCAATTATGAATTGAGCATAATGGCTTGGGTCGATTTCTGGGGTCTCTATTCTATTCCATTGACCTATATGCCTGTTCTTGTGCCAGTATGAGGCTGTTTTGATTATGGTGGCTTTGTAGTATAACTTGATAGCGGGTATTATTATCCCTTTAACTTTGTTCTTCTTTCTCAAGATTGCTGTGGCTATTCAGTTTTTTTTGGTTCCATATAAATTTTTGGAGTATTTGTTCTAGATCTGTGAAATATGCTGTTGGTATTTTAATGGGGATTGTATTTAATTGGTAGGTTGCCTTGGGTAGTATGAACATTATAATGATGTTGATTCTACAAACCCATGAACACGGTATATTCTTCAACTTGTTTATATCTTCCTCTATCTCTCCTTTCAACATCCCGTAGTTTTCAGAGTACAGGAATTTTACCTTCTTGATTCAGTATTCCTAAGTATCTTAGCTTTTTTGTTGCAATGGTAAATGGGATTATCTGTTTAGTTTCTCTTTCTGAGAATTCATTATTGGTGTATAAAACTGCCATTGATATTTGGGTATTAATTTTGTATCCTGCTACATTGCCAAATTCATTTATTAAATCTTGTAGTTTTCTGGTGGAGTCTTTAGGGTTTTCTATGTATAATATCATGTCATTTGGGAATAATGAGTTTTATTTCCTCCTTTCCAATTGAATGTTTTTTATTTCTTCTTATTATCTGATCCCTGTGGCTAGGACTTCCAGTACTATCCTATCTAATAAAAGAGAAACATGGTAATTAGCATACGACCACTACCCATCCCATTGGCTAATCAGGGCGATATGCAAATTAACTGCCAGCCAAGATGGCGGTCGGCAGCCAGGCAGCTTGAAACTAACATGAGGCTTGCTTGCTTCAGTGACGGAGGACTCCAACATTCCCCGCCTCCCGCTGCAGGCCTCTGAGCTGCAACTCTAAGCAACTATGTAACAAATATAGAAGCTAAACAAAACCCCAGAAACCTGCTTTAGTCCGCCGGGCTTCAGCCAGCAGGATCGCAACATTGTAAGCAAAGGCCAGAAACCTACTTTCAGCAGCGGAGGCCTAAGAGCTGGAGCCAAGCCTCAAAGCTAAAGCTGGCCCAGAATAAAAAAAAATAATAAAAAAAATAAAAAAAAAAGAAAGAAAAAAAGGAGCGGTTGGGAGCTTCAGTCACTCCCAGCCTGAAAACAGCCCTCAGCCCCTCACCCAGTCTGGCCAGGCACCCCAGTGGGGACCCCCACCCTGAAGGATGTGTGACCAGCTGCAAACAGCCATCATCCCCTCACCCAGGCTGGCCAGGCACCCCAGTGGCGACCCCCACCCTGAAGGGTGTGTGACCAGCTGCAAACAGCCATCATCCCCTCACCCAGGCTGGCCAGGCACCCCAGTGGGGACCCCCACCCTGATCCAGGACACCCTTCAGGGCAAACCAGCCGGCTCCCACCCATGCACCAGGCCTCTACCCTATATAGTAAAAGGGTAATATGCCTCCCAGCACCAGGATCAGTGGAGCCGTGAGGCCTCCCGGCACCGGGATCAGCATGACAGGGGGGCAGCGCCCAAACCCCCGATCACCCAGCGGCTCTGTGTGTGACAAGGAGCGGGGCCACAACCTCCCTATCCACCCTGCTCTGTTCGTGACAGGGGAAGGCGCCCCAACCCCCTGATCAGCCCTGCTCTGTGCCTGATGGGGGGAGCTCCCCAACCCCCTGATTGCCCTGCGGCTCTGTGTGTGACAGGGTGCGGTGCCCCAACCCGCCCCCCCCCCCACGGGCTCTGCTCTGTGTGTGACAGGGTAGAGCCATAACCTCCCCATCGGCCCTGCCCTGAGTGTGAGAGTGGCGATGCCCCAACCCCCTGATCAGTCCTGCTCTGTGGGTGATAGAGGGTGGCACCCCAACCCCCTGATGGGCCCTGCTCTGTGCGTGACAGGGTACAGAGCCCCAACCCCCCTGATGGGCCCTGCTCTGTGAGTGACAGGGGGCAGTGCCCCAACCCCCTGATTGGCCCTGCTCTGTGCGTGACAGGGGGTGGTGCCGCAACCTCCCAATCGACCCTACCCTGAGCGTGACTGAGGGTGGCATCACAACCTCCCGATCTCCCTGCTCTGTGCATGACAGGGGGCGGCGCCCCACCTCCCCAATCAGCCCTGCTCTGAGCCCGACCAGGGGCTGCACCTAGGGATTGGGCCTGCCCTCTGCCACCCGGGAGCAGGCCTAAGCCAGCAGGTTGTTATCTCCTGAGGGGTCCCAGACTGTGAGAAGGCACAGGCCAGGCTGAGGGACCTCCTCTCCCCACCCCGAGTGCACAAATTTTTGTGCACCGGGCCTCTAGTGTTGAATAAGAGTGGAGAAAGTGGACATCCCTGTCTTGTTTCTGTTCTTAGGGGAAACAGTTTTAGTTTTTGCCCATTGACAATGATGTTGGGTGCAGGTTTGTCATATATGGCCTTTATTATGTTGAGATATGATCTCTCAATTCCCACTTATTATCTAAAAAGCGTGTTGGATTTTATTGAATGCTTTTTCTGTGTCTACTGATATGATCATGTGATTTTTGTCTTTCAATTTGTTTATATGATGTATCATATTTACTGATTTGTGACTGTTGCACCAGACTTGCATCTCTGGAATAAATCCCACTTGGACATGGTGTATGATCTTTTTAATATATTTCTGGATCTAATTTGCTAATATTTTGTTGAGGAGTTTAGCATCTATGTTCATTAGGGATATTGGCCTGTAATTCTCTTTCTTTGTAGTGTCTCTATCTGGTTTTGGAATTAGGATAATGCTGGAAGTGTTCCTTCCTCTTGGATTTTTTTGGAATAGTTTGAGGAGAATAGATGTTAGTTCTTCTTTGAATGTTTGGCAAAACTCACCTGTGAAGCCATCCGGATCCAGGCTTTTGTTTGCTGGGAGACTTTTGATTACTGCTTCTATTTCATCAGTTGTTACTGGCCTATTTAGGTTTTCTGATTCTTCCTGATTCAGTTTTGGGAGATTCTATTATTCTAGAAATTTGTCCATTTCCCCTACATTGTCCAGCTTATTGGCATATAGTTGTTCACAGTATTTTCTTACAATCCTTTTCTGTGGTGTCTGTGGTTACTCTCAACTTTCATTTCTGATTTTATTTATTTAGGTCCTTTCTCTTTGTTTCTTGGGGAGTCTGGCTAATGGTCCATCACTCTTGGTTAATTTTTCAAAGAACCAGCTCTTGCTTTCATTGAATTTTTGTATTTTTTTAGTCTTATGTCATTTATTTCTTCTCTAATCTTTATTATTTCCTTCCTTCTACTTACTCTTGGTTTTTATTATTTTTCCCTTTCTAGTTCTTTAAGTTGTAGACTTAAATAGTTTATTAGTGATTTTTCTTGTTTTTTGAAGTAGGCCTGTAGTGCTATGAATTTCCCTCTAAGGACTACTTTTGCTGTGTCCCAGAGATTTTGGTTTGTTGTGTGATCATTTTCATTCGTTTCCAGAAAGTTTTTGATATCTTTCTTGATCTCATTGGTAACCTATTCATTGTTTAAGAAATGCTATTAAGCCTTTATGTGTTTGAATATTTTGGGGTGTTTTTACTGTTGTTGAGTTCTAATTTCTTTCCATTGTGATCTGAGAAGATGTTTGTTATGATTTCAGTCTTTTTGAACTTGTAGAGACTTGGTTTATGTCCTAACATGTGGTCTATTTTTGAGACTGACCAATGTGAGATTGAAAACAATGTATATTCTGTAGCTTTGGGTTGAAATGTTCTATAAATGTCAATTAAATCCATCTGATCCAGTGAATCATTAAGAGTCACTGTTTCTTTATTAATTTTTTTTTGTCTGAAAGATCTATCCAGTGAAGTCTGTGGGGTGTTAAAGTCCCCTACTATGACTGTATTGCTGTCAATCTCTCAAAGTCCTCTAGAAACTGCCAATATATTTAATTTATTATAGTTTTTTAAAAACGATATTTAGGTGCTCCTATATTGGGTGCATATATGTTTACCAGGGTTAAATCCTCTTATTGGATTGATTCCTTTAGTACTATGTAGTGACTTTTGTTGTCTCTTATGATTGCCTTCATTTTGAATTTTATTTTATGCAATAAGAGTATCGCTACCCCAGATTTTTTTTTTTTTATTTGCCTGGAAAATTTTTTTCCATCCCTTCATTCTCATCCTGTGTGAGTCTTTTGTTCTGAGGTGAGTCTCTTGAAAACAGCATATAACTGGGTCATGTTCTTGTATCCATTCAACTGCCCTATACCTTTGGATTGGAGCATTTAATTCATTTACATTTAAGGTTATTGTTTATAGGTACTTATTTAGTACCAGTTTACTTCTGTATGCCCATGTTTCTCTCTCTATTACTTCTCATTATAGCAGTGCATTTAGCATTTCTTTTTTTTATTAATTAAATCTTTATTGTTCAGATTATTACAGTTGCTCCTCTTTTTACCCCCCATAACTCCCCTCCACCCAGTTCCCACCCCACCCTCCTCCCTCACTCCCCACCAACTGTCCTCATCCATAGGTGCATGATTTTTGTCCAGTCTCTTCCCGCATTGCCCACACCCCTTCCCCCCTCAAGAATAGTCAGTCTACTCCAGGGGTGGGCAAACTTTTTGACTCGAGGGCCACAATGGGTTCTTAAACTGGACCAGAGGGCCGGAACAAAAGCATGGATGGAGTGTTTGTGTGAACTAATATAAATTCAAAGTAAACATCATTACATAAAAGGGTACGGTCTTTTTTTTTTTTAGTTTTATTCATTTCAAACGGGCCGGATCCGGCCCGCGTGCCGTAGTTTGCCCACGGCTGGTCTACTCTCTTTCTATGCCCCTGATTCTATTATAATCACCAGTTCATTCTGTTCATCAGATTATTCACTTGATTTTCAGATTCACTTGTTGATAGATGTGTATTTGTTGTTCATAATTTGTATCTTTACCTTTTTCTTCTTCTTCCTCTTCTTAAAGGATACCTTTCAGCATTTTCTATAATACTGATTTGGTGGTGATGAACTCCATTAGCTTTTTCTTATCTGTGAAGCTCTTTATCTGACCTTCAATTCTGAATGATAGCTTTGCTGGATAAAGTAATCTTGGTTGTAGGTTCTTGGTATTCATCACTTTGAATATTTCTTGCCACTCCCTCTGGCCTGCAAAGTTTCTGTTGAGAAATCAGCTGACAGTCGTATGGGTACTCCCTTGTAGGTAACTGACTTTCTTTCTCTTGCTGCTTTTAAGATTCTCTCTTTGTCTTTTTCTCTTGGCATTTTAATTATGATGTGTCTTGGTGTGGTCCTCTTTGGATTCCTTTTGTTTGGGGTTCTCTGCACTCCCTAGACTTGTAAGTCTATTTATTTCACCAGATAGGGGAAGTTATCTGTCATTATTTCTTCAAATAGGTTTTCAATATCTTGCTCACTCTCTTCGTCTGGCACCCCTATAAATTTGGATGTTGGTGCGCTTGAAGCTGTCCCAGAGGCTCCTTACACTATCTTTGTATTTTTGAATTCTTTTTTCATTTTGCTTTTCCGGTTGGGTGTTTTTTGCTTCTTCGTATTTCAAATCGTTGACTTGATTCTTGCAATCCTCTAGTCTGCTATTGGAATTCTGTATAATATTCTTTATTTCAGTCAGTGTATGCTTAATTTCTAGTTGGTCCTTTATCACAACCTCGAGGGTCTCATTAGATTTCTTGAGGGTCTCATTAAGTTTATCGGCAGTTTCTAGAAAATTCTTGAAAAACCTTAAAAGTGTGGTTTTGAACTCTATATCCAGTAGTTTGCTTTCCTCCATTTCTGTCATTTGTGTCCTTTTTCTTTGTCTCTGCATTTTTTATGCTTCCCTGTGTTGATAAAGTGGTTTTCTGTGCTAAGTGTCCTCTAGGGCCCAGTGGTTCAGCCTCCCCAATTACCTGAGGAGGACACTCTTGGTGCACCCCCTTGTGGTCTTTGTGCACAGTCTTGTAGTAGTTAAGCCTTGATTGTTGTAGGTATCCTGGGAGGAATTGACCTCCAGGCCAATTGGCTGTGAGAATCAGCTGTGTCTGCAGTGGGAGAACTTCTGTGCTGGAGACACCCCTCCGGGGCAAGACTTTCTTCAATGGGGCTTTGGTGCTGAGTCTGCCCCCTGAGTGTGTCCTTTATGGTTCCATGGAGCTGCAAACAGGATGGTCCCACTCTGACCTCTGGGTACACTGGCTCCTGGATCTTTAGGGAGGTGCTAATCTAGCCTCTGTCTGAGGCTATCCAGCAAAGGCCTCCCTGCAGGGATTGGGTGGGGCGGGTCCCACGGCATCAACAGGGCGGGGCTAACAGTTATGGCTGCTCTCAGAGCCCAGCTTCTCAGTGTCTTGGCAATTGCTGCAAGCCCCTCCGAGAGAAAGCTGCCCTCAAGTTCTGACTGATGCCAGACAGTCCCGCTTCTCCCGTCTGTGTCTGGGTCCCCAGAGACTCACCCGGAACTGGAGCTCAGAGCCTGAGGCTCCCTCCGGATTGAAAATGACAACTGCATTCTCAGCCGTCAGCCTACTCGGCATGAACCTCCGCACCTTAGTATTTTATTTCAGCACTGTGCCTCCTCTGAGTCTCGGTATGCTTTTCTCTTTCCTTCTAGTTGTAGAATTTCCTCTCAGCCAGCCTTCCTGTGGTTCTGGGTGATGTCTGTTCCATCGTTTAGTTGTATTTTTGAAGTGGTTGTTCGAGGCAGCAAACTCCGGTGTTTACTGATGCTCTATCCACTGAGCCAAACAGGTTCTAGCTTTCTTTCTTTCTTTTTCTTTCTTCCTTTCTTTCTACATGCAGATCTCTATCTTCTTTCCTATCTTCAATGTCACTAATCTTTTCCTCCATCTGGTTGGCTCTGCTTTCTATGCTCAGTAGTTCACTCCAAATCTCCTTAATTGCTTCATTTCCAAGATTTATGATTGGTTCTTTTTTTAATATTTCAATCTCTTTGGTAAAATACAGTCTTTGGGTTATGTCGGACGCATCATACGTCATTTCGTGGTTACGTCACCATCTCCCCTTTATTTATATATAAAAAAATTCCATCATTTCTACATATGTATATATATGCTTTATGTTTCTTATTATTTATTTACCACAGCTAAAGGTCAGGGATTGTTATCTTTCTTTTAAATTTTTTTAGTGTTTCACTTCATTACTGTTGTGTATGTGCTCCATGTGAGTGACGTGGGTGCTTATGTAGGTGGGTTCTGACTTATGGCAAAAATCACATTACCTCGTGCCATAGGAATGGATCTCTCACGTTACCCGAGGACCTGCTGTATCAACTCTATAGAGGCAGTAGGCATATTAGTGGAGCTGGTCGCCTGCTCCTGGCTTCAGGGCTGCACCTTGGCTACTAGTATCTGAGCTTTCCTCCCTTATTGCCTTCCCACTGACTCCCAGTTGCCCACCTTTAGATGCTTCAATACTCGGTTAATAGTATTTGCTAAGGGCCAGGGAAATGGCAGTGGAGTGATAGCTGAAGGGACAGGTTTTTATTTTTTTGAGTTAATGAAAATGTTCTAAAATGACTCTGACAATGGTTGCATATATCTGTGAATATACTAAGTACCACTAAACTATACACTTTAAAGAGTGAGTTATATGGCATGTGAATTTTATTTAGAGATGCTGTTTAAAAATTTTCACATTGGTGAAAACAGATATTTGTTTATTCTTAAAGTGTAGGATTTTAGAAAATGGAGAGTAGAAACAAAATCTTAAACCCTCCTATTCATTTCTGTAACCCCTTGTCTCCCTCCTTTCCTTCCTCTTTTTCATTTTTTATTAGCTATGAATTATGCTATGTTGTATCCAGCATTTCTATTAGTTTGAAGCAAAGGGAGTTTATCTTAGCTCAGTCCAGTATATGTATGAAACTAGAAAAGAACTCCTGCCTTTGTATCATGTAAATATGAAGGAACTAGTTCATTGGATCTTATTAGAAGACAGCATTAATCACTTAAAATTTTAGGTAAATGTCATATTTCTATCAATATAGAAACACATTTTAATGTTTTAAATTTAATAAATAAAAATATTGATATAATCTTACAAACCTTAAGCCATTTTGATGAGTGTGCAGTGTAATAATTATAGTTTAATTTGCATTTCTTTAAATATTAATTTCATTGAACATATTTTCATAACTTTGTTGGCCATTTTTTGGTGACATATTTGTTTAAAGATTTTGTCCATTTTTATAGTTGATTGGCTATTTTTTCTTATTGATTTATAGAAGTTATTCCTATATTTATTTGTTGGTTATAAATAGGAATTGCATATCAGTTCTTCAAGTCTGTGTCTTGCCTTCTCATTTATAGTGGTATTTTCTAAAGAACAGCAGTTCTTAATTTAATAAAGCCACATTTATCAATCTTTTTCTTTACATTTATTGTCTTTGTGTTCTGTTTAGAAATCTTTCCCTACCCAAGAATTGTGAAGATATTTTTCTCCATTATCTTTTGTGGGGCTTTTTGTTTTGTGTTGTGTTTTATGTGCGTATTTATGGTCCACCTGGAATTGATTTTCTTTAATGGCGGACAGAAAATCAGGTTATGATATCAATCTATTTATATAAAAACCCTGGGTGTAACGTCACGACCCGAGGCTCGACCAACCAGAAGGAAGTCAGTCCTGCAGGGGTTGTCTTGGCAATGGCTGTGCCCTCCCCAAGCAGTTTCCCGGAGCTGTTTCCCATGAGGGCAAGGTTTGAGGCAGGAAACGGCCCTCAGAGCGTGGAGGCATATCTTTATAAAGTGTGCCGCGCCAGCACGGCCAGGGGTGAACCTGAGTGGGGGTGGCTGAAAGGCTTAGAAAAGACAGACAAGAGAATGAAAGCCGGGTCTCGGTGGGACGCTGCTTCTCTGACAGATCGTGACCACGCCCACAGCCGTGCCTTTAGTTTATAGCAGATGCCTTGAGGCACACTAAGGGCGTGATCAAGATGTTTACAACATTCTCCTGGGTTTCAATCCTCCTCAACTGCATGCACCTGAACTCTATCAAGCCTAGGCACATGGAGCCACGTGTTCGGACCATAGGTTCAAGCTTACAACTATAGCTGTTGGCTATAATTGTGCTGGGAGGGCCCTGCCCTCCAAGCTGGGACTTGCACGTGGCAATGAGAGGACTGTGCCCTCTCATCAGTCCAAGGCTTGAACCTGTCCAAAACACTGTAGCGGCTCCCCACACTAAACTTTTAATACATTATATTAGAGGTTGTGGGGTACTGTTTTACCCACAGCGTCTACAGGAATTGCTGCAAATGTACTTCTCGGTGGAAGCACCTTTCATTCTCAATATAAATTACCAATCCCATTAAATGAAACTTCAATTTCTAGACTTGATATAAACAGTGAAGTTGCTAAAACTATTAAAAAGGCCCAACTTCTCTTTATTGATGAATGCACCATGGCATCCAGTCATGCTATAAATGCCATAGACAGATTACTAAGAGAAATTATGAATTTGAATGTTGTATTTGGTGGGAAAGTTCTCCTTGGAGGGGATTTTTGACAATGTCTCAGTATTGTACCACATGCTATGGGATTGGCCATAGTACAAATGAGTTTAAAGTACTGTAATGTTTGGGGATGTTTCAGAAAGTTGTCTCTTAAAACAAATATGAGATCAGAGGATTCTGCTTATAGTGAATAGTTAGTAAAACTTGGAAATGACAAACTTGATAGCAGTTTTCATTTAGGAATGGATATTATTGAAATCCCCTGTGAAATGATTTGTAATGGATCTATTATTGAAGCTACCTTTGGAAATAGTATATCTATAGATAATATTAGAAATATATCTAAACGTGCAATTCTTTGTCCAAAAAAATGAGCACGTTCAAAAACTAAATGAAGACATTTTGGATATACTTGATGGAGATTTTCACACATATTTGAGTGATGATTCCATTGATTCAACAGATGATGCTGAAAAGGAAAATTTTCCCATTGAATTTCTTAATAGTATTACTCCTTTGGGAATGCCGTGTCATAAATTAAAATTGAAAGTGGTGCAATCATCATACCATTACGAAATCTTAATAGTAAATGGGGTCTTTGTAATGGTACCAGATTTATTATCAAAAGATTATGACCTAACATTATCGAAGCTGAAGTATTAACAGGATCTGCAGAGGGAGAGATTGTTCTGATTCCAAGAATTGATTTGTCCCCATCTGACACTGGCCTCCCATTTAAATTAATTCGATGACCGTTTCCCGTGATGCCAGCATTTGCGATGATTATTAATAAACCACAAGGACAAACTCTAGACAGAGTAGGAATATTCCTACCTGAAACTGTTTTTGCACGTGGTCAGTTATGTTGCTTTCTCTCGAGTTTGAAGAGCATGTGATGTTACAGTTAAAGTTCTAAATACTTCATCACAAGGGAAATTAGTCAAGCACTCTGAAAATGTTTTCACTCTTAATGTGGTGTACAGGGCGATATTAGAATAAGTTTAATCACTTTATCAGTCATTGTTTGCATCACTGTTGTTTTTATATCATGTTTTTGTTGTTTTCATATGATGTTTTTGTTGTTTTTATATCATGCCGCTGTTGTTATATCCTTTTGTTACTGTTTATTTATTTATTTTTTATTTATTTTTTTTTCAGTTGATCAGCAGCCTAGCCAGGATCTCCAGCCAAGTTCTTTTTTTTTTTTTTATTAATTAATTAATTAATTAATTTTTTTAAATTAAATCTTTATTGTTCAGATTATTACATTTGTTCCTCTTTTTCCCCCCCCCATAACTCCCCTCCTCCCAGTTCCCACCCCACCCTCCGCCCTCACTCCCCACCCACTGTCCTCATCCATAGGTGCACGATTTTTGTCCAGTCTCTTCCCACATCTCCCACACCCCTTTCCCCCCCAAGAATAGTCAGTCCATTCCCTTTCTATGTCCCTGATTCTATTATAATCAACAGTTCATTCTGTTCATCAGATTATTTATTCACTTGATTCTTAGATTCACTTGTTGATAGATGCATATTTGTTGTTCATAATTTGTATCTTTACCTTTTTCTTCCTGTTCCTCTTCTTAAAGGATACCTTTCAGCATTTCATATAATCCTGGTTTGGTGGTGATGAACTCCTTTAGCTTTTCCTTATCTGTGAAGCTCTTTATCTGACCTTCAATTCTGAATGATAGCTTTGCTGGATAAAGTAATCTTGGTTGTAGGTTCTTGGTATTCATCACTTTGAATATTTCTTGCCACTCCCTTCTGGCCTGCAAAGTTTCTGTTGAGAAATCAGCTGACAGTCGTATGGGTATTCCCTTGTAGGTAACTGAGTTTCTTTCTCTTGCTGTTTTTAAGATTCTCTCTTTATCTTTTGCTCTTGGCATTTTAATTATGATGTGTCTTGGTGTGGTCCTCTTTGGATTCCTTTTGTTTGGGGTTCTCCGCGCTTCTTGGACCTGTAAGTCTATTTCTTTCACCAGGTGGGGGAAGTTTTCTGTCATTATTTCTTCAAATAGGTTTTCAATATCTTGCTCTCTCTCATCTTCTGGCACCCCTATAATTCTGATGTTGGTACGCTTGAAGCTGTCCCAGAGGCTCCTTACACTATCGTCGCATTTTTGGATTCTTTTTTCATTTTGCTTTTCCGGTTGGATGTTTTTTGCTTCCTCGCATTTCAAATCATTGACTTGATTCTTGCGCTCCTCTGGTCTGCTGTCGGGCGTCTGTATAATATTCGTTATTTCATTCCGTGTATGTTTAATTTCTAGTTGGTTCCCCAATATAAGATCGAGGGTCTTATTAGTTTTCATGTAGATCTCATTAAGTTTATCGGCAGCTTCTAAACAGTTCTTGAGAGACCTTAAAAGTGTGGTTCTGAACTCTATATCTTCCATTGACAATTTTGTCCTGTTTCTTTGTCTCCGCATTTTGTTATGCTTCCTTGGTGCACCCCCTAGTGGTCTTTGTTTGCAGTCTTATAGTTAAATCTTGATTGTTGTAGCTAATTCCAGGGAGGGTTTGACCTCCAGGCCAAGTGGCTATGAGAATCAGCTGTGTCAGCAGTGAGAGAACTTCTGTCCTCTAGGGAGGTGCTAATCTAGCCTTTGCCTGAGGCTGTCCGGCAAATGCCTCTGTGCAGGGCTTGGGCGGGGCGGGTCGCACAGGATCAACAGGGTGGGCCGGAGAGAGCAGTTATGGCGGCTCTCAGTCCTGTCCCAAGGGGCTCTGCCTCTCTGAGTCCCAGCACCCGCTGCAAAGCTCGGAGAGAAAGCTGCACTCGCTCTGACCGAAGCCAGACAGTCCCGCTTCTCCCGTTTGAGTCTGGGTCCCTAAAGACTCGCCTGTATCTGGTGCTCAGAGTCTGCGACTCCCTCCCGATTGAAAACAACAACCGCGCCCTCCGCCGCCAGCCCGCTCCGCGCACTCCGCACCTCAGAATTTGACTTCAGCACTGCGCCTCCTCTGAGTGTCCGTGTGCGTTTCTCTTTCCTCCTAGTTGTAGGACTTCCACTCAGCCAGCGTTCCTGTGGTTCTGGGTGATGTCCCTTCCGTTTTTTGGTTTCACTTTTGAAGTAGTTGTTCAAAGCAGCAAACTCCAGCGTTAACCTATGCTGCCATCTTGGTTCTCCTACCTCAAGTACCTCCAGCCAAGTTCTGGTCTTGATCTCCAGAGAGGTTCTCTATTTATTAATAAATTTATATATTAGCCCTAACCAGTTTGGCTCAGTGGATAGAGCGTCGGCCTGCAGACTCTACAGTCTCAGGTTTGATTCCGGTCAAGGGCATGTACCTTGGTTGTGGGCACATACCCAGTGGGGAGTGTGCAGGAGGCAGCTGATCGATGTTTCTTTCTCATCGATGTTTCTAACTCTCTATCCCTCTCCCTTCCTCTCTGTAAAAAAATAATAAAATATATTTTAAAAATAAATAAATTTATATATTATTTTCATATACATTTTTCTAATTTCTTTTCCTCTCTCACACTTCTATAGAGAAAGGGCAAATAGCAATATTAAAATATTTCCACTAATTAATTACCTTTCAATGTGCATGAATTTCGTGCACTGGGCTACTAGTATTTGAATAATGTTCTAAAATGTATAATGTTATGACAGGATTATGGTATTCATGGTATAGTAGGAATAATCATTAGATATTTTGCATTATATGATGACTTACTTAGAATTTTCTGTCTACAGTTGAGGCCTTTCTTCAGAAACATGTTTTGAGAAGACATTTAGTATGAAAAGTCTATTCATGTGCTGGCTGCTAGTGTATTTGATCATGACTTCAAAAATAGCAATGACAGGTTGCCATTTAAGGTGAGGAAGTTTTATCTGAAGTCCTCATGATTATACTTTCATGTTTCAGAAATTTAATGAGGTAAAGGTGACATCCTCATTCTTTAAATGGGAAAAAATGTAACTTTCCCATGATTATAACTGATAGTATATAGCGCAGCAAGGGTTTAAATCCAGCTTCAACTTCAATTTTTCTTTTTGTTTTGTTTTGTGAATCACCCAAGGATATTTTCCCATTGATTTTTAGGGAGATTGGTAGAGAGAGGGAAAGACAGAGAGAAACATCAATGTGAGAGAAACACATCAATTGGTTGCCTCCTGCACATGCCCTGACCAGGGCCTGGGCCGGGAAGGAGCCTGTAACTGAGGTACGTGCCCTTGACGGGAATCAAACCCTTGGGGTCTGCAGGCTGATGCTCTATCCATTGAGCCAAACTGGGTAGGGCTAATTTTCCTTTCTAAACATCACAGATTTATTCTGCAGCTGAAATCAAAGTGTTAACAGGTCTGAGTCCATCTGGAGGCTCCAGGGGAGAATTTGTGTCCTTGCTTTTTCCAGCTTCTCAAGGTCGCCCACACTCCTTGGCTTGTGGCCCCTTCCTCCATCTCTCTCTGGTCCTGCCTCCTCCTTCTAAGGACTTGTGGTAACATTGAAGTCACCCAAATAATCCAAGACAATCTTCCCATCTCAAGAGCTTCTGCTTAATCTATCTGTAAGTCCCTTTTGCTATCTAAGGTGACATATTCACAGGTTCAGGGATTAGGACATGGACACTGATGGAGGTCATTATTCAGCTAACCACAGACTGATGTTCAAGTTGCTCTTTTGTGCTGGGAATCAAGGACCCCAAGGTCAGGGTGGGTGATAAGGAAAGCTGCTGCCTACACGGATTGGAAGGGGCCGAGGAGCCACAGATGTGGTGTGATGAGAACATGGAGGCCCCAGACCTGGAAATGAGAAACCCTGACTTGGTGTCTCAACAGCTGTGTGACCTGGGACAGGTCACCACCTTTCTGAGCTTCACTCTCTGAAGGTGATGGGGTGGGCATGAGAGGCCCTCCTTGCAGAGTTTGGAAGAGCCAACTGGATCACATCATAAATTGCATGCCCCAGTGCCCAACACAAAGTAGATGTGCAGCTTGTGCAGGCAACCGAGCATGGGGGCCCCCTAAACCGAGCCCCCAGGAGATGATACCACTTGGGTGAAATGACTCACCCCGGGACCATCTCAAAAGGTGAGAAAGGAAAGGGTGTCTCAGATGCATAACTCTGGTGACAGCCAAGAGACTGGAGACCTCACTGTAGCATAGAGTAGGTACATGATGGATCCGTGGAATGAATGCAGCTTCATCTTATTTTAATAACCAGTGCATTACACGGATGAGGAAAAACCACACTCTGCTATCTAAGGTCTTACATTCAGAAAATGGAGTAATAGAAACTAGTAAAAATATTCACTTTGCCAATCTGCCTGGCCAGGCAGATGCTTCCAGTCCTGCAAATGGTGGGTAAGAAAATAAGAATATAGCCAGGTGAAAAAATAGGTAGCAATAAATATCTCCTGGAATTTCAGAAAGGGCATATCGATAATGTCATATTTAAACTTTCTAATGAGATAATTTTAAGTGTAATTGCTATTCTAACTTTGTAAGGTCAAGTTCACAGTAAAGCTGTCACTATATGAAAATTAAAAAACAAACACAAAACCACCAGGCCGTGTCTGTACCTTTTTTTGGCTGAAGCAGCTCCCTTGCCAGGGGCTGTGAACGCTTGAAGGAATTTCTCTCTCTCCCCTCCAGTCAGGACAGTCAAGTCTGCAGCATGTTTTGGCTCTAATTATTAGGTGACATGTCTCCCTTTCCTGCATTTTATGACATGCTTTTAATACATTGTTTTTATGTATCCAAAGAAGTCATTGCTTCAACTTTCAGAATTCTTGGTTCTCGCTCTGCTGGCATGAAAAGAAGCTTCAGTAACCCATCAGTCATTCCTTTGGATGTTTTTGACATGTTAAAGTTTGGTGTTTTAAAAAAAAGCAGAGGCATATACACTAGCAGAAAATCCAACATTAAGGCTTCTTTCTTTTGAGTGCATTACTTCATTTCTGTTCTAAACCTGTAGTAATAGCTCTGTTAATGTAAAAAAAACATTCAAAACTGTGAAGATATAGGAGCAGAGACTGCAGGTTACTCTTCAGACAACCTAGATTTTAATTGCTTCAATTTCTGCTTCCTAAGTCCCATTGTTAGTCCATGTCCATCAACAGAACGGGGACAGAGAACTGCTTCCTTTCAGGTTCTCAGTTATTTTTTAAAAATATATATTTTATTGATTTTTTACAGAGAGGAAGGGAGAGAGTTAGAGAGTTAGAGACATCGATGAGAGAGAAACATCGACCAGCTGCCTCCTGCACACCTCCTACTGGGGATGTGCCAGCAACCAAGGTACATGCCCTTGACTGGAATCGAACCTGGGACCCTTCAGTCCGCAGGCCACACTCTATCTACTGAGCCAAACCGGTCAGGGCAGGTTCTCAGTTACGATGTCCTCCCATGTCCTCCCCTCCCCTCTGTGCCTTTTCCCCACGTGAACTTCGCAGCGGCTGGGAGGGGAGGAGAGGCGCATTTGGGTTGGGGCCGGAGGGGAGGACAGCGATGGTGATTGCACTTTTCTGTCATTGAAGGTGTTTGGTGTTTTGGAGGAAGCAAAAGAGCAATTCAATTTAGAAGATTATTCTGTCAGTCAGATAACGCTGGAACAAGTCTTCCTGACCTTTGCCAACCTAGAGAACAATGGACTTGATGGCAACGAGGAGGTGCCCTGAGATTCAGTTCCAACCCGAGGCCTGTCTTCTTAGGCCTCTCTCTGCTACACCTGGATACGTAGAGGGGCATTCCTGTGCGTGTGAAGATGTTGGCGTAAATATGCTTATGTAATAAAGAGTCCCCCAAAGGACCATATGTCCCTTCTTTGTAGACTTACATGGGGGGCCTGTGAAGCCAGCATGTGCAAATCTAAAGACATGTGCTGAAATTCATGCTCTCTCTCCTAGAAATATGTAAGACCAGCGTTCATCAAGGTGGGAACAACCTATTTCTGAGAATTCTGAGTGTTTGAACAGAAACATCCAGAAATGATGGCGCTGTTAGATGGGACAGCTGGAAGACCATGAGATTTATTTTTAAGTTGAGTTATGGGTAAGAGAAGCATTATGCCTGGAACAAAGCATATTTCCCATGCATACACACATACATACATACACACACATACTCACCAAGTTTATACCCCCAAATAATCTAATTAAAACAAATAGCAAAGTTTAAGGGGTAAATTGGGTTATTTCCAAAACTCAGACCAAGATTTTATATTTGTAAGATGATGTTTGCACGAAGACCACGTAGAGTCCAAGAACATAAAGCAAAAACAGTCTTTGAAAATAGGATGTTTTCCTTTCTACCCTTCCTACCTCTGATTAAGAAGAAAAGAGCACCTGAGCTCTCAGAAATGAGGTGGAGAGAGAGGTAGAGAGCCCTTCTGATTCTTGTTTGGACAGCTGGAGTCCCCATGAACAATGGCAGTCTAATCATTTCTCCAAAATATGGGCAGGTGAGCAGACAAGTGGGATGAGCCTTGTTGAATTGCAAGATGGAAAGAGTCCATGAAACTGCTCTATTTTGGGATGGTTTGTTCAAGGTTTTCATTGTCTCAGTCTTACAGTACAAGATGATATCCAACAGGTATTCTCTGTTCTATTGTTTTTAGTTTAATATAACTTCCTGTGAGTCCCATTCCCATACTACCATTGGTCTCCCAAAAGCAATTTCTGTAATTGTAAAATTTGTTTCCCGTGCTAGCCGCGTTTCAAAGGGGGAGAGAAGCTACTTAGTAGCTCTTGCATCTAGTCTCCCAGTTGGCTTCCTCACTGACCCTTGAAGACATTCCCTTCCTCTGGTAGCCCCTCCCACTGTCCCTCCCTGCGCCCAGCTCACCTCTTCATCTTCCAGCAAGAAACAAAAAATATTATGCATCAGGTCCTCTGCTGAGCACTTTCACAGGGTTAGCTATAAGGAGGCACCTAAAGAGCATGCCCTAAGCCTAAGGCTATGGAAATGACCCAAGGAAGAAACAAATCTGAAGAGAAGGTGGGGATGTTGACTGGCCCTGGGCCAGGCCTGTTTCACACCTGCCAGCAGCAGGAAATGCCCTCAGGGCCAGCCTGGGCTGGCAAACAGGATACACAGTTCTGGGGTGGCTGGCAGGCTGGTGGGAAGCCACACTTAATGGGGTGGGGGGAGGTGAGTGAGGCGAGCGTCCTCAGGCTGCACAAGAGGATCCCAGGGCAAACGCCTGAAGCAACAGCGGAGGCCCTCGTCCAGCCGCGTCCTCCAGCGCCCTCTCTGACAGCTTGACCTGTGGCTCCCAGAGCCCAGCTCCTGGCACCGCGAGGCAGTCACGGGACACCCGACAGCAGGGTCAGCATTCGGAACCTGTGACCCAGCCTGTAGGTGCACCGGAGGTGGAGGTGCCGTTGGGGCGGGGTCGGCCCAGAGGAGCGTCTGCGGACTCGGGGAGCAGGAGGAGGGTTTGCAGGTGGGTCAGCCGAGTGGCCGGCGGCGGCCCGGCAGCGAGTGCAAGGGCACGGGCGCAAGGCCTGAGGGATGTGGGGGGTGGGGAGGGACACGTGCTGGGAGGGGGCGTGTCGGGGAGGGGCGGAGCGGAGGGGCGTGTCCGGGAGGGCGGAGCGGAGGGGCGTGTCCTGGAGGGCGGAGCGGAGGGGCGTGTCCGGGAGGGCGGAGCGGAGGGGTGTGTCCGGGAGGGCGTGTCCGGGAGGGGCGGAGCGGAGGGGCGTGTCCTGGAGGGCGGAGCGGAGGGGCGTGTCCGGGAGGGCGGAGCGGAGGCGATGCGCCTGGGCTGGAGGGCGTCCCCGCGGCTCCCGCGAGAAGCTGGCCCGGGGGACGCGGTGCGGTTGGGCAGGGCGTTGGGAAGAGGCTCGCGCGCAGCAGTGGCGGCGGAGGCGGAGGCGGAGGCGGAGGCAGTTGCGGTTGCGAGGCCTGCGGGGTGAGTGTCCAGACCTCCCGCCCTTGGGTTACTCCCACCCCCGGGTCCTCTGCCTGGGCAGCGGTCCTGAGACTCCCCTGGGAGCCTTCCTCCCGCAGGCGCCCGCGGGTGCTGCCGCGGTTTCGGAGGCAGCAGTTTGGGTGGGTCTGAGTGACCGCCCTGGTAGCTGGGGCTGTGTGGCCGGTGCCAGCGGGACGACTGGAAACGGGAGCTTCCCGCCTCGCCGGCCGGAGGCTGGGAGTCCCGCCCTGGCTCCGCGGGGCGCGGTGCCTGCCGAGGGCTGTGAGGGTTCAGGGAGGATGCTGGCGTCCTCGCGGGCAGGAGGGGGGGCTCTCTGGTCTGTTCTCTGAGGGCGCTAATCCCTTCGTGGGGGCTCCCCCCTCATGACTCATCCCCCCAAAGACCCCACATCATGTAAGGGAAAGGGAGAGAGAGGAACATCAATCAGTTGCCTTTGAAACGCACCCGACCAGGGACCAAATCTGAAACGTGGGGAAGTCCCCTGCCCAGGAATGGAACAGGTGACCTTTTCGGTGCAGGAGACCATGGTCAACGAACTGAGCCACACTGGCCAGGCCAGGGAAGAGGGCATTTAAAAAGAGTTTCATATTACCAGGGTTTTGGCTGGTGAAGCAGGTTATGAAGGAATTCACACCTGAGGGAAGAGAGAGATATAGCCAGAGGGAGTTTATTTTACTTTCCATGAAGGGAAAGGGCCAGGCATTGCTCATTGTGCTGGGACAGACAAAGAGAATAAGCTGGGTCTAGTGGATCTCCTATGCCTGGCTGAGGCCACAGAGGGGGACCCAGACTGCAAGCTGAGCCTTTATTTTTTAGCCAGAGGTAAACAAGGTACTGGTCACCATAGTTGCAATGTTCTTGTGAGTTTCACTTGTTTTGGCAGCACTTGGCTGCATCTCCCTCAGCCCATTAGCTACCCAGGTAAGATCTAGGGCAGGGGTGGGCTACCTTTTTGTGAGTGCGTGCCAAAACCAGCAAAATCTCTGACTCAAAATTCTTCTGTGTGCCAACCCTAATTTTTTGAGAACATGTTACGCTTACTTGATATCTCTTAAGGTGTACGTATGTGAAGAACCTTGAAGAAATAATAAAATTCATTTGAGCGACAAAAACACAGTATATGATGATGAAAAATACATTATTTTTTAATGTATACATGTACACTGATAGTCTGACAAAACTTTATGACTCTGTTTGATATTATCAGTGGGACTTTTGCTGCTGCATCACTGATGACAGAGATTTTACATCAGGTTTTATTCTCTGACCTTCAGAGATATGCACGAGCTACTACTTTTATCCGTCAGGCTACTCCCATTATGAGACTTAACAAAATTCATCACTGAGAACAAAGATTCACAAGCGTATGTGGATGAAAACATGGAGAGTAATGCTGTTGCAAAGTTTTTTAAACAAAAAAATTTCTGGAATGGCATTCCGAGTCCTCAATAGTTCGTTTTTGACACTTCTCTCTGGTACTCCTGTCTCTAATCGCTTTTTTCCCAATGTTTTCCAAGTCAACTCTAAGGTCAATAAATTTTGCTTCCAAATTGAGCTACTCTGAAATTTAATCAAGTGCATTTTAAAGTCAGCCATGTCTATCCATGAAAACACTTGTAAGTTTAGTTCCTCCAGTTTCATGCTGTCTGGAAACCTCATGAATTTTGCTATCTCTTCCAGTTTTCTGAATTTCACAAATCTTGAGAAGAACTGCTCAGTAGTTGACTTGATGATGTTTAAAAACAGCTTTTGAAGGCTTTGACAGTCTGTTCTGTCATCTTTTGGGAGGTCTTTGATATGGCTCTTGAGGTTTGGGAAATATCTAAATCTCTCACAATCCACATCCCTCTTAAAGATTTCCAATTTCTTTTCGAAAGCCTTTATGTAACCAAACATAACATCAAGTGTCTTGCCAGTTCCTTGTAATTTAACATTTAAGTCATCCAAATGTTCACAAAAATTGTAAATGGAAGATTATAAGAGAGGGTTTTGCGTGCCAGCAAAAGTTACTGGCGTGCCATGTTTGGCATGCGTGCCAGGGGTTGCCCACCCCTGATCTAGGGAGTGTCATAAGGTCAAGCCTAATTATGCTAAGAGGGCTGTGCCCTCTAAGCTGGGACTTGTTTGTGGCTTTGCCAACAGGTCAGTCCGAGGCTTAACTCTATGGCTGCTTCCTACATCTCTCCCTTCTTTTATTTTTAAGCTACTACAGTAAAACTTACACATCAAGAACAAAGCTCTGACTAATAAAACAATGCCAATGCCAATGCAAAACCTAAACTACAGAACATTTTAACATTTTAAAACTTGAGCATCAAGAACAAAACTTTGGCTATTAAAACAGTAACAAAACAGTGCCAATGCGACACAGCAATGAGAGAAATCAAACTATAGGCATGTTAACATTTCAGCTACAAAATGAAGGTTATCTACTCAGAGTCCTCAGATTTGTCCGAGTAAGACTTTACAGAAAACTGGCAGCTCACCATAGCTAGTCAGCACCCTTGGTCCCTTGCATAGCCTTCATTTTCTTCTTCTGCATCGCTACCATCGGGGCAGCTCTCAGTCTTTTGAATGCAGGGACACGGAGCTTCTCTGGGTCCCCTGTACCTCCTCCAGCCACCAGTGCCACTTCTCTGTCTCCTCAATGAGGAGGCCCCACAGCTGCTACAGGTCGGTGAGCCTCTGTGGGATGGTCTCGGCATTCAGGCTGCTGCTGTGGGTGACGATGCTCTGGCTCCTCTCGAAGATGCTGTCGATGTGAAGATGTTGATGCGAGGCTGGTGCTGTCGGATTTCCTTCTGGAGGGTCTGATGTTTCTTTATAGTCCTCAGATTTGGACAGTCTTAATTGCCCGTGTTTTACACCAAGCTGCTACTAAACTTCACTCCTCCCCTTACTTTTTGCTTTTTGCACTTGCTTCACTGGAGCGTCCTTTCACCTTGCAATTGTAGTTCCCCCGAACTCAGGCCCTGCGTTGGGTGTCACATGTGCTGGGCCAGCACAGCCAATGGTTCGGTGAGCCTGAGACAGGGTGGCGAAGAATTAAAGAAAAGACAGACAAAGAGAATAAGCTGGGTCTACTAGGTGGATCTCCTGTGCCTGGCTAAGGCTACAGAGAGGGACCCAGACTGCAAGCTGAGCCTTTATTTTATAGCCAGAGGTAAACAAGGTACTGGTCACCATAGTAGCAATGTTCTTGTGAGTTTCACTTGTTTTGGCAGCACTTGCTGCACCTCCCTCAGCCCATTAGCTACCCAGATAGGAGGGAGTGTCATAAGGTCAAGCCTAATTATGCTAAGAGGACTGTGCCCTCTAAGCTGGGACTTGTTTGTGACTTTGCTGACAGGTCAGTCTGAGGCTTAACCCCATAGCCACGCCCTACAGCTCATCACAAGGACAGAAAAGCCAAGGGCAGTCTCCCCTTTTATGCCCTAGCTCTTGCTACATAATAAGGGAGGGAGTAGGATGTTTGGGCTGAAATTGAGCAGACATCAGGGGGCTGCAGTTTGTTCCCTCTCCAGGAGACAATCCAGGCAGATGTCCTTGTGCTGGAAAGAAGGTGAGCCCCAAACCAGGGATCCTGGCAGGACACTGGGAGCGGGAGAGCAAGGCAGCTCCTCCTGCAGGAGGTGCAGGGGGCGGGGCTGGGAGTAGCAGGGGGTGGTCCACACCTGACACATCATCTGTCCCTCACTCTTGATTGGTCAGAGCCTAGGCTCCTCCCAGTCTTGCACGATTGGCTACTTTAAAGGAAAAAGGGAGGGGTTGAGTTTTGCCGTTTCAAAATGGTGGCCCCCAGGGGAGCTGCAGTCATGGAGCCAAAATGGCAGCTGCCTACACCCCCTTCTTTGACAGAAAAGATTACTTGTTTATTCTCACAATTCCCCCCTTATTTATTCTTTCCTTCAAACTCGGTTTGCATTTGTTGCCTTTCACGCTCTGCAGTGTCTAGGAGGAGACTGTTTTGCTGTCTGGTAAGTGCGGTTTCCATTACCCTTTGGACAAGACCCCTCATACACGTGTTCACATAAAAACGTTCCAACCTGTAAAGAATGTTGGTGAGTTTATTTGAGCCAAAGTCTCCACAGTTTCCGGGAAGCAGAATCTCAACAGTGCTCTGGAGGGTGGCGGCTTTTCACTTTGTTCTGCAAATCAATCCGAGGAGGAGACGAAGGTGGGTTATATGAAACCTATTGGTGATAGAGGAGGAGGTGGGAGAGAGCAAAGCGGAGAGACCCCTGGGATTGGATAAAAAGTAAAATGATAGGCACATCCTTAGTGGGTGCAGGATAGTCAACAATTAACACAATAACAATAACAACGAAGGAATCTGTGGTCATGTGGTGTGTAAACGTTTATGTATGTTTGTCCCCCCACGTCCCGTGTCCGGCATGGTTCAGGGCTCAGGGTCTGGAAGAGGGGCCGCATGCAAATGAAAGAGACAAGACAAGAGACAATTTGGAAATATTGGGGGTCCAGGCGGGCAAGTCCAACTCAAGGGGAAGGACTTCCACTGGTGCTCAGGCCTCGCCAACCTTTTATTGGTTTGGGATACACCCATAGCCCTTAGGCAGGCAATTTCCAGTAACAGGCAGACAAGAGAAAAAAGTTCTCCATCTTATGCATCAGGTGATTATTTATTCACCCCACCTGAAGAAACAATTAGAAATGACACAGAAGCATTTTACACAATTCAAACATCATGCACACGCTAGTACATATTGGAGAATATTGTAAGTCTCCCATTTCCCTCCTGAGAGACAAAGGCTGTCAAGAAACTGTGTATATCCTCCCATTTGTCTTCTCCATACATGCTCACATATATATTTATATTTTTACAATCACATAAACTGTTTTGAAACTTTCCCCTTTTACAATGTATCATCCTCCCATGAAAGTACAGTATTTGT
This sequence comes from Myotis daubentonii, assembly GCF_963259705.1. NCBI lineage: Eukaryota > Metazoa > Chordata > Mammalia > Chiroptera > Vespertilionidae > Myotis > Myotis daubentonii. Next base: position 4,108,105 of record NC_081843.1, read on the forward strand.
CTTGTCCTCTTTGAACCATGAAGAGGATTTCGTTGAATTCCGTTTTCTTTATCCATTCATCTCCTGATGGACACGTGATTCGTAAGCATCCTGTCTGTTTCCACTTTCTTAGTGTTAAGTGTCTGTGGGGGGCAGAATCTCCTAGCTGAAAACCACGTGGGCAGAACCTTCCCAAACCCTCCCAGGTGTATACACTGATGAGGTATCTCATTTTGTTTTAATTTGCATTTCTCTGATGCCATATAATGTTGAGTTTTTTCAGTGTTTTTTTAAAGATTTTACATTTCAGAGCAGTTTAAGTTCACAGCAAAGTTGAGGGGAAGGTATAGAAATTTTTCACATACCGCTTCCTCTTGCATATGCCCAGCCTCCCTCACACCACTCCCTCACCACAGTGGTACGTCCTTCGCAGTTGAACGTGATCAAAATCACCCAGACCATAGTTGACATTAGGTCACCCTTGGTGGTGTACATTGGGTGGGTTTTGGCAAGTGTATAATGACATACATCCATCATTACAGTGTCATACAGAGTCGGTTCACTGCTCTGAGTGCCACCTATTTATTCCTCTTCCCACCCCCAAACCCTGGCAACCACTGATGCAGTTACTATTTCCATAGCTTTGCCTTTTTCAAAATGTCAGATAGTAAGAATCACAGTGTATAGCCTTTTGATTGGCTTCTGTCACTTAGTCAGAAGCAATTAAGGTTCCTCAGTTGTCTTCATATGGCTTGATAGCTCACTTTTTAAAATCTTTATTAAAAGTATTACATATGTCCCCTTTTTGCCCCCATTGATCCCTGCCAGCCCACCATCATCCCAGACCTTTACCACCCTACTGTCTGTGTCTATGAGTTATGCATATATGCATACAAGGTTGTTGATTGATTAACTCCCACCCACCTACCTTCCCCCACCTTTCCTCCTAGATTACACACACTGTTCCATGCTTCCATAATCTCTGGATCCACTCCGTTCATCAGTTTCTTCTCACATATGAGTGAGATCATGTGATACTTGTCTTTCTCTGACTGACTTATTTCACTTAGCATAATACTCTCCAGGTCCCTCCATGCTGTCTCAAAGGGTAAGAGATCCTTCTTTTTTACTGCTGCATAGTATTCCATGGTATAAATGTACCACAGCTTTTTTATCCACTCATCTACTGATGGGCACTTGGGCTGTTTCCAGGTCTTAGCTATTGTAAATTGTGCTACTATGAACATAGAGGTGCATACATTCTTTCTGATTGGTGTTTTGGGTTTCTTAGGATATATTTCTAGAAGTGGGATTACTGGGTCAAATGGTAGTTCCATATTTAATTTTTTGAGGAAACTCCATACTGTTTTCCATAATGGCTGCACCAGTCTGCATTCCCACCAGCAATGCACGAGTGTTCCCTTTTCTCCACATCCTCACCAGCACTTGCCATTTGTTGATTCGTTAATGGTAGCCATTCCTGACAGTGGTACCTCATTGTCATTTTAATTTGCATCTCTGATGATCAGTGACTGTGAAACATTTTTTCATAGGTCTCTTGGTCATCTGTATGTCCACTTTAGAAAAGTGCCTGTTTAGGTCTAATTCAGTAGTTCTCAACCTTCTGGCCCTTTAAATACAGTTCCTCATGTTGTGACCCAACCATAAAATTATTTTCATTGCTACTTCATAACTGTAATACTAGGTGTACTGGTTAATAATGCAGATTTTTTTCAATAGATGGAGTTACACATATGTGGATATATATGCGATTTGATATGTATGCTATTTTGTTGTATTGACAGCAAGCTTCAAAACTTCATATGTTAAATTTGCTGAAGGTGTTAACATCATAGATACTTTCATGCTTAAAATGTCAAATTTCGCCCTGACCGGTTTGGCTCAGTGGATAGAGCGTCGGCCTGCGGACTGGAAGGTCCCAGGTTCAATTCCGGTCAAGGGCATGTACCTTGGTTGTGGGCACATCCCCAGTGGGGAGTGTGCAGGAGGCAACTGGTCGATGTTTCTCTCTCATTGATGTTTCTGACTCTCTGTCCCTCTCCCTTCTTCTCTGTAAAAACTCAATAAAATATATATATTTTTTAAAAAATGTCAAATTTCATGCCCAAAAAAGAACATTTGTGGGAAGTTTTAATTCATTACTTTATTTTGAAGAAAAGTGTTGCTGAATGTTATCATATACTTTGGGAAGCTTATGGTGAACATGCTCCATCTCAAGATACTTGTGAACGCAGGTTTAAATGCTTTAAAAGTGAAAGAGAAAGAACATCCAGGTCAACCGAAAAAGTTTGAAGACCAACAATTATAAGCATTATTGGATGAAGATGTGTGTTAAACTCAAAAACAACTTGCAGAAAGATTAAACGTTGCTCAGTAAACAATTTCCAATCATTTACAAGCAATGGGAAGGAAAGATTTTAAAGGAAGGAAAATGAGTGCCACATCAACTGAATGAAAGACAAATGGAAAACCAAAAAGTCATCAGTAAAATGTTGCTTCAACAGCATGAAAGAAAGTCCTTTTTGCATTGAATTGTGATTGGAGATGAAAAGTGGTTTTATTTTGAGAATCCCAAATGCACAAAATCATGGGTTGATCCAGGTCAACCATCAACATTGACTTCAAGGCCAAATCACTTTGGAAAGAAGACAATGCTCTGCGTTTGGTGGGATCAGGAAGGTGTGCTGTATTATGAGCTTCTAAAACCAGGTGAAGCCATTAATACTGATTGCTACCAACAACAAATAATCATTTTGAACCATGCTTTGATCATAAAATGACCAAAATGGGCCAGAAGACACAGCAAAGTAATTTTGCTTCATGATGATGCACCATCACACACTTAAAAACCAGTTAAAAACACGTTAAAAGATCTTGCCTGGGAAGTATTAACCCATCTGCCATATTCACCAGACCTTGCTTCTTCAGATTACCACTTGTTTCGATCGATGGGATGCACACTTTCTGAGCAGCACTTCAAAACGTACGAAGAAGTGGAAAATTGGGTCTCTGAATGGTTTGCCTCAAAACAAGAAAAGTTCTATTGGGACAGTATCCACAAATTACCTGAAAGATGGGAGAAATCTGTAGCTAGCGATGGACATTACTTTGAATAAATCACTTTTGATGTTTCTCTTGAAATTATCATGTTTTCTTTGATTACAAAATCCACATTATTAACTGGTACACCTAGTAGTTGGGTCATGTTTTTGTATCCATTCAGCTACTGTATGTCTTTTGATTGAAGCATTTAATACATTTACATTTAAGGCTGTAATTGATAGGTACTTATTTATTGCCATTTTAATTTGTATGCCTAGGTTTCTCTCTCTATTTCATTTTCTTATTATTTCAGTCCCTTTAGTATTTCTTGTATTGCTGGCTTGGTGGTGATGAACTCATTTAGCCCCCCCCTCCCCCCGCCCGCCTCGGAAGCTCTTTATTTTACCATCTATTTTGAATGAAAGCCTTACTGGATATAGTAATCTTAATTTCATATCCTTGCTTTCCATTACCTTGAGTACTTCACGCTATTCCCTTCAGCCTGTAGAGTTTCTGATTTATCATCAGAAACTCCTTTGTAGGTAATAGTTTGCTTTTCTCTCACTGCTTTTAAGATGGTTTTTCTTTACTTTTTGGCATTTTAATTATGATGTGTCTGGGCATGGGCTGGTTTGGGTTCTTCTAGCTTGGGGATTCTCTGTGCCTCCTGAACTTGTGTGACTTTTTCCTTCACCAGATTTGGGAAGTTTTCTGCCATTATTTCTTTAAACACATTCTCTTTCCCTTTCTCCCTTTCTGTCTCTTCTGGCACACCTACTATGAGAATATTATTATGTTTCATGTTGTCTCACAGTTCTCTTAAGCTGTCCTCCTGTTTTTTAATTGTTTTTTTCCCTTTTAGTTTTCTGATTGAGTGACCTTTTCTAGAATTCTCTTTTCTAAATCACTGATCCGATCCTCAGCTTCCAATTTCTGCTGTCCTTTCCAGTGTGTTCTTTATTTGTGCTATAATGTTCTTTATTTCTGTTTTCATAGTTACTATGTCTTTTCTCATACTGTTGAGCATCTTTACCATCATTATTCTGAACTTTATATCAGATAAATTTCTTATCTCCATTTCATTTATCTCTTCTTCTAGATAATTCTCTCGTTCTTTCATTAGTGGTTGTTTCTTTGTCTCCTCATTTTGGCTGCCTGTTTGAGTTTGTGACTATGTATTAGGTAGATCTGCTATGTCTCTCAGTTTCTAGTGAAGGACAGTGTCATAAGCTGTTTCTGACTAATTAGATCAGGCAAAGACTGAAGGCCTCCAGAGCCCGCCTCTGCCTGCAGACTGATTTGATTTAGTCTTCAGTAGCTTTCAGGCAATCATCCACAGGTACGGTGTGAGTTCTGCCAACAGAGTGGGGCAGTTGCTTCTGCCTGGAAGCTAATTGTTAATCTCAGTTTCTTAGTGAGCCTCAGAAACTCCACACCATGGGGCAAGTTGTTTTCCAGTAGGTTGACTATCTCTCCCCCAGGTAAGACCCCCTGAATAGGTCATGTCAGGGTGAGAAAAATGATCTCTGCAGTGTGAGGGAATGACTCAGCATAGGAAACTGGGGCATCTGCCTTCTGAGCTCTAACTCCAGAGCCCCCAACCCTGGCTTCTGCTCACACAGCTCCAGTCTTCTCTGCCCTCCCTCTGCTGGAGCACAAGGTGAATGTTTGCACACAGAATTTTGTGTGTTGGTCATTTAAGAGGGTGCCTAAATTTCCAGTCATCTCTCCCTGGCAGACAGCAACCCCACTGCTTTTCACAGCCAAATGTTATGTGGGCACCTTTCTCAGTTCCGGTGCTCTCTGCTGGGGGGCCCAGCTTGGGGATTAGACCCCAGAGTTCTCAGTGGCAACCCCCCAGAGCTGAGATACCTCTCCGGAACTTTAGCTGCTGTTTGTGGGAACTGGCCAGCCCTTTCACACATCTGTCCCTCCTACCAGTCTCTATGTGGTCTCCACTTTTAGTCCCTGATTATCAGGGTTCTCTCCAGGCAGTCTTCAGTTGATTATTCTGGAAGGTTTTTTTGTATTTTAGTTGTAATTCCAGTTTTGTCCTGGGAGCATGTTTGTGTAACATCGGCTTACTCTACCGCCATTTTTTATATCCAGCTCATTTCTTTTTAGTGCTGAGTAATATTTCACTGTCCGGATGGACCACAGTTATTCATCCATCACCTGCTGAGGAACATCTTGATTGCCTATAAGTTTTGGCAACTATGACTGAAGATGTTATAAGCATCCCTGTGCAGGTTTTATATGGACATAAGTTTTCAACTCCTTTGGGTAAATACCAAGGAGCATGTTTGCCAGACTGTGTGGTAAGAGTTTGTTTAGTTTTATGGGAAACCATTAACCTGTCTTCCCAAGTGGCTATACAGGTTACAGTCCTACCAGCAATATATGAGAGCTTCTGTTGCTCCAAATATTTGCCAGCATTGATGTCAGGGCTTTAGATTTTGGCCATTCTGATAGTCGTGACATGGTATCTTGTTGTTGTTTTAATTTTCATTTCCTTGATGACATGATATAGAGCAGCAGTTGCCAACTTTTCGGACCTCATGGGCCACCAGTGGTCCACGGACCACTGGTTGGTGACTGCTGATATAGAGCATTTTTTATATACTTATTTGTTATCTGTGTATCTTCTGTCGTTGAGGTGTCTCTTGAGGACTGTAATCCATTTTTTAAAATGTTTCCTGTAATTTTTGACTATATTTCCCCCCAGATTTAATAGATATAATAGATATATTTAAAAGCCTAAGCGACCGTTATGACCGAATGACCAGCACGACTGGTTGCTATGATGCGTACTGACCACCAGGGAGCTTAACGTAGGAGCTGCCCCCTGGTGGTCAGTGCGCTCCCACAGCCAACCTCCTGTGGCCGGCCAACCTCCTGCGGTCCTTCACCCCCAACCCCATGCACGAATTTGTGCACCAGGCCTCTGGTTGACATATAATATTGTATAAATTTAAGGTATACAATGTAATGATTTGAGGTATGTATATATTACAAGATGATTTCCAAAATAAATTTAACACATATATTCCTCACATAGTTACAATTTTTTGTGTGTGATGAGAACTTTTAGATTTACTTCCTTGGCAACTTTTAAACACACAATACAGTATAATTAACTATACTCACCATTATTTATTAATCTTATAACAGGAAGTTAGCACTTTTTTACCACTTTCACCCATGTTCCCCACCCCTGGCAACTGCCAGTCTATGTTCTGTTTCTATGAATTCAGCCTTTTAGATTCCTCCTGTAAATGATATCACACATTTGTCTTTGTCTGACTTATTTCACTTAGCATAATGCCCTCAAGGGTTATACATGTTGTTGAAAATGACAGCATTTCCCTTCAATGGCTGATTGATATTCCACATAGGCTTTCCCTGCCTTGGCTAATGTAAGTAATGCTGCAGTGAACATGGCCGTGCGAGTGCAGATGACTTTCTGAGATAACTTTAACCTTCAGTTATATATGCTGCAAGTGGAATTGCTGCGTCATTGGTAGATCTATTTTTAATTTTTTGAGGAATCTCCATACTGTATTCCATAATGGTCAAATGAATTTGCTAGCCTGCATAGGTTGGGTCATGAAACAGGCTCTATGGCCTTGGGCTCTCTGACTGTGGACCCAAATCAATCAGAACTGCCCACTGAGCTCCTTGGCCAGATGGGGCCACCCACTCAGCTCAGCCACGCTGTGGGGCTTTCATAATGGTGTCTTGTCTATGGATTGTTGCTAGTAGACCACCTGAGGATATTTTTTCCATTGATTTTAGAGAGAGTAGAAGGGAGGAAGGGAGAGAAAAAGAGCGAGAGAGAAAGAGAAGCATCCAAGTGAGGGAAATACATCAACTGATTGTTTACCACATACATCCTAACTAGGGATTGAACCTGCAACCTAGGGATGTGCTCTTGACCAGGAACCGAACATTCGACCCTTTGGTGCACAGGACAATGCTCTAACCACTGAGCTACCAGTCAGGGCTGTACCACAGATTTTTTTTTCATTCATCCATGATGAGCACTTGGGCTGCTTCCAAATCTTGTGTATAGCAAGTAATGTTGCATGAACTTAGGAATGCATATATTCTTTCTAATTAGTGTTTTGGGTTTTTGGGATAAATTCCTAGAAGTGGAATTGCTGGGTCATAAGGCAGTTCCATTTTTAACTTTTTTAAAAAATATATATATTTTATTGATTTTTTACAGAGAGGAAGGGAGAGAGATAGAGAGTTAGAAACATCGATGAGAGAGAAACATCGATCAGCTGCCTCCTGCACATCTCCTACTGGGGATATGCCCACAACCAAGGTACATGCCCTTGACCGGAATCGAACCTGGAACCCTTCAGTCCACAGACTGATGCTCTATCCACTGAGCCAAACCGGTTTTGGCCATTTTTAACTTTTTGAGGTCACTCCACATACTGCTTTCCACAGTAGCTGAGAATTATTGGGGAGTTGGTGGGGGGTGATGGTGGAAGGATTGAGCGAAAAAAAGAAAAAAAACTCAGACATGAACAACAGTGTGGGCATTTCCAGTGGTGGGGTGGAGAGCTGGGGGCATGGGAGGAGGAGGGTATATTGGGGGATAAATGGTGATGGCTGAAGACTTGACTTGGGGTGGTGAACACAAAATACAGTGTATAGATGATGTGTTGTAGTATTGTGTGCCTGAAACCTGTATAATTTTATTAACCAGTGTCACCTCAATAAATTCAATATAAAGAAAATGGTAAGCATAGTTATTTTAAATTTTGCTTCTGATAATTTTGGCCCAGATTCAGAAAAATTGCTTGTAGGAATAGTTGATTTTAGGATGGTATTATTTTTCTCCAGAGTAGAGTTCTTTTTTATGCCAGGCACTTGTAGGCATTTGTGATCTGGGATCACCTTCATTTGGTATCAAAGATCGAAATTACTTGAAATTTGGCCAGTGCCCTTCACATTCATTCTTATTCATAAGATATGCCTTCCCTTCTTGGCCCCGAATTTCAGCTCTCTTCCTGGTAGCCCCCCAAAATTGGAGTCAAGTGTTCAAGGTCACACAGTTACTGGTAGAGCTAGGAAATCAATCTAGACAGTCTGTTCTTACATATGGGTTATAATAACCTACCGTGCCACCCACCCACACCATGAGGGAAGGGTTTCTTTGTTTTGTTTCCCATTGTGCACCCACAATTAACGTGGCACATAGTAGATATTCAGAAAATATTCATTAAATGTAAGAATGAATCTGCTCCCATTAGTAATGTTAATGTAGGTATTTCCAATCTCACAAATTGCTGAGTGGCATGTTGGGCGTACAGGTGTGATGTTATTTTATGTTTGTTCTTGTTATTTGCTTTTTTTCTATGATGATGATTTGCTTTGTATTGTTTCTGAATTAGTATTTTGATAAGAATTGGAAAAGCTACTGGACAAATTTACTTGGAAACTTGCATCAGTAACTCACTGATCATTTTTTGTGCTTGAAGTTTTGTACATTATTAGAAGCTTAATAGATGCTGAGTAAATTAAAACTGTAAGGAGAGCCCTAGCTGGTTTGGCTCAGTGGATAGAGCATCGGCCTGTGGACTGAAGGGTCCCAGGTTCGATTCCAGTCAAGGGCACATGCCTGGGTTGCGGGCTCGATCCCCAGTAGGGGGCAGCCGCTCAATGATTCTTTCTCATCATTGATGTTTCTATCTTTCTATCCCTCTCCTCTCTGAAATCAATAAAAATATATTTTAAGAAAAATGTAAGGAGAAACAACTTCTCAAATATTTCAAATGCTTTTTGTTTCTGTTGTCATCCTTTAAGACTGATGAGAAAATTAAGTATTTCAAATTTAAGTAATTGTCTAAAATTTACCTTTTTTTTAGATAATCTTATTTTAAAAAAAACTTTACTTCCTTCTTAGAGTTGAAGAATGGATTTGTTGGGGTTGAACAAATTTATGGTTCTTCTGTGGAAGAATTTTACTTTGAAGGTAAGCTGAGCTATTTATAGGATTACTAGTGGCCCGGTGCATGAAATTTGTGCATGGGGGCGGGGTGTCCCTCAGCCTGGCCTGCACCCTCTCCAATCTGGGACCCCTTGGGGGATGTCCGACTGCCAGGGGATGTCCCTGTGGGATTGGGCCTAAACCAGCAGTTGGACATCCCTCTCACAATCTGGGACCACTGGCTCCTAACTGCTCACCTGCCTGCCTGCCCAATCGCCCCTAACCACTCTGCATACTGGCCTGCTCGCCCCCAACTGCCCCCCCTACCAGCCTGCTCGTTCCCAACTGACCCCTCACACTGGCCTGCTTGTCCCCAACTGCCCCCCCTTTGCTGGCCTGATTGCCCCCAAATGCCCTCCCCTGCTGGCCTCATGGCCCCCAACTGCCCTCCCCAACCAGAGGCCCTCTGTGGCCAGGTGCGGATCACTTGCCTTGTCACTGGGGCGACAATGCAAGTGTTTCTCTCCCCCCCACCCTCCTGGCCGCTCCGTGCCCACTGCCCAGAGGCCCTCCGTGGCCAGGGTGGAACACTTGCCTCATCGCCACAGTGACAAAGCAAGCATTCCTTCAGGCCTCTCAGGCTGCCCACTCTCAGCGGCCGCCCTCTCAGGACTGAGAGGACTGGGCACCACCATCTTTGTGGCGGAGTGATGGTCAATATGCATATTCCCTCTTTATTAGATAGGATTGCAACATCTAAGAGATGATCACAGAAATCATCTGACAGCCCAGGCACTGCATTTCATTCATACTGTGGCAATTTCCTGTTCTGGAGCAGGGTTATCTCTTGCACATATGTGGGGTCCTCAAAGAGTGAAAGAACACCAGAATGACTCATAGGAGAGAGAAACAGTCCAGGAAACTGCGGCTGGTGTACTAGTATACTGAGCCTTTTTTTTTTTTTTTTTGCCATCTGTATCTTCTTTTATGAAGAGCCTATTAATATCAAATAACCAGTCATTTGCAAAGTTAATATACCCTTCCGCTAACAGTATCCTTTTCCTCTCCTAGCGCCGGCAGTGCACTGCTCTGGTTGCAGAGCTCATCCTGACTGTCCTGTTTGTTGGCGTGCTTCTGTTAACACGCAGGTTTTCGTATAGAGAGAAGACTGGGCCCTTCAGTTACTCTCCGAAGCCTGTTGATGAGTTGCCTATGTTCCTCAGAAAAGTCCCTTCTTCTGGTGTGTGGGAGTTGGCTTTTGTGCCTTCCAAAAGTGTTGTGGTGAAGGATATCGTTGAAACTGTGAAAAGAGATTTACACTACAATTTTAAAGGTTAGAAATTAAGGTTTTCTGGGGGGAAAAAAGCATTATTAAATTGTTTCAGTGAAGACACACTTGCAACCTTTTCACTGGGCATAATCTTCCAAGTAAAACATTGTACGATATCATCATAACCAGGTGATAATCTCCTAAGTATATAATAACATGGCTGGTTAAACTTGAGAGTTAATTCACATAAAAATATATTTTCCTAGATCTCAAAGCCAGTAGTAGTAGTTAAAAACTAGATGATCAATTTATTTTATTCTAGATTATCATCCAATTCTGTGATACTCAGTATTCCTTGTTTCTCATTCTGTTGTTTAAACCTTGGTAAGTATAACTCCAGGGGTCTATGATGGTGTGTCAAAGGTATTCAAAGGGACAGCATAGGCATGCATCTTCATTCTGGATGCATACAAAGTCGTTAGTTATTTCAAACACTAGAGGCCCGGTGCATAAAATTCATGCACTGCGGGGGGGTGTCCCTCAGCCCAGCCTGCACCCTCACCAAATGAGACCCCTCGGGGGATGCCTGACTGCCAGTTTAGGCCTGATCCCACAGGGATCTCACAATCCGGGACTGCTGGTTCCCAACCGCTCGCCTGCCTGCCTGCCTGATTGCCCCTAACCACTTCTGCCTGCCAGCCTGATCACCCTCTAACCACTCCCCTGCCAGCCCGATCAACACCTAACTGCTCCCCTGCCAGCCCGATCGCCCCCAACTGCCCTCCCCTGCCAGCCTCGTTGCCCCCAATGGCCCTCCCCTGCTGGCCCGGTCACCCCTAATTGCCATCCCCTTCAGGCCCGGTCCCCCCCAACTGGCCTCCCTCCCTTGCCAGCCTGGTCACCCCTAACTGCCCTCCCCTGCAGGCCTGGTTGCCCACAACTGCCCTCCCCTGCTGGCAATCTTCTGGTGGCTATCTTTTGACCACATGGGGTCGGCCATCTTGTGCGAGAGTCAATTTGCATATCGCCTCTTTATTATATTGGATTGCTTAGATAAAAACGTTGCCCGACTCACTGAGGAATGCTGTATAGAAGACTTAGGCTATTTAGAATTATTATAAAAGTTCCCATTCTTCACTTACCCTCACATTCTTAACTCAGTTTCTCTACTCTTCCTCCCAGAAATAAAAATCATTAGAAGTTTGGTGGGTATCTCTCCAGTGCCCCCTCTTTTTATACACATATATTTATTCAGCAGTGTATTTTTTTCAATCTTTTTTTGTTTCTCAATGGATTTGAGAGTCCTTTAGAGTAGGTGACATCTCAAAACATTTTTTATTATAAAAAAGCACCATTGAAGCTGAAGAATGCAAAATCTCAATAATTTTTGAAGTATACACCAGAAATATTCTAATAAATTAGTCTCTTACAGGCTACTCTGGGTTACCCAAAATATTCTGTAATTTCCATTCTGATTTCTTCATGGATACATGGGATTTTTATAAGTATATTACTTACCTTCCAAACATCTGGGAATTGTTATCTTTCTGTTGTTGCTTTCTATTTTAATTTCCTTGAATAAGAGCATACACTTTATAATGTCAGTGTGAAATTTTGAGAATTGTTTATTGCTGGTTTATAGAGTATTTTGATAAATGTTCCATGTGCATATGTAAGATTGTATTCTGTAGCATTTGCTTGTGGTGTCCTATGAATGTCACCTAGGCCAAGTTGGTTAACCTCATGTTTTCCAAATCTCCTATGTTCTTACTATTTTTTACCTACTTATTCTATTAGTTGTTGAGGGTGGTATGACATTTTCAACTAGGTGTCATCAATACTTAAAAGGTTATACATATTAAAATAATATTAAAATTTCCTTTTTGCTTATATATTTTGAAATTATTAGGTCATGGGGCCTTTCTCTTGAATTGCTTTAAAAATATTTCTCAATTCTGAAATTTTTCATTTCTCTCTAAAAAAATGTTTTATTTTTAAATTTATTAGCTATATTAACCATAGTAACTTTAGAATCCCTACCAAAAAGTTCTGATATCTGGATTACTTGTATACATTTTTTTCTCTTAAGTCATAGAGTTCTGTTTTTTTTTTTTTTTTGCCTTTTTTTTTAATTGCTTAAAGTAATACAAAGGGTATTGCATATGTGTCCATTTTTCCCCCCCGCCCTAGACAGTCCCCTAGCCTCCCCTAACCCCCAGTGTCTTATGTCCATTGGTTATGCTTATATGCATGCATACAAGTCCTTTGGTTGATCTCTTACCCCCCCTACCTCCTGTCCCCCAAACCTCCCCAGCCTTCCCGCTGCAGTTTGACAATCTGTTTGAGGCAGCTCTGCCTCTGTATCTCTTATTGTTCAAAAGTTTATAATGGTCTCTATTATCCATGAATGAGTGAGATCATGTGGTGTTTTTCCTTCATTGACTGGCTTATTTCACTTAGCATAATGCTCTCCAGTTCCATCCATGCCATTGCAAATGGTAAGAGTTCCTTCTTTTTAGAGCAGCATAGTATTCCATCGTGTAGATGTACCACAGTTTTCTAATCCATTCATCTACTGATGGGCACTTAGGCTGTTTCCAGATCTTAGCTATGGTGAATTGTGCTGCTATGAACATAGGGGTGCATATATCCTTTCTGATTGGTGTTTCTGGTTTCTTGGGATATATTCCTAGAAGTGGGATCACAGGGTCAAATGGGAGTTCCATTTTCAGTTTTTTGAGGAAACTCCATACTGTCTTCCATAGTGGCTGCACCAGTCTTCATTCCCACCAGCAGTGCACAAGTGTTCCTTTTTCTCCACATCCTCTCCAGCACTTGTCGTTTGTTGATTTGTTGATGATAGCCAGTCTGACAGGTGTGAGATGGTACCTCATTGTTGTTTTGATTTGCATCTCTCGGATGATTAGTGACTTTGAGCATGTTTTCATATGTCTCTTGGCTTTCTGAATGTCCTCTTTTGAAAGGTGTCTATTTAGGTCCTTTGCCCATTTTTTGATTGGATTGTTTATCTTCCTTTTGTTAAGTTGTATGAGTTCCCTATAAATTTTGGAGATTAGACCCTTATCAGATATGACATTGGCAAATATGTTTTCCCACATAGTGGGTTTTCTTGTTGTTTTGTTGATGGTTTCTTTTGCTGTGCAGAAGCTTTTTATTTTGATGTAGTCCCATTTGTTCATTTTCTCTTTAGTTTCAAGTGCCCTAGGAGCTGTTTCGGTGAAGAAATTGCTTCGGCATATGTCCGAGATTTTGTTGCCTTTGGATTCTTCTAGAACTTTTATGGTTTCCTGTCGTACATTTAAGTCCTTTATCCATTTTGAGTTTATTTTTGTGTATGGTGTAAGTTGGTGGTCTAGTTTCATTTTCTTGCATATATCTGTCCAATTTTCCCAACACCATTTATTGAAGAGACTATCCTGGCTCCATTGTATGTTCTTGCCTCCTGTATCAAATATTAATTGAGCATATTGGTTCGGGCCGATTTCTGGCCTCTCTGTTCTATTCCATTGATCTATATGCCTATTCTTGTGCCAGTACCAGGCAGTTTTGAGAACAGTGGCTTTGTAATACATCTTGATATCTGGTATTGAGATCCCACCTACTTTGTTCTTTTTCAGGATTGCTGCAGCTATTCGGGGTCTTTTTTTTATTCCAGATGAATTTTTGGAGAGTTCGTTCTAGATCTATGAAGTATGCCGTTGGTATTTTAATGGGAAGTGCGTTGAATTTATAGATTGCTTTGGGTAGTATGGACATTTTAATGATGTTGATTCAACCAATCCATGAACACGCTATGTTCTTCCATCTGTTTATGTCTTCCTCTATCTCTTTTTTCGACGTCCTGTAGTTTTCTGCGTAGAGGTCTTTTACCTCTTTAGTTAAGTTTATTCCTAGGTAGCTTAATTTTTTTGGTGCGATGGTAAACGGGATTGTTTTTATAATCTCTCTTTCTGAAAGTTCACTATTGGTGTATAGAAATGCCTCAGATTTCTTGTGGTTAATTTTGTATCCTGCTACATTGCCAAATTCATGTATTAAGTCTAGTAGCTTTTTGATGGAGTCTCTAGGGTTTTGTATGTATAATATCATGTCGTCTGCAAATAAGGACAGTTTTACTTCCTCTTTTCCAATTTGGATGCCTTTTATTTCTTCTTCTTGCCTAATTGCAATGGCTAACACTTCCAGTACTGTGTTGAACAGGAGTGGTGAGAGGGGGCATCCCTGTCTTGTTCCTGTTCTTAGGGGAAAGGGTGTTAGTTTTTGTCCATTGAGTATGATGTTGGCTGTGGGCCTGTCATATATGGCTTTTATTATGTTGAGGTATGATCCTTCTACTCCCGCCTTACTGAGAGTTTTTATCAAAAATGGGTGTTGAATTTTGTCAAATGCTTTTTCTGCATCAATTGATATGACCATGTGGTTTTTTTCTTTCAATTTGTTTATGTGATGTATCACGTTTATTGATTTGCGGATATTGAACCATCCTTGCATCCATGGGATAAATCCAACTTGGTCATGGTGTATGATCTTTCTGATGTACTGCTGGATCCGATTTGCTAAGATTTTGTTGAGGATTTTGGCATCTATGTTCATGAGGGATATTGGCCTGTAATTCTCTTTCATTGTGTTGTCTTTACCTGGTTTTGGTATTAGGGTGATGCTGGCTTCATAGAATGAGCTTGGAAGTGTTCCTTCCTCTTGAACTTTTTGTAGTAGTCTGAGGAGGATAGGTTTTAGTTCTTCCTTGAATGTTTGGTAAAACTCCCCTGTGAAGCCGTCTGGTCCTGGGCTTTTATTTGCTGGAAGCTTTTTGATGACTGCTTCAATTTCTTCCGTAGTTATTGGCCTATTGAGATTTTTAGATTCTTCCTGATTGAGTTTTGGAATGTTGTATTTTTCTAGGAATTTGTCCATTTCCTCCCGGTTGTCTAGTTTGTTGGAGTAGAGCTGTCCATAGTATTTTTAACAATCGTTTGTATTTCTGTGGGGTCTGTTGTTATTTTGCCGCTATCGTTTCTGATTTTGTTTATTTGGGTCCTCTCTCTTTGCCTCTTGGTGAGTCTGGCTAGAGGTTTGTCAATCTTGTTTATCCTTTCAAAGAACCAGGTCTTGGTTTCATTGATTTTCTGTATTGTTTTTTTGGTCTCTATGTCATTTATTTCTGCTCTAATCTTTATTATCTCCTTCCTTCTGCTCACTCTGGGGTTTTCTTGATGCTCTCTTTCTAATTCTTTGAGTTGTAGAGTTAGATGATTTACTACCATTTTTTCTTGTTTTTTGAGATAGGCCTGTAGAGCTATAAACTTCCCTCTCAGGACTGCTTTCATTGTGTCCCATAGGATTTGGATTGTTGTGTTTTCATTTTCATTAGTTTCCAGGATGTTTTTAATTTTTTCTTTGATCTCATTGGTAACCCAATCAATATTTAATACCATGCTATTCAGCTTCCAGGTGTTTGAGTATTTTGGGTTGTTTTTATTGTAGTTTATTTCTAATATTATGCCATCGTGGTCTGCGAAGATGCTTTTTATTATTTCAATCGTCTTGAATTTGGGGATATTTTGCTTGTGACCCAATATATGGTCTATTTTTGAATATGTCTTATGAGCACATGAGTAGAAGGTATATTCCCTGGCTTTGGGGTGAAGTGTTCTGAAGATGTCTATTAAGTCCATCTGATCTAGTGAGTCATTTAGGATTGCTGTATCTTTGCTGATTGTTTGTCTAGAGAACTTATCCAGTGCTGTCAGTGGTATATTAAAGTCCCCTACTATGATTGTATTGTTGTCGATCTCTCCTTTGATATCTTCCAGGAGTTTTTTTTATGAATTTATGTGCTCCTGCATTGGGTGCATATATGTTTACCAGGGTTATATCTTCTTGTTGTATTGATCCCTTTAGTATTATGAAGTGGCCTTCCTTATCTCTTGTTATGGCCTTCACTTTGAGGTCTATTTCGTCCGATATAAGTATTGCTACCCCAGCTTTCTTTTCCTTTCCATTTGCCTGAAAGATATTTTTCCATCCCTTCACTTTCAGTCCGTGTGAGTCCCTTCTAATGAGGTGGGTTTCTTGTAGACAGCAGATGTATGGGTCATGTTTTTTTATCCATTCAGCCACTTGATGTCTTTTGGTTAGAGCATTTAGTCCGTTTACGTTTAAAGTTATTATTGAAAGGTACTTGTTTGTAGCCATTTCTTTTTTTGTGTGGCTGTTTTCTTTCTGAGCTTTTTGTTTCTTCTTTTTATACCAGTCCCTTTAGCATTCCTTGCATTTCTGGCTTGGTGGTGATAAACTCCCTTAGCCTTTTTTTTGTGTCTGTGAAGCTTCTTATTTCCCCTTCAAGTTTGAATGATAGCCTTGCTGGATAGAGTATTCTTGGATTCAGTCCTTTGCTTTGCATCACTTTGTAAATTTACGTCCATTCTTTTCTGGCCTGATGTGTTTCTGTTGAGAAATCATTTGATAATCTAATGGGAAATCCCTTGTATGTAACTTTCCTTTTCTCTCTTGCAGCTTGTAAGATTCTCTCTTTGTCCTGAACATTTGCCATGGTAATTATGATGTGTCTTGGTGTGGGTCTTTTCGGTTCACCTTGTTTGGGACTCTCTGGGCTTGTGTGACTTTTTTCTTCCCCACCTCAGGGAAGTTTTCTGATATTATTTCCTCGAATAGGTTTTCTAATCCTTGTTCATCTTTCTGTTGTTCTGGCACCCCTATTATTCATATGTTGTTTCATTTCATGTTGTCCCAAAGCTCCCTTAGGCTCTCCTCCTGTCTTTTAATTTTTTTCTCCAATTGCAGTACATTTTGGGTGTGTTTTGCTTCCTTGTCTTCTAATCCACTAATTCGGTCCTCCGCTTCTCCTAGTCTACTGTTGATACTTTCAATGGTGTACTTTTATTGCAGCTATATCACTCTTCATTTCTTCTTGGGTCTTACTTATGTTGTTGATTTTTTTCATCTGTTTCTTCTAGCTTCTTCCATATATTATTGATTTTTTTCATCTGTTTTTTCTTGCTTCTTGCATAGGTAGTTGACTTTTTCATCTGTTTCTTTTTGCTTCTTGTAGAAGTTGTTGACTTTTTCCTCCATCCGGTTTATGCACTCTAGGACCCTTATTCTGAATTCTTCTTCTGTCATGTTGCATGCCTCTGTATTACTTAGCTGCTTTTCTGGAGAGTCCTCCTTCTCTTTTCTTTGGGGTTTTTTTTGTCTACCCATGTTTGATCTCACTGACATATCTAGACGTTGAGTCATTCAGTGGCTGCTCTCTGGGTGGCAGTGACTCCCTGTCTGTGGTTGTTCTTCGGGCGGTTGCTGTAGCAGCTGCTCCTCAGTTGGCAGCAGCTCCTCTGGTGGGTGCTGTTCACAGCTGTGGTGGCTCTTCTGGCTGGTAGGGGAAGGCTTCACGTACAGCTGCTGTTCCTCAGCAGAGGGTGTGGTGCTCAGGAGGCTGCTGTTGCTTGGATCTGCTGCATTGATTTAAAGGCACAAAATACAACACAACAAGGCACCACGTACCAGGCACTAAACACAAATATATTCACGATATTAATAACCCCAAATAAACGTGACCACCCGAATTAAGAGAATTAGGGGATAAGGAAGAAGGAAGAGAAAAAGATAAAAGAGAAAAAAGAAAAGAAAAGTAGGGACCAAAAAAAGGAGTGCAAAAATGAAATTGGGAAAAAGGAGGGGGGGGGGGGAATAAAAGCAAGAAAAGAAAAGAAAAGAAAAAAAAGAGCGAAAAGAGAGAATGAAGTGGAAGAGGAGAAGAGACTTTTTATATGAGGAGAATACTCCTATAAAACCGCCACTAATCCCAACAAATTCCAGCAACAGCTCCCTGGAGATGGATGCAAACTAGAAACAACTAATAATATAATGATGAAAATAGAATGGAGGACACTAATCCCAAAATAAAATAAAGAAAAAATAAAACGGCACTTTAAAAAATGGTAAAATGGTAGCAGTAATAATACTGGTTAAAAATAAGAAGGTAGTAATTAAAAGGGTAAAATCAGGTGATGGAAAAAGAAGAAAGCAAAAAAAAAGAAAAAAAAAGAAAAAAAATTGGTTTCTTAGTTAAAAGGTGAAAAAAGAAAAAAAAATTTGCAGTAGTGAAGGTCCTTCGGTTCTTCTATTCTTCAGTCTGACTCGCCTTTAGTCCTGCCAGGTATTCAGGAGAGTGTTGAGTTTCCCTGCGATACACTGTTCCTCTGTGTTGTAAACCACAGTCCTTATTTTAAAGCAGGTCGTATTTGTTTCACAGACTGCCTTATTTTGTGTTTTGCAAAGAGTCAGTTTGTGGCTCAGCCTCTGGGTGGCAGTGTTCTGGGGTTGGCCTCTGAGGCTATATGGCTTCTCTATCGCATTTAAAACTGATTTGGAGAGGTCAGCTATCCAGAGCTGGTTCTTTAATAGTTACCCGCTCTGTGTTGTTGCTGGGATTGAAAATCCCTCTATAGGCCAGACCCTGTTAACTCCCAGGGACTGATCAGATTATTTTAATCCTTGATCTCGTTCAGGGTGGAATCTGGGTGTGGCTGTGCTCCTTGCCTGGAGGCTGGGGGGAGGAGTCTCACTCTCTGGAGAGAATGGCTGCCCCAGTCCTGGGCTCAGGGTTGTCTCAGCGCTCAATTCGCTGCCACCTCTCCCGGCCCCCCTTCTCTCCTCAGTCTCTCCCCAGATTTCACTCCTCCGCACCCTCTCACTCTCTTCAGCACAGGTGAGTGTCTGTATCCGAAATATCTTATGAACAGGATTCAGTGAAAACAAACAAACAAACGCCGGCCGTAGAAACGGGGAAGGCTTGGTTTCTGTAAGCTCTTCTCTTACCGGCACTGCATGGTCTGGTCAGCTCTTCAGGCTGCCCCCTTTAGGTTCAGTCCTCCGTGATCACAGAACCCAGCTCTCAAATCTCCTGGCGGCACCAGGAATCTCGCGGATCTCCTTCCCCCAGTCAGGGGCCGTGCCTGTCCCAAGGGACGCGGCTGTCTGCCACGTGGTCTCCCTCCGACCCTCTGGGCTCAGAGGTCTGGCAAACTTTCCTGCCCAAATCCCTGGTTTTTTTTTTTTACCTTTCCAGGGGAGTTCTGCCCTTCCCGGCTGCAAACGGTCTCACCTGCTGAGCAATTTCGCTAATTCGGGGTGGGTGTTATTAGTTTCAGCTGCTCACTCCATTTGCTCCGGGACACGACCTGGGTCGCGTCTGCCTATATCGCCACCATCTTCAGAATCCTGAGTTCTGTTTTATAACATATTCTATATGTATATATTTTACTTTATTTCTGAACCTTTTATATTTTATTGTTGACAGTATTACAGATGTCTCCCATTCCCTCACCCCTCTTACCTCCCTACATATCTTATATTTTAATGACAGAAATTGTGGGTGAAAAGTTGAGGGTTTAAGTTTTCTTCTGGATGGCTGTCAGTTTGATTCCAGTGAAGACTGGTTTAAGTTCCAGTAAGGACTGCTCTATTCAGTTTTCTCTTTACTCCTGAGGGATACCTCTTTTCCTAGGGTGTGGTCATTGCTCCTAGGGTGTGGCCCGCCAAGGGTCAGCTGGAAGTCTGGAGTTTTTTTTTTGTTTGTTTCTTTATTGCTTAAAGTATTACACAGGGTATTACATATGTCTCCTTTTTTCCCCCAACCTTGACAATCCCCTGGCCTCCCCTACCCTCCAGTGTCTTATGTCCATTGGTTATATTTATGTGCATGCATACAAGTCCTTCAGTTGATCTCTTACCCCCCCTTCTTCCCCCCTACCCTTCCTGAACTTCCCGCTGTAGTTTGACAGTCTGTTTGAGGCAGCTCTGCCTCTGTATATATTTTTGTTCATAAGTTTATAATGGTCTCTATTATCCATGAGTGAGTGAGATCCTGTGGTATTTTTCCTTTATTGACTGGCTTATTTCACTTAGCATAATGCTCTCCAGTTCCATCCATGCCATTGCAAATGGTAAGAGTTCCTTCCTTTTTACAGCAGCATAGTATTCCATTGCGTAGATGTACCACTGTTTTCTAATCCATTCATCTACTGATGGGCACTTAGGCTGTTTCCAGATCTTAGCTATGGTGAATTGTGCTGCTATGAACATATGGCTGCATATATCCTTTCTGATTGGTGTTTCTGGTTTCTTGGGATATATTCCTAGAAGTGGGATCACAGGGTCAAATGGGAGTTCCATTTTTAGTTTTCTGAGGAAACTCCATACTGTCTTCCATAGTGGCTGCACCAGTCTGCATTCCCACCAGCAGTGCACAAGTGTTCCTTTTTCTCCACATCCTCTCCAGCACTTGTCGTTTGTTGATTTGTTGATGATAGCCAGTCTGACAGGTGTGAGATGGTACCTCATTGTTGTTTTGATTTGCATCTATCAGATGATTAGTGACTTTGAGCATGTTTTCATGTCTCTTGGCTTTCTGAATGTCATCTTTTGAAAGGTGTCTATTTAGATCCTTTGCCCATTTTTTGATTGGATTGTTTATCTTCCTTTTGTTAAGTTGTATGAGTTCCCTATAAATTTTAGAGATTAGTCCCTTATCAGATATGACATTGGCAAATATGTTTTCCCACATAGTGGGTTTTCTTGTTGTTTTGTTGATGGTTTCTTTTGCTGTGCAGAAGCTTTTTATTTTGATGTAGTCCCATTTGTTCATTTTCTCTTTAGTTTCAAGTGCCCTAGGAGCTGTTTCAGTGAAGAAATTGCTTTGGGATATGTCTGAGATTTTGTTGCCTTTGGATTCTTCTAGAATTTTTATGGTTTCTCATCGTACATTTAAGTCCTTTATCCATTTTGAGTTTATTTTTTGTGTATGGTATAAGTTGGAGGTCTAGTTTCATTTTCTTGCATATATCTGTCCAATTTTCCCAACACCATTTATTGAAGAGACTATCCTGGCTCCATTGTATGTTCTTGCCTCCTGTATCAAATATTAATTGAGCATATTGGTTCGGGCCGATTTCTGAGCTCTCTGTTCTATTCCATTGATCTATATGCCTATTCTTGTGCCAGTACCAGGCAGTTTTGAGAACAGTGGCTTTGTAATACATCTTGATATCTGGTATTGAGATCCCACCTACTTTGTTCTTTTTCAGGATTGCTGCAGCTATTCGGGGTCTTTTTTTTATTCCAGATGAATTTTTGGAGAGTTCGTTCTAGATCTATGAAGTATGCCGTTGGTATTTTAATGGGAAGTGTGTTGAATTTATAGATTGCTTTGGGTAGTATGGACATTTTAATGATGTTGATTCTACCAATCCATGAACACGCTATGTTCTTCCATCTGTTTATGTCTTCCTCTATCTCTTTTTTCAATGTCCTGTAGTTTTCTGCGTAGAGGTCTTTTACCTCTTTAGTTAAGTTTATTCCTAGGTAGCTTAATTTTTTTGGTGCGATGGTAAATGGGATTGTTTTTTTAGTCTCTCTTTCTGAAAGTTCACTATTGGTGTATAGAAATGCCTCAGATTTCTTGTGGTTAATTTTGTATCCTGCTACATTGCCAAATTCATGTATTAAATGTAGTAGTTTTATGATGGAGTCTGTGGGGTTTTGTATGTATATCATGTTGTCGGCAAATAAGGACAGTTTTACTTCCTCTTTTCCAATTTGGATGCCTTTTATTTCTTCTTCTTGCCTAATTGCAATGGCTAACACTTCCAGTACTATGTTGAACAGGAGTGGTGAGAGGGGGCATCCTTGTCTTGTTCCTTTCCATAGGGGAAATGGTGTTAGTTTTTGTCCATTGAGTATGATGTTGGCTGTGGGCCTGTCATATATGGTTTTTATTATGTTGAGGTATGATCCTTCTACTCCCACCGTGCTGAGAGTTTTCATTAAAAATGGGTGTTGGATTTTGTCAAATGCTTTTTCTGCATCAATTGATATGACCATGTGGTTTTTTTCTTTCAATTTGTTGATGTGATGTATCACATTTATTGATTTGCGGATATTGACCCATCATTGCATCCATGGGATAAATCCTACTTGGTCATGGTGTATGATCTTTCTGATGTACTGTTGGATCCGATTTGCTAAGATTTTGTTGAGGATTTTGGCATGTATCTTCATGAGAGATATTGGCCTGTAATTCTCTTTCATTGCGTTGTCTTTACCTCGTTTTGGTATTAAGGTGATGCTGGCTTCATAGAATGCGCTTGGAAGTGTTCCTTCCTCTTGGATTTTTTGTAGTAGTCTGAGGAGGATAGGTTTTAGTTCTTCCTTGAATGTTTGGTAAAACTCCCCTGTGAAGCCGTCTGGTCCTGGGCTTTTATTTGCTGGAAGCTTTTTGATGACTGCGTTGATTTCTTCCATAGTTATTGGCCTATTGAGATTTTTAGATTCTTCATGATTGAGTGTTGGAATGTTGTATTTTCTAGGAATTTGTCCATTTCCTCCCAGTTGTCTAGTTTGTTGGAGTAGAGCTCTCCATAGTATTTTTTAACAATCATTTGTATTTCTGTGGGGTCTGTTGTTATTTCGCCTCTATCGTTTCTGATTTTGTTTATTTGGGTCCTCTCTCTTTGCCTCTCGGTGAGTCTGGCTAGAGGTTTGTCAATCTTGTTTATCCTTTCAAAGAACCAGGTCTTGGTTTCATTGATTTTCTGTATTGTTTTTTTGGTCTCTATGTCATTTATTTCTGCTCTAATCTTTATTATCTCCTTCCTTCTGCTCACTCTGGGGTTTTCTTGTTGCTCTCTTTCTAATTCTTTGAGTTGTAGAGTTAGATGATTTACTACCATTTTTTCTTGTTTTCTGAGATAGGCCTGTAGAGCTATAAACTTCCCTCTCAGGACTGCTTTCATTGTGTCCCATAGGTTTTGGATTGTTGTGTTTTCATTTTCATTAGTTTCCAGGATGTTTTTAATTTCTTCTTTGATCTCATTGGTAACCCAGTCAATATTTAATACCATGCTATTCAGCTTCCAGGTGTTTGAGTATTTTGGGTTGTTTTTATTGTAGTTTATTTCTAATATTATGCCATCGTGGTCTGAGAAGATGCTTTTTATGATTTCAATCTTCTTGAATTTGGGGATACTTTGCTTGTGACCCAATATATGGTCTATCTTTGAATATGTCATATGAGCACTTGAGTAGAAGGTATATTCCCTGGCTTTGGGGTGAAGTGTTCTGAAGATGTCTATTAAGTCCATCTGATCTAGTGAGTCATTTAGGTTGCTGTTTCTTTGCTGAGTTTTTGTCTAGCGGATTTATCCAGTGATTTCAGTGGTGTATTAAAGTCCCCTACTATGATTGTATTGTTGTCGATCTCTCCTTTGATATCTTCCAGGAGTTTTTTTTATGTATGTTGGTGCTCCTGCATTGGGTGCATATATGTTTATCAGGGTTATATCCTCTTGTTGTATTGGTCCCTTTAGTATTATGAAGTGGCCTTTCTTATCTCTTGTTATGGCCTTCACTTTGAGGTCTATTTTGTCTGATATAAGTATTGCTACCCCAGCTTTTTTTCATTTCTATTTGCCTGAAAGATATTTTTCCATCCCTTCACTTTCAGTCTGTGTGAGTCCCTTCTAATGAGGTGGGTCTCTTGTAGATACAGCAAATGTATGGGTCATGTTTTTTTATCCATTCAGCCACTCGATGTCTTTTGATTGGACCATTTAGTCCATTTACATTTAAAGTTATTAGTGAAAGGTACTTGTTTGTAGCCATTTCTATTTTTTTGTGTGGCTGTTTTCTTTCTGGGCTGTTTAGTTCTTCTTTTTACACCAGTCCCTTTAGCATTTCTTGCATTGCTGGCTTGGTGGTGATAAACTCCCTTAGCCTTTTTTTGTCTGTGAAGCTTCTTATTTCCCCTTCAATTTTGAATGATAGCCTTGCTGGATAGAGTATTCTTGGATTCAGTCCTTTGCTTTGCATCACTTTGTAAATTTCTGTCCATTGTTTTCTGGCCTGATGTGTTTCTGTTGAGAAGTCATTTGATAATCTGATGGGGGATCCTTTGTAGGTAACTCTCTGTTTCTCTCTTGCAGCCTTTAAGAGTCTGTCTTTGTCTTGTACATTTGCCATCGTTATTATGACGTGTCTTGGTGTGGGTCCTTTGGGGTTCATCTTGCCTGGGACTCTCTGTACTTGTGTAACTTTTTTCTTCCCCATATCAGGGAAGTTTTCTGACATTATTTCTTCAAATAGATTTTCTAATCCTTGTTGCTCTTCTTGTCCTTCTTGCAGCCCTATTATGCATATGTTACTTTGTTTCATGTTGTCCCGAAGCTCTCTTAGGCTCTCCTCCTGCTTTTTAATTCTTTTCTCCAGTTCCCGTTCAGATTGAGCTTGTTTCTCTGCATTATCTTCTAATTCACTAATTCGGTCCTCTGCTTCTTCTAGTCTGTTGTTGAAACTTTCCATGGTGTTTTTGATTGTAGCTATATCACTTTTCATTTCTTCCTGATTCTTGCATGGGTTGTTGATTTTCGCATCCACCCGGTGAATGAATTGTACAGCCATTATTCTGAATTCTTTTTCTGTCATGTTGCATGCTTCAACTTCATTAATGTCCTTTCTTGGTGACTCCTCATTGTCTTTCCTCTGGGTGTTGTTTCGTCTCTTCATTCTGATTGTCTCCCGATGGTTCAAAGGTCGATTTGCGTGGGCCTGGGCCGTGTGCAGTGGGAGCCTCCCACCACCCTAGTGTCACTGAAGAGCTCTGACACTAAGATGTGTGGTTGTAGTGGGTTGGTGGGAACCAGGCTCGCTCAGAGTCAGTGTTGTCAGCGCTCAGTGTGGCCTTGTATGCGCCCTTAGGATCAGGGACCCTGCCTGCACCGTGCTGAAACAGAGACCCCCCTGAAGCGTGTTGAAAACCAGAGCCCCCTAGCGTGCGCCAGGAGTCAGAGTTCCCCAGAATCCAGTATCAGAGTCTCTGTTGCTTCACGCGACCTTGCCTTGAGAATCAGGGTCCCTGTGTGTCCTTGCACCAGGAATTGGAGTCACTGGCTCTTAGTATGAATGCACAGGAAATCAGGATCTCAGGCACAGGTGAAAAGAAACACAGTCAAGTCACTGGTGCCGG
Organism: Myotis daubentonii; assembly: GCF_963259705.1. NCBI lineage: Eukaryota > Metazoa > Chordata > Mammalia > Chiroptera > Vespertilionidae > Myotis > Myotis daubentonii. The sequence goes on from NC_081843.1 coordinate 4,133,425, forward strand.
GAGCTAGTCCATGCTTGCTGTTTCAAGGGACCTGGCATATATGGCATACTGTTCTTAATATGTTTGCTCACCTTCTTGGTACTATGTGTTTTAACCAAGGTCACCTCTGAGAAAGGTTGTTTCCCCAGGTAGGGATTTTCCCCTGAAGTTAGGGAGGGAATAAAACCCCTTAACTAAGTGCCAGGTGGGTAATTAATCACTTTAACTATGAACAATCATGCTTAAGCTACATAATCTTTACTCCCTGGAATGGAGATAAGAAACGCCCTAACCTTTGTAATAGAGATTGATAGGATTGAATCAACTGGTATAAATACAGTTGTAACAAGACAGAAAGAGACAGAACTCAGGAGACAGAATTCAGAAGACAGAAAGACACAGAACTCAGAACACAGAATTTAGGACACAGGGCTTGGAAGACAGGACCAAGAGAGACAGAGCCTAGGCACAGAACCTACACAGAACGTTCTCTAGAGACAGAAGAACTTCGCTGGAGAGAGCATGCCGGAGGATCCTGGACAGGGACTGGCCTCGGAGCCTGGAGGCAGAGCCTGGTGAGAGAGCATGGCAGGGGATCCTGGACTGAACCTGACTGCGGAGATTGGCAGGAGAGCCTGACTAGAACCTGGTGACTGAACCTGACTGGAGAACCTGGACAGAACCTCTCTGGAGATCCTAAGCAGAACCTCTCTGGAGATCGAGACCAGAACTTGGCTGGAGATCCTGGCTAGGCTGCTGATCAACTGAACGCTGTCTCCGTGTCCTTCCTTCTTCGCCGACTCCGTCTATGCCTTTGGGAACACCTGGACCTGCTGGGGTTGGACCCCGGCAACTGGTGCTTGGTGCTGCCACTTGCCCAGAGAATCGGGGTCCCTGGGCCTGTGATATGTGGGACAAATTCCCGGTGTTCACGAGATTGCTCCCAGCCCAGGGCTCAGAAGCTGGCAGTGCGCCTAGGCTCAGTTCCTGGGGTTCGCGCGTTTGCGTCCAGCCCAGGGCTCAGAAGCTGGCAGTGCGTGTAGGATCCGTTCCAAGGTGCTTGCGCACTTCCAGGCTAAAGTTCTGGAGCGCTGAGGCCCCGGCAAGGGGTGGGTCTATCAGTTAGTTACTCTGGCGCTGCCCGAAAGCCTGTGGAAGGGGGGATGGGCTCTGTTACTCACAGATCTGCCGCGGGGATTTCTGAACTTTTGGTGTCCGCAGGTCTATAGCTGTGGTCACAGGTCTCTGTCCCCAGTGGCTGCAGGGTCCTGGTATGCGTCTGAGATCAGACTGGGTGGTGCTGAGGCCAGGATCCTAGTCTCAAGCAGCTCTGTTTCCCAAGATGGCGTGGTCGCCGTGCCTGTGCTGGCCGCCCAGGAGTGTCCGCGCAGGGAGCGGGCCTCCGCCGCCTAAGACTGCCCGGATTAGCAGCCCCTTAGAAGACCTGCAGAATCTAACTGTCCCTAGCTCATACACACACACCACACGCGTCCACACACTCCTCTATCACTTCCTTGCGCTCTCACACTCTCTCCCTCCCTACCTTCCTGCTGGTCGCCATTTTGGAAGTCTGAAATCAGTTCTTGAAGACATATCTGCACTCCAGTATTTGTTGCAGCATTATTCAGAACTAGCCAACATAGGGAAACAACCAAAGTATCTTAAAAGATGAATGCATAAAGAAAATGTGATTATTTGGCCATAAAATGAAGGAAATCCTGCCATTTGTGACAATGTGTATATGCCCAGAGGACATTATGCTAAGTAAAATAAGCCAGACACAGAAAGACAAATACTTACGATCTCACTTATATGTGAATCTTGAAATGTTGAACTCACATAAGCATAGAATTGAATTGTAGTTGCTAAGGACTGGGGAAATTAGGGAGATGCTGGCAAAGTGTACAAACTTTCAGTTATAAGTTGAATAGGTTCTCAGGATATGATGTACAACATGTTAACTGTAGTTAATAATACTGTGTAGTATATGTGAAATTTTTTAGATCTTGGAGAGGATTTTCATTTCAAAAAATAAAGGTAAACAGGTTTTAGATGTGTTAACTTGATTTTGGAAATCATCTCATACTGTACATGTATAGTAAAACATCACATTGTGTACCTTAAGAACCATGTTATCCTATATAATAGAAGGCTAATAGGCAAATGGACCAGTCGCTATGACGTGCACTGACCACCAGGGGGCAGATGCTCAATGCAGGAGCTGCCCTCTGGTGGTCAGTGCGCTCCCACAGGGGGAGTGCCGCTCAGCTAGAAGCTGGGCTCACAGCTGGTGAGCACAGCAGCGGTGGCGGGAGCCTCTCCCAGACTGCCAGAGGGCGCAGGCCAGGCTGAGGGACCCCTCACCCCCAGTGCACGAATTTCATGCACCAGGCCTCTAGTACAAAATAAACAGTTTTTATTGGTCAAAACTAATTGAGTTATCCTTGACACCATCCCTGACCCCAGTTTTAGATGCAGTAAGTTGCTCAGGTTTGTACTAAAATCTTGGACACAGTTACCTAAAATCTAGGCCACAACATGAGTTGTCAGCATTAGCTGCAAGCCAGAGAAATCCCTGTCCTAATTTGTCCTGGGGTCCTTGAAACTAATGAGCGACTTGCAAGGGCAGCTGAGTATAAGTTGGGTCATGTGGAGTTCATCTTAAGCTGGGGAATGTCTGGTTCTTGTAAAGGTGATAGCTCTTGTTATTGTCAGTGTTGCTTGCTTTGACCTTGCAGAATGATTATATTGCTGACTGGAGGTCAGTTTTGAAGTGCAGGCATAGAAAGCAGTTTGGGATGCTTTATTCTTCTAGTGGGCACTTCAAAAACATGTTCTTGTAGGGCCAAACATTGGCCCAGAAACACAAAAATAGAGTCAGACCTGGAGTCTATGACCTCATTCTTTTCTTTTCTTTTCTTTTCTTTTTTTTTTTTTTTTCCTGTCCCTTTGTTTATGACAACTATACATTGGAACCTCAGTTCTGAAACTTAATGCATTCCAGAAGGCTGTTCTGGAAGAGATTTGTTCTAAAACAAAATCATTTTTTTCCCATTAGAAATAATGTAAATTGAATTAATCCATTCCAACCCCCCAAATGATTTCCTGTTTTAACTTTTCTTATATATAGTTGAATATACTATTTAATTTACAAACAGACACTTAAATGTATCTAACTACCCCCTACTGGCCCTAAACAAATCACATTCAACACTCGTCCAGGGTTGTCTTTCAGGAAGTCAGCATGTGGCATCTTCACTTTTTCACATATCACTGCCTCTGAAATGCTGTCTGCTTTTCCTTTATCCAAATCAACAAGTTTTTCTACCTCTTCAGTTGCCTGTGGTCAGTGTTTCTTTCACGTCCTTAGCAACATTAGCACTCTTGATGGCCTCTGTATGTTTTAAAATTGTGCTAATGATTGATTTCACCAGAAAAAAAAGCATTCTCTCCTTTGTTTGTTGCCTGAGAGAGGCTTATTGTCATGCTGAGGTATCAGCCTGAAAGGATTATCAGGTCTAAACCAAAGTTTGGTTAGAAAACTGAGTGTGAACTTGGTCAAGAACAAAATTGTTTGAGATGGGAGACATTTGAAAACTGAGGTTTGACTGTGTTCTTATGCAAATATAAAGCAAGTGCCCAACCACCACATTGACATAAATGTAGATATTTCAGACGATGAAAACCCAGGTATTTCCAGCAAGTTTCCTTATGTAAGGAAAGGGTGTGGCTAGATGCAGCTGATATTTTGGAGTTGAGAGTGTTGTTGTTTTTATAGATTTGTTTGCAGAAAATGAGTGGAGGTAAGTAGCTGAGGGCATTGACTTTATCATAGTTTTTACGAGCTTTAGAAACAGTTATACCTGGTAACCACATGACAAGTGTGACAAAGACTTGAAGTGTTCCTGTGAATAGGAGCTTTTGAAGCTTGAGATAGTACCTTTGGTGAAGATGGTGTCCTCACAGGCTATACCATCAACAATGGTGATTGAAAAATCAGACAGAGGCCGAAAACCAGGACTACAGGCTTTATTAGAGGAGAAGGACCTGCCGGGCTGTCTCGCAAGGGGAGGACAGCAGCACATGCAGGGGTGGGCATGCCTTTTGAGGGGCGGAATGGGAAGGGGTGGGGGCTTAGTGTACTCGGCGCACACTGATTGGTGGCTTACTGTATTGTCCATATAGGACAAGGGCTTAGGGTATTTGGCAGGTGTGGATTGGTGGTCCAATGTATAGTCCATATAAGGTACCTGGTTAGTCACTCAGGTATTTCCCGTCTGCAGGTTATGTCATACTCCGCCCACCAGTTGGGGGAAGGGAGGATCTATCAGTGATGATGGGCGTATAGAAGCTTTAGAGAATCAGATCATGGGTATTTGCTAGATTTCAATCAAGCCATTCAAATCTTAGTAGTAAACATGCATGGAACTTCACGTGCACCTATGGGCTGTTGAAGCCTTTGTTATCCTCTTCATATCAAAAACGTGCTTACAGGCTCCTACTGGCCAAATCTGAGATAATTTAAGAAAAAACATATTTACTCCTAAGAAAATGTTTAGTGTACCCAAACTTATATACAGATATTTAAAGGCCTAAGTATTATATCTTAGAACTACAAATGTTGCCACATTAAAAGAATTTCAATTACGTTAAACTTGATTTAGGCTAAATTTCTTGATGGATGAGCTCAAATATTGAAACATAATTGTGGCAAATAAGGATCCAAGATGGCGATTGAGTAGGTGGAAGCTACACTCACTTCCTCCCAGGACCAAACTGGAATTACAATAAAATTATACAGCAGTCAGCCTGAAAAACCAGCTTGCTGAAGACTAGCTGAAAACAAGTCACTGGTACATCTGATAAGGGGTTAATATCCAAAATTTATAAAGAACTTATAAAACTGAGCAGCATGAAAAACTAATTAAGAAATGGGCAAAGGAACTGAATAGACATTTCTCCAAAGAGGACTTACAAATGGCCAATAGACATATGAAAAGAGACTCAATGTCACTAATCATCCGAGAGATGCAAATTTAAAAGCATGATGAAAGATCACCTCACCTGTCATAATGGCTACCATCAACAAATCAACAAATAAGTGCTGGTGAGGATGTGAAGAAAAGGCAACCCTAGTGCACTGCTGGTGGGAATGCAGGCCGGTGCAGCCACTGCAGAAAACAGTATGGAGTTTCCTCAAAAAATTAAATATGGAACTGCCTTATGATCCAGTGAGTCTACTTTGGGGAATATATCCTAAGAAACCCGAAACACCAATCAGAAAGAATATATGTACCCCTGTGTTCAAAGCAGCATTATTTACAGTAGCCAAGATCTGTAAATAGCCTAAGTGCCCATCAGAAGATGAGAGGATAAAAAAAGCTGTGAGACATTTACATCATGGAATACTCCTCGGCTGTATAAAAGAAGGAAATCTTACTCTTTGCAATAGCATGGATGCTCCTGGAGAGCAATATGCTAAGTGAAATAAGTGAGAGCAAAAGACAAGTACCACATGACCTCACTCATATGTGGAATCTAATGCACAAACTGAACTAACAAGCAAAATAGAGACAGGCTCATAGAGAGCAAGCTGATGGCTGTCAGTGTGGGGGCTGGATGTTGGGGATGGAGGAATTGAGCAAAAAAGAGAAAGAGCTCATGGACAGCAATGTGGTGATTGCCAGGGGGAGGAGAGGCTGGGAAGGTGGAGGAGGACATAGGCAGGATAAATGGTGATGGACAGAGACTTGGGGTGGTGAACACACAATACAGTGTACAGATGATGTGTTATAGAATTGTACACCTGAAAGCTGTATGATTTTGTTAACTAGTGTTACCTCAATAAATTTAATAAAAAAGAAAATAAATAATTGCCTCAAATATTAAAACTATAAAGTGGTTTTATTCCTCTATTTCTGACTGTTTTTTATTTATATATTAGAAATCACAATGGTATGGGACTTAGAATAGATTGCATAGATAAATTTTGTTTATATTTTCCTTTAAGGTGGAAATTTCAAAACACAATGTGAAACACCCTCTTCCTTAGAGTTTCTTCAATGTGCAGTTATTATAATGAGGAATTGTATTCTAAGCTTGTGATAAAACTTTTACAACTCCTAAAAATTTTATGCACTCCAAATATACATTATTAGTTCATTATACCAATGTTTTAGCAACAGTGGTTTGAAATTTATAATATTTTCATAGCCTTTCATCCATGTAAAGTGTTTTCCATTTTAAAGATAGGAAGGACTGTCAGATATTTTGCCTTTAAGTGATCAACTCACATATTAGAGTTTTCTCTCTTTACAGTTCAAGGCTTTCCTTCAGAAAGAGATTTTGAAGATTATGTTAAGCAAGGGAATAACTCTGAAAGAGTGATGGTTGCTTTTGTTTTTGACCATGAGTTCAAAAATAGCCATGATCCTCTGCCACTTAAGGTAAGAAAGTTTTATGTAGAAACTTTATGGTTATACTTCCAGTTTCCAGGGACTTAATGAAGTGGAAGTATTTTATAATCGGGGAGACTGTAATTTACCCAAGATCATGCTGCTTATACATAGCAGAGCAGGGATGTAAACCCAAATCTATTCACGTCAGCATCTCTGCCTTTATGCACCAGGGCTTTATGTTGTTGGGGAAAGAGTTGAATTCACTGCCTATCAGGCCTTCTACTTATAAGTCAGTCATAGGCAACAATGACCACTGAGGTGCCCCTTTTGCCATTGTATCTGGCTTGGCAGCAGCCTCCAGCTCTGCAGGTGGCAGTGAGCCCTGCACATTTCCTGGGCAGAGTGCCAGGTGACAGAGCAGGAGCATAGAACACAAGCAGGAAACATTCCTCTTTTGAATGAATCTCATCATTTCTAATTCTGAACCTGGAAAACAGTGCTAAGACTTAGCCAGGCTAACTTAGAATCAGGACATGTGTAGACACTGAAGAGGATTCTGGTGCTAGTCCCCCAGGAGGAGAGGCAAGGACAGTGCTTTGAACTTGGTGTCTCTGGTGTTGAGAGAAATAAAGTGTTCATGGAACCATAATTGTGCATTTAAGACACAGATGGTTGACAATAGAATGAAAGTAAGAAAAGCCCCCGGGTATAAGTAGGTTGTGGGAAGCTTTTCATTCTGTCCTCCCACCCCCTCATCTCTTCATAACTGCAATTTCCTCGTGCCTGACTCCATGTAAGCTGATACTGGTGGGGGCTTAGCAGCTTGCATAGAGCCTGCTCCGTGTCTCGGTGCAGTTTCAAACTTCCCCTTTGCCTTTGGTACCTCCCTGACCCTGCTCCTCTCACTTGGCTGATTACTCTGACTTACCCTTAAGGTTGCTACTGTGACTCACTGGACCCTGCCTCTTCCAACCACACCCACTCCTTTCCTCCTTCTGCCGGGGTCCAACCCCAGCAGGTCCAGGGGTCCCCAAAGGTGTGGACGGAGTCGGCGAAGAAGGAAGGACAAGGAGACAGGGTTCAGTTGATCAGCAACCTAGCCAGGATCTCTAGCCCGGATCTCCAGAGAGGTTCTGCTTCGGATCTCCAGCGAGGCTCTGCAGCCATGTTCCCTCGCTAGGTTCCCCAGCCAGGTTCTGTCCAGGCTCTCCAGTCAGGTTCAGTGTCCAGGTTCCAGTCAGGTTCTCCTGCCAATCTCTGTAGTCAGGTTCAGTCCAGGATCCCTTGCCATGTTCTCCCGCTAGGCTCTGTCTCTAGGCTCCGAGGCCAGTCCCGGTCCAGGATCCTCTGGCATGCTCTCGCCAGCGAAGTTCTTCTGTCTCTAGGCTCCGTGTAGGTTCTGTCTTCTGATTTCTGTCTCCTGAGTTCTGAGTTCTGAGTGTTTCTCTCTTGTTACAACTGTATTTATACCAGTTGATTCAATCCTATCAATCTCTATTACAAAGGTTAGGGCGTTTCTTATCTCCATTCCAGGGAGAAAAGATTATGTAGTTTAAGCATGATTGTTCGTAGTTAAAGGGATTAATTACCCACCTGGCACTTAGTTGAGGGGTTTTATTCCCTCCCTAACTTCAGGGGAAAATCCCTACCTGGGGAAAACAACCTTTCTCAGAGACCTTGGTTAAAACACATAGTGCCAAGAAGGTGAGCAAACATATTAAGAACAGTATGCCATATATGCCAGGTCCCTTGAAACAGCAAGCATGGACCGGCTCCCGGCATCCTTCGTACTTCCATACATTTCCTATACATATCTCTATCACTGATTTTACTACAGCATAAATATACATAATCTTCCTCTACTAGAATTTGAGCTCCTTGAGTAACAGGGTCTCTGCCTTAATCCTCCAATATGTAACAAGTGCCTAAAACTTCTGTCGTGATAACTGAAAGTATGAATATTTACCTTGACTTCTGACTTCTGCTTGCCCCTCCTGATCCTACTGATTCCTCTCTCTTGACCCTGCTGCTCAACTATTGCATCATGCCCTACATGGAAGTTTATGCAGTTCTCCTAAATGAGTGCTATCTTTCATTCAACAATTAAAAGGCAGCACCTGCATCCACATTTGAATACACTCTTCTATCCTCAGGCAGGATTCTGATGTTAGCAATCACTTCTAGGAGAGGAAGGTTTTCCTCACAGGACACTTATCTGACACAATGGGAAGAGCAATTAATAAAACCTTTCGGTATATTTCCTGTTAGTGTGCAAGCAGCTGTGTATTTGGGGCAGATCCATCCATAGCCCCCAGTAGCCTTGCAGCCAGATTGCGCTCCCCTCCTGACTTCCACACCTGCTGCTACAGCCTCTGAGGCTGCCTCGCAGCCACATTCTCCCAACTGCACTTTAACTTCCTTTTGTTTCTCCTTCCTGCTTCATTATGCTTTTATCAATATTGTTTGTTTCTATTTGCTCCTTGTAGGTAAAATATTATTTGCGTTTTAGTAGTTCTCAGAGGAACAAGTATGTGGGGTTTTACCGACCTGGAAGCTGGGAAACAGATACTCTCTTTCCAGAGCCTCCTTCAATAGGACCCAGAAATGAATACGAAAACGGGGGGAATCCTGGTGAGCAGATCATCAACCACACTTACTTGAATAATCCTAGTTTTACAGTAAGAACAATCCCTATTTGTATATATATTTTCTTAACTTTTTTTCTTTTCTTTTTTTTTTTTTTTTTTGTTAATCTTCACTGGAGGATATTTTTCCATTGATTTTTAGAGAGGGGGGGGAGGAGGGTGGAGCGGGGAAAAAGAGAGAAAGAGAAACATCCATGTGAGAGACACATTGACTGGTTGCCTCCTGCACATGCCTTGACTGGGGCTACGGATCAAGTCTGCAACCCGGGTATGTGCCCTTGATTTGAATCAAACCCAGGACCCTTCAGTCCGCGGGCTCATGCTCTTTCCACTGAGCAAAACTGGGTAGGGCTATTTCTTCAACTTTAAAAAATATAAATATTTTTATTGATTTCAGAGAGGAAGGGAGAGGGAGTGTGGGAGATAGAAACATCAGTGATGAGAGAGAATCTCTCCTGCACACCTCCTACTGGGGATTGAGCTCACAACCCAGGCATGTGCCCTTAACCAGAATCAAACCTGTAACCCTTCAGTCCGCAGGCTGACGCTCTATCCACTGAGCCAATTTTCAATTTTTAATGAAAATCATTTATTTTTCACTTACTATTCTGGTGTGTGTTTGTTTTTTAATTTAAAAATTTTAGTGTCCCAAAACTCATGAAAAATCCTATAGATTGGAACAATGTATTTTTATCCTTTCTTGTTCATTATCATTGTATACCCTTATATTTTCATGTAGATTTACTTATGAAACTTTGATTTTAATGACTTACTATACATATTTCCAGGTACTGACACAGAATAAATAATTATAGCTATATGGTATTCTGTTGAGTTGATTAACAGTTTTTAGTATAGCTATGATAATTTAAAATTTACTACACATACCACCATGTAGAACTTTGCTTTCACCAAAAAATAATGCACATTTATTGTTAGGAAGTTATTCATCAAGAGAAACAAGCTATAATCAATTTAGCATAATTCCTATTTGAAATGTTTCCTTTAAAAATATTTTAAATATTATTTTTTCAGTCATAAAATTTAAAGGGGAATCATGTTTTTTTCAACTTAAGTTACTTTATTGTGAACTTTGGCCTAAGGTATTACTTTATAAGGATTAGATTGGTGAAAGACTTAGAAAGCTGGATAATGATAAGAGTTTCCAGGGATGTGATATATAGCAACCCAAATGCACTGCTGGAGGGAGGGCCATTCTGGGGAGCAGTCTGGCAATAGCAGTACCACAACTAGGGAGTTTATAAATAACAGAAAATGGTTTCTCCTGATTCTGAAGGCTGGGAAGTCTGAGATGAAGGCACCAGCATGGCCATGTGGTGGTGATGGCTCCCTTCCTGGTTCATAATGTTGTATCGCAAATCAGCGAGCTGGACAAGACACCTAATGAGCCAGTTAGTTAGGAGTCATCTTTATTGCACGCAGGTTCAGAGCAGATTACCTCTATCAAATTCTGAACAAACACAGGAAGGATTATTTTCTTTTTATATCCTTCTAGTTCTTTGTGTAAGACAGCTTGTAACCTTGAGAACATACCATATCTAATCAAACACCTGTCATATCTATACAGACAACTTGTAACTTTGAGTACCATATCATATCTACACAGACACCTGTAACCTTGAGTATCATATCATATCTATACAGACACCTGCTATCAATATCAGCATATCAGTTAGATGGCTAGCTTGCAAGGTCAGACAATTAAGTTTATCTTTTCTATTCAAGCAAAAAACAAAGTTATTTTACAGTCTATAAATAACAGAGTTGACCTACAGAATAAGAGACTAAGATTAACAGAATAGTTCAAACAGCAGTTTCAAACAACAGTTTTCCAAAGGAGGGATTACTATGCTTCTATAGCCTGTGCCTTTTTGTTGTTCCCTCACATGGTGGAAATGGCTAGGGATCTCTCTGCAGCCTTGATTATCAGAGCACTAATTCCATTCATGATTTCCATTCATCACTTAAAGTATCTCCTAAATAACCCACTTACTAATATCATCACCTTTGGGGTTAGGGTTTCAAAATATGAATTTGGAGGGGAAAACAAACATTCAGACCATAGCAATAGCCAAATTAAAAATGTGTTCCTGAGTATAAACACATTTATAAGTAAATTATTTTATGGATTTATAAGTAAATTCTTGACATTGTTGTTTGTAGTGGTAGGAGTAGAAGGCAACCAGGACAACCAGTTAGAAAGACTGGACTAGATGTATGCATGGCATAATCTTCAAAACATAGAACTGCGTATATAAAGTTTATAACTCAATTTCATTTACATAAATTAAAATATATGCAAACAGGATGCTCGTATAAGTTTTAGAAGAACACACAAAAAACACAAGGAGACTCATCAAACACATTAGGAATGCTGCTAATTCTCAGATGACATGATATTTAGATAGAAATCCCTAAAGATTACACTAAAATACTACTAGATTTAATAAATGATTTTGGCAATGTAGTAGCATACAAAATTAACACCGAGAAATCAATGGCATTTTTATATACCAATAATGAATTCTCAGAAAGAGAACATTAAAAAATAACCCCATTTATCTTTGCAATGAAAAAAATTAAGATACTTAGGAATAAACTTAACCAAGGAAGTAAAACACTTATACTTAGAAAACTACAGGATGTTGAAAAAAGACATAAAGGAAAAATAAACAAGTAGAAGAATATACCATGTTCATGGATTGGTAGAATCAACATCATTAAAATGTCCATAATACCCAAAGCAGTCTATAGATTTATTCTAATCCCTATTAAAATACCAACAGCATATTTCACAGATCTAAAACAAACTCTCCAAAAATTTGTATAGAACCAAAAAAGACCCCAAATAGCTGCAACAATCTTGAGAAAGAAGAACAAAGTTGGAGGGATCACAATACCCAGTATTAAGTTATACTACAAAGCCACTGTGCTCAAAACAGCCTGGTACTGGCAAAAGAACAGACATATAGATCAATGGAATAGAACAGAGAACCCAGAAATCAAGCCAAGCCATTACACTCAATATTTGACAAAGGAGGCAAGAGCATACAATGTAGTAAAGACACTCTCTAATAAATGGTGTTGGGAAAATTGGGCAGGTATATGCAAAAAATGAAATTAGACCACCAACTTACTCCATACATAAAAAAAGCTCAAAATGGATAAAAGACTTTAATATAAGACAGGAAACCACAAAAATCCTAGAATATACCATAGGCAGCAAAATCTCAGCCATCTCTCATAACAACATGTTTATAGATACATCTCCTAGGGCAAAAGAAACTAAGGAGAAAATAAGCAAATGGGACTACATCAACATAAAAAGCTTCTGTACAGCAAAAGAAACCATCAACAAAATTAAAAGTGAGCCCACTGTATGGGGGAACATATTTGGCAATGATACATAGGATAAAGGTTTAAGCTCCAAAATATATAAGGAACTCATACAACTTCAAAAAAGGTGCCGGAAGCCTGTCCATCCTTGCTGTTTGACAAGGTTGCTGCAGGGAAGAAACATCTGCACAGCATATGTTTCAAGGGACCTGGCGTATATAGCATACTGTTCTTAATATGTTGGCTCCCCTTCTTAGCGCTATGTGTTTTAACCAAGGTCATCTCTCTGAGAAAGGTTGTTTCCCCAGGAAAAAATTCTCTAGGGAAAGCATTTTTCCCTGGAGTTAGGGAGGGAAAAAAAACCCTTAACTAAGTGCCAGGCGGGTAGTTAATCACTTTACGAACAATCAGGAACAGTCACGCTTAAGCTACATAATCTCTACTCCCGGGAATGGAGATAAGAAACGCCCTAACCTTTGGAATAGAAATTGATAGGATTAAAATCTACTGGTATAAATATAGATGTAACAAGACAATAAAAGACAGAACCTGGCTGGAGAACCTGGACACAGAACCTGGCTGGAGAACCTAGCGAGAGAACATGGCAAGAGAACCTGGACAGAACCTGGCTGGAGATCCTGGCTAGGCTGCTGATCAACTGAATGCTGTCTCCATGTCATTTCGTCTTTGCCGACTCTGTCCACCTTTGGGAACCCCTGGACCTGCTGGGGTTGGACCCCAACATAAAGGAAAACTAACAATCCAATTAAAAAATGGGCAAAGGACCTAAGTAGAAACTTATTCAAAGTAGACATACAGATGATGAAGAGACATATGAAAAAAATGCTCAAAGTCACTGATCACAGAGAGATGCAAATTAAAAGGATAAAGAGGTATCACCTAACACTTGTCGGAATGGCTACTATCAACAAATCAATAAACAAAAAGTGCTGGAGAGGATGTGGAGAAAAGGGAGCCCTAGTCCACTGCTGGTGGGAATGCAGACTGGTGCAGCCATTATGGAAAACAGTATGGAGTTTCCTAAAAAATTTTAAATGGAGCTTCCATTTACCCAGTAATCCCACTTCTAGAAATATATCCTAAGAAACCTGAAACACCAATCAGAAAGAATGATTGCACCCCTATGTTCATAGCAACACAATTTACAATAGCTAAGATCTGGAAACAGCCCAAGTGCCCATCAGTAGATGAGTGGATAAAAAAAGCTGTGGTAGGAGGGAGACAAGATGGTGGCAGAACAGGTTGACATGTCCCAAGGCTTGTCCAGGAGCAAATAGAATGAGCAGCTGAAACGAATAACATCCACCCCGAATTGGTGAAGGAGACTCAGCTGTCCAGGGCACTGCAACCACGTGAGCAGCAGACATGTGAGCAGCATGTTCCTGTCCAAGGAGCATTAGCCCCACGAGCAGCCTGCCCCAGGCCTAAGAGCAGCAGCCTCATGTGGCCTGGACCTGTCCAAGGAGCAGCAGCTGTGTGAGTGGCCCACTCCCCAGTCCAAGGAGCAGCAGCCACACGAACAGTCTGCCTACGTCTGAGGAGCAGGAGCCCTGTGCAGCCTGCCCCCATCCAAGGAGCAACATCTGTACACAGCCCACACACTGCACCAGTCTGAGGAGCAACAGCTGTGCAAGCAACCTGCCCTTGTCCAAGCAGCAGCAGCTGCACGAACAGCCTGCCCAATCCGAGGAACAGCAGTTCTGTGAGCAGCCCATCCCCTTTTGAGGAGAAGCAGCAGCCCACCCTGATCCGAGGAGCAGCAGCCACACAAGCAGACTGCTCACGTCTGAGGAGCGGAGCGGCAGCCCTGCACAGCACACACCGGTCCGAGGAGCAGAGCCACACACAGCCTGCACCTGTCCGATGAGCAGCAGCCGGGTGAGTGGTCCATCCCTGTCTGAGGAAGAGCAACCACGCGTGCAGCTCACTCCTGTCTGAAGAGCAGCAGCCGCGAGAACAGCCCACCCCTGTCTAAGGAGCAGCAACCTTGCAATCAATCCGCCCATGTCCAAGGAGCAGTAGCCTCATAAGCAGCCCCCCACATCACAGGAACAACACCAGCATGCAGCCATCTCTGATCCAAGGAGCAGCAGCCACGTGAGCAGTCCATGGTCATTCGAGGAGCAGAAGCCTCGTGAACAGCCTGCTCCTGTCCAAGGAGCAGCAGCCACGCTCAGACCACTCCCACCTGAAGAGCAGCAGCCCCATGATCAGCACCCCCCCCCCCCTTGTCCAAGGAACAGCAGCTGTGCAAGCAGCCTCACCTACCAGCCAGAGGAGACACCACTGCTGAGAATAGCACCAACCAGAGGAGCCGCTGCCAATTGAGGAGCAGCCACTACCGTGACCACTTGAGGAGCAACTGCAGCCCCAGGAACCACTACCACCCGAGGAGCAGCCCCTGCACAACTCAACATCTAGATCAGTCAGCGAGACCAAAAATGGGTAAACAAAGAAACCCCCAAAGAAAAGAAAAGAAATTGCCAGTAAAGCAGCTAAGTGAAACAGAGGCATGCCATATTTCGGAAAAACAATTCAGAATAAGATTTCTAGAGTGCATAAACTGGATGGAGGAAAAAATAAACAATTTATCTAAGAATCAAGAAGAAATGGATGAACAAATCAATAACTTATGTAAGAATCAAGAAGAAATGAAGAGTGATATAGCTGCAATAAAAAACACCATGGAAAGTTTCAACAGTAGACTAGGAGAAGTGGAGGACCGAATTAGCGAATTAGAAGACAGGGAAGCAAAACACACCTAAAATGAACTGCAATAGGAGAAAAAAAATAAAAGACAGGAGGAGAGCCTAAGGGAGCTTTGGGACAACATGAAACAAAGCAACATACGAATAATAGGGGTGCCAGAACAACAGGAAGAGGAACAAGGATTAGAAAACCTATTTGAAGAAATAATGTCAGAAAACTTCCCTGAGGTAGGGAAGAAAAAAGTCACACAAGCCCAGAGAGTCCCAAACAAGATGAACCCGAAAAGACCCACACCAAGACACATCATAATTACCATGGCAAATGTTCGGGACAAAGAGAGAATCTTAAAGCCTGCAAGAGAGAGACATGGAAAGTTATATACAAAGGATCTCCCATTAGATTATCTCAACAGAAACACATCAGGCCAGAAAAGAATGGACGGAAATTTACAAAGTGATGCAAAGCAAGGGACTGAATTTAAGAATACTCTTTCTAGCAAGGCTGTCATTCAAACTTGAAGGGGAAATAAGAAGCTTCACAGACAAAAAATGGCTAAGGGAGTTTATCACCACCAAGCCAGCAATGCAAGAAATGCTAAAGGGAATGGTGTAAAAAGAAGAAATAGAAAGGTAAGAAAGAACACAGGCACAAAAATAGAAATGGCTACAAACAAGTACCTTTCAATAATAACTTTAAACGTAAATGGACTAAATGCTCCAATCAAAAGACATTGAGAGCCTGAATAGATAAAAAAACATGACCCATATATTTTCTATCTACAAGAGACCCATCTCAGAAAAAGGGACTCACAAAGACAAACACACTGAAATATGTGTATGAGGTTATTAAGTGAGAGCAGCAAAGTGAAGGGATGGAAAAATATCTTACAGGCAAATAGAAATGAAAAAAAAGCTGGGGTAGCAATACTTATATTGGACAAAATAGACCTCAAAGTGAAGGCCATAACAAGAGATAAGGAAGTCCACGTCATAATACTAAAGGGATCAATACAACAAGAGCATATAACCCTGATAAACATATATGCACCCAATGCAGGAGCACCCAAATACATAAAAATACTCCTGGAAGATATCAAAGGAGAGATTGACAACAATACAATCATAGTAGGGGACTTTAATACACCACTGACATCACTGGATAAATCCTCTAGACAAAAAATCAGCAAAGAACAGCAATCCTAAATGACTCACTAGATCATATGGACTTAATTGACATCTTCACAACATTTCACCCCAAAGCCGTGAAATATACATTCTTCTCAAGTGCACATGGGATGTTTTCAAAAATAGACCACATATTGGGTCACAAGGAAAGTCTCCCCAAATTCAAGAAGATTGAAATCATACCAAGCATCTTCTCAGACCACAAGGCCATAATATTAGAAATAAACTACAACAAAAACAACTCAAAATACTCAAACACTTGGAAGCTGAATAGCATGTTATTAAATATTGATTGGGTTACCATTGAGATCAAAGAAGAAATTAAAAACATCCTGGAAACTAATGACAATGAAAACACAACAATCCAAAACCTATGGGACACAATGAAAGCAATCCTGAGAGGGAAATTTATAGCTCTACAGGCCTACCTCAAAAAACAAGAAAAAATGGTAGTAAATCATCTAACTCTACAACTCAGAGAATTAGAAAGAGAGCAACAAGAAAAGCCCAGAGGGAGCAGAAGGAATGAGATAATAAAGGTTAGAGCAGAAATAAATGACATAGAGACCAAAAAACAATACATAAAAACAATGAAACCAAGAGCTGATTCTTTGAAAGGATAAACAAGATTGATGGACCTCTAGCCAGGCTCACCAAGAAACAGAGAGAGGACCGAAATAAACAAAATCAGAAATGATAGAGGCAAAATAACAACAGACCCCACAGAAATAAAAAGGATTGTTAAAAAATACTATGGACAACTATACTCCAACAAACTAGACAACCTGGAGGAAATGGACATATTCCTAGAAAAATACAACATTCCAAAACTCAATCATGAAGAATCTAAAAATCTCAACAGGCGAATAACTGTGGAAGAAATTGAAGCAGTCATCAAAAAGCTTCCAGCAAACAAAAGCCCAGGGCCAGATGGCTTCACTGGGGAGTTTTACCAGACATTCAAGGAAGAACTAAAACCTATCCTCCTCAGACTATTCCAAAAAATTCAAGAGGAAGGAACACTTCCAAGCTCATTCTATGAAGCCAGCATCATCCTAATACCAAAACATGATAAAGACAACACAATGAAAGTGAATTACAGGCCAATATCTCTCATGAAGATACATGCCAAAATCCTCAACAAAATCTTAGCAATTCGGATCCAGCAGTACATCAGAAAGATCATACACCATGACCAAGTTGGATTTATCCCAGGGATGCAAGGATGGTACAATATCCGCAAATCAATAAACATGATACATCACATAAAAAAATTGAGAGAAAAAAACCACATAGTCATATCAATTGATGCAGAAAAAGCATTTGACAAAATCCAACACCCATTTTTAATGAAAACTCTCAGCAGTGTGGGAGTAGAAGGATCATACCTCAACATAATAAGAGCCACATGTGACAAACCTACAGCCAACATCATACTCAATGGACAAAAACTAAAACTTAACTAAAGAGATAAAACACCTCTACTCAGAAAACTACAGGATGTTGAAAAAAGAGATAGAGGAAGATATATACAGATGGAAGATATATACAGAAATAATCCAGTCAATGAAAGAAAAACACCACATGATCTCACTCATTTATGGAAAATAAAGACCATTATAAACTGATAAACAACAATAGATACAGAGGAAGAGCAGCATTGAACAGTCTGTCAAAGTACAGTGGGAAGCCCGGGAGGGTGCAGGGGGAGGGGGGCAGGGGTAAGAGATCAACCGAAGGACTTGTATGCATGCATATAAGCATAACCAATGGACACAATACACTGGGGGGTAGGGGAGGCTGGGGGAATGTCAAGTGGAAAAAAATGGAGACATATGTAATACTCTTTGTAATACTTTAAGCAATAAAACAAAACAAAACAAAAAAAATTAAAAAAGAAATAAAAAAAAGCTGTGGTACATTTACACCATGGAATACTATGCAGCAGTAAAAAAGATGGATCTCTTCCCCTTTGAGACAGCATGGAGGGACCTGGAGATTATCATGCTAAGTGAAATAAGCCAGTCAGAGAAAGACAAGTATCACATGATCTCACTCATATGTGAAATCTAATGAACAAAATAAACTGAAGAACAAAATAGATCCAGAGACATGTAGCAAAGTGTGGGATCTCAGAGGGAAGGAGAAGATGGTGGGTTGGTGGGAAGAGAATTGGGGAGGGGGGTGAGGGTCGGCTTTAAGGGGTCAATGGGGGAAAAGGGGACACATGTAATCCTTTCAACAATAAAGATTTAATTTAAAAACACACAAGGATACTTATCAACCACATTAGAAATGTTGCCAATGGAAAGGGGGCAGGTAAAAAGGAAAATGAAAGAGTAAATCAATAAGAGGGTTAAGGGCCATGAACCAATCATTGGTTTATGAACTGAAGAGTATGATTAATTTAGCCTTCTGCACATGAAGCTAAAAATACATGTGTGTGTGTACAAACACACCGAAATATGTGTATGAGATTATTAAACACTAATTGATTAAAACATTTATGCCCTATTTTTATTCTTCAGTTATTGACTTTTCTCCATAAAGTGTTATCTTTTTAAAAATTTATCTTTATTGTTAAAAGTATTATAGATGTCCATCTTTTATCCCCCATTGACCCTCTCCTCCCCATTCCCATCCTTTCCAGGCCTTCACCTGTGACCATGGGTTATTCATATATGCATATAAGTTCTTTGGCTGATCTCTTCTCATTCCCTCCCCCACTTCCCTCTGAGATTTTTCAGTCTGTTTTATGCTTCTTTTGTTCTTCAGCTTATTTTGTTCATTAAAATCCAGATAAAAGTTAGACCTTGTGATACTTGTCTTTCTCTGACTGACTTATTTCACTTAGCATAATACTCTCCAGGTCCCTCCATGCTGTCTCAAAGGGGAAGAGACCCTTCTTTTTACTGCTGCATAGTGTTCATGGTACCACGGCTTTTTTATCCACTCATCTACTGATGGGCACTTGGGTTGTTGCCAGATCTCAGCTATTGCCAGTAACACTGCTATGAAAACAGGGGAGCATATATTTTTTCTGATTGGTGCTTCAGGTTTCATAGGATATATTCCTAGAAATGGGATCGCTGTGTCAAATGACAGCTCCATCTTTAATTTCTTGAAGAAACTCCATGCTCTTTCCCACAGTGGCTGCACAGTCTGCAGTATATGAGGGTTCCTTATTCTCACCAGCACTTGTCGTTTGTTGATTTGTTGATGATAGCCATTCTGAGAGGTGTGAGGTGATACCTCATTGTTGTTTTAATTTGCATCTCTCAGATGATTAGTGACTTTGCCCAGGTTTTGATTGGATTGTTTATTTTTCTTTTGTTAAGTTGTATGAGTTCCCTATAAATTTTGGAGATTAAACTCTTATCAGATGTAACATTGGCAAATATGTTCTCCCATGTAGTGGGCTCTCTTGTTGTTCTGTTGATGGTTTATTTGGCTGTGCAGAAGCTTTTTATTTTGATGTAGTCCCATTTGTTTATTTTCTCCATAGATTTCATTATCCTAGGTCCGGAGATGTATTGGTAAACATGATGCTATAAGATGTTTGATATTTTGCTGCCTATGGATTCTTCTAAGATTTTTATGGTTTCCCATCTTATGTTTAAGTCTTTTATTCTTTTTGAGTTTATTTTTATGTATGGTATAAGTTGGTGGTTTAGTTTCATATTTTTGCATGTTCAATTTTCCCAACATCATATATTTAAGAGACTTCTTTGACTCCATTGTATACTTTTGTCTCCTATGTCAAATATTAATTGAGCATAATCACTTGGTCTGTTTCTGGGTTCTCTTTTCTGAACCATTGGTCTATGTGTCTGTTCTTGTGACAGTTCCAGGCACTTTTGAGAACAGTGGCTCTGTAATACAGCTTGATATCTGGTATTGTGATCCTTTCAATTCTGTTCTTCTTTCTTAGTATTACTGTGACTATTCGGGGTCTTTTTAAAATTCCATATGCATTTTTGAAGAGTTTGTTCTAGGTCTGTGAAATATGCCATTGCTATTTTAATGGGAATAATGCAGAATCTATATATTGCTTTGGGTAGTATGGACATTTTAATGATGTTGATTTTACCAACCCATGAACACGGTATATTCTTCCATTTGTTTATGTCTTCCTTCATCTATTTCCCAACATCCTGCAGTTTTCCTAGAACAGGTCTTTTACCTCCTTAGTTAGGTTTGTTCCTAGGTATCATAATTTTTTGTTGCAATGGTAAATAGGATTTTTATTTTATTTTCTCTTTCTGGGAGGGCATTTTTGGTGTATAAAAATGCCATAGATTTCTGGGTGTTAATTTTTTATCCTGCTACATTGTCAAATTCATTTACTAAATCTAGTAGCTTTTTGATGTAGTCTTTAGGGTTTTCTATGTACAATATCATGTCATCTGCGAATAATGACAGTTTCACTTCTTTTCCAATTTGGATGCCTTTTATTTCTTCTTCTTGTCTGATCACTATGTCAAACAGGAGTGGTGAGAGTGGGCATCCCTGTCTTCCTATTCTTAGGGAAAATGGTTTTAGCATTTGCCCATTGAGTGTGATGTTGGCTGTAGGTTTGTCATATAAGGCTTTTATTATGTCGAGGTATGATCTCTCTATTCCCACTTTGTTTGCTGAGAGTTTTTATCAGGAAAGGGTGTTGGATTTTGTCAAAAGCTTTTTCTGCATTAATTGATATGATGATGTGATTTTTGGCTTTCAATTTGTTTATATCATGTGTCATGTTTATTAATTTGCAAATATTGTACCATCCTTGCATCTCTAGAATAAATCCAACTTAGCCATGGTGCATAATATTTTTAATTTATTGCTGAATCTGATTTGCTAACATTTTGTTGAGGATTTTAGCACCTATGTTCAACAGGCACATTGGCCTGTAATTATCTTTCTTTGTAGTGTTTTTATCTGGTATAGAGATTAGGGTAATGCTGGATTCAAAGAAAGAGCTTGGAAATGTTCTGGCCTCTTGATGTTTTTGGAATAGTGGGAGGACGATCCGTGTAAGTTCTTCTTGGAACGTTTGTTAAAACTCCCCTGTGAAGCTGTTTGTACCAGGGCTTTTGTTTGCTGGAAGTCTTTTGATTACTGCTTCAATTTTATTATTAGTTATTGGCCTATTCATTTTTTCTGATTCTTCCTGATTGAGTTTTGGAAGACTGTATTTTTCTAGGAATATGTCCATTTCGTTTAGGTTGTCCAGTTTGTTGGAATACAGTTGTTTGCAGTATTTTTTTTTTAACAATACTTTGTATTTCTGTGGGGTCAGTTGTTATTTCACTTCTTTCATTTCTGATTTTGTTTATTTGGGTCCTCTCTATTTCTTGGTGAGCCTGGTCAGAGGCTCATCAATCTTGTTTATCCTTTCAAAGAACCAGCTCTTGGTTTTATTGACCTTTTGTATTGTCCTTTTGGTCTCTATGTTGTTTGTTTCTGCTCTGATCTTTATTATTTTCTCCCTTCTACTTACTCTGGGCTTTTCCTCTTGCTCTCTTTGTAGTTCTTTAAGTTGTAGGGTTGGATAGGTTATTAATAATTTTTCTTATTTTTTGAGGTAGGCCTGTAGTGCTATGAACTTCCCTCTCAGGACTGCTTTCACTGTGTCCCCTAGATTTTGGATTGTTGTGTTTTTGTTTCCAGGATGTTTTTTTTTAATTTCTTCTTTGATCCTTTGTTAACCCATTCATTAATTTTTTATTTTTAACAATATTTTTCTTTATTGATTTCAGAGAGGAAAGGAGAAGGAGAGAGAGATAGAAACATCAATGAGAGAGAATCATTAATCAGTTGCCTCCTGCACACCCCCTACTGGGGATTGAGGCTGCAACCCAGGGATGTGTCCTTGGCTGGAATCAACCTGAGACCCTTTAGTCCGCAGGCTGATGCATCCACTGAGCCAAGCCAGCTAGTGCCCCATTCATTTAACAGCATGCTGTTTAGCCTCCATATGTTTATTTTTTATTGTTTTTATTATAGTTGATATCTAACTTTATTCCACTGTGATCTGAGTAGATGCTTGATATGATTTCAATCTTCTTGAATTTGTAGAGATTTATCCTGTGTCCCAATATGTGGTGTGTCTTTGAAAATGTCCCATGTGCACTTGAGAAGAATGTATATTTCATAGCTTTGGGGTGAAATGTTCTGAAGTTGTCAATTAATTCTATCTGATCTAGTGATTCATTTAGGATTGCTGTTTTTTTGTGTGTGTTTGGGGTTTTTTTTGCTGATTTTTTGTCTTGAGGAATTATCTAGTGATATCAATGGGGTATTAAAGTCCTCTACTATGATTGTATTGCTGTCAATCTCTCCCTTGATGTCTTCCAGAAGTTTTTTTTCTTTTATGTATTTGGGTGCTCCTGTATTGGGTGCATATATGTTTATCAGAGTTATAGCCTCTTGTTGAATTGCTCCCTTTAGTATTATGAAGTGGCCCTCCTTATCTGTTGTTATGGCCTTCATTTTGAGGTCTCTTTTGTCAGATATAACTATTGCTACTCCAGCTTTTATTTTTCATATCCATTTGCCTGAAATTTTTTTTCCATCCCTTCACTTTCAATCTGTGTGAGTCCTTTGTTCTGAGGTGGGTCTCTTGTAGACAGCATATATATGGGTCATGTTTTCTTATCCGTCCATCTATCGTATGTATTTTGATTGGAGTATTTAGTCCATTCACATTTAAGGTTATTATTTATAGGTACTTGTTTGTTGCCAATTTTGTTCTTTATGCCTGTGCTCCTTCTTCCCTTTCTATTCTTTTTTGCAGCAGTCCCTTTAGCATTTCTTGAATTGCTGACTTGGTATTAATAAACTCCCTGAGCCCTTTTTTGTCTGCAAAGCTCCTGATTTCACCTTCAATTTTATATGATAGTCTTGCTGTATAGAGTAACCTTGGATTCAGTTCCTTGCTTTTCATCACTTTGTATATCTCATTTCACCCCTTTCTGTCCTGATGTGTTTCTGTTGAGAAATCATTTGATAGTCTAATGGGAAATCTCTTTTAGGTAATTTTCTGTCTCTCTCTGGCAGACTTTAAGATTCTTACTGTATTGTTGACTAGAGGCCCAGTGCACAAAATTCATGGACTGGTAGGGTCCCTAGAGGCTGCCAGCTGCCAGCCGGCTACTCCCTCCCTTCCCCTGGCTGCATGCCACTGCTGGGGCCTCCCTCCCTTCCCCCAGTCACCTGCTGCCATCACCACCACCACTGCCAGCTAGGGCCTCCCTCCCTTCCCCTGGCCAGCCCCAACCCCTGGTCGAACTCCTGGACAACTCCCAGTTGTGAAGACAATTTGCATACTATGCTTTTATTATATAGGATGTTTGCCAATCTAATTACGATGTGTCTTGGTGTTGATCTTTTTGAGTTCATCTTGTTTCAGACTGTTTGTGCCTCCTGGACTATGTGACTTTTTTCTTCTAAAAGTCATGTAAGTTTTCTGTCCTTATTTCTTCAAACAGGTTTCCTGTTTTTCGCTCAGCTTCCTATCCTTCTTGGACCCCTATTATATGGATGTTGTTTTATTTAATATGGTTCCAAAGCTCCCTTAGACTCTCCTCCTGATTTTTAAGTTTTCTTTTTTCCAATTGCTGCTCTGCTTGGGTGTTTTTTCTACATTGTTTTCTAACTCGCTGATTCAGTCTTCAGCTTCTTCTAATCTGTTGAAACCTTCCATTGTGTTCTTTATTGCAGCTATGTAATTCTTCATTTTCTTTGATTCTTAAATGTGTCAGTCACTTTCCCATCCAGCCATTTTAGCATCCTTATAACCATTTCTCCAATTTTTTTCTCTGACAGATTGCTTGCCTCCATTTTATTTATTTCTTTTTCTGATGATTCCTCCTTTTCTTTCATTTGGGGGTTGTTTCTTTGTCTCCCAATTTTCCTGTTCTTTGTAATTGTTTCTATGTATTAGATCAAACTGCTGTGCCACCCAGATTTTTTGAATTGGTCTAATGTAGTAGCTGTTTTGTGGGACCCAGTGGTGCAGCCTCTCAAGTCTTCTGGTCTGAGCATTCTAGGGAGGCCCCTTACTTGAGATATTTGGGTTCTTCTAATGTAGTTGGGTCTTGAATATTATTGTCCCATTTGTGGATGGAATCTCCTCTCGGGGTGTCTGATTATGTGGTTCGCCCTCTACCATGTCGTGCCAGCCATTGTGGAGGTGCTGATTGGACAGCACCAAATACAACATGACAAGACATGACACAGAAGGAACAGCACACGAATGTACATAGAACACCTATAACCCCAATAAAAGTGACTGCCAGAGGAAAGAGAATTAGGGAAGAGAAAAGAGATTAAAAAATGACATTGACAAAATAAAAACAAACAAATGAACAAAAATAGAAAAAGACAAAAAAAAAAAGGAAGGAAGAATTTGGAGAGAAAACATAACAAAACAAACAAATAAACCGAAAAACACAAGTAAAAAAACACCCAGAAAAAGAGGGGGAGAATCTGTAGATGCCGAGCTGCAATAAAGAAAGTAAGGATGAATAGGGGAAGGACCATGGCTTAATATAAAGGAGAGAGAAAGAGAATGAGTGGATAAGAAGAAAAAATATTTATTTATTTAGAAAAGGAGAATAGAGGAGAGAGCAGATAGGGCTGAATTTAGGAAGTGAAACCAATTAAAAAATTAAGAGAAGGAAAGAACAAGAGAGCATAGGGGGAAACATTTGAGTAGGAAAGATAAGACAAGGTGAAGTGGAGTAGGAGCAGGGAAGAGGAAGTTATATATATTGATAAGCCTACAGCAACTACAATAATAACACATCAGTAAAACAGATAAAGAAAATCAATTTTTAAATAGGGGTAAAAAGAAAGGAAAGAGAAAAACTAAAATGGGGAAAGCAGAAGATAAACAGGATGAAAAAAGAAGCAAGGAAGAACAACATGAACAAAAAAATAAAATAAAATAAATGAGAAAATAAAAATAGAAAAAATAATAGTAAAAAATTAAAGAAAAATAAAAAAATTAAAGAGTGAAGTGTTTTTTGCTTTAGCCGAGTTTTGATGCTCCATGGGAGCTGGCTTAGGACCCCACTCTTCTGTTCTGTCTGCCAATTGTGGGCTTCCTGTTACGTAGTTATGTGCTGACCACAGTCAGGTACTGTCTTTTGGCTTTTAGTACCCTGTTGAAGCTCTAAACCAGAGGTTTTCAACCTATGGGTCGCGACCCCTTTGGCGGTTGAACGACCCTTTCACAGGGGTCGCCTAAGACCATCCTGCATATCAGATATTTACCTTGTGATTCATAACAGTAGCAACATTACACTTATGAAGTAGCAACAAAAATAATTTTATGGTTGGGTCACAACATGAGGAACTGTATTTAAAGGGCCAGAAGGTTGAGAACCACTGCTCTAAACAGTCCACTGCTCCTCTGCTTGTATCTTTCTCCACCGGCCTTGGCTACAAACAGGAGGGGCCAATCTGCCCACTTTGCCTGTCTGCCAGTTGTCGATCTGAATCACTGGCTGGGCTTTAGGTGGGGTGATGATGTTTCACTTTGTGGGAATCAGATGGATGTTTTTCCCCTGGCCCAGAGCTACTCCTCTGTGAGTGGCCCAAAATATTACTCTGGCCTTGTTTGGTCAGAGATCCTTTATGGAGACCACTGGGATTGGCTGGCAACCTGGAAATTTTATCAGTCTGGTTACCAGAATAGTGGGCCGACTGGCCACTCTTCCAGTGCAGTCACTGAGGGCTCTTTGGGCCTATTCAGACTATAAACTGGCCTCTTCCTTTGTTTCCTTTGTATAGCTCAAAATGGAGGTAGGGTGTGGCAGGCTGTATTATGGAGGGGCTAGCTATTCCAGGGAGACTTCGGTTTGGCCACTTAAGTTTGGCAGCTTAAGAATGTCCGAAGGCTAGAGCTCTGGCCGAGTCTCCTTCCCCTGCTTCCCTCCTCAGGCACCTCAAGTCTGTGCCACTTTCCCAGTGCCAAAGCCTTGGGTGAGTGTTTGCAATTGAAAAGTTTTATGTTCTGGGTTTAGCGAATAAAAGCAAAGACAGTAAAACCCAAACAACCACAAAACTGCAGGTTTCTCTCCCCCCAGCACTGTGCTACTGGAGCAGCCTCAGCCTTTTGTGGCTGTGGTCTTAGATCTAAATTCCCCGACTGCCAGCAGCCCTGTGGCTGTTCCTTTCCACAGCTGGATGTTCTGCCTGTTACCAAGGGATGCAGCTTTGGTGCAAAGTACCTTTCTTCTGACCCTCTTGGCCCGTTGGCCCAGCTGGCCCTCTCCAGCCCAGATCCCTGTTCCTACTGTTCTCCAGGCGTCCTCTGCTCTTCCTAGTTGTAAATTGTCTCCTCAGCTGTGTCCAATTTGTGAATTCCTGGGGATGTTCTCTGATTTAGTTGCTTTTTCAGTTTGGCCCCAAGATGAGGTGCACGGCACATCTGCCTATTCGGACACCATTTTGAATTCCATCATTGTGGTTTTAATTTGCATCTCTCTGATGATCAGTGACTTTGAGCATGTTTTCATATGTCTAGTGGCTATTTGTATGTCTTTTTCAGAGAAGTGTCCATTTAGGTCTTCTGCCTATTTTTAAATTGGGTTGTTTGTCCTCTTTTTGTAGAGTTGTATGAGTATATTTTGGGTGTTAGCCCTTTATCAGATGTATCATTGGCAAATACATTCTCCCACACAGTGGGTTCCCTTTTCATTTTGATGCTGGTTTCTTTTGCTGGGCACAAGCTTTTTATTTTGATGTAGTCCCATTTGTTTATATTTTCCTTTGTTTCTTTTGCCCTAGGTGTTATAGCAGTGAAAATTTGGTTGTGTGAGATGTCTAATATTTTGCTGCCTATGTTTTCTTCATAATTTTTATGGTTTATTGACTTGAATTTAAATCTTTTACCCATTTTGAGTTTATTATTGGGTGTCATGTAAGTTGGTGGTCTAGTTTCATTATTTTACATTCTATAAAAAATTATCCAAACACCATTTATTGAAGAGACTATCTTTACTCCATTGTATGCTCTTGCCTCCTTTATCAAAGGCTAAGCATAATGGGTTGAGTTGGTTTCTAGGGTCTCTGTTCTAGTCCATTGATCTATATGCCCGTGCTTATGCCAGTACCAGGCTATTTTGATTATGATGGCTTTGTAGTATAACTTGATATCAGGTATTGTGATCTCACCAACTTTGTTCTTTCTCAGGATTGCTGTGACTATTTGGGGTCTTTTTTTATTCCATACTAGAAGCCTGGTGCATGAAATTCAGGGGTTCCCTCAGCCCGGCCTGCAACGATGCCAGCATCCCTCGCCCCAGCCTCCGGCCCAAGGTCCCTCCCCTCCCTCCACATAGCTGGGGCGCGGATGCTGGGCTCATGTCACTGGGGGCGAGGCAAGCCCAGTATCCCGTGCCCAGGCCTCTGGCCAGAAGTCCCTCCCCTCCCTTCGCGTGGCTGGGGTGCGGATGCTGGGCTTGTGTTGCCAGGGCGACACCTCTAGCATCCCACCCCGGCCACTATGGGTGCCGCCATCTTTGTCACAGAGTGATGGTTAATTTGCATATTACTCTTTTATTAGATAGGATAAATTTTTGGAGAATTTGTTCTAGTTCTATGAAATATGCTGTTGGTATTTTAATTGGCACAGTATGGTCTCTACATAGAAAACCCTAAACACTCTCTCAAAAAAACGGCTAGATTTAATAAATGAATTCGACAATGTGGGAGGATACAACATTGACACCCAGAAATCTATGGCATTTTTATACACGAATAATGAACTTACAGAAAGAGAAACCAAAAAACCCAAAAACAATCTCCTTTACCATTGCAACAAAAAAATTAAGATACCTAGGAATAAACTTAACTAAGGAGGTGTCTTTCCATTTTAGTTGTCCAGTAGCCTGTGGCTTTGAGTAAAGTGAGCATTTTGTGGGTGTGGGTCTGTGCGCTCAGAGGTGACTGGAGGCATGGGTTGTAGTGGTGGCCTGATCTGGTGGCACTGGGTTAGGAGCATGGGGTTGCTAAGTCCATGTGTCTGGGGGCATCAGGTAATGTCTTGCAAAGGTGGTGGGCTCAGTTGTCCAGGAGCCCCAGTTTGGGGATGTTGGGTCTAGGGGACAGGTCCAGAGGGGCTGGGGCAGGCCAGCTCTGTTGCTAAGGAGGTGGGATGGTTCAGTCACTCAGCTGCTGTGAAGGTGGTAGCCAGTCTCTCAGTTGCTGTGGAGGCAGCCAGGCTGGTCACTCCACTGCTGGGGAGGCCGGGCGCATAAAGTCTTATCCTTACTGTAAACAACCTAGTTCACACAGTAATCTTAAAAAGACAGTTATTATTTAAATAATATTTATTTTTATCACGAGTTTATTTTTTTCTCAAATTAATAATAGCTAACTTTTTGAATATTTACTCTGATTCCAAAGAACTATGAGATAGGTTTGATTACATCATTATTTGGGGGTAATGTATCTGAGTCTCAGAGAGATTATGTAAAGTGTGCTCAGGGTTAGATAAGTCATAAAGATTCGAGTTGAAAGTTAAACAGATGCAGTCTGAGTCAAGAGCTAGTGCACTAAACTTTCCTCAATATGCTATCAAAGACAATGCAAAACACTTTATTTAATTCATGTAATAATACTTGGACAGAATGTAAACATCCATGAGAAACCTATGTTTAGAAGTTGACCTTGTCACAATGAAACCAAGTGTTCTTTAAGGTAGTGCTATGTGGGTGAAGGTCCAGGTTTTGTTTTGTTTTTAATACTCAAACCTTTGTAGAGCAACACTTTTGTAAACTACACTGAGAATGAATTACCAATGACATTTATTTGTTTTTTCTCTTTCTTTTTGATTAAATTTGTTAGATTTGTTAGGTGACATTGGTTAATAAGATTATATAGGTTTCAAGTGTACAATTCTATGATGCATCGTTTGTATATTGCATTGTGTACCCACCACCCAAAGTCAGATCTTTTTCTGTCACCATTTATTTGACCCCCTTTACCTTTTACTACCATCCCCCCTTCTCTATTATAACTGCTATACATTGTTTGAGTCTATGACTTTTTGTTTTTCTTATTTATTCATTTGTTGTTGTTAGTTTTATATCCCACATATGAGTGAAATCATATGGTTCTTAACTTTTTCTGACTTATTTTGTTTAGCATGATATTCTCAAGGTCCATCCATGTTGTCACAAATGGCAGTACTTCATCTTTTATTATGCCTGAGTAGTATTCCATATACATATATCACATCTTCTTTATCTGGTCATCTAATGAAGCATACTTTGGTTGTTTCCATGTCTTGGCCACCATGAATAAATACTGCTGCAGTGAACATATAGGTACATATATCTTTGCAGGTAAATGTTTTCAAAATTTTCAGGTAGATACCCAGAAGAGGGCTTGCTATATCATATGGTAAGTCTATTCTTAATGTTTTGAGGAACTGCCAGACTGCTTTCCATAGTGGCTATACCAGCAGTGAATGCGGACTCCTTTTCTTTACATCCTCTCCAGCACTTATCTGTCTTGTTGATAATAGCTGTTCTAACAGATGTAAAGTGGTATATCCTTGTAGTTTTGATATGCATTTCTCTAATAGCTATTGAAGTTGAGCATCTTTTTGTTCAGTTACTAGCAATGTAGATGGTCCAGAAAGCAGAGGTTTGTAAGTTTTATAATGTTTATATTGTGGGAACCTGCTGAATTTCATCCCAAGCCAAACTAAAGCTCTCTGCAACTGTACTCAATCCTGTCCTACTTCTGAGCCTAACAAAGTAATAGATAGATGACCATTATCAATGGCACAGTAGGTGGGAAGTTGGGCAGAGGGATAAAGGATGCCATTTGAAATCACAGGTGACCTGAATTTAAAATAAGGTGAGGCCCAGGTTCGGCTCAACTAAACTCATGGAATATAAAGGCTCAGCTTGCCCTAGCTGGTTTGGCTGAGTAGATAGAGCATCAGACTATGGACTGAAAGGTTCCTGGTTCTATTCTAGTCAAGGGCACATGCCTGGATTTCAGCTTTGATCCCCAGTAGGGGGTGTGCAAAAGGCAGCTGATCAATTATTCTCTCTCATCATTGGTGTCTCTGTCTTTCCCTCTCCCTTTCTCTTTGAAATCAATAAAAATATATTAAATAAAAGCTCAGATTTTTTTCTCTAATTCTATTACAAAGGAAGGAGCTGGCATCTTAAACAAAACAAAACAAAAATTACATTTTCATGTCCAGTGTTCCTTTAATCATGTCTGGCATAAAATCCAAAATTACAAGATATGCAAAGAAGCAGGAAAATGTTCCCAAAATCAAAAGAAAAAGTGAACATAAGTAGGTGCATAGATAAACCATATATTGGAATTAGCAGACAAGGACTTTTAAGACACTTTATGAATGTGACGAGCTGTTTACAACAAAGAATGGCCACAGTGGGTGAAGAGATTAGGGATTTCGGGGGAGAAATGCAGACACTAAAACTAAAACAGATGGTAGTTGTAATATAAAAATATACTTTATTAGATGAGATTAACAGTATATAGAACACAACAAATAGAAAAAATGTGAAGACACACAATATGCATTGTCCAGACCAGGGGTGGGCAAACTTTTTGACTCGAGGGCCACAATGGGTTCTTAAACTGGACCGGAGGGCCGGAACAAAAGCATGGATGGAATGTTTGTGTGAACTAATATAAATTCAAAATAAACATCATTACATAAAAGGGTACGGTCTTCTTTTTTCCAATAGTTTTATTCATTTCAAACAGGCCAGATCCGGCCTGCGGGCTGTGGTTTGCCCACGGCTGGTCCAGACTAAAGCAGAGAAAGAAAAATATTGGCATTGCCGAAACCGGTTTGGCTCAGTGGATAGAGCGTTGGCCTGCGGACTGAAAGGTCCCAGGTTTGATTCCGGTCAAGGGCATGTACCTGGGTTGCGGGCACATCCCCAGTAGGAGATGTGCAGGAGGCGGCTGATCGATGTTTCTCTCCCATCGATGTTTCTAACTCTCTATCTCTCTCCCTTCCTCTCTGTAAAAAAATCAACAAAATATATTTAAAAAAGAAAAAGAAAAATATTGGCATTATTCAGTCATATAAAGAAATGTAGTACTGATACAAGCCACAGCATGGATGAACCTTGAAAATAGTATGCTAACTGAAAGAGGCCAGGCACAAAGGTCATATATCATGATTCCATTTATATGAAATACCCATAATAGATAAATCTAGAAACAGAAAGCAGATTGATTGGTGGCTGCCAGGATTGATGGGAGGAGGAGTGGTTAACCGCTCAATGGGTGTGGTGGTGCTTTGAGTAATCTCAATGTTTTAGGTCAAGATAAAGGTGGGTGTTACATGACCTTGCGAATATGCAAACTGCCACAGAATTATACACTTTAAATTGTTAATTTAAAAGTTTAAAAAATGGACAAGCATTAGTGACCTGTGAGACAATACTTATTGTTAGATATTTGCATCTGACATATCATATAAAAAGGAGACAGAAAAGGCCACAAAATATATTTAGAAGACTGTTGGATAGTTTTAAAATTTGATGAAAATTATAAATGTACAGATTAAGAGGATCCACAAACCTTTCTGAGGTTAAGTACAAAAAAAATCATGTTTATGCACATCAGAGTAAAACTGCAGAAAATCAGAGATGAAGCGAAGATTTGGAGGAAGATTTGATGTTGAGTGGTGGGCACACAATCTAGTATTGAGATGAGGTATCATAGAAATGTATACTTGAAATCTATATACTCTTATTACCCAATGTCACCCAAATAAATTTAATAAAAAAAGAAGTAGAAAAATTCATAATAATAGTTAGAGATTTGAACACCTAGTAAGGTGCGCAGTATACAAAGAGGGACAGAGCTGGCAAACCCTCCCTCACGTTGGCCCCAGCCCTGGATAGGTGGTAGCACTGGAGGAACTTGGAGCCTGCCTGCTGACACAGCGGATTGCACCCTGAGCCCCACTCCAGGCGAGACGAACATACACTCCTGCACAACAGGACTGGCATGGGAAAGGCATGTTCATCTCTAAATGTGAAAAAGGTTTACTTCCAAATCTGTGTTATCCCACATCTGACTCAACAAAATACATTATGGGGCATATAAAAATGGCCAGCCAGAAAAACATAATCTGAAAAGATAAAGCTATCATCAGACCCAGGCCCAGATATGACAGAGTTTGGAACTATTGGAATTTAAAGTAACTATGACGTGTATGTTAAAATCTCTAATGGAGAATGTTGACAGAATACAAGTTCAGATGGGCAATATCAACACAGACGGAAACTACAAGAAATGCTAGAACTGAAAAAAAGAAAAAGCTAGTAAAAAAGGTGAATAATGTATTTTATGGCCCATCAGGAGACAAAATGGCCAAGGAGCAAATCAGTGAGCAAAAAGGTGAAATGAAATAAAAATAATAATTAAAAAATGAGCATATTCAAGAGCTCTGAGGCAATATCAAGTGGTTACTGACTTGCATTTCTGGGAAGATAACTATAGTCTTACATTTCCCTATTCCTGTCACTAAATACAATATAAACCTTGTACAGTACATATAAAACATTCACAGGAGACTCTACAAGACAGGCGAAGCAGCCAAACCAACTGTGATGTCTAGACCCAAGGGACATGATGGTGATAAATTCCCTGGTTTTCTTTCTGCCTCATATATCCCAGATTTGACACTGAAGAATCTAGCAATCCAGAAGTGTCAACAGGTTCAGACAAAAACCCCAGTAAAAGTCTGCATAGAGCCAGGAAAGGGGCAGTCAGCAAGACAAAACTTAAAACCACTC
Organism: Myotis daubentonii; assembly: GCF_963259705.1. Taxonomy (NCBI): domain Eukaryota; kingdom Metazoa; phylum Chordata; class Mammalia; order Chiroptera; family Vespertilionidae; genus Myotis; species Myotis daubentonii. The sequence goes on from NC_081843.1 coordinate 4,166,523, forward strand.
TTCTTTAGCCAACACGGCAGGAAACACTGAACTCATCCCCTGCCAGGGCAGCAAAAGGCAAGTGAGGAGTCTAGACTTCTACTTGTGTGAATCTATAATGAAGTGCTTCAATATCTTCATATCAGAAATACTACTCAGCCATAAGAAAGATGAAATACTGACATTTGCAACAACATGGATGGATGTTGAAAAATCATGGTATGTGAAATAAGTCAAACTGAACCATATTTCACTTATATGTGGGATATAAAACTGAAAGCAACAAATGAATAAATAAGAAAAATACATAAAAACTCTTAAACACAGACAACACTATGGTGGTTACCAGAGGGAAAGGGTGTGGGGTAGTAAAGGATAAAGGGTGTTCAATATATGGTGATGGAATAAGATTTGACTTTGGGTAGTGGGCACACAATGCAATATACAGATGATGTATCAAAGAAATGTATACTTAAAACCTATATAACCTTATTAACCATAGTCACCCAATAAATTTAATTTAAAAAGTAAAAGGAAAAATTTTATGAAAAATAAATATAAAATATGATATCTGAGATAAAAAGCTCAGTGTGTGGGCTCAAAATCAGAATGAAGTGACAGATGAAAGAAGCACTTCTTGGAAGACAGAACAATAGGATTTATCACAGTCTGAACCACATAGTAAAAGTACACTGAAAAAAAGTGGAACAGAATCTCAGGGACCTGTGGGATCTAACGTTTGTGTCATCAAAGTCCAAGACAACAAGTTGGATAAACCTTGAGGGCATTATGCTACGTAAATTGAGACAGAGAAAGACAAATACTGCATGATATCACTTATATGTGGTATCTATAAAAGCCGAATTCAGAAACATGAAGTGGTGGTTACTAAGTTGTGGAGAAAATTGGGAACTATTGGTCAAAGGGTACAAGTTTTCAATATCAGATTAACAAAGTCTGGGGACCTAATATACAGCATGGTAATTATACCCAATAGCAGTGCGTTAAATACTTGAAAGATCCTAATAGGGTAGATCTTAGATGTTCTCACCAGAAAAAAGGAATGTCAGTTATGTGACTAATGGAGGTTTTAGCTAATGCGTGGTGGTAATTATTTTACATTATATAAGTGTCAAATCAATACATGAGCACCTTGCCTGGCCAGTGTGGCTCAGTGGTTGAGTGTTGACCCATGAATCAAGAGGTCACCAGTTTGATTTCTGGTCAAGGTACATGCCCAGGTTGCAGGCACAATCCCCACTAGGCTGTGCGCAGGAGGCAGCTGATGGGTGTTCTCTCTCATCGATTTTTCTATTTCTCTATCCCTCTCCCTTCCTCTCTCTCTCAAATCAAGAAAACCATATTTTAAAAAAATGTATGAACACCTTAAAGTTTGTGTTTATTCTATCTCAGAAAACCAACTGATTATAACCCAAAGAGCAAAATGAATCTCAATGATTTCATCCTAAATAATGAAAGCCTAATATGCAAATCGACTGAACAGCGAAATGACCAGTAGAACGACCAGTTGCTATGACATGCACTGACAACCAGGGGGCAGACGCCCAATGCAGGAGCTGCCCCCAGCCCGTAGGTCCCAGGCCAGCCAAGGCGTGTGCCAACGGGGGCCCCCCCGATCACCCCGCCGGTCACCTCCAAGGTGGGTGCCGGTGGGGGCCCCCGATCGCCCCACTGGTCGCCCTGCAGAGGGAAGCGACTGGTGGTGATGGGGGGGGGCAGGGCTGGTGAGTGGGTGGCACCAGGCCAACCAAGGCAGGTGCTTAGTGGGGGCCCCCTGATCGCCCTGCCAGTTAGCTCATTGATCACCAGCCAGGCCTAGGGACCCTACCTGTGCATGAAATATCATGCACCAGGCCTCTAGTATTTATATAATGGAATGATTAAATAAATAAATGAGTAGGAATGCACAAATATTCCTTGGAAGAATTCCAAATAATATATGTAGATACTCTCACCTCCAGGAGATGAACCTTACTTACCCTTATATTGAGTGTGGGCCACACTTAATGACTTGTTTCCAAAGAATAGATTGTGGAAATTAGAAAACCATAACTTAGTAATAAAGAAAAGTAGCAAACACCACTTTAACCAAATGATGAAGTTTAACATCACTAGTGATGTCATGTAGATATCAAATATTCCCTGATATAATTTGATGAAGAAGGCACTTCACTTCTGTGGTATTTTACCCTGAAGCTTATAACTCTACTCTATTAATGAAAAAACATCAGACAAACCCAAATTGTGGAGCATTCTCCGAAGTACCTGACAAGTATTCTTTAAAACTATTAAGTCCATGAAAATCACTGAAGGAATGATAAACTGCCTCTGCTCAGAGGAGACTATGGCATCATAACTGATATTAATATGGTATCCTGGATGGTGTCTGGAACAGAAAAAAATCACAGGGAAAAAATGGTGAAATCCAAATAAATTTGTATAAATTAGAAATTGCATTGTGCCAATGTTAATTTCTTAGTTTTGACAATGTACCATGGTAATGTCAGATGTAATATTAGGAAAGCTCAGTACAGTGTATACAGCAATATTCCTTAATCATTTTTTCATTGTTGCTCCTCTAGGGAAACTTTTTAGACTTTTTTTCCACCTAACCACTCCCCTTATAAAGTTTTAACACCATTGATATGGTAGATCTGCTTTATGTACTATGGCCTGCTCAAGGTGATAATAAACCCCTAGAAAGACTGCATGGTACAGCCTTGGCCTGTGTACTCAGTGGTTAGAGTGTCAATCTGAAAACTAAGGGCCGCTGGCTGGATTCCCCATCAAGTGCACATATTTGCCTGTAGGTTCCACCCAACCATGCGTGTGGGAGGCAGCCCATCAATGCTTGCCTGGTGGTCTTTCTCGCATCATGTTTCTCTCTCTCTCTCTCCTTCCCTCTCTAAAAAAATCAGTGGAAAAAATATTCTTCCATGAGGATTAACAAACAAACAAACAAACAAAATGCATGGTGCATATAACTCTCCCTACAACCTTTGCAGCTTTGCTGTACTAATAACACTATTTTTTTCCCAAAGTAAAAAGTACATTTTTAAAACCCCGCAAACCAAAGTAACAAAGTGAATTTTCTCAGTCTGGTAAAAGCACATGTGAGACCCATGTAGCTTACTAGTAATGGTAAAATACTCAACATGTCAACATTTCCACTTAATGTCAGAATTAAAGCACAGATGTTTGCTGTCATCAATTCTATTCAGCATATCATTAAAGTCCTAGCCTGTACCAGGAAAAGAACATTAAAGTGTATATTTTGGAAACAAAAGAGTGATTTTTTTTTTTTTGGCAGTTGATAGAATCACATGTGAAGATAATTCTAAAGAAATCCACAAAAAAGTAATGGGTTAATTTAGTAAAATCCCAATATACAAAGCCAGTATACAAGAATGAATTATAAATCTACACCAAAAGTAACAAAATATACCCGAGAGAAAATTTTAAAACACCTAAACAAAAGATGAGCTATCTTTTTATTTGTAATTAAATCTTTATTGTTCAGATTATTACATTTGTTCCTCTTTTTCCCCCCCATAACTCCCCTCCTCCCAGTTCCCACTCCACCCTCCGCCCCCACTCCCCACCCACTGTCCTTATCCATAGGTGCACGATTTTTGTCCAGTCTCTTCCCGCATCTCCCACACCCCTTTCCCCCACAAGAATAGTCAGTCCATTCCCTTTCTATGCCCCTGATTCTATTATAATCACCACTTTATTCTGTTCATCAGAGTATTTGTTCACTTGATTTTTAGATTCACTTGTTGATAGATGCGTATTTGTTGTTCATAATTTGTATCTTTACCTTTTTCTTCTTCCTCTTCTTAAAGGATACCTTTTAGCATTTCATATAATACTGGTTTGGTGGTGATGAACTCCTTTAGCTTTTTCTTATCTGTGAAGCTCTTTATCTGACCTTCAATTCTGAATGATAGTTTTGCTGGATAAAGTAATCTTGGTTGTAGGTTCTTGGTATTCATCACTTTGAATATTTCTTGCCACTCCCTTCTGGCCTGCAAAGTTTCTGTTGAGAAATCAGCTGACAGTCGTATGGGTACTCCCTTGTAGGTAACTGACTTTCTTTCTCTTGCTGCTTTTAAGATTCTCTCTTTGTCTTTTTCTCTTGGCATTTTAATTATGATGTGTCTTGGTGTGGTCCTCTTTGGATTCCTTTTGTTTGGGGTTCTCTGCACTTCCTGGACTTGTAAGTCTATTTCTTTCACCAGGTAGGGGAAGTTTTCTGTCATTATTTCTTCAAATAGGTTTTCAATATCTTGCTCTCTCTCATCTTCTGGCACCCCTATAATTCGGATGTTGGTACGCTTGAAGCTGTCCCAGAGGCTCCTTACACTATCTTTATATTTTCGGATTCCTTTTTCATTTTGCTTTTCTGGTTGGGTGATTTTTGCTTCTTCGCATTTCAAATCGTTGACTTGAATCTTGCGATCCTCTGGTCTGCTGTTGGGAGTCTGTATAATATTCTTTATTTCATTCAGTGTATGCTTAATTTCTAGTTGGTCATTTATCACAACATGGAGGGTCTCATTAGATTTCTTGTACATCTCATTAAGTTTATCGGCAGTCTCTAGAAGACTCTTGAAAGACCTCAAAAGTGTGGTTTTGAATTCTATATCCAACAGCCTGCTTTCCTCCATTTCTGTCATTTGTGTCCTGTTTCTTTGTCTCAGCATTTTTTATGCTTCGCTGTGTTGATAGAGTGGCTTTCTGTGCCAAGTGTCCCAATTACCTGAGGTAGACACTCTTGGTGCACCCCCTTGTGGTCTTTGTGCACAGACTTGTTGTAGCTAAGCTTTGATTGTTGTAGGTAACACTGGGTGGGATTTGACCTCCAGGCCAATTGGCTGTGAGAATCAGCTGTGTCTGCAGTGGGAGAACTTCTGTCCTGGATCTCTAGGGCTGTGCTAATCTAGCCTCTGCCTGAGGCTAACCAGAAAATGCCTCCGTGCAAGGCTTGGGCAGGGCGTGTCCCAGGGGATCAACAGGGCGGGAGGAGTGAGCAGTTATGGCTGCTCTCAGTCCCATCCCCAGAGGCTCTGCCTCTCAGAGTCCCAGCAACCGCTGCAAACCTCAGAGAGAAAGCTGCCCTCGAGTTCTGACCGATGCCAGACAGTCGCGCTTCTCCCGTTTGCGTCTGGGTCCCCAGAGACTCGCCCGGATCTGGAGCTCAGAGTCTGAGACTCCCTCCCAAATTGAAACAGACAACCGCGCCCTCAGCCGCCAGCCCGCTCCACATGCACCTCCGCACCTTTGTATTTTCCACACTGCACCTCCTCTGAGTCTTGGTATGCCTTTCTCTTTCCTTCTAGTTGTAGAATTTCCCCTCAGCCAGCCTTCCTGTGGTTCTGCGTGATGTCCGTTCTGTCTTTTAGTTGTATTTTTGAAGTGGTTGTGTGAGGCAGCAATCTCCTGTGTTTACCTATGCCACCATCTTGGTTTCTCCTATCCATTTTTTCTTGATTCTTACATAAGTTGTTTATTTTTTCCTCCATCTGGTTTATGCACTCTAGGATCCTTATTCTGAATTCTTTTTTCTGACATATTGCTCCTCTGTTTCACTTCACTGCTTTTCTGGTGATTCCTCCTTTTCTGTCCTTTGAGGGTTTTTTTGTCTACCCTTTTTTGGTCTTGCCGACTGATCCAGATGTCAAGTCATGGGGGCGCTGCTCCTTGGGTGGCAGTGGTTCCTGGGGCTTCAGTTGCTCCTCCAGTTGTCACGGTAGTGGCTGCTCCTCAGCTGGCAGCAGCTCCTCTGGTTGGTGCTATTCACAGCATTGGTGTCTCCTTTGGCTGGTAGGTGAGGCTGCTTGCACAGCTGCTGTTCCTTGGACGAGGGTGGGTGCTGATCATGGGGCTGCTGCTCTTCAGGTGGGAGTGGTCTGAGCGTGGCTGCTGCTCCTTGGACAGGAGCAGGCTGTTCACATGGCTTCTGCTCCTCGGATGGGCAAGGACTGCTCACATGACTGCTGCTTCTTGGATCTGGGCTGGCTGCACGCTGCTGCTGTTCCTCAGATGGGCAGGTTGCTGGTGAGGCCCCCACTCTTTGGAAAGGGGCAGGTTGATTACAGGGCTACTGCTTCTCATACGGGTATGGGCTGCTCCTCAGATGGGGGACAGGCTGCTTGTGTGGCTGCTGCTCTTTGGGCGGGAGTGAGCTGCACGTGCGGCTGCTGTTCCTCTGATGGGGGTGGGATGCTCAACCAGCTGCTGCCCGTTGGACAGGTGCAGACTGTGTGTGGCTGCTGCTCCTTGGACCAGTGTGGGAAGTGCAGGGCTGCTGCTCCTCAGATGTGGTCAGTCTGTCTGCTTGTGTGGCTGCTGGGTAGGGGTGAGCTGCTTGGGCGGCTGCTCCTCCTTGGGCCAGAGTGCAGCTGCTTCTCCTGGTACAGGGGCTTTCTGCTCGTGTGGCTGCTGCTCCTTGGATGGGGGATGGGCTGCTTGCATGGCTGCTTCTGTTCAGGTGGGAGCGAGCTGCACTTATGTGTTCTGCTCCTCGGATGGGGGCAGGCCACTCACCCAGCTGCTGCTCGTCAGGCAGGTGCAGGGTGCGTGTGTCTGCTGCTCCTTGGACCAGTGTGGACTACACAGGGATGCTGCTCCTCAGACATAGGCGGTCTGCTCGTGTGGCTGCTGCTTCTTGGACTGGGGCAGGCTGCTCATGGCAATGCTGCTCCTCTTATGGGTAGTGGCTGCTCACACCGCTGCTGCTCCTCGTATGAGGGCAGGCTTCTCTTGCAGCTGCTGCTCCTTGGATGGGGGCAGGTTTCTCGCACACCTACTGCTCCTCAGACAGGAGGAGGGTGTGGGCTGTGTGCAGCTGCTGCTCCTCGGACGGGGGCAGGCTGCGTGGGACTGCTGCTCCTCAGATGTGGCAGGGTGCTCACGTGGTTGCTGCTCCTTGGACGAAGGAGAGGGCTGCTCACACAGCTGACAGCTGCTGCTCCTTGGACAAGGGCAGGCCACCTGAGGCTTCTGTTCTTAGGCCTGGGGCAGGCTGCTTGCGGGGCTGCTGCTTCTTGGACAGGAGTGGGCCACTCACGTGTCTGCTGCTTGCGTGGTTGCAGTTCCCCGGGCTAAGGCTTTGGGCCAGTCAGCGGGGAGCATGCTTCCGAACTCACAGGAGCCTGTGCCCAGGGTTGCTGGAGACTCGTTGACTGTGGGACCATAGCCGAGGTAGCAGGTCCCTGGCAGGGGTGTCTGTAGAGTCCCAGATGATATCTGAAGGCACCCTGGGTTGGGGTAAGGCCTGGCTCCCAGTTATAGCAGCTCTCCACTTAAAAACACTAGGCTTCTGAGGATGAGCTGGCCTCCTGGAACTGCTTACAATGGTAGCAGAGGCTGCCTAGTTAGGCGAGCCCGTTTAGCCTGACCCCGAAGGTCCTGCGGGATCTATCTGTGCCTCACTCACATACACATACACACATCCCACATGACCACACACTCCTCTTTTGTTCCCTCACTGACTCATGCTCTCTCCTTCATTGCTGCCTTCTTCCTGCCTCTGTAGTTGTGTCTGGGGTGTTATTGACCTGTTTGTGGATGGAGTTTCCTCTCTAGGTGTCTGGTTATGAGGCTCACTCTCTAGCACCTGGCCAGACAGGATAAAATTCTCCTTGACAAGACATAACACAAAGGGACCAAAACACAAATGTACTCACAGCAATAATAACCCCACTATAAGTGACCACCTGAGAAAAGAGAATTAGGGGCGAGAAAAGAGAGCATAAATGAAAGCAAAGAGAGTGAAAAAGATGAGAAAAAAGAAAAAGGAAGAAAAAGGAGACTAGATAGATAGATAGATAGATATAGATAGATATAGGGGGAAACACCACAAACCAATAGGTACACAAACAAAACAACAAAAATAATAGTAATAATGATAAAAACATAAAAAAAAATTTAAAAAATACAAACACCAAACCCCCAGCAAAGAGGGTGGGGGCAGAATCTGTAGATGCTGAGCTGATATATAGAATATAAGGTTAAGAATTGGATGAATATGGAGAAGATCTCAGTTCAGTATGGAGGAAGTAGAAAGGGGATGGGTGGGTAAGAGGAAAGAGAACGAGAAAAAATAATAATAAATTTACAAAAAATTTGATTTCAAAAATGGTATAAAAACAGCAAATACAAATGAAATAAAATAGAGGGATGGAAAAATAATGTGAAAAGAAATAGAAAATAGAGCAACAAACAAAAACAGGAAAAACAAAGAAAAAAAAGAGAGAACTAATTTAAAAAAATAAAAATAAAAAATAAAATAAAAATGAAAAAGTGAAGTGTTCTTTTGGCTGGCTTAAAATCCCAGTCTTCTGTACTGTAGTGTTTCTCAGGTTCTGATTGCTGGGACTGAGAGTCCCTCTTTAGTCCAGCACCTTTGTGCTCTCAGGGACTATTTAGTTGTTTTCTTTGTTGTTTTTGTTTTTAATCCTTTTACCATTCAAGGTGGAATCTGGGTGTGGTTGTATTAGTTGCCTGGATACTGGAGGGAGGGGCTATCTCTTCAGGGCAAAATGGCTACCCAGGTCCCAGGCTCAGGCATGACTCAGCACCAAACTCGCTGCCACTTCTCCTGGATCCCCCTCTCTCCCCAGATTCCACAATTCTGAAACTTCTCCCACACTCCAGCCATAGGTAAGTGTCTGTATCCAAAAGGTCCTATGAACTAGGCCAATGATGGCGAACTTATGACACGCATGTCAGAGGTGACACATGAACTCATTTTTTTTGGTTGATTTTTCTTTGTTAAATGGCATTTAAATATATAAAGTAAATATCAAAAATATGTCTTTTTTTGACTATGGTTGCAAATATCAAAAAATTTCTATATGTGACACGGCACCAGAGTTAAGTTAGGGTTTTTCAAAATGCTGACACGCTGAGCTCAAAAGGTTCACCATCACTGAACTAGGCTCTATGAAGAAAGGCACAAGCCACAGAGGCCGGAGAGGCTGCCCCTCCACGCACTCCTTTCCTGCTGGCACTCTTTAGCCCTTACTGACTGTGGACCCAGATCAAGAATCCCCTGCAAGGGGGCAAAGGCTGCGGCTCTGCACGCTCTTCTCCTGCCAGCCCTCCTCAGCCTTTCCTGATTGTGGACCCAGATCTAGAATTCCCTGCCAACCAGCAGTTCTGCGTACCTTCTTTCCCCTGCGCCCATCCCATGGGACCTGGCCCAAGCCAGTGCTGTGTGGGCTCCCTCTGATCCTCAGGGCTCAGAGTTCTGGCCAATTATCCTTCCCAGAGCCTTGACTTTAACTTTCGCCAGGAGTCCTCTCCTCCCACCCATTCTTGAATTCATGTGCTGGGCCTCTAGTTTACTATAAAAGAAAAAATGATAAATTGAACTTCATTAAAATTAAGTACTTATGATCATTTAAAAGACTGTTAAAAAATTAAAAGGCCTCATTCACAGGGGAGAAAATATGATACATGATTTATATTTAAAGCCTACAAAGGACTTATATAGATTAATAGAAAGACCAGTTTTTAGATGTCATGGAAATGCCAAATTTCTATAAAAGTTTTTAAGTGTTTGCTCTTAATTTCTGTAGTAAATTCGTCTACTGGTAAGAGAGTATTTGCATACTGTGACAGATCTAAGGCTCACTGAGTAGCATTGCCTTAGTGGACATCAGTTCATATATCTCACTCAGCCTGACTTTCATTCAAATGTGAAGGTACAGAATCAAAGTCTTTCCCTATCAAGTAATTTATCTAGTGCTCATTCAGTTGATTGAAATTGAAGAAAGCAGTTCTATAATTACTCACAATATTTTGCTTATGGGAAGCTGGGAATTAGGATCTTTCAAAAAAAAGTATTATGTGTCTGTATGGGGGCACCATGATAGCTGTGTGTAAATTTTTTTAAAACTATTTTTTATTGTGGTAAAGTATACATAATAAAATTTAAACCACCTTTAAGTATACAGATCTGTGGCATTAAGTACATTGACATTATTGTGCAACCATCACCTCCATACATCTCCAGAACTTTTTTCATTTTTCCAAAGTGAAATTTAGTGCCTACTAAATAGGGCTTTGTAAAATTTAGACTGGCAAAGACCTCATCACAGCATTAACTTTGTTATTTATCTTTGACATAGTTTTATTGCCGTTTTCTTTGTTCAGTTTAGCTATTTATTGTTCTGTTTTACTTAGTAACCCTTGTTTTCTTATTTAGGGTACATCTCTGAAGGATTCCTGCTTATGCAGCATGCCTTGGATAAGGCCATCATGAAATATCATAACCACAAGACCGCACAACAGTTGTTCACAAATGTTCATGTATTTGTTCAGAGATTTCCATACCCAAGATATGATCATGATTACTTCTATGTCCTATTTAGTGTTTTTGCCCCTTTAGTAATCTTATTTGTCTTCATTGTGAATTATCTTACCATCCTTCAGTCTGTTGTGTGGGAAAAGGAAAACCGATTGAAGGTAACTCTACTTTCTTGTGACATAGAGCTCTGTGGAAAATGTGGGGTCTTTCAGGCAAATGTTTAAAAATTTTTAATTGAATTTATTGGGGTGACATTGGTTAATAAATTATAGGTTTGGGGTGTACAGTTCTGTAATACATCATCTCTATGTTGTATTGTGTGTTCATCACCCCAAGTCAAGTCTCCTCCCATCATCATTTATCCCCCCATTTTCCTCTTCTACCTGTCCCACCTCCTTTCCCTTTGATAATCACCACACTGTTGCCTGTGTCTATGAGGTATTTTTTTTCTTAATCCCTTCACCTTTTTCGCCTAGTACCCCTCCCCCGCAACAGCAGTCAGTCTGTTCTCTGTATCTGAGTCAGTTTCTATTTTGTTTGTTATGCTAAGTGAAATAAACCAGTCAGAGAAAGACAAGTACTATATGTGGAATCTAATGAAGAAAGTAAACTTTTGGGAAAACTTTTGTGGACGGTTGGATCATTTCTACCCACTTAGTATTGGTGGGTGGTTATGATTCAATAACAGACAAGAAGTGAGCACTTATATCTCCAGGCAATTTCTTAAAACTTTGTCTTTATTGGAGTTCTTGGTTTGGTGTTTAGTTTTCTTTCTAGAAGACAACTTCACAAGAATGTTGCAGATAGAATTTAAATGCCAAATGCTCTAAAATATACCTGGAATAAGGTGAAATACAAATAAATAACTAATTTGGTTTGTGAAATTGTGTCTAGGTGAATTTAGATAAAAGTTTACCAATTTCTGATTTCTGAGTTTTTTGATAAATCTGTGTAATTATCAATGATAAATTAACACTTTTTCCTTTGGGTCCTTAGAACATGATACACAAACACCAACCATGTGGCTTAAAATACTGATTCTTTTTTATTTTAAAATTTCTCATTGAAGTATAACATGCATACACCCAGAAAGAGTGTCTAAACTACATGTACATGTCAATCTATTCAGGCTGATGTAGCAAAAATACCACAAACTAGGTAGCTTATTAATAACAGACATTTATTTCTTATAGTACTGGAGGCTAAAAGAATCCAAGATCAAGGTGCCAACATATTGATGTCTGGTGAGAACCTACTTCATGTTTCATAATTAGCAGCTTCTCATTGTGTAGCCACAAAGTGGAAGAAGCAAGAACAACTCCCAGGCCTCCTTTGTAAAAGCAGTAATCACCTCATTACCTCTCAGAGGCCCCATTAAAGTGCCATCACATTGGAGATTTGATTTTCAACGTAGGATGTTGAGGGAATGCAAACATTCAAGCTATAGTAGAATAGTTGAATGGATTTATCATAAAGAAACCATGACCACTTTATCACGACCCTGCTAAGAAATAAAACACTGCCAACAATAGAAGGCTGCTTGTGTACCCTCAAAACATTTATTATTGGTTAATTTTATCTGTTTTTGAACTTGATATAAATGTAATCGTGTACTATTTTGTGTCTCTGTGATTCATTTTGCTACACATGTAGCTGTAGTTCATTTAAATTTGTTGAGTTCTATGAGTTTTAACATTCCATAGTATGACTATCACTATTTTCCTTTAATGTTTGGAGTTTGGGTATTATTAGTAATGCATCTATGAACATTTTATATATATATAGTTCTTTTTTTCCTGAATGTTAGGTTATGCATATTTAGCTTTAGTAAATAACAGCAAAGTTTACCAATAAAGCTCTACCAATTTGCACTTCCATTAGCAATATTTGAAAGTTTAGATATTTCTGTATCTTTACCAACATTTGGCATTGTCAGTGTTTTCTAATTTTCAAAAGTTTGGTGAATGTATTGGCCTGAAAAGTTGACCGATTTTTTACTTTTCATTTATACAAGTGTTTCATCTCACTGGTTAATTCCTAAATATTTTATTATTTTGTATGCTATTGTAGATGAAATTGTTTCCCTAATTTCCATTTCAGATTGCTTACTGGTACTGTACAGTGTTCATCTGATTTTTGCTTGTTGACTTTTTATCCTTTTACTTTGATGAATCATTTATTAATTCTGACTTTTTTGTATGTGGAATCTTTATGGTTTGCTCCATACAAGGTCATACCATCTACCAATATTTTTACTAATTCTTTCACAATTTGGATACCTTTTCTTTCCTAATTGCTCTGACTACAACTTTAAAAACTAGGTTGAATAGAAGCATTGGAAGCCGGCATCCTTGCCTTTTTCCTGATTGTAGGTGAAAGAGAATGTTAGCTATCGTTTTTTATGTTGAGGAGGATTCCATCTATTCCCAGTTTGTTGAGTGTTTTTTTCAATTTCTGCATCAATTGAGATGATAATGTGTTTTTCCCTAATTTTCTGAATGTGGTGCATTATGCTAATTAATTTTGTACGTTGAAACCTCTTATATTCCATGAATAAATTCTACTTGGTCATGCTGTACAATCCTTTTACTATGTGACCAAATTCGGTTTGCTATTATTTTGTTGAGGGAATTTGCATCAATATTCATAAGACATATTGTTCTTTAGTTTCTTTGCCTGTGTATCTGTCTGACTTTGGTATCACAGTAATACTGGTTTCATGGAATGAATTAGGATGTGTTCCCTCTTCCTCAGATTTTTGGAAGAGTTTGAGAGGAACTGTTGTTTATTATTCTTTTTTTTTATTATTTTATTTATTTATTTTTTTTATTTTATTTTTTTTTAAAATTAAATCTTTATTGTTCAGATTATTACATTTGTTCCTTTTTTTTCCCCCCATAACTCCCCTCCTCCCAGTTCCCGCCCCACCCTCCGCCCTCACTCCCCACCCACTGTCCTCATCCATAGGTGCACGATTTTTGTCCAGTCTCTTCCCACATCTCCCACACCCCTTTCCCCCCCAAGAATAGTCAGTCCATTCCCTTTCTATGTCCCTGATTCTATTATAATCAACAGTTCATTATGTTCATCAGATTATTTATTCACTTGATTCTTAGATTCACTTGTTGATAGATGCATATTTGTTGTTCATAATTTGTATCTTTACCTTTTTCTTCCTCTTCCTCTTCCTCTTCTTAAAGGATACCTTTCAGCATTTCATATAATCCTGGTTTGGTGGTGATGAACTCCTTTAGCTTTTCCTTATCTGTGAAGCTCTTTATCTGACCTTCAATTCTGAATGATAGCTTTGCTGGATAAAGTAATCTTGGTTGTAGGTTCTTGGTATTCATCACTTTGAATATTTCTTGCCACTCCCTTCTGGCCTGCAAAGTTTCTGTTGAGAAATCAGCTGACAGTCGTATGGGTATTCCCTTGTAGGTAACTGACTTTCTTTCTCTTGCTGTTTTTAAGATTCTCTCTTTATCTTTTGCTCTTGGCATTTTAATTATGATGTGTCTTGGTGTGGTCCTCTTTGGATTCCTTTTGTTTGGGGTTCTCCGCGCTTCTTGGACCTGTAAGTCCATTTCTTTCACCAGGTGGGGGAAGTTTTCTGTCATTATTTCTTCAAATAGGTTTTCAATATCTTGCTCTCTCTCATCTTCTGGCACCCCTATAATTCTGATGTTGGTACGCTTGAAGCTGTCCCAGAGGCTCCTTACACTATCCTCGCATTTTTGGATTCTTTTTTCATTTTGCTTTTCCGGTTGGATGTTTTTTGCTTCCTCGCATTTCAAATCATTGACTTGATTCTTGCGCTCCTCTGGTCTGCTGTCGGGCGTCTGTATAATATTCGTTATTTCAGTCTGTGTGTGCTTAATTTCTAGTTGGTTCCCCAATATAAGATCAAGGGTCTTATTAGTTTTCGTGTAGAGCTCATTAAGTTTATCGGCAGCTTCTAAACAGTTCTTGAGAGACCTTAAAAGTGTGGTTCTGAACTCTATTTCTTCCATTGACAATTTTGTCCTGTTTCTTTGTCTTCGCATTTTGTTATGCTTCCTTGGTGCACCCCCTAGTGGTCTTTGTTCGCAGTCTTATAGATAAATCTTGATTGTTGTAGCTAATTCCAGGGAGGGTTTGACCTCCAGGCCAAGTGGCTATGAGAATCAGCTGTGTCAGCAGTGAGAGAACTTCTGTCCTCTAGGGAGGTGCTAATCTAGCCTTTGCCTGAGGCTATCCGGCAAATGCCTCTGTGCAGGGCTTGGGCGGGGTGGGTCTCACAGGATCAACAGGGTGGGCCGGAGAGAGCAGTTATGGCGGCTCTCAGTCCTGTCCCCAGGGGCTCTGCCTCTCTGAGTCCGAGCACCCCCTGCAAAGCTGGGAGAGAAAGCTGCACTCGCTCTGACTGAAGCCAGACAGTCCCGCTTCTCCCGTTTGAGTCTGGGTCCCTAAAGACTCGCCCGGATCTGGTGCTCAGAGTCTGCGACTCCCTCCCGATTGAAAACAGCAACCGCGCCCTCCGCCGCCAGCCCGCTCTGCGCACTCCGCACCTCAGAATTTGACTTCAGCACTGCGCCTCCTCTGAGTGTCCGTATGCATTTCTCTTTCCTCCTAGTTGTAGGACTTCCACTCAGCCAGCGTTCCTGTGGTTCTGGGTGATGTCCCTTCCGTTTTTTGGTTTCACTTTTGAAGTAGTTGTTCAAAGCAGCAAACTCCGGCGTTAACCTATGCCGCCATCTTGGTTCAATTATTCTTGAAATATTGGGTAGCATTCACCAGGTAAGCTTTCTGGTCCAGGGATGTTCTTGGTTGGAAGGTTTTGATTAGTGATTTGATCTCCTTACTAATTATTAATCTGTTCAGATTTTCTGTTTCTTCATAATTCAGTCTGGCAGGTTGCGTGTCTCTGGGAATTTATCCATTTCATCTAAATTACCCAGTTACTTGGCATACAGCCATTCATAGTGTGCTCTAAGATCCTTTTTATTTTTGCAACATTAGAAGTAACATCCCCAATTTCATTTTTTATTTTAATAATTTGAGGGGTTTTTTTTTTGTCATTTTAGTTATTTGGCTAAAATGTTGTTAATTCTGGTATTTGTATTTATTGATTTTCTCTATTGTTTATTATCTACTAGAGGTCTGGTGCACAAAAATTTGTGCACTTGGGAGGGTCCCTCAACCCGGCCTATGCCCTGTTGCAGTCTGGGACTCCTCGGAGGATGTCCACCTGCTGGCTTAGGCCTGCTTCCTGGGGGATCAGGCCCAAGCTGGCAGTCAGACATCCCTCTGGCAGCCTGGCAGCCCTCGGGGGATGTCCACTTGCCAGCGGGAGCAGGCCTAAGCTGCAGTCAGACATCCTTAGCACTGCTGAGGAGGCGGGAGAGGGTCCCACCACCACCGCTGTACTGGCAGCCGTCAGCCTGGCTTGTGGCTGAGCAGGGGGAGCTCACTGACCACCAGGGGGCAGCACCTGCATTGAGCATCTGCCCCCTGGTGGTCAGTGTGTGTCATAGTGATCAGTCATTCCCAGTCCTTTTGCTGTTAGGGTCAGTTTGCATATTACCCTTTTATTATATAGGATAGAGGCCTGGTGCGTGGGTGGGGGCTGGCTGGTTTGCCCTGAAGGGTGTCCCGGATCAGAGTGGGGGTCTCGCTGGGGTGCCTGGTCAGTCTGGGTGAGGAGCTGATGGCTGTTTGCAGCTGGTCACACCCCCTTCAGGTTTGGGATCCCCACTGGGGTGCCTGGCCAGCCTGGGTGAGGAGCTGATGGGTATTTGCAGGCTGGTCACACCCCCTTCAGGGTGGGGGTCCCCGCTGGGGTGCCTGGCCAGCCTGGGTGAGGGGCTGATGGCTGTTTTCAGGCTGGCCACACCCCTTTTAGGGTGGGAGGTCCCCACTGGGGTGCCTGGCCAGTCTGGTGAGGGGCTGAGGGCCTTTTTCAGGCTGGTCAACCCCCCTGAGGCGACAGAGCTCCCAGCTTCTCCTTTTTTTACTTTTTTTTATTCTGGGATTTATTTACCTTCTATAATTGAAACTTTGTAGCCTTGCGAGGAGCTGAGAGCCTGCCAGGGCAGGCAGGAGGGAAGCCTCCTGCTCGCTCCAGCTCCGTGGCCACGGCTAGCTGAAAGCAGGTATCTGGGGTTTATTTACCTTCTATAATTGAAACTTTGTTGCTTTGAATGGAGCTCAGAGCCTGACACGTCAAGCGGGAAGCTTGGCTTCCTCCATCATTGGGGCAACCAAGCCTTCCTGCTTGCTCCAGCTCTGTGGCTGCCAGCCGCCATCTTGGTTAGGTTAATTTTCCTATAGTCTCTCTGTTTGGCTGGTGGGCGTGGCTTAAGGTGTAGCAAAGGTACGGTCAATTTGCATGTTTGTCTTTTATTAGTGTAGATTTTGTTTATCTACTTTGAGCTTTATTACTTTCTTCCTTCTTCTAGCTTTGACTTTAGTTTTCTTTTTTAGTTCTCTAAGGTGTGAACTGAGGTTCCTGATTTGAGACCTTCCTTCTTTGTTAGTATAAGCATTTATGTCTGTAAATTTCCCTCTGAGTCCTACTTTCACTGCCTCCTGTAAGTTTGTTGTGTTGTGTTTTTGTTTTCATTTGTTTCAAGGTATTTTCTACTTTCCATTCGGATTTTTT
This sequence comes from Myotis daubentonii, assembly GCF_963259705.1. Lineage (NCBI taxonomy): Eukaryota > Metazoa > Chordata > Mammalia > Chiroptera > Vespertilionidae > Myotis > Myotis daubentonii. The sequence goes on from NC_081843.1 coordinate 4,183,481, forward strand.
TGACTCATTTGTTGTTTAAGATTGTGTTGCTACCAAATATTTGAATTTTTGTTTTCCTTTTGTTATTGGTTTCTAGTTTTAATATATTGTCTTTAGAAAAGATACTGTTTATGATTTGTCTTCTTAAATGTAGTAAAACTTATTTTGTGGCCTAACATATTGTCTATCCTGGGGGCATGTGGGAATTATTCTGTGCACACTTAAGAAAAATCTGTAGTCTGCTGTTATTGGGTAATGTGTTCAGTATATGTCAGTAGGTTCAATTGATTTATAATGTTGTTCAAGTCCTATATTTTAAAAAATATACATTTTTATTGATTTTACGGAGAAAGGAAGAGATAGAAACATCAATGATGAGAGAGAATCCTTGATTGGCTGCCTCCTGCATGCCACTGAAGATCGAGCCCTCAACCTTGGCATGTGCTTTGACCAGGAATTGAACCGGGACCTCCTGATTCATAGGTTGACGCTCAACTACTGAACCATGCCAACCGGACGAAGTCCTCTATTTTTAAATTAGTCTTCTGTCCAGTTGTTCTATCCATTATTGAAAGTGGTGTAGTGAAGTGTCCAGCTATTATTGTAGAACTATTTCTCCCTTAATTCTGTAATTTTTAAAAAATAAGTTTTATTGATTATTAGAAAGAGGGGAAGCAAGAGGGATAGAGTGACAGAAACATTGATGAGAGAAACTGCATGCCCCCTATTGGGGATTGAGCCTGCAACCCAGGCATATACCCTGACCAGGAATAGAACCACTTGGTTCATTGATCAACATCAACCACTGAGCAACACTGGACAGGCTAGTCCTGTAATTTTTAATTCTTGTATTTTGGAGCTGTGATGTTGATGCACTCACATTATAATTATTATACCTTCATGATAAATTGACCCACTTTTCAACATAAAATACCTTTCTTTATCTCCTGTAACAGTTTTAAGTATATTTTATCTGTTATTAGTATAGCTACCCTAGCTCTCTTGGTTACCACTTGCATGGAATATCTTTTTCCATCTTTTCACTTTAACCCATTTGTGTTTTTGGATCTAAAATGAGACTCAACAGCACTCTCAACTACCTTAACCTAAGTAATGTTTATAAAACACTATACCTGATAATGGCACAATACACATTGTTTTCAAGTGCACTGATTGACTAGATACTTAAAGTTACAGAGAGTAGTCTCTTATCAAAATGGAATTGAATTATAGATTCAGTAAATGCAGTACATGTAGGAAAAAGCAAATATTTGTAAGTAGACCATATGTTGTCAAAAAACAACTCTCAAACTTAAAAGCAATGAAATAATACAAGTACATTTTTAAAATAATAGTAGATGGAAAATTAAGACTCAGTAACAGTATGTTATCTAGCAAAACTCCAGTATTTGTGTAATTAAACAACAAACTTATAATTAATCAATAGCTCAAAGACTATATTACAAAGGAATTAGAAAATATTTCAAACTGAATAATAGTGAAAATACAACCAAAATTTGCTGATATACAGCTAAATCTGAGCTGTAAGGGAAATTTATACCTTTCAATGACTATTATTAAAAATGAAGATAGGCAATCAGTGATCTAAGCATCTTGTTTAAGAACCTATAGAAAGCCGCTTAAAAGAAAGGAAAGGAAAGGAACAAAAAGGAAAAGAAAGGGAGAGGAAGGGAAGGGTGGGGAGGGGAGGGAGAAAGAAGAAAGAAAAGAAGGAAGGAAGGAAGGAAAGAAGGAAGGAAGGAAGGAAAGAAAAGAAAGGAAAGAGAGAGGACGAAGTAAAGTTTGTTTTTATTGAGGTATAATTGACATATAACATTATATTAGTTTTAGGAGTAGAAAAATGTTTCTGTATTGTATACATTGTGAAAATGATCACCACCATAGTCTAGTTAACATTCATCACCAGACATAGTTACAAAATTTTTTTGTCATGTCATGAGGATTTTTAGGATCTACTCTCTAGAAGCTTTTAAAGATATAATACAGCCTGACCAATGTGGCTCCCTAGTTGAGCATCAACCCATGAACCAAAACCATAGTTGTGGACTTAATCCCCAGTAGGGGGCGTGTAAGAGGCACTCGATCCATGAAGTTTCTTACCCACGTTTCTATCTCTATTCCTCTCCCTAAAAAAATCAATAAAGACACATACAAAAACAAATACAGATAATACAGTATTAACCATAGCACTATGCTGTACGTTACATTCCCATGACTTATTTATCTTATAATTGGAAATTGTGCCTTCGATCCTCTTCACTCATTTGCCCACCCCTCTCTCCCACTTTTGGCAGCCACCAGTATGCTTTCTATCTATGAGCTTGTTTTTGTTGTTTCTCTTTTTTTTAGATTCCATATGGATTTATCTTTTTAAATATATTTTTTATTAAGATATTACATATGTGTCCTTATCCTCACGTTATCCCCTACCCCCCCACTCATGCCCTCACCCTCCCGTTGTCCTTGTCCATTGGTTAGGCCTATATGCTTGCATATAAGTCCTTTGGTTGATCTCTCCCCCTTACCCCCACCCTCCCTACCTTCCCTCCAAGGCTGGACAGTCCAATCAATGCCTCTCCGTCTCTGGATCAGTCCTTGTTCATCAGTTTATGTTGATCATTATATTCCACAAATGAGTGAGATCATGTGGTATTTATCCTTCTCTGACTGGCTTATTTCACTTAGCATAATGCTCTCCAGTTCCATCCATGCTGTGGCAAATGGTAAGAGTTCCTTCTTTTTTACAGCAGCGTATTCCATTGTGTAGATGTACCACAGTTTTCTAATCCACTCATCTGCTGATGGGCACTTAGGGTGTTTCCAAATCTTAGCTATGGTAAATTGTGCTGCTATGAACATAGGGGGTGCATATATCCTTTCTGATGGGTATTTCTAGTTTCTTGGGATATAGTCCTAGAAGTGGGATCACAGGGTCAAATGGGAGTTCCATTTTTAGTTTTCTGAGGAAACTCCATACTGTCTTCCATAGTGGCTGTACCAGTCTGCATTCCCAACAGCAGTGCACAAGTGTTCCTTTTTCTCCACACCCTCTCCAGCACTTGTCATTTGTTGATTTGTTGATGATAGCCAGTCTGACAGGTGTGAGATGGTACCTCATTGTTGTTTTGATTTGCATCTCTCAGGTGATTAGTGACTTTGAGCATGTTTTCATATGTCTCTTAGCTTTCTGAATGTCCTCTTTTGAAAAGTGTCTATTTAGGTCCTTTACCCATTTTTTTGATTGGATTTCTTATCTTCCTTTTGTTAAGTTGTATGAGTTCCCTATAAATGTTGGAAATTAAACCCTTATCGGTGATAACATTGGCAAATATGTTCTCCCATGCAGTGGGCTTTCTTGTTGTTTTGTTGATGGTTTCTTTTGCTGTGCAGAAGCTTTTCATTTTGATGTAGTCCCATTTGTTTATTTTCTCTTTAGTTTCCAATGCCCTGGGAGCTGTATCAGTGAAGAAATTGCTTCGGCATATGTCTGAGATTTTGTTGCCTTTGGATTCCTCTAGTATTTTTATGGTTTCCTGCCTTACATTTAAGTCCTTTATACATTTTGAGTTTATTTTTGTGTATGGTGTAAGTTGGTGGTCTAGTTTCATTATTTTGCATGTATCTGTCTAATTTTCCCCACACCATTTATTAAAGAGACTGGCTTGATTCCATTGTATGTTCTTGCCTCCTTTATCAAATATTAATTGAGCATATTGGTTCGGGTAAATTTGGGGGTTCCCTATTCTATTCCATTGATCTATATTGCCGGGAGCCGGTCCATCCTTGCTGTTTCAAGGGACCTGGCATATATAGCATACGGTTCTTAATATGTTTGCTCCCCTTAGCGCTGTGTGTTTTAACCAAGGTCACCTCTCCGAGAAAGGTTGTTTCCCCAGGTAGGAATTTTTCCCTGAAGTCAGGGAGGGGATGAAACTCCTTAACTAAGTGCCAGGCGGGTAGTTAATCACTACAAACAATCATGCTTAAGCTACATAATCTTTACTCCCTGGAATGGAAATAAGAAATGCCCTAACCTTTGTAATAGAGATTGATAGGATTGAATCAACTGGTATAAATACAGATGTAACAAGACAGAAAGACACAGAACTTAGGAGACAGGGCTTGGAAGACAGGACCAAGAGAGACAGAGCCTAGGCACAGAACCTACACAGAACGTTCTCTAGAGACAGAAGAACTTCGCTGGAGAGAGCATGCCGGAGGATCCTGGACAGGGACTGGCCTCGGAGCCTGGAGGCGGAGCCTGGAGAGAGCATGGCTGGGGATCCTGGACTGAACCTGACTGCGGAGATTGGCAGGAGAGCCTGACTGGAACCTGGTGACTGAGCCTGGCTGGAGAGCCTGGATGGAGCCTGGCTGGAGAACCTAGCAAGACAACATGGACACAGAACCTGGCTGGAGATCTGAAGCAGAACCTCTCTGGAGATCCAGACCAGAACTTGGCTGGAGATCCTGGCTGGAGATCCTGGCTAGGCTGCTGATCAACTGAACGCTGTCTCCGTGTCATTCCTTCTTCGCTGACTCCGTCTACGCCTTTGGGAACCCCTGGACCCGCTGGGGCTGGACCCCGGCACTATATGTCTGTTCTTGTGCCAGTACCAGGCAGTTTTGAGAACAGTGGTTCTGTAATACAGCTTGATATCTGATTGAGATCCCTCCTACTTCATTCTTCTTTCTCAGGAATGCTGCAGCTATTCAGGGTCTTTTTTTATTCCAGATGAATTTTTGGAGAGTTCGTTCTAGGTCTGTGAAATATGCCATTGGTATTTTAATGGGTAGTGCATTGAATTTATAGATTGCTTTGGGTAGTATGGACATTTTAATGATGTTGATTCTGCCAATTCATGAACATGGTATGTTCTTCCATCTGTTTATGTCTTCTTCTATCTCTTTTTTTCACCGTCTTGTAGTTTTCAGCATATAGGTCTTTTACCTCTTTAGTTAAGTTTATTCCTAGATATCTTAATTTTTTTGTGTGTGCAATGGTAAATGGGATTTTTTTAAAATCTCCCTTTCAGTAAATTCATTGTTGGTGCATAAAAAGGCCATTGATTTCTTGGCATTAATTTTGTATCCTGCTACATTGCCGAATTCATTTATTAATCCTAGTAATGTTTTGATGGAGTCTTTAGGGTTTTCTATGTACAGTGTCATGTCATCTGCGAATAGGAACAATTTTACTTCTTCTTTACCAATTTGGATACCTTTTATTTCTTCTTCTTGTCTGATTGCATTGGCTAGTACTTCCAGTATTATGTTGAATAGGAGTGGTGAGAGTGGGCATCCCTGTCTTGTTCCTGTTCTTAAGGGAAATGGTTTTAGTTTTTGCCCATTGAGTATGATGTTGGCTGTAGGTTTTTAATATAAGGCTCATATTATGTTGATGTATGATCCTTCTATTCCCACTTTGCTGAGCGTTTTTATCAGAAAAGTTTGTTGGACTTCGTCAAATGCCTTTTCTGCCTCAATTGATATGATTATGTGATTTTTGTCTCTCAATTTGTTTGTATGGTATATCACGTTTATTGATTTGCAGATATTGTACCAGCCTTGAATCCCTGGAATAAATCCCACTTGGTCATGGTGTACGATTTTTCTAATGTAATGCTCGATCGGTTTGCTAGAATTTTGTTGAGTTTAGCATCTATGTTCATCAGGGATATTGGCCTGTAATTCTCTTTCTTTGTGGTGTCTTTACCTGGTATTGGGATTACGGTAATGCTGGCTTCATAGAAAGAGCTTGGAAGTGTGCTTTCCTCTTGAATTTCTTGGAATAGTCTAAGAAGGATTGGTTTTAATTCTTCTTTGAATGTTTGGTAAAACTCCCTGTGAAGCCATCTGGTCCAGGGCTTTTGTTTGCTGGAAGCTTTTTGATGACTGCTTAAATTTCCTGCATAGTTACTGGCCTATTCAGGTTTTTTGATTCTTCCTGGTTGAGTTTTGGAAGCTTGTATTTTCTAGGAATGAGTCCATTTCATGGAGGTTGTCCATTTTGTTGGAGTAGAGGTGTTCGTAGTATTTTTTTACAATCCTTTGTATATCAGTGGGATCAGTTGTTACTTCACCTCTTTCATTTCTGATTTTGTTTATTTGGGTCTCTCTCTTTGTTTCTTGGTGAGTCTGGCTAGAGGTTCATCAATATTGTTTATCCTTTCAAAGAACCAGCTCTTGGTTTCATTGATCTTTTGTATTGTTTTTTTGGTCTCTATGTCATTTATTTCTGCTCTGATCTTTATTGTCTCCTTCCTTCTGGCTACTGTGGGCTTTTCTTGTTGCTCTCTTTCTAATTCTTTAAGTTGCAAGGTCAGGTAATTTATTACCTTTTTTTCTTGTTTTTTTGAGGTAGGCTTGTAGAGCTATGAACTTCCCTCTCAAGACTGCTTTCATTGTGTCCCATAGATTTTAGATTGTTGTGTTTTCATTTTCCTTTGTTTCCAGGATGCTTTTTATTTCTTCTTTGATCTCTTTGGTAACACAGTCATTGTTTAATAGCATGCTATTTAGCCTCCAAGTTTTTGATTTTTTCCCCATTGTTTTTATTGTAGTTGATTTCTAGTTTTATGCCACTGTGATCTGAGAAGATGCTTGTTATGATTTCTATCCTCTTGAATTTGAAGGGACTTTGCCTATGTCCTAATATGTGCTCTATCTTTGAAAATGTCCTGTGTGCACTGGAGAAGAATGTATATTCTGTTGCTTTGTGGTGAAATATTCTGAAGATGTCAATTAAGTCCATCTTATCTCGTGAGTCATTTAGGATTGCTGTTTCCTTACTGATTTTTTGTTTAGAGGATTTATCTAGTGATGTCAGTGGGGTATTAAGGTCCCCTACTATGACTGTATTACTATCAATCTCTCACTTGATATCTTCTAGAAGTTGTTTTATGTATTTGGGTGCTCCTGTATTGGGTGCATATATATTTACCAGAGTTATATCTTCTTGTTGAATTTTTCCCTTTAGTATTATGTAGTGGCCTTCCTTATCTCTTGTATTGGCCTTTACTTTGAGTTCTATTTTGTCATATATAAGTATCGCAACCCCAGCTTTTTTCTCATTTCCATTTGCCTGAAAATTTTTTTTCCATCCCTTCACTATCAGTCTGTGTGAATCCTTTGTTCTCAGGTGTATTTCTTGTAGACAGCAGATATATAGGTCGTGTTTTCTTATCCATTCAGCTATCCTATGTCTTTTGATTGGGTCATTTAATCCATTTACGTTTAATGTTGTTATTGATAAGTACTTGTTTGTCGTCATTTTTATTCTTAATGTTTGTGTTTCTTCTTGCCTTTATGTTTCTTTTTTTTTAAAGCAGTCCCTTTAGCATTTCTTGCATTGATGGCTTGGTGGTAATAAACTCTCAGTCTTTTTTTTTATCTGTGAAGCTCCTGATTCCACCTTCAATTTTGAATGATAGCCTTGCTGGGTATAGTATTCTGGGATTCAGTCCTTGGTTTGCATCACTTTGTATATTTCATTCCATTCCCTTCCAGCCTGGTGTGTTTCTGTTGAGAAATCTATTGATATTCTAATGGGAGATCCCTTGTATGTTACTTTCTGTCTCTGGCAGCTTTTAAGATTCGTACTTTGTTGTCGATGTTTGACAATTTAATTATGATGTGTCTTGGTGTTGGTCTTTTGGGGTTCATCTTGTTTGGGACTCTCTGTGCTTCTTGGATGTGCATGGTTCTTTTCTTGCCAATATCGGGGAAGTTTTCTGTCATTATTTCTCCGAACAGGTTTTGTATTCCTTGCTTCTCTTCCTCGCCTTCTGGTACCCCTATTATGCGGATGTTGTTTCGTTTTGTGTTGTCCCAAAGTTCCCTTAGGCTCTCCTCTTGCTTTTTAATTTTTCTTTCCAGTTGCTGCTGTGTTTGTGTGTTTTTCCCTACCTTGTCTTCTAGTTCGCTGATGCCTCAGCCTCTTCTAGTCTACTGTTCAAGCCTTCCATTGTGTTCTTTATTGCAGCTATGTCGTTCTTCATTTCCTCTTGGTTCCTTTTCATATTGGTGACATTCTCATTCAGCTCCTTATAATTCTCATTGAGTTGTGTGTGTTTGTCATTGAGTTGCGTGTATTTGTCATCCAGCTGTTTGAACATTCTTATGACCATTACTCTGAATTCTGTCTCTGAGAAGTTACTTGCCTTGGTTTCATTTAACTCCCTCTCTGGTGATTTCTCTTTTTCTTTCCTTTGGGGGTTGCTTTTTTGTCTCCCCATGTTTTTCTCTAATGTTTTAATTGTTTCTGTGTCCTAGATCTCACTGTTTTGCTACCCTGGTTCTTTAGAGGAGGGTGCTGCTTGTGTGATTTCTCGGATCTCCTGAGTTTGGTAGTCTAGCGTAGATCCCTACTTAAGCTGTTTGGGTTTTCTTGACGTGGGCCTGTGAGCTGGTAAGGTGCAACTGCGGTGTTCAGATGTCAGCAGCTGGGGAGGGATATGTTCCAATTTTTGCTGCCTTGCGTCCTTGGTTAAAATCGCCCATGCCCAGCAGGGGCTCTCGGAGGTACCCAGGAGCTGTCTGTCAGGGTGGTAGGGCTCAGGAGGCCTGCACACTGGAAAGGCACAACTGTGGTGTCCAGGGTTCTGTAGCTGTAGAGTGGGAAGACTCAGTTTTTGCTGCTGGGCCTGTGGTTGGAAACCCACACTCCCAGTGGTAGCTCACAGGGGCACCCGCAGTGTGCTTGCCAGCGTGGCACCCTGGCGCACTCTGAAGGGCCCTGTTGAAGCCAAGCAATCGAGGCGTCTGTGGGCAGGTATCCAAGATGAGGGTATTCAGAATTTCTATTGTTGGGACAGTGCACCCTTGTTAGGATAAGAACACGCCTATGGCCTGGTGGGCTCAGGAGGCCTGAGCGCTGAAAAAGCATGACTATAGTGTACAGAGTTCTGCAGCTGTGGAGTGGGAAGACTCAGGTTTTGCTGCTGCGCCTGCGGATGGATACACACCCTCCCAGTGGCAGCTCACAGGGTCCCCATGGTGCATTTGCGGCATGGATCTCCGAGTTACGCTGACGGGCCCTGGGGTTGAAGTTGTGCGACGGCGTCTATTGGCAGTTATTCAGGAGAGTGAATTCAGAATTTCTCCAGTGGGGCAGTGCGTCACTGTCTGTACAATATCACACTGAGTGGAGGGCTCCCAGCGGCTCCCAGGGTCTGCCTGTGGGGTGGTGGTCTCCAGATGCTTGTCTTCTGGAAACCGCGGTTCTGACGGTGCATGCAGAGCTCTGACGCACCCTAAAGGGCTCTGGAGTTGAAATTGTGTGACAGTGTCTATTGGCAGTTATTCAGGAGAGTGAATTCAGATCTTTACTGTGGGGCAGTGCACCCTGTCTGCACAGTATCGCACTCAGCGGGAGCCTGCATTGGCCTCCAGGGGCTGCCTGTGGGGTGGTGGGCTCCAGAGGTTTGCACGCTGGAAACGCACCAATGTGGCGCCCAGAGGTCTGCTGCTGGGGAGGGGGAGGCCGCACTCACCACTGTGGATGTGATGCTTCCCGGAGGTGTTGATCCCAAGGTCTGGGAGTGTGCGGGTGGGGCAGCTGTACCTTGGCTGGAGTGGCTGCTGGGTCAGCGTCCAAGGCCTGTCTGGGTGGTGGTGTTGATGAGTTCCCAGATGGCCGTTCTCCCCTTCAAGATGGCGTGGACTCCGTGCCCGAGTCCTGCAGTCCTGGGAGTGCCCGCAGTGCAGCAGTCTTTCCCTGTCCAGGGGAGTTTCTCCATGTCCGCTGGCCCCTGGCACTCCTGTTGGATCTGTCCCTCACTCACACACACACACCACATGCATACACACACTCTCCCTTCACCCTCTCATTCACGCACATCCTCTCCCTCACCTCAGTCCTGCCAACCGCCATCTTCTGAATTTATCTTTCTTTGTCTGACTTATTTCACTTAGCACAATGTCTTCAAAGACAATCAAAATTGAGTTTTGCAGGCTCCCTATATTGCCCCCACACATGCATATTATCCACATCCCCCACCAGGGTGGTCTATTTGTTATGATTGATGAACCTGCATTGACACATCAAAATAATTTATAGCCTGAGTTTAAATGAGCCTTCATTCGTGGTGGTGTATATTCCTTTAATACCTCCTGGAAGAGGATGTAATTAATAGGAAGGAAATATGAATCTAAGTGGTGTATAGTTTCATTTAAGTGTTTTTTTATGTCTTAACAATATCTGATTCTGGAGAAATCATGTCAGAGATTATAAGCATCACAGCATTGCCATTCACTGGCTGAATAACTCTAATCAAGTCACTTGACATTCTGAGCTTTGATTTCCACCTCCATGAACTGGACATGATGTGACATAACCCATTTTGGTTGTAGTGAAAAGTCAATTGGATCATGTTGTGAATGCATTTTGTACCAGGACAAATTTTATACATTTGGTTTGTATTAACTCTTCCACAGGAGTACCAGCTCATGATCGGACTCAGCAATTGGATGCTCTGGGCTGCCTACTTCTTCACGTTTCTCATGTTGTATTTGGTTATCATCTTTTTGACGTGCCTACTTTTCTTTGTCAAGGCAAGTGTCTGTTTGCTGCAGCTCAACTTTAAGAGGGAAACAGAGACCCAGTGCGGGCGGGCCGCTAGCATTCGGGTTGGCAGGGAGTGAGTGTGTGCCTGCTTCATCCCTGACAGAGTAGCCTTTAAACCTCCATGTGTGGAGCTTCTGTAGACAGTGACTGTTTACTCTCCATCTCCCTGATCATTGCCATCAGTTTCACCAGGACTATTAAGATACTTACAGATACTTTGTCTCTCCATTTTTGTTTTGCTGTGACCACTGAGCGTGTGACTAACCTGGCTTCCTGGTTGTTTTGCTAGATGAAACCTTTGCCGATCATCCAGTACAGTGACCCGTCTCTTGTTTTTGTCTTTTTGCTGTGTTTTGCCATCGCCACAATATTCTTCAGCTTTATGGTCAGCACATTTTTCAGTAAAGGTGAGTCTAAACCTCCTCCTGGGAAAGCTTCTCTGTGATTAAATGAGGATCATATTTGGAAGCTCCTTCTGAACTTTAGTTGTAACCTCATCGATTGCCTCTGTTTACTGAAAAAAACAAGTATATGAACTTGAAATGATTTGAAAAGGAATGAAGAGAGCATTAAAGTTAATGTAGTGCAGCATTTGTATGCTAAAGGATAAACATCAAGGTAAGACCGTATCTGTGTCTCTCTAACCTTTAGCTGCTAACTCTGCATGGCGTCTGTTTATTCATCTTCCAGGAAGGGCTGAGACTGAGCTGGCTTCCGTGTACTCTGCCACAGAGACTCACGTCTGCCCGTATCTGGTGAAGAAACTGTGGTCTGTGGAGGAAGAAAACAACAAAATTGCTTCACTGAAAGGAAGGGTCCTTGCACTTACTAATAGATTCTTATTGTATGCCATGTATTTGAAATGCAGTGCCTGCCCCATGGATCTGACACTGAATATCAATCACACACAAAAATGATTTGACAGACATGCAGAGAGCGATGCAAATCAGTGGAGCGCAATGCACACGTGAAAAAGGGTTAAAATGCTCCAACTCCAGGTTGAAGCTGTGGGAAACCTAAGAATGCCTGCTGTAGAGGTGGTTTTCAAACACCATTGAAGGATTGGGAGGCTGTGTTCATTCATTCATTCATCCCTTCCTTTATGCTGGCATGTTATCTACTATACAAAGGCAAATAAAAGTTGTTTCCTTGCATTCTAAAAAATATTTTTATTGAAATCAGAGAGGAAGAGAGAGGGAGAGAGAAATAGAAACATCAATGATGAGACTCATGGATCAGTTGCCTCCTGCATGCTCCCTACTGGGAATCGAGCCCACAACCCAGGCATGTGCCCTGACCGGGAATTGATCTGTGACCTTCTGGTTCATAGGTCAATGTTCAGCCACTGAGCCATGTCGGCCAGGCTATTTCCTTGCCCTTTTGAGGGCTCACATGTCAATAGTAGACATGACCAAATAGCTCTATTTCATTCTAATTTTTTTCAGTACATTATCATGAGTATTATTAATTGATTGGTCCTCACAAGGCACAGGATTATACATAAAACCTACAAGCAGCACTCCCCACCAAAAAAAGGAACACCCAAACCAGGTGGTAAAGAAGTAATATGTCAAAGTGAGGCAGAGTCTATTATACCAAAGAGTAAAATAAGGGAAGAACAAATACTAATGTTTCTATTTGGACAACCTAGATATTCTGAACATTTTGTGTGTCTGCTGTCACATATGAGTAAGCACTTCACTATGGTACATAGTTAAGAATGGGGTTGCTGGTCACAGTGTTTGTGAATGTCCTAACTGACCCAAGGAAGACGGTGCCTTGCATGGATAGTCCCACTGGAAGGAGACAAACATTCCTATTGCTCCATATACTTGCCAGAGTTTAGTGCTGTCAAACTTGCATTTGTGCTGCCCTAGAAATATGAATGTAACCTTATGGTAATTTTTAAGTTTATTTTTTTTAAATATATATTTTATTGATTTTTTACAGAGAGGAAGGGAGAGGGATATAGAGTTAGAAACATTGATGAGAGAGAAACATTGATCAGCTGCCTCCTGCACACCTCCTACTGGGGATGTGCCCTCAACTAAGGTACATGCCCTTGACCAGAATCAAACCTGGGACCCTTCAGTCCACAGGCCGATGCTCTATCCACTGAGCCAAACCGGTTAGGGCTTACAGTTTATTTTAAAAATTTTATTATTACAGTTGATATTCAACATTATTTTATATTACTTTCAGGTGTATAGCATAATGGCTAGACAATCATATACTTTACACAGTGTTCCCCTTGATATTTCTAGTAACCACCTGTCACCATACATAGGTCTGACCATATTATTGACTATATCCCCTTTACACCCCATGACTATTTTGTAACTACCAATTTGTACTTTTTTTATATTGTTATTTTTTTATTGTTTTATTGCTTAATCAATTTGTACTTTTTAACCCTTCATCTTTGTTACCCAGTCCCCCACCTCCTCTCCTCTCTGGCAACCATCAGTTTGTTTTCTTTATTAGTCTGTTTCTATTTTGTTTTTTGTTTTTGTTTTGTTTTTTTAGATTCAAATGTAAGTGAAATTATATGGCACTTGTCTTTCTTAATCTGGCATATTTCACTTAGCATAATCTCTCCAGATCCATCATGCTGTTGAAATTGGTAAAATATCATTATTTTTAATAGTTGAGTAATATCCCATTATGTATATGTGCCACCACTTTATTCACTCATCTATTGATGAGCACTTGGGGTTGTTTGATATCTTGGCTATTGTACATAACACTGCAATGAAAATAGAGGTGCACATATATTTTCAAATTAGTTTTTTGGGTTTCTTTGGGCATATAGCCAGAAGTGTAATTGCTACATAATAAGGCAGTTCCATTTTTAATTTTTTGAGGAAACTTCATACTGTTTTCCACAGTGGCTGCACCAGTCTTCATTCCCACCAGCAGTGCACGAGGGTTCCCTTTCTTCACATCCTTGCCAGCCTTGTTTGTTGATTTACTGATAATAGCCATTCTGACAGGTGTGAGGGGTTATCTCATTGTGGTTTTAATTTGCATCCCTCTGATGATTAGTGATGTCAAGCATCTTGTCATATGTCTGTTGGCCATCTGCATGTCCTTTTTGGAGAAGTGTCTGTTCAGGTTCTTTGCCATTTTTAATCAGATTGTGTGTTTTTTGGCGTTGAGTTGTATAAGTTCTTTTAAAATTTTGGGTATTAACTCCTTACTAAATGTATGTTCTCCTATTCAGTAAGTTGTCTTTTTGTTTTGTTGATGATGTCCTTTGCTGTGCAAAACCTTTTACATTTTATTTTATTTTTTCCATCACCATTTATCCTCTCTATGCCTTCTTCTACCCCACCCCACCCCAATTATCGCACTGTTGTCCATGTCCCTGAGTGCTCTCTTTTTTTCTCAAACCCTCTCCCTCTCTCCCCTAGTGCCCTGCCCTCCACCAGGGCTGTCTGCTTGCACTCCATCTATGAGTCTGTCTCTATTTTGCTTGTTTGTTAGATTCCACATATGAGTGAAATCATGTGATATTTGTCTTTCTCTGACTGGCTTATTTCACTTGGCATAATGCTCTCCAGGTCCTTGAAGCATTGTCCTATACACCAAACAACAACACACACTTTTTAGTTTGATATAGTCCAATTTGTTTACTTTTTGTTTGTTTCTATTGCCCGAAGAAATATATCAGAAAAAAATATTGGCATAAGAAATGCCTGAGATTTTATTGCTTATGTTTTCTTCTAAAATTTTTATGGTTTCAAGTCTTACATTAAGTCTTTAATTCATTTTGAGTTTATTTTTATGTATGGTGTAAGAAGGTAGTCTAGTTTTATTTTTTGGTCAATTATCCATACAATTTCTCAGCACCATTTATTGAATAGACTGTCTTTACTCCATTGTATATTTTTGCCTCCTTTGTCTAATATTAATTGACCATAAAGGTGTGGGCTTATTTCTTGGCTCTCTAGTGTGTTCCATTGCTCTATATGTATGTTTTTATGCCAGTACATGCTGTATACTACCAAGATATAGTAGTACTACTGTATCTTGGTAGTATAGTTTGATATCTGATAGCGTGACCCCTCCAACTTTTTTCTTCTTTTTCAAGATTGCTGTGGCTATTCAGGGTCTTTAGCAGTTCCATATACATTTTTGAAATACTTTTTCTAGTTTTGAGAAATATACCATTGGTATTTTGATGGGAATTGTGTTGAATCTGTAGACTGCTTTGGGTAGTATGGACATTTAAACAATGTTAATATTTCCTATCAATAAGCATGTTATATGGCTCCATTTTTTGTATCTTCTTCAATTTCTTTTTTCAATGTTTTATAACTTTCCAAATATAGGACTTTTACCTTCTTGGTTAGAATTATTCCTAGGTATTTTATTTTTCTGATGCAATTATAAACGGTGTTGTTTATCCTTAGGTTCTCTTTCTGGTAGTTCAATATTGGTGTATAGAAATGCAACCAGCCCTAGCTGGTTTGGCTCGGTGGATAGAGTGTCGACCTGCAGACTGAAGGGTCCCGGGTTCAATTCTGGTTAAGGGCACATGCCCAGGTTGCAGGCTCAATCCCCAGTAGGGGGCATGCAGGAGGCAGCCAATCAATGATTCTCTCTCATCATTGATATTTCTATCTCTCCCTCTCTCTTCCTCTCTGAAATCAATCAATCAATCAATAAAAATAAATAAATAACATGCAACCAGCCCTGGCTAGTGTTGCCCAGGGGCTAGAGCATTGACCTACAACCTGATACTGCTACAGCCTCCTCTGGGGCCTGCAGCTGGCTCTGGAAGGCTGACAGGAGGTGGCCAGGCTCCACAGCTTTGTTTGTCTGGAATGCTGATTGCCTGACAACCGTGTTCACACCTCTCATTCCCTAACCAGGTTCAGTCACAGCTCATACTGACCCCCCTGCAGGAATGCTCACTGCATCTGTTCTGCCTGGTTGAAGAGAGTGCCAGCAGCAATCTGATGCCTCTTGTCGCCAGGCTGAGCCCCTTAGTGAGCCCTGGGGTATGAGATCCAGGATGCGTTTCTGAGCCATCTCAACTCTTCTACCTTCCCACTTCCCTGGTTTGCTATTTGCCCACCTTCATTTTTCAATGCATGGATCTCTTAGATGTATTTGTACATTGAGCAGGGATTTCTTTGTTGAATTATAGCTGTTTAAATTGTGGAAACTTCAAGGAGAGACCAAGGTGTGACCTCTCATGATGCCATTTATTTGACCAGTAACACAGTCTTTTGATAATTATACCTTTGCAGTCATTGTTGAAAATGGGAAGTGTAAGTCCTCCAATTTTATTCTCTGTTTTGGCTGTTCAGAGTCCCAGGCAATTCTACACAAGTTTTAGGATTGGCTTTTTTATTTCTCCAGAAAAGATCATTGGGATTTTTCGAGAAAATTGCTATGGGAGTATTGCTCTTAACAATTTTAAGCCTTGTAATTCATGAACATGAGATGTTGTTTCATTTATTTAGGTATTCTTTAATTTCATTTCTTGCAACTCCTTGGTTTAGTTTTATTCCTAATTATGTTTTTTCTTTCTGTGTGTTTAAAAGTGGAATTCCTTTTAATTTTAGATTGTTTATTGCTAGTGTATAAAAATTCAACTGATTTTTTTGAATTGATCTTGTACCTTGTAACAATGCTAAATTTATTAGTTATATCTTTTTTGTAGAATCTTTAGGTTTTTCTACATATAAGATCATGTCTTCTGCAAATAAAAGTAATAGAAATAAGTTTACTTCTTCTCCAATTTAGATGACTTTTATTTCTTTTTCTTGCCTACTTTCTCTGGCTAGAACTGCCAGTGCAGTGTTAAATAGAAATGGTGAAAACAAGCATCCTTGTCTTGTTCCTGGTCTGAGGGGGCAGTTTCACTCTTTGCCCATTAAGATTGTTAGGTAAAGTAGTTAGCAGTGTTGTTCAAGTCCTCTGTTTACTTATTCATCTTCTGTCTAGTTGTTTTCTCCATTATCGAAGGCAGGGTATTGAAGTCTCCAACTATTACCACAGTTTTTTTTTTCCCTTTGATCTGTCAGTTTTTCTCTATATATTTTGGGGTTTTGTTATTATATGAATATATATGTGTATATATACATATACATATATATTTAGTTTTTAAAAATTATATTTTTATTGATTTCAGGGAGGAAGGGAGAGGGAGAGAGAGACAGAAACATCAATGATGAGAGAGAATCATTGATTGACTCCCTCATGCATGCCCCCTACTGCAGATAGAGCTGCAACCTGGGCATGTGCCCTGACTGGGACCTTCTGTTTCATAGGTTGACCTTCTCTTTCATAGGTTGATGCTCAACCACTTAGCAACTCTAGCTGGGCTGAACATATATTTTTAATTGTTATATTTTTGAAGGATTGACACTTTTATCAATATAAATGTAACTCTTATAACAATTTTTTTTACTTATTGTCCATATTGTCTGATATTAATATTGTTACCCCAGCTATATGGTTATTATTTGTATGGAATGTCTTTTATCACTGTTATGCTTTCAACCAATTCATATCTTTGGATTATTTATTTATTTATTTTTATTGAATTCATTGGGGTGACAGTGGTTAATAAAATTATATGGGTTTCAAGTGTACAATTCTCTATAATACATCATCTGTACATTGTATTGCGTGTTCATCACCCAAAATCAAGTCTCCTGCCCCTTTACCCTCTTCTACCTGTCTCCACCCTACGTCTACCCTTTCCTCTGATAATCACCATACTGTTGTCTGTGTCTATGAGTTTTTCGGTGTTTTTTGTTTTTTTGGTTTTTTTTTTGTTTGTTTGTTTTTTGCTTAATCCCTTTAGCTTTTTCATTCAACCCTCCAACCTCCTTCCCCCCTGGCAACATTCAGTCTGTTCTCTGTGTCTAGGAGGGTTTCAATTTTGTTTGTTCATTTTGTTCTTTAGATTTTACTATTCTAGTAAGTTAAATCATATGGTACTTGTATTCCTCTGACTGGCTTGTTTCACTTAGTGAAATACCCTCTGGGACCATCATGCTGTTGCAAAAGTAAGATTTCCTTTGGCTTTATGGCTGAATAGTATTCCATTGTGTAAATGTACCACAGCTTTTTTTTTTTTTTTTTTTAATGTTTGAGACCAAGCGTCCCTGTCTTACTACGGAAATGAGTCAGACAGAGATTGTAGGAAACACTTACTCTCAGCAGGGGGGAGGGTGTACCACAGCTTTTTAAGTCACTAATCCACTGATGGACATTTGGGCTGCTTCCAAATCTTGGCTATTGTAAATAATGCTGCAATGAACATAGCAGTGTATATATTCTTTCTTTTGAGCTGGTGTTTTGGTTTCCTTGGTTATATTCCCAGAAGTGAATTGCTGGGCAATAAAGCTCTTTCATTTTTAGTTTTTTTAAAGAACCTCCATACTGTTTTCCACAGTGGCTGCACCAGTCTGCATTCCCAGCAACAGTGCATGAGGGTTCCCTTTTCTCCACGTCCTGACCAACACTTGTTTGTTGTTTTATTGATGACTAGAGGCCCAGTGCGTGATTGAAATTGCGTGAGGAGGCGCCCCACCTCCCTCCATGCAAGGAGGCACCCCACGGGGGCCTGGGACCTGTGCCTGACTCACAGCGTCCCCTGGCCCCCTGCCTGTGTCCACTCCGGGGCTGCCCAAGCTGCTGCACTGGCTCGGGCAGGCCCCCCTGTCTCTGTCTCCCTCTCCACTCCAGGCCTTACCTGTGCGTGCAACCTCCTCCTGTCCAGTCATGAACCGTTTCGGCGTCCTGGCCTAATTTGCATATTACCTCTTTTTATATAAATAGTCACTCTGACAAGTATGAGGTGTTATCTCATTGTGGTTTTAATTTACATTTCTCTGATGATTAGTGATGTTGAGAATCTTGACGTATGTTTATTGTCATCTGTCTGTCCTCTTTGAAGAAGTGTCTATTCAGGTCCTTTGCCCATTTTTAATTGGATTATTTGTAGTTTTTGGTGTTCAGTTGTATAAGTTTTTAATATAATTTTAGATATTAACTCCTTATTAGGTGTAATATTGCTGAATATGTTCTCCCATTCAGTGGGTTGTTTTCTTTGTTTTGTTGATGGTTTTCTTTGTAGAAAAACTTTTTAGTTTGACTCAGTTCTATTTGTTTATTTTTTTCTTTTGTTTCCATTTACTGAGAACATATATTAGAAAAAAATATTGTTATGAGAAGTGTCCAAAATTTCACTGCTCATGTTTTCTTTTGCAATTTTAATGGTTTCAAGTCTTATATTTAAGTATTAATCCATTTTGAGTGTATTTTTGTGTATTTTTGTACATATATGTCCAATTTTCTCAACACTGTTTATTGAATAGACTGTCTTTACCCCATTGTATATTCTTTCCTTCTTTGTCAGATATTAATTAACCATAATAAAGGTATGGGTTTACTTCTGGATTCTCTAGTCTTTTCCATTAATCTATATGTCTGTTTTTATGTGCGTACCATGCTATTTTGATTACTATGGCATTGTATATAGTCTGATATCAGGTAGAGTGATTCTTCTAAATGTCGTTCTTTTGCTGCTGTTAAGATTCTTTTTTTGTTTTTAATCTTTGACATTTAAAAATATTGTGTGTCTTTTTCCTTCACTAAGTTAGTGAAGTTTTCAGTCATTATTTCTTCAAATAAGTTCTCAATCTCTTGCTCTGTCTCTTCTTGTGGTGCCCCTATAATTTTTGTGTTGTCACCCTTTATGTTGTTTGAAAGGTTCCTTAAACTATCCTCCTGTTTTAAATCCTTTTTTTCTTTTTGTGTTTCATATTGGGTGTTTTTTGCTACCTTTTCTTCCAAATTGTTGATTCAGTCCTCTGTTTCATTCAACCTACTGTTGGTTTCTTCTAGTATACTCTTCATTTCAGATATTCTAGTCTTCATTTCTGACTGGTTCTTTTCCATGGTTTCTATGTCCTTTCTTGTGCTGTAGAAGATCTCACTAAGTTCTTTGAAGTTCTCTCTAAGTTTCTTGAGCTTCCTTATAATCATTTTCTTGAACTCTCTATCGTAAATTGCGTGCCACCATTTCATTTAGCTTTTTTCTGGTTATTTCTTTTGTTCTTTCCTTTGGGAATGTTTCTTTGTCTCCCCATTTTTGCTGCCTCTTGTGTTTGTATCTATGTATTAGGTAAAAATTCTATGTCTCCCAGTCTTGATAGGATTTCCTTGTGTAGTAGGTGTCCTGTGAGACCCAGTGTGCAGTCTCCTTCACCACCTGGACTGGATGTTCAAGGAATGTCCTTTGTGTGGGTTTTGTGAGCCTTCCTGCTGTAATTGACTCTTGATTGCTCTTGGCCCCTTTGTGTAGTGTCAACTCTCAGGTTGGTTGCATGTAACAGATTCCTACCCCTCCCCCCAAACACACACACACACACACACACACACACACACACACACACACACACACTGTGTGAACTGCAGTGCTGCTCTTGACCACATGAAGTGGGAATTTGCCTCCACCCTGCACAGTGTCTGGTGCCTGCTGAGAGCTTCCTTTGGATATACTGTGTGTGATGCTAGTGGATCCTGCTCTGATGTTGTCTAAAGCAGGCTACTGGGTGTGTCTATTTTGAAGCCTCTGGATAGGGACTCTGGTGCAGGTCAATGTAGATGCTTCTTGAGACTTGCCCTGGGGATCCTTTTTGGAGCTACAGAGTGATGCAGTTTGCGGCTGTCTCTACTGGGCCTTAGCAAGCATGGGAAGGACCAAGCTGCACACAAGGCTTCCTTCCCTCAGTACCGAGTTGGTGGCAATTAGCAATAGGCCCAAGGCACCCTGATATCCATCTCTGCCTTTCTCCACCTGCTTCTGCCAGTCACTGAAAGAGCCCCTGACAGTACTTGAGTTGCGTGAGGTAGGTTCTCATGGACTCACCAGGTAGGGATGAGTTGTGTTCACCAGACTGATACAGGTTCAAGCTTGGAGACAATTCTGTGTCTGAGGCCACTCAGCAACTGTCCCAGGGTATACCAAGTCTAGCTGCTCCACACTTGATGCCCGTGGACCTTTGTGGTTAGCTGGTTCTTCAGGAGTTGTCAGGGTGAGACTAGCAGAGTTTATCAGGTCCAAACAGCCCAAGATTTGGCCTTGTGAAGGGAAGTCTCTGAACCAGCCAGGTGTGTGAAGGAAAATTGGCCCTTGTCCCTAGAGCCATACAATTCAATAAATCCCAGATTCTTCTGGAAGCCTATGCTCAGCAGCGTGGGGACCCTGGGATTCATGAGGGTGGGGCTAGTGGACCTCCCCTTAGGGGGATGTTCTAGTCAGGCTTGGGGGAAAGGACAAGGAGTAGCTCCTCCCACAAAGCAACACAGTCTGTCTTGGATTTGGCCCAGTGCTTAGCAGGTCATGGCCACCAGGATTTGAGAGATCAGAGTCTGGAGGGTGGGTCTCGTGGATATCCTTGGAGGGGGAGCCCCAGTCAGGTTAACAAGAAAGTTGGGGAGGTGGATATCTATTGTCTTAAAACCATACAATTCAGTCACTGAGTCCGCCTGTATCTCTATACTCTGGCCCAGGCAGCTGTCTCCTCAGCAGGGTAGTGAGCTCCACAGGGTGGGGGGACAAGAAGTCTAGAGGGTGGGGTTATTGCATTCCCCCAGGCTGATGCTATAAGCAGAGGACTGCTCCACCCAAGAAATATGGCTTCTGAGCATGGAAGAGGGACTCAGCACGGGGATCCTGACAGCTGTCTCTTCAGCTTACTTCCCAGAGCCACAAACTCCAGTCTCTCCTCACACAACTCTAGTCCACTTCACCCTCTCTTCACCAGAGCCTAAGTTAAGGGGATACAAATGAGATTGTGTGCATTGACCCTTTAAGAGGATGCCAGGGTTTGTCCATATATGTGTGTGCCTCTTACCGGTGCTCTGTGGTGGGGAGCCCAGTGTGGGGCTGAGACCCTTTGCTCTTCAGGGGGAACATTTGCAGCTGAAATATCCCCTGGGAATCTCAGCTGCCCTCCCACCCACCATGGGAGTCTGGCCAGTTCTTTTCTCATCTCTATCTTTTCTACCAGTCTCAATGTGACCTCTTTTGTAAATCCTTGCTTATAAGACTTCTCTTCAGCTAGTGTTCAGTTGGTTATTCAGGTTGATTGTTTTATATTTTGTTTGTAATTCCAGTTTGGTCCTGGGAGGAGGTGAGTGTATCTTCCACCTACTGTGCCACTATCTTGAATTGCTGGGGATCATTTTTTTTTTAGTCCCTTGCTTCCTCTCCTCCTCCCTTTCCTTTCTCCTCCTCCTCCTCCTCTTTCATTTTGTTGTATTTATCTAGTTTTTGGTATTAGGGTAATGCTGGCTTCATAGAATGAGCTTGGAAGTGTTCCTTACTTTTGGATTTTTTGGGATTGTCTGAGGAGGATAGCTCTTAGTTCTTTTTTGAATATTTGGTAAAACTCCCCTGTGAAGCATTCTGGCCCTGGGCTTTTGTTTGCTGGAAGCTTTTTGATGACTGCTTCAATTTCCTTCATAGTTATTGGCCTATTGAGATTTTTAGATTCTTCCTGATTGAGTTTGGAAGGTTGTATTTTTCTAGGAATATGTCCATTTCCTCTAGGTTGTCTAATTTGTTAGAATAGAGTTGTTCATAGTATTTTTTAACAATCATTTGTATTTCTATGGGGTCTGTTGTGATTTCTCCTCTTTCATTTCTGATTGTTTATTTGGGTCCTCTCTCTTTGTTTCTAGTGAGCCTGGCTAGAGATTCATCAATCTTGTTTATCCTTTCAAAGAACCAGCTCTTGGTTTCATTCATCTTTTGTATTGTTTTTTGGTCTCTATGTCATTTATTTCTGCTCTGATCTTTTTTATCTCCTTCCTTCTGCTCACTCTGGGTTTTCCTTGTTGCTCTCTTTCTAATTCTTTAAGTTTTAGAGTTAGATGATTTGCTACCATTTTTTCCTGTTTTTTTGAAGTAGGCCTGTAGAGCTATGAACTTCCCCCTCAGGACTGCTTTCACTGTGTTCAGTAAATCTTTGGATTGTTGTATTTTCATTTTCATTCATTTCCAGGATTTTTTTTCTTTTTTCTTTTATCTCTTTGGTAACCCAATCATTATTTAATAACATGCTATTCAGCTTCCAAGTGTTTGAATATTTTTTTGTAGTTTATTTCTAATATTATGCCATTGTGGTCTGAGAAGATGCTTGATAAGATTTCAGTCATCTTAAATTTTCAGAGACTTTGCCTGTGACCCAATATGTGGTCTATCTTTGAAAATTTCCCATGTACACTTGAGAAGAACGTATATTCTGTGGCTGTGTGGTGAAATGTTCTGAAGATGTCAAGTAATTCCATCTGATCTAGTGGGTCATTTATGATTGCTGTTTGTTTGCTGATTTTTTGTCTAGAGGATTTACCCAGTGATATCAGTGGGGTATTAAATTCCCCTATTTTGATTGTATTGTTGTCGATCTCTCCCTTGATATCTTCCAGGAGTTCCTTTTTTTATGTATTTGGGTGCTCCTGCATTGGATGCATATATGTTTACCAGGGTTATATCCTCTTGTTGTATCAATCCCTTTAGTATTATGAAGTGGACTTCCTTATCTCTTGCTATGACCTTCACTTTGAGGTCTATTTTGTCAGATATAAGTATTGCTGCTACAGCTTTGTTTCATTTTCATTTGCCGGAAAGATATTTTTCCATCCCTTCACTTTTAGTCTGTGTGAGTCCCTTGTTCTAAGATGGGTCTCTTGTAGACAGCATATATTTGGGTCATTTTTTTTATCCATTCAGCCACTCGATGTCTTTTGATTGGAGCATTTAGTCCATTTATGTTTAAAGTTATTATTGATATGTACCTATTTGTAGCCATTTTTTATTTTAGTGCTTATGTTTCTTCTCCCCTTTTTATTTCTTCTTTTAACAATAATACCTTTAGTATATCTTGCATTTTTGGCTTGGTAGCAATAAACTCCCTTAGCCTTCTTCTGCCTGTGAAGCTTCTTATTTCCTCTTCAATTTTGAATGATAGCCTTTCTGGATAGAGTATTCTTGGATTCAGTCCCTTGCTTTGCATCATTTTGTAAAGTTCATTCCATTCTTTTCTGGCCTGATGTGTTTCTGTTGAGAAATCATTTGATAATCTAATGGGAGATCCCTTGTACATAATGTTCTGTCTCTCTATTGCAGCCTTTAAGGTTCTCTTTTTGTCCTGAACATTTGCTATCATAATTACGATGTGTCTTGGTGTGGGTCTTTTTGGGTTCATCTTGTTTGGGACTCTTTGTGCTTGTGTGACTTTTTTCTTCCCCACATCAGGGAAGTTTCCTGACATTTCTTTAAATAGGTTTTTTAACCCTGGTTTCTCTTCTTGTCATTTTGGCACGTCAATTATTCATACGTTGGTTCATTTCATGTTGCCCCAAAGCTCCCATAGGCTCTCCTCCTGTCTTTTAATTTTTTTCTCCAATTACAGTTAAGTTTGTGTGTTTTGCTTCCCTGTCTTCTAATTCACTAATTCGGTCCTCCACTTCTCCTAGTCTACTGTTGAAACTTTCCATGGTGTTTTCTGTTGCAGCTATATCACACTTTATTTCTTCTTGATTCTTACATAAGTTGTTGATTTTTTCATCCATCTAGTTTATGAACTGTATGACCCTTATTCTGAATTCTTTTTCTGACATATCACATGCCTCCATTTCACTTTGCTGCTTTTCTGACAATTTTTCCTTTTATTTCCTTTGGGTGTTTCTTTGTCTCCCCATTTTTGCTCTCACCAAAGGATCTAGGTGTTGAGTTGTGCAGGGGCTGCTCCTCAGACAACAGCGGCTCCTTGGGCGGCATCTGCTCCTTGGGTGGTCATGGCAGTGGCTGCTCCTCAGTTGGCAGTGGCTTCTCTTGTGGGTGCTGCTCACAGCAGTGGTGGCTCCTCTGGATGGTGGGGGCAGGCTACTTGCACAGCTGTTGCACCTCGGATGGGGGCAGGCTGCACATGAGGCTGCTGCTCCTTGGATGGGGGCAGGCTGCTTGTGTGGCTGCTGCTCATCAGGTGGGGGTGGGTTGCTCATGGGGCTGCTGCTCCTCGAGTGGGGGCGGGCTGCTCACAGAGCTCCTGCTCCTCGGACAGAGGCAGGCTGCTCATGTGGCTCTCTCTTTGTTTCTTGATGAATCTGGCTAAAGGTTCATCAAACTTGGTTATCTTTTCAAAGAACCAACTCTTGGTTTTGTTGATTTTTTATATAGTTTTTTTTAGTCTCCATGTCATTTACTTCTGCTCTGATCATTATTATTTTCTTCCTTCTACTTCTCTGTGCTTTTCTTTTTGTTATCTTTCTAATTCTTTAAGTTGTGGGGTTAAACAGTTTATTATTAATTTTTCTTGTTATTTGAGGTAGGTTGTAGTGCTGTGAGCTTTCCTCTCAGGACTGCTTTTGTTATGTCCCATAGATTTTGGGTTGCCGTGTGTTCATTTTTATTTGTTTCCAGGATGTTCTTTATTTCTTCTTTGATCTTTTTGGTAACCCATTCTTTGTTTAATAGCATGCTAGTTAGCTTCCATGTGTTCGAATATTTTGGAGTGTTTTTTTTATTGTTGTTTTTTTGTAATTCATATCTATTTTCATGCCATTGTGATCTGAGAAGGTTCTTGATATGATTTCAATCTTCTTGAACTTGTAGAGACATGTTTTATGTCCTAACATGTGGTCTATCTTTGAAAATGACCCAGGTGCACTTGAGAAGAATGCATATTCTGTAGCTTTGGGTTGAAATGTTCTGAAAATGTCAATTAATTCCACCTGATCTAGGTGTCATTTAGGAACACTATTTCCTTGTTGATATTTTTGTCTAGAAGTTCTATCCAGTGAAGTCAGTGTGGTGTTAAAATCTCCTACCATGATTGTATTGCTGTCAATCTCTTCCTTGAAATTCTCTAGAATATTTTTTTGAGATATTTGGATGCTCCTGTATCGAGTGCATGTATATTTACCACAGTTATATCCTCTTGTTGTATTGATCACTTTAGTATTATTAAGTGGCCTTCATTATCTCTTGTTATGGCCTTAACCTTGAAGTCTATTTTGTCAGATATGAGTATTGCTACCCCAGCTATCTTTTCATTTTCATTTTCCTGGAAAAATTTATTTCCATCCCTCTCCTTTCTGCCTGTGTGATCCTTCTGTTCTGAATTGGTTCTTTTGTAGACAGCATATATATGGGTCATGTTTTCTTATCCATTCAGCTAATCTGTGTCTTTTGATTCGAACATTTTAGCCATTTACATTTAAGGTTACTATTAATAGGTACTTATTCATTACCATTCTTATTCTTTATACCTGTGTTTTTCTCTCTCTTTTTCTTATGACAGTCCCTTTAGCATTTTCTTGTGTTGCTGTTTTACTTGTAATAAACTCTTCTAGCCATTTTTTGTCTGTGAAGCTCTTTATTCACCTTACATTTTTGAACAATAGTCTTGCTGGTTCAGTCCCTGGTTTTCATTACCTGTATATTTCATGCCATTCCCTTTTGGCCTGAAGTTTTTCTATTGAGAAGTTAGCTAACAGTGTAATGGGATATCCTTTGTAGGTAACTTTCTGTCTCTCTCTTGCAGCCTTGAAGATTCTTTCTTTGTCTTTGGCGTTTGCCATTTTAATTAATATATGCCTTGGTGTGGGTCTTTTGGGGTTTATCTTGATTGATATTCTTTGTGTTTCCTGGACTCAAGTGACTTTTCCTTCACCAGGTTAGGGAAATTTTCTGCCATTACGTCTCAAAGAGGCTCTCTATTCCTTCCTCAGATTCTTCTGCTTCTGACATCCCTATTATGCAGATGTTGTTATGTTTCATGTTGTCCAAAGCTCCCATAGACTCACTTCCTGCTTTTTAATTTTTTTTTCCATTTGCTTCTCTGAATGGGTGTTTTTGTCTATCTTGTCTTCTAATTCACTGATTTTATCCTCAGCCTCTTCTAGTCTACTGCTGAATCCTTCCAGGGTGTTCTTTATTTCAGTTCTGTTATTCCTCATTTCCAGTTGATTCTTATTTATTGTTTTAAGCTTTCTTTTCATGTTGGCATAGCTCTCATTAAGACCCTTATAATTCTAATTAAGTTTCTTGTAGTTCTCACTGAATTGTTTGTGCACCCTTAATACTATTACTCTGAATTCTTTGTGTGTGTGTGTGTGTGTGTGTGCTCTTTCCTCTGACTCCAGTTCCTCCTGGGAATGAGACATCACACACACACACACACACACACACACACGCACACACACACACACACGCACACACGCACACACCCCTGCCTGCCTTGGGCTACTTTCTAAAGGGAAGGGTGGAAGAGATGGATGCACCCACCCTGAGCCGGCGGTGGTAGAAACAGCTACGATCTGTGCTTAAAGAAAGCTTGGCTATCTTAGGATCAAACCTCAGTCTGGCTGTGAATCTCTCTGGGGTTTGTTTGCTATGTTTTCACATCCCAATGTCCCTGCATTCACAAAAATATTTTGGCTCCAACTATATGCTAGATCCCATGCCTGGGAGAGAGGGGGGGTCTTCCAAATAGATGAAGTACTCCGACCCGCTGGGGCTTGTGTTCATTCTCCCAACAGTCCTCTTTATTTTTTTATATAGTTTTTTTATTAATTAAATCTTTATTGTTCAGATTATTGCATTTGTTCCTCTCCCCCCCCCATAATTCCTTTCCACCCAGTTCCCACCCCACCCTCCTCCCTCACTCCCCACCCACTGTCCTCATCCATAGGTGCACAATTATTGTCCAATTTCTTCCCTCACCCCCTCACCCCTTTCCCCCCCAAGAATAGTCAGTCCATTCCCTTTCTATGCCCCTGATTCTATTATAATCACCAGTTCATTCTGTTCATCAGATTATTCACTTGATTTTCAGATTCACTTGTTGATAGATGTGTATTTGTTGTTCGTAATTTGTATCTTTACCTTTTTCTTCTTCTTCCTCTTCTTAAAGGATACCTTTCAGCATTTCATATAATACTGGTTTAGTGGTGATGAACTCCTTTAGCTTTTCCTTATCTGTGAAGCTCTTTATCTGACCTTCAATTCTGAATGATAGCTTTGCTGGATAAAGTAATCTTGGTTGTAGGTTCTTGGTATTCATCACTTTGAATATTTCTTGCCACTCCCTTCTGGCCTGCAAAGTTTCTGTTGAGAAGTCAGCTGACAGTCGTATGGGTACTCCCTTGTAGGTAACTGACTTTTTTTCTCTTGCTGCTTTTAAGATTCTCTCTTTGTCTTTTTCTCTTGGCATTTTAATTATGATGTGTCTTGGTGTGGTCCTCTTTGGATTCCTTTTGTTTGGGGTTCTCTGTGCTTCCTGGACTTGTAAGTCTATTTCTTTCACAAGGTAGGGGAAGTTTTCTGTCATTATTTCTTCAAATAGGTTTTCAATATCTTGCTCTCTCTCTTCTTCTGGCACCTCTATAATTCAGATGTTGGTACGCTTGAAGCTGTCCCAGAGGCTCCTTACACTATCTTCATATTTTTGGATTCTTTTTTCATTTTGCTTTTCCGGTTGGGTCTTTTTTGCTTCTTCGTATTTCAAATCGTTGACTTGATTCTTGCGATCCTCTAGTCTGCTATTGGGATTCTGTATAATAGTCTTTATTTTAGTCAGTGTATGCTTAATTTCTAGTTGGTCCTTTATCACAACCTTGAGGGTCTCATTAGATTTCTTGTAGGTCTCATTAAGTTTATCGGCAGTTTCTAGAAAATTGTTGAAAAACCTTAAAAGTGTGGTTTTGAACTCTATATCCAGTAGTTTGCTTTCCTCCATTTCTGTCATTTGTGTCCTTTTTCTTTGTCTCTGCATTTTTTATGCTTCCCTGTGTTGATACAGTGGTTTTCTGTGCTAAGTGTCCTCTAGGGCCCAGTGGTTCAGCCTCCCCAATTACCTGAGGAGGACATTCTTGGTGCACCCCCTTGTGGTCTTTGTGCACAGTCTTGTTGTAGTTAAGCTTTGATTGTTGTAGGTATCACTGGGAGGAATTGACCTCCAGGACAAATGGCTGTGAGAATCCGCTGTGTCTGCAGTGGGAGAACTTCTGTGCTGGAGACACCCCTCTGGGGCAAGACTTGCTTCAGTGGGGCTTTGGTACTCACTGAGTCTGCCCCCTGAGTGTATCCTTTATGGTTCCACGGAGCTGCAAACTGGATGGTCCCACTCTGACCTCTGGGTACACTGGCTCCTGGATCTCTAGGGAGGTGCTAATCTAGCCTCTGCCTTAGGCTATCCAGCAAAAGCCTCCCTGCAGGGCTTGGGCGGGGCAGGTCCCAGGGGATCAACAGGGCGGGGCTAGCAGTTATGGCTGCTCTCAGAGCCCAGCTTCTCAGTGTCTCGGCAATCGCTGCAAGCTCCTCCGAGAGAAAGCTGCCCTTGAGTTCCGACCAATGCCAGACAGTCCCGCTTCTCCCATCTGTGTCTGGGTCCCCAGAGACTCGCCTGGAACTGGAGCTCAGAGCCTGAGACTCCCTCCTGATTGAAAACGACAACCACGCCCTCAGCCGCCAGCCTCCGTGTGCGCCTCTGTACCTTAGTATTTTACTTCCGCACTGCGCCTCCTCTGAGTCTCGGTATGCTTTTCTCTTTCCTTCTAGTTGTAGAATTTCCACTCAGCCAGCCTTCCTGTGGTTCTGGATGATGTCCGTTCTGTCTTTTAGTTGTATTTTTGAAGTGGTTGTTCGAGGCAGCAAACTCCAGTGTTTACCTATGCCGCCATCTTGATTTTTCTCCTACTCTGAATTTTTTATCTGACAAATTATTTACCTCTATGTCATTTAGTTCCTTTTCTGTTTTTTTTTTCCATGTCTTTAATTTTGGCGATTGTTTCTTTGTCTCACCGGTTTGCTATCCCTTTGTTTTTGTTTCTGTATATTAGATAAAACTGCTATGCCACCCAGATTTTGTGGGATGGTCTTATGCAGTAGGTGTTTTGTGGGACCCAGTGGTCCTGTCTCTTAGACCTCCTGAGCTGGGTTCTCTAGGAAAGCCCCTTACTTGAGTTATTTGGCTTTTCCTGTTGTATTTGGGTTTTGAGTGTTATTGCCCTGTTCATGGATGGAGTCTGCTCTCAGACTGGCTGACTACGTGCCACCCCTGAGCATGTCACGAAAGCTGTTGTAGAGATGCTGACCAAACAAAACAAAATAGAACACGACAAAATATAAAGTAGAAGATAGAAAACAAAAGTGTACATAAGACCCCTAAAGCACCAACAAAAGCAACCACTAGAAAAGAGAGAATTCAGAAAGAGAAGAGAGAGCAAGAATGGTAGAAAAAAATAAAGAAAAAAAAATACAGGGACAAAACAAAACAAACAAAAGAAGCACAAACAGAAAACCAACAGAAAATGGTGGCAGAATATATAGATGCAGAGCTGAAATAAAGAAAGTAAAAATAAAGAATTAGAAGCATAGGGGCAGGAAAATGGTTTAAAATAAGAGAGGGAGAAACGAAATGAAAAAACAAGAAAAAAATTTCTAAAGGAAAATAGAGGAGAAAGCAGATAGACTTATAATAAGAAAAAGAAAAAGGATGAAAAAGCAGAAGAAGAAGAGAGAAAAAAACTGAGTAGTCGAAAAAAGAAAATTGAGCAGCAAAAGGAAAGAGGGAAGTTAGATATATGAATGAAACAACAGAGACTAGAATAACAAGAAATCAATAACACAGATAGATATAGAAGATAAATTTAAAAAGGCAAAAAAAAAAGAAAGGGAAGAGAAAAATAAAAAAGAGAGGCAAAAAGTGAGGAAAAGAGAAGAAAAAAGTAAAAAAGAAAGAAAGTGAATTGGCATTTGTTTCAGCCGAGTGTAGTGCTCTCTGGGAGCTCACCTTGACCCCACTCTTCTCTGTCTGCCAATTCTGAGCTTCCTGTTCTGGAGGTAGGTGCTGACACTGTCAGGGACTGCCCTCCTTTGGCTTTCAGCTCCTCTTGAAGCTCCAAGTGATCCACCTATTCACTGTTTGTGTCTCCACGGTCCTTGGCTGCCTGAAGGAGGGCCAATCTGCCCCCTGAAGCAGGTTTGTTAGCACCGTGGGGTCAGGGCTGGTCAGCACACTTTCCCTGGATCCCCAGGCTCCACCTCTGCCCATCTCTGCCTGCTGGCCATCTGTCCGTCTTAATCACTCAGAAGCCTGTTTCTGAAAAGGGCTTTAGGCGGGAGGTGCTGTTTAGCTTTTAGGAAATACGGTGGGTGTGTTTCCCTGTCCCAGAGCCACTCCTCCCCAAGTTGCCCAAATTATCGCTCTTTCCTTGGCTGGACAGAGATCCTGTGTGGAGACCAATGGGGCTGGCTGTAAACCTGGAGTTTTTATCAGTTCTCCTGTGTGGGGAAATTATCAGTCTGGTTCCCAGGATAGTGGAGTGGGTGACCCCTCCCCCAGTCCAGTCACTGAGGGCTCCTTGAGACTGTTCAAATCTGTAACTTTGG
The DNA here is from genome assembly GCF_963259705.1 of Myotis daubentonii. Classification (NCBI taxonomy): domain Eukaryota; kingdom Metazoa; phylum Chordata; class Mammalia; order Chiroptera; family Vespertilionidae; genus Myotis; species Myotis daubentonii. The sequence goes on from NC_081843.1 coordinate 4,214,479, forward strand.
CCTCTGCTTTTGTTCCTCTGTTAAGCTCCAAATGCAGGGTGTGGTGGCATGCTGTGGGTGGGACAGGCTGTGTCACTTAAGGTGTTGTTGTTTTTCTTTTCCTGCCCTGTGGCTGCTGGGGTCCTATGACCAAATGCTTCTGCCTGCTGTTTTTCCAAGTATCATATCCTCAGGAAAGAATTTAAAATAAGAAAGGAAGGGCCGAAACCAGTTAGGCTCAGTGGATAGAGCGTCTGCCTGCGGACTGAGGGGTCCCAGGTTTGATTCCGGTTGAGGGCATGTACCTGGGTTGCGGGCACATCCCCAGTGAGAGATGTGCAGGAGGCGGCTGATCGATGTTTCTCTCCCATCGATGTTTCTAACTCTCTATCCCTCTCCCTTCCTCTCTGTAAAAAAATCAATAAAATATATTTAAAAAAAAAAAAAAGGGAAGGAAGAATCACTCCTAATAGTGTTTTACTTCATAATATCCAATTTCTATTTGGATGCTGCAATTTAATTCTAGATGAGGTTAACTGATTTCTTAAGAATTTTCTTTTTAATATTTTATCAGGGTCACATTTTTGGCCACTTCATACTCTAAACCAGATCTGGTTGCTTGACACCAACTTGGTGTCTCTGTTTATGTAGGCATCCTTATTTGCCCTCAGTACCCTGACATAGACTGAATATCAGTATCTGGAAACACAATCTAGGTCAACAGTAGCCAACTTGTGGTCTGGGGGCCACTGGTGGTCCATGAGAAAATTTTGGTGATCCACAGAAAAATTTGGACCTTAATTGCATTTTAAAAAAACCACTTGAATATTTTTAAAGAGTGCATGAAAATATGCAAAAGCAAGTAATTGCTGTAACAAAAAATGACTGTTGGAGATAAATCCTCATTAAAGGCTTCTTATCTGATAGCACTTCAGATCTCGAAAAATAAAAAGCCGTATGCGATTGGAGAAGAATTAATTCAGCCTTGCATGTTACAAGCCTGGGAAGAGGTTTTGGGAAGGCAGGCTGTCCAGACGCTGAAAGCAATTCCTATGTCTGTTAACATTATCAAATGCAGAATAGAAGACATGGCTGAAGATATTGAAAATCAAGTTATAAAAATGGTGAAAAATTCACCATTTTATTCAATTCAACTTGACGAATCAATGGTGAAAGTAACAAGGCGCTTCTTTGTTTTGTGCGGAGAGCTGCAGGAAGAACTACTTTGTTGGCTCAGCTTGCCGGTGGAACAACTAGTTCTGGGATTTCTGAAGCAGGTTAATAGTTATTTCCTGGAACTCGGAATTGAATGGGAAGAATGTGCAGACGGTGCCGCAAACATGACTGACATCTTTCAGGAATTGTTGCAAAGGTGAAAAATGTTGGCCACCCGGACATTTTGTCTACACACTGCATTATACATCGTGAGCAATTTGCGGCGAAAAAAATTTCCCCAGAACTACACGAGGTATTATCAGATGTTATTAAAATTATAAGTGAAATTCGACACAAAGCACTCAATTCTCGAATATTTGAGGCGCTTTGCGAAGAAGTGGGTTCCCAGCATACTCACCTTCTTCTTCACGCTGAGGGGAGACGGCTGTCGAGGGGCAAGGTACTAACCCGACTGTTAACCTGCGCGAAGTCGAACTATCTTCCCAAAGTAAATTCCAGTCATTCTTATCAAGACCCCATTTTGGGTTCTCCATTAAAAGTGAATACCCATTGCTGAGTGCAAAAGCAATGAACATTTTGATTCAATTTTCAACAATATATTTGTGCGAAGAAAACATTTTCATCTGTCACAGCAATTAAAACTCGGTACCGGTCTCGGTTTGAAATAAATACGGCTCTCTGTCTTGCAGTAACGTCATTGGAGTCAAAAATCCATAAATTTATTTCAAGCAAACAGGAGCAAATATCACACTCTAAAAATGTGTAATACTTAAGCTTCAATTATTTCGTAAAAATTAATATTTTAATAAATTTGTTACAATTAAACAACCTTTGAAGATTTTGTTATAATTAAATAAGTATTTATAATGTTATATCAAATAGGTACATTTCATATGAATAAAATGGAAGTTCTCTGATCATTATTTTACAAATGTATTTTATCTTTTTTTAAAAAATCATATTAGTGGCCTGCGAGATTTAAAATTATGAATTTAGTGGTCCGTGAGGTCCAAAAGTTTGGTGACCGCTGATCTAGGTATTTTCTGATTATGCCAATGATAGTATTTACAATATTTTATGTTGAGTGATAATAAATATGTAAATTTCCATTAAAAGCTGCAATAGTCATAGTTATTGCATATCTAATGATGAATTCAAGAGAAAGTAGTTTTTTAAATGTTTTAATTTTCATCTTTTATTCATTCAAAAAATACTTTTAAGCACTTAATAAGTGTCAAACGTTTTATAATGTGCTGAGGAAGTAGTGGTGAGCCGAGCAGACCAATGTCTATTCTCAATGTGCTTCAACTTTTAGGGCACTCGTAATAAAACCAAGGTATTTTTATTTCAGATTTTCAGATTGTTTGACTTGACCGTATTATTTCTCTCTGATTGGCAGCACACTTTGCTATACCTATTGGAGGCTTCATTTATTTAATCAGCTACTTTCCAGCTCCCAGGATCTCTTCAAGTTACGCACAGATGACACTCATGAAGAAGCTGGCTTTTTCCCTCAGCTCAAATGTCGTAATGGCACTGGGAACCAAATACCTTGTCAGGGCAGAAACAGACAGTGAGTGGTAACCTTGTAAATTTCGCCACGTTCTCATAGGGTATTCACAGTTTTAATATTTCTGATATTGCTAAACTGTCCTAAAAAATTCACACTACTTTATACCATTACCTATAGTGCATGAGTTTGCACATTCCCTCCATAAATTTACTCAGGTCTTTTAAAAATTTTAAATGTCTTTATTGATTGCAGAGAGAGGAAGGGGCAGGGAGAGAAGGATAGAAACATCAATTATGACAGAATATCATTGACCGGTTGCCTCCTGCATTGCCCACTGCAGATCCAGCCCCAACCTGGCCATGTGCCCTGACTGGGAATCAAACTGTGACCTCCTATTTTATAGGTCGATGCTCAACCACTGAGCAACACTGGCCAGGCCTCAGGTCTGTTAGGGTCTCTCCCTACTCCTTTTGGAGTTGCCACCTTCTGTTTAGAGGTAGGGATGAAGTGACATGGTTCTGCTTTTTAGTAACTTCCTTCTTCCTTTTTCCATCAATGAAAAACTATGCAAAACCCCTCTAGTCTGTTCTTTAGTTCTCATTCATCTCTACTGTGCAGTGACTGCATTTTTCCAAAATTATATATGTCAGTGAACATTTAGTATGAGGACGGGGTGGGGAGAGGAGCCACTGTCTAAACCAGGGGTGGGCAAACTTTTTGACTCGAGAGCCACAGTGGGTTCTTAAACTGGACCGGAGGGCCGGAACAAAAGCATGGATGGAGTGTTTGTGTGAACTAATATAAATTCAAAGTAAACATCATTACATAAAAGGGTACGGTCTTGTTTTTTTTTTTTAGTTTTATTCATTTCAAACGGGCGGATCCGGGCCGCAGGCCGTAGTTTGCCCACGGCTGAAACCAAGCATGTCAACCTCAAAGGCTAACATGGGCCAAATAAACAAGGTTTAACTTTACATGGGCCGCAAAAAAACAAAAGCTTTAATTTTCATAGAAACTTGGGTTTATTTTGATAGAGACATGCTGAATATAAAGGGCTGAAATAAATGAGTTGTCATTAACATAAAATATAGAACATTTTAATAAAAATTAATATTTTTTCTTGAACATTAACTTAGCAGACACTGAATATCTGCACAAATAAGTGTAACACAAATAAACCTAATTTTCTTGTTCTCCGAAAGTGAAATATTTCCTGTTGTGCCCACCTAACAAGTCAGTCCAAGACTAATGACGTGGCAATCAGCTGCTAAAATATTCGCTGCTGGTATTAGTGGAGAGAAATGGTGCGCCTGCACGTAAGGCGTGTAAGGAAAATGAATGAAACATGATTGTAGTAATCAGTCATTAACGAACATTGTAGTTCATTATTAATAATTATGTATAACAGGATATTGTAAAAATTAAGTTATGAAATTTTTGTTAAAACATTTCTTACATACCGTTATATTGGCTGGGCTGCAAAATATCTGTTGTGGGCCACATGCAGCTCGCAGGCCGTGAGTTTGACATGCTTGGTCTAAACCTATAGCTCTGCTTATTTTTTGTAAAACTCATTTTCCTGACTTTTTAGTATATTTTATTTTTGTTTAATTTATTACTGATTGTCTTTGTCATAGTAGGAAGCATATTACATGATTACTTGCTCAGATGTCCTAAATTCTAACAGCATAAGAAAGTAGCTGAATATAATAGTAATCTCTAGAGAACATTAACTTTTTTCACTCTTTCATTATGATACACATGAATAACTTTGTGTCAGTTGCCACCTAAATTTAATGTCTCCTGTTATCTCTTAGAAATTGGAATTAAATGGAGTAACATCTTCTCACCAAACACGGTGGAGAACTTTGTCTTTGCCTATATACTGGGAATATTTTTACTTGATGCTGTCTTGTACGGCCTTGTGGCTTGGTACATAGAAGCCGTCTTTCCCGGAGAGTATGGTGTGCCCAAGCCATGGAACTTCTTTTTGCTGGTGAGTTGTGCTGCTTCTGTTATTGAGAGAGGCCACAGTCCTATGGACATGATCTGTAATTTATATAAAAGGCAGCAGTAGTTAATTTTGCCCTGTCTATAATTGAATCAATAGGTCAGGTGAAAGAATCATTCTAATTACTTCAGGCATATGAATTCACTAACCTTTCCCTAATACACTATAAAGCCTCTACTATATATGTAATCTGTAATTCATGGCCTGCCATCCAAAACTTCAATAATCCATCACATTTGCAGGCTAGTGTTTCATAAGGGATTGGACCCCAGCATAACAAAGTTAACATAGGGTGGCGTCTCCGGATACTAACACGGAGAAGTTTAGTTACGTTCCATATCTTGCTTGGCACTCCCCACGTTTGGTTAGCCACACCTTTCACAGCCAGAGCCACAGCAAAATGGGCAGCATGTCTCCCTTCTTTTTCCCCTTATTATTACTGGCTTATGTGTTGCTAAGAGGAGATATGGCCGAGTGATAGGATATGTTCTACTGTGACCTCATGTTGCAGTGATTTCCTTTTGTTTCTCTCAGACAGTTATGATTAAATAGAGTCATCTCTTTTTATGCCTTGGGGGTTCAAATTATAGCCAATTAGTTCTAAAACTTAATCCCAAGCAATGTTCTGCCCATTTCAACATAAAGAATAGCAGGCTAACTGACTTTATACTGTGTTTTCTTCAGTGGTTTTTGCAATGATTACATTTTATTCTCTTCTTAGCCCTCTTACTGGTTTGGGGAAAAACCAAAGAAAACAAATGAATCAACGGAATTTTACAAGACAATTGAAACCAAGTATTTTGAAGCTGAACCTACTGATTTGGTGGCAGGTATCCAGCTCCAACATTTGTGCAAGGTATTGTTTCACACGTCTCTTTTCTTGATGAAACCGATACTTAGTTTACAATTCATTGTCAATGTTTTTGTCATTGGAAATACCAAGAAACAGATCACATGATAATAAAAGAGGGCATTCTGCTTACTTCCTTTGAGAAAGATATAAATGAAATTTATACAAGTTATAATAAAATTTTCTCCTTCCTCCAGAATAGTATCAGGCTTTCTATAAACTATAACTGTGGTCTTCTATGAATATACTCATTTTAAAATGTAGAGTCTAGAACAGTGATTTTCAACTGGTGTGCCACAGTGTTTTAAAATGTGATTATTTGGGGGCACTAATCTCTTTTTTCTTAGATTGTCAAATAAATATGACAACAGCCAACACAAAAATAGCCATCCAGTGTGAATGAATCAAAATTATACCAATTTTTATCAGATCAGCAAGAAATATATTTTTTGGTGTGCCACAGAAATTTTAGTAATTAATTTGTGCATGCCACGAGATGAAAAGGGTGAAAATCACTGGTCTAGAACATTAGTTTCTGTTCACAATGTTTTGCACTTGTCTATCTGTACTCTCCTCTGTCAGGGAAGGGATTCTTGTATCTCTCAATCTATTTGGATCAGTTGCAGGCATGTAGCATTCAGGTATCCTGTGTACTTACTGGCAATACATTGTCTCTTGAAGGTCTACCTACCTTGATTTGAGTTCCTAACCCTACAGCTTTGGTAATCACAGATCCTTCCATGCAAATTCAGGTTAATTTTAGAGGTGTTTATACTCCAGTGTGCTATATGCAGGTCTCTCTTTTGGTTGTGTAAGCCAAATACAAAACTCGTTTTTTGCTCCTCAGGATTGCTTTGGCTATTTGGGTCTTTTTTGTGGTTCATACAAATCTGGTAATTGTTTGTTCTGTTTCTTTTTTAAAATGCCATTGCAGTTTTGATGGGATTGCATTAAATCTGTATATTGTTTTGAGTAATATGGACATTTTAACTATCTTGATACTTCCAATCCATGAACATGGAATATCTATTCATTTCTCTGTATCTTTTTCAATTGCTTTTAATAATGTCATGTCGTTTTCAATGTATACATCTTTCACATCCTTTGTTTAAGTTTATTCCTAAGTATTTTATTCTTTTTGTTTCAATTATAAAATAAATTTTTTCTATTTCTTCTTCTGAAATTTCATTGTTAGTATATAGGAATGCAATGTGTTTTTGTATATTTTGTATTCTACAACATTACTGTATTTGTTTATTGATTCTAATAGTTTTTTGGTGGAGTCTTTAGGCTTTCTATATACAGAATCATGTCATCTGCAAAAAGTGACACTTTTACTTCTTTATTCCCAATTTGGATGCCTTTTATATCTTTCTCTTGCTTGAGTATATCTTTCTGATTGCTCTGGCTAGGACCTCCAGTACTATGTTGAATAAGAGTGGTTAAAGTGGACAGACTTGTCTTGTTCCTGATCTTAGAGAAAAAAGCTTTCAATGTTTCACTATGAAGTATATTAGCTGAGGGTTTGTCATATATGGCCTTTATTATGTTGAGGTACTTTCCTTCTATACTCATTTTATTGAATGTTTTAATAATGAATGGATGTTGTATCTTGTCAAATGCTTTTTCTACATCTATTTATATGATCATATGATTTTATCCTTTATTTTGTTAATGTGGTGTATTACATTGATTAATTTGTGTATGTTGAACTATCCTTGCCTCCTTCAACTGAACCCCTCTTAATCATGATGTATTATCTTTTTATTTTTTTAAATTAAATCTTTATTGTTCCTCTTTTTTTTTCCCCCCATAACTCCCCTCCTCCCAGTTCCTGCCCCACCCTCCGCCCTCACTCCCCACCCACTGTCCTCATCCATAGGTGCACGATTTTTGTCCAGTCTCTTCCCGCATCTCCCACACCCCTTTCCCCCCCAAGAATAGTCAGTCCATTCCCTTTCTATGTCCCTGATTCTATTATAATCAACAGTTCATTCTGTTCATCAGATTATTTATTCACTTGATTCTTAGATTCACTTGTTGATAGATGCATATTTGTTGTTCATAATTTGTATCTTTACCTTTTTCTTCCTCTTCCTCTTCTTAAAGGATACCTTTCAGCATTTCATATAATCCTGGTTTGGTGGTGATGAACTCCTTTAGCTTTTCCTTATCTGTGAAGCTCTTTATCTGACCTTCAATTCTGAATGATAGTTTTGCTGGATAAAGTAATCTTGGTTGTAGGTTCTTGGTATTCATCACTTTGAATATTTCTTGCCACTCCCTTCTGGCCTGCAAAGTTTCTGTTGAGAAATCAGCTGACAGTCGTATGGGTATTCCCTTGTAGGTAACTGAGTTCCTTTCTCTTGCTGTTTTTAAGATTCTCTCTTTATCTTTTGCTCTTGGCATTTTAATTATGATGTGTCTTGGTGTGGTCCTCTTTGGATTCCTTTTGTTTGGGGTTCTCCGCGCTTCTTGGACCTGTAAGTCCATTTCTTTCACCAGGTGGGGGAAGTTTTCTGTCATTATTTCTTCAAATAGGTTTTCAATATCTTGCTCTCTCTCATCTTCTGGCACCCCTATAATTCTGATGTTGGTACGCTTGAAGCTGTCCCAGAGGCTCCTTACACTATCGTCGCATTTTTGGATTCTTTTTTCATTTTGCTTTTCCAGTTGGATGTTTTTTGCTTCCTCGCATTTCAAATCATTGACTTGATTCTTGCGCTCCTCTGGTCTGCTGTCGGGCGTCTGTATAATATTCGTTATTTCAGTCCGTGTATGCTTAATTTCTAGTTGGTTCCCCAATATAAGATCGAGGGTCTTACTAGTTTTCGTGTAGATCTCATTAAGTTTATCGGCAGCTTCTAAACAGTTCTTGAGAGACCTTAAAAGTGTGGTTCTGAACTCTATATCTTCCATTGACAATTTTGTCCTGTTTCTTTGTCTCCGCATTTTGTTATGCTTCCTTGGCGCACCCCCTAGTGGTCTTTGTTCGCAGTCTTATAGTTAAATCTTGATTGTTGTAGCTAATTCCAGGGAGGGTTTGACCTCCAGGCCAAGTGGCTATGAGAATCAGCTGTGTCAGCAGTGAGAGAACTTCTGTCCTCTAGGGAGGTGCTAATCTAGCCTTTGCCTGAGGCTGTCCGGCAAATGCCTCTGTGCAGGGCTTGGGCGGGGTGGGTCGCACAGGATCAACAGGGTGGGCCGGAGAGAGCAGTTATGGCGGCTCTCAGTCCTGTCCCCAGGGGCTCTGCCTCTCTGAGTCCCAGCACCCACTGCAAAGCTGGGAGAGAAAGCTGCACTTGCTCTGACCGAAGCCAGATAGTCCCGCTTCTCCCGTTTGAGTCTGGGTCCCTAAAGACTCGCCCGGATCTGGAGCTCAGAGTCTGTGACTCCCTCCCGATTGAAAACGCCAACCGCGCCCTCCGCCGCCAGCCCGCTCTGCGCACTCCGCACCTCAGAATTTGACTTCAGCACTGCGCCTCCTCTGAGTGTCCGTGTGCGTTTCTCTTTCCTCCTAGTTGTAGGACTTCCACTCAGCCAGCGTTCCTGTGGTTCTGGGTGATGTCCCTTCCGTTTTTTCGTTTCACTTTTGAAGTAGTTGTTCAAAGCAGCAAACTCCGGGCGTTAACCTATGCCGCCATCTTGGTTCTCCCTCAGACCTGTATTATCTTTTTAAAGTATTATTGAATTCAATTTGCTAGTATTTTGTTTAGCATTTTTACACCTGTATTTAAGCGAGATATTAGTCTATAGTTTTCTTTTGTTATTGCTACATTTGCCAGTTTGGTCTTAAGGTTATGATGGCTTCATAAAATGTGTTGGGAAGTGTTGCCTGTCTTTTAGTTGTGTGGAAGAATTTGAGAAGGACAGGTATTAAATCTTCTTTCTCTGAAAATATGGCTGCTGTGGATGCTGGCCACCCTCCCAACAATAACCTCAGCTGAACAGTCACCTCACACAAAATGAGGCCCATTTTCTTGTGGGGTTGTCTTTGTTGCGACTATAATACAAGCCAACTCTTCTCTGTTCGCGCACAGGTGCTGATCTCAAGAGCATTCCTACACACCAATTTCTATCTTATATACACTTCCTGGATGCTAACTCCTATATTAAGGTGTACTTTCCAGAAAACCTGATTGGTGATTGTCTGTACCTGAGTGAACTGAGAAAGCAGATGACAAGATGAGAGGTAGACTAAAGTACAATGGGGCCTTGACTTACGAGTGTCCCGACTAACGAGTTTTTTGAGATACCAGCTGTCTCTTGGCCGATTTTTTGCACTGAGTTGATAGAGTAATTTGAGTTAACGAGCTCCTTAACGAGCTCGGTCTCAGAACGAATTAAACTCGTTTGTCAAGGCCCCACTGTATAAGGAAGCAGTACACTGTCCACATGTGGTGAATTGGGGTGGTATTCAAGGGAAAAGAAATTTTCCTTTGGTGTCATGTGTCAAGTGTTTGAAAAAAAATGTGGGGAAAGTAATTATAGGGATTATGGAAGTGGATGGATATTGTTGGGTGAACTGATACACTGGAGATAGAAAATGAAAGGCTGTACGTGATTACCCATTAGAGGCTAGCTGAAATCCGGTGAGATTACCAGGAAGCATATGACAATATTTCCTCTCCAGCAACCAAAGAGCATAAGAGCTGAGCACATTGCCCTATACTGAAACATAAGAACAGCAGGGCTCTAGAGAAGGTTAAATTCCTAATTAAGCAGGTCTGCCATCCTAGGATGGGGGGGGGGGCGATCTTTCTTGGGAAGGAATATAACATGGATACATAGGATAGGAAATGTAAGATGCAAAAATCTTGAGTTCCAATTTCTCCTGAACCCTCAGCCTGCCAAAATGGCTCACTCCCCCCATTTAGGGGCAAGAATTTCTTTCTCTCTTCCTTAAAGATGATACAGTAGCCTCTGCCCCACAAGACAATACACACCTCCTTCTGGCAACTAGAAATATAACTTGGGTGATGTCACAAAGGGTGGTAGACAGCCTCTAAGAGGACCTTCAGTGACCCACATCTCTTGATTTTCATGCCATTGAGTAGGACTGCCTGTAGAACTAATAAAAAACTGCACAAGTGACAGACTGCCTCCAGGGCTAAGTCACAGAAGGGAAGTCAGATTCTAACTTATGAGGATACTCAAGCAGTCACCTAAATGACTGAAGAGAGTCTCACATGGGATGAAATGACTCCTTCTCCCAGCAACTAGTACCGACTGTCAGCCTTCTGAGTAAGCTACTTTAAAGTGGACCCTCCCATCTTGATCAAGCTTTTAGATGACTTTAGCCCTTGCTAACATTTTGAATACAAAATCATGAGACAAAGCTGCCCAGTTCAGCATTTCTGAGGCCAGAAACTATGAGAAAATTACATATTTATTGTTGCTTCAAGCCACTTTGTTTTGGGTCATTTATTACTCATCAATAAACTTTAAATAGATTTGGCACCTGGAAGTAGGATGCTGCCATAACAAATAACTAATAATGTGGCAGTAGTTTTGGGATTGGAAAGTGAGGAAAGCTGGAAGAACCTTGAAGAGAGTTTCTGGTGGAGCTTAAAGGGCCTAGAATAGATTGTTAACAAAAGCCAAATGGTCTTGGAGGTGGCTGCCACTGAAGACTTAATCAGTGGTTTTCAACCTTCTGGCCCTTTAAATATAGTTCCTCATGTTGTGACCCAACCATAAAATTATTTTCGTTGCTACTTCATAAGTGTAATGTTGCTACTGTTATGAATCGTAATATAAATATCTGATATGCAGGTTGGTCTTAGGCGACCCCTGTGACCGCCAAAGGGGTTGCGACCCCCAGGTTGAGAACCGCTGGCTTAAGTGGAAGTGAGGAACTGCTGTTTAAACTGGAGGAAAGAATATTCCTATTATATAACAACTAGTGGCCCGGTGCACAAATTCTTACACATTGAAAGGAAATTAATTAGAAGAAATATTTTAATATTGCTATTCGCCTTTTTCTCTATAATAGAAGTGTCAGAGGTGAAAGAAAATCAGTAAAATGTACATGAAAATAATATGTAAATTGATTAATAAATAAACAATAACAGCATGATATAACAACAACAACAAAGACCTGGTATGAAAACAACAAAAACATGAAATAAAAACAACAAAATGATATGAAAACAATAAAAACATGGTATAAAAACAACATTGATACAAACAATGACTGATAAATTGATTAAACTTATTCTAATATCTCCCTGTATACCATATTAAGAGTAAAAACACTTTCAGAGTGCTTGACTAATTTCCCTTGTGATGAAGTATTTACAACTTTAACTTAAACGTCACATGCTCTTAGTACTCGAGAGAAAGCAACATATAACTGACCATGTCCAAAAACGGGTTTAGGTAGGAATATTCCTACTCTGTCTAGAGTTTGTCCTTGTGATTTGTTAATAGTCACTGTGAATGCTGGCATCATGGGAAACTGTCTTCGAATTAATTTAAATGGAAGGCCAGTGTCAGATGGGGACAAATCAATTCTTGGAATCAGAACAACCTCTCCTTTGCAGATCCTGTTAATACTTCAGCTTTGATTATGTTAGGTCACAATCTTGTGATAATAAATCTGGTATCATTACAAGACCCCATTTACTATTAAGATTTCCCAGTAGCATGATGATTGCACCTACTTGCCAAATAAATTGAATTTACATATATCATTTAAAAGAGCATTCAGCTTAATATTAAAAACCCTGGCTACCAAGTCAGATCTGTTTTCACTTTTTTTGCCAGCGTTTTAAATTATTTATAACATCTGCCCATTTGGGGTTGCACGTCATAGTTACAAATAAATAGGGCTTGCCATACTTAGTTACAATTGCAATAGCATCCTGATATCGCTGCTGCATATTTCGGGGACTACCATCAAAAGATGATGGAAGTATTATCATTTTACCAATAGGCACATTGTCATTTTCAGATCTAGATGTGAGATAATCCATCAAACCACTATATTTTTCAACTCTCAGCTTAGATTGGTTGCTTTAATGAAATTTACCTGATTGGCTTCCATTTTTGAATATGAATCGACAGTATACTGTTGAGTGTCCTGCATTTAAAATAGGATTGAACGTGTCCCAGATGGAGAGATGAAATCCATAATATTGCATCTGTGTGACTTGCGTCCTTACATTTCATCTAGTATTATTGTCAATTACACTGTTGTCTCTGAGTCTTAAGGCAATATTTGTTTCCCAGCCTTTTTCACCATGTGAAAAAAGAATAGGATACATCACCCTGACCAGTTTGGCTCAGTGGATAGAGCGTCGGCCTGTGTACTCAAGGGTCCCGGGTTCGATTCCAGTCAAGGACATGTACCTTGGTTGTGGGCACATCCCCAGTGGGGAGTGTGCAGGAGGCAGCTGATCAATGTTTCTAACTCCCTCTCCCTCTCCCTTCCTCTCTGTAAAAAATCAATAAAATATATTTTTTTAAAAAGAAAAGAATAGGATATACATCATTGCATCTCATGTAGGAAACAGGATACTGATTTGTTTCATTTTAGTGGCATTTAGATTTTTGGGATCTGGTTTACAATGAATGAGCAAGTCCCTTTCAATAGGAGGTTCTCCATCTTCGTTTCTGAATATGACAGCAACCTCAGTTACACGGGGAAAATTATATCTACCCAGGTCACTGTTACAATCGTATTTAATCGCCATTGTTACTTTTGAGGGAGCAATGCCTTTCACTGCTGCTTCAGATCGGGCTTCCTTTTCTACCTCATGTAGCATCTTGTATGATTTTGTTTATTTATTTATTTCATTCATGAGGTTGCTGATATTGATCATGAGTCTTTCTGAGCAAGCTTGGCTTTCTGGCATTGCTAATCTTTTTCTCATTGCTACAGCTGTATCTAAAATATAGAGTTGAGCAAACTTCTGAGAAACACCATCCGAAGGATGTGAAGTTCCAGTACGGTGATAAACTTGACTGTGTATTCTAAAACACTATGACCCATATCCTGATGGTGATGTAATATTTGCACCCATTGAAGCAAAAGCAAAAGAACTATTTATCAAATGAATATTTGCCATGAAATTTTTACTGTCAAAACCTTCGTTTATCATTAATTGTTTTAAATATGCCGGGTATTCTGGGAAATTTATATAATTTGGAGAATTGTTGCCTTTGCTACAACATTAAGTAAATTTTCCATCAGATGGTTTTTCATTGGAGAAATTTAGGGATAGGCAAAATTGACATGTAACAGTCATCCCACCACAACTGTGTTTGATAATTGCATCCTCATTTACCTCATTTTCACTATGAAGGCAGTCCCTACCAGTATTGGTAGGACTTGTTGATAACTGTTCTTCAGACATATTCTGTCGATGACACCGCTTTCTTTCAGCCTCAGAGGTATGTTGTGCCAGTAGTTGGTCTTCAGACATATTCTGCCGACAATTTCAGCTTCGGAATGTCAACAAAAACGTGACGTCATTATCCGGCACCCACAGCCACCGTTTGCGGGCTGGGCTGGGCTGTGGGCCACGTTTCATGCCATGGCAGCATGGGCTGCGGTTTGGTGGGCTGTTGCTCCGGGGTGGTGGTGGGGCCTGTGTCCCACTTGGGGGAAGCCACGTGTTGTTTTGTGGTGCTAGGTCCGTGGTGGTGTTTCTCTGTGCGCATCGTGGCAGCTCCTGCATTGAGTGTCTGCCCCGTTATGGTCAGTGCTTGTTATAGCAACCAGTTGGAAAGTGGGAAGGACAGTTAGCTTATTATATATATACACGAGAGGCTCGGTGCACAAAAATTTGTGCACTCGGGTGGGTCCCTCAGCCCGGCCTATGCCCTCTCGCAATCTGGGGCCTCTTGGGGGCCCCTTGCCCTGGCTGCTGGCACCAGTTTTCCTCCGGCGCCTAGAACCCAAGCCTTCGATCTTCGCCGGGAGGGGCCCGTGCAGTGGGCGAGGGGCTTAGCTCTTTTAAAAATACTTCTGAATGTTTGGTAAATAACCCTGTAGGAATCTACTTTCCGAAACATGTTGGTTGTTAAGGGCTGATTTGGGTAATCAACAAAATGTATGTTAAAATCCTAATCCCCAGAACCTCAGAATGTATCTGTATGTGGAGATAAGATCTTTAAAGAGGGGATTACATTAAATTGAGGCAGTTCCAGTGGGACCCTTAGCCCATCTCACTGAAGTCCTTATAAGAAGAGGAATGTTGGGGTCCTGCCTCAGCAGGTCCAGGGGTTCCCAAAGGTGTGGACGGAGTTGGCGAAGAAGGAATGACACAGAGGCAGCATTCAGGTTATCATCATAGCCAGGTTCTCTTTTTATTGTCCTGTTACAGCTATATTTATACTACTTGATCCTATAAGCATGCCTCTATAAGCTTTTTTTTTTTTTGCCGAGGAGAGCATGGGGTCCATTTATTGGGGGGTCAGTCAAAGGGGGAGCTGGCTAGGGTGGGGTAGGGCAGCTACTTGTCTGGCCCCCTAGAAACCCAACTTGAGTCCAGAGCCTCGATCGCTTTGAAGCCAAAGTCTTCCTCCACCTTTATCTGCACGGGGGCCAGTTCCAGAGTCAGCGGGACTCCCGCCTGGCGCCCTTCCTGTGGTGCTCGCTGCTTCTTTCACCCGCTGGGCCCCTCGTCAGAGGCCGGGCTGCTGGCTTCTGTGGGTGCTGGCGTCCTCCTGGGTGGGGACAGCCCTCTTTCTCTGGAGGCTCGTTCTCAGCATTGCCTGGGGTGGGGGCGTCTGTGCCCTGGCTGCCCTCGTCCTCCAGTAAGATGGTGAACTGGCTGGCCCGGTAGTTGTCGCCGTAGGAGTCCAGCACCTTCATGAGGAACCTCTGCTCCTGCTGGAGTCTCCGTGTTATCCTCTATATCTGATGGAGCCTGTTCAGGACCCGCTCCTTCGCCTGCTCGATCTCCCTGCAGCACTGATCCAGCACCTGGTACTTCCTGCGATTGAGTTCCCGTTGGCACCGCGTTGCCGGCCTCAGGCTGCCTCCTCCTCTTCGTCTCGCTCCTGGAGGCTGAGCTGCCCAGACCCCCAGACACAAACTCCACTTCGGTCTCAAGCTCGCTCTCCAGGATGTGACCACCTTCAGCGGAGGCAGCGCCAGCTCCCAGCCGGAGGTGCTGAGAACTCCTCAAAGCCCACAGGTGCCATGGACCCCTCTCTCTGCTCCAGCTCCATTTCTCCCTGGCTCCCAGTGCAGAACTTCCAACCTTGCAAGCCTCTAGTTTAAAGTGGCTTGCGAAACTACAGCCCATCCGATTTCACAGCCAGGCACCCAGGCCTGGCTGCTAAGCCTCCTGGGAGTTGTAGTTCTCTATTTCCGGCTTGCCTCCCTCGCCCCACCTCCACCCCAGTCCCAACTGAAAGGCCGTGCTGGCTGGTCTAACCCTGTGGCCAGGCATCTGAGTCACCTCGGGTCTTTATTCCTGTCCTGACACCACACCATCTGACCATGGAGATTCTCCTCTTGCGAGGCCCCTGGGTCTCTTTCTAGGTCTCCTCAGCCCAGGCACCGGATCGCATGCCCCAGCGGCAACGCAGCCCTGGCGCCTGGGTCTCCTTCTGGGTCTCCTGCTGGGGCCTGGCTGCGTCGCCCCCGAGGACCGGATCGCATGCCCCAGAGGCAACATAGCCCTGGTGCATCCCCTCGGGTCCAGATGGTGTCCCCAGGCAGCTATGCAGCCTGGCCTCTGGCCCTGCCTCTGGGTGTTCTCCCATCACTGGTGATCAGTGATCTGAGAAGCCAGGCGGAGCAGGGATTCCCTGCCCCACCCAGCTTCTCCGATTACTGGCCCAGGGCCGGCAAAGGCGGCCAGGTTCTCCTATCACAGAAGCTGGCAAAGGCAGCCTGGCTTCTCCAAGCAAAGGCAGCTCAGTTCTCTGGCTCTTGTCTGCCACCTGGGTTTCCGATTGCAGTCAGCAGCAGGTGGCTTCTTCCCTCCTTCCCCTTTTGCCTCCCAGCATTGCGCCTATGTATGCAAATTAACCGCCATCTTTGTTGGTGGTTAACTGCCATCTTGGCTGGCAGTTAATTTGCATTATCGCCCTGATTAGCCAATGGGAAGGGTAGCGGATGTATGGCTAATTACCATGTTTCTCTTTTATTAGATAGGATATATCATCACCTCCAATAACGTGGGAACAAAGAGAAAATGTACCTTATGAACTGTTTGAGCTAAAGTTATTTTCAGGCATATTAATGAAGGAACTGCCTGCATTTTTGTTGCCTTAAGTAAAATGTAGTTTATGTGAGAGGAGAGAGAAACAGAAGAAAGGACTGTTGAACATAAAGGAGACAGGTATTGGTTTTGATAATTCCTAGCCTCTCTAGGAATTATGATGTTGAAATTAAAGAGTGGCTTCCAATCAAAGAGAAAATCCAGGTCATTGTCAGAAAAACATTATAGAATGTTGAAGACAAAATGGTGAGTAAAACCTTTTGTTTTTAAGATAGCAGAAGGATCTAAGGCAGTGCCTCAGAGAGCTTTTCAATCAAACAGCATTGTGGGAGCCTCAGCAGAAGCCACAGGTAGAGAAGAATTGTTTCAAATTTATTTGTGGGCCTGGATTTTGTCACTACAGTGAGTGCAATGTTTTAAATAAAACTGTACCAGAAGAAATACCAGCAGCTTATACCTAAAAGGACAGAGATAGTAAAAAATAAAAAGTGGACTTTTGGATTACCAAAATCTACAAATAGAAAGCAGGCCAAAAATAAAACTCAGCTGTAGACATCAACTGCCTTTCATGGAAGCATGATTCAGAAGGCAGAGCTGACCACAGGGGGAAGAGCCAAGAGCCTTGTAGGAGGATTCTCTTGTTTTGAGACCTAATCAAGGAACTGCCAACATTCCGATTAGTGGATTTCATTGTTTTCCACTTATTTCGGTGGGAATGTATGCAGTGGTTAACCTTTGTGTCTACCACCATTTTATGTTGGATTTGTGGGGAAGGATGGGGGATGATAGATTTCATGTCTCTTTGGTTGACAGGTTTTCAGATATGGAGTAATTGTACTTTAGGAGGTGTTCTCTAGAAACTAGACCACAGAAGTCTTATTCACACCTGGACTTGATTTAGGTGACAAGACCCTGGAATTTGAGCTGATCCTATTAAAGGATTAAAACTTTTGTGGAACCGGAAGCAGATGAAGGCATGTTTGAGAAGAATACGAGACACCTGGTGGAGGATTGTTGGCAGCCTTCATGACGGCTTCCAGGGATTCTCACTTCCTTGCATTCACATCCTTGGACAGCCCCCTCCTGCACTGAATATGGCTGACCTCTGTGACTATGTAATATTGTAGCAATGAATTATGGGACATCCAGGACATGGAAGTCATTGTAGCTTTTTCTTTGGTCTTGAATATCATGCTCTGAAGACAGCCACCATGTCATTCAAGCTGCCATGTGGAGCAGCTCATATGGGTAAGAACCAAGGCTCCCCAAGACAACCAGTGCCAACTTAAGAATGCCTGCTGGGTAGTAAATGCACAGGTCTCAGTCAGACCTTCAGATGACTGGAGCCCTGGTTGTCATTGTGATTGCAGCCTCAGAGACACCCTGCACCAGTCCCGCCCATCTAATGTACTACGTGCCTGTGCTTCGCTGGTAAGCCCGGAAGACATTGATTAACGTCTAGTGAGAGGAACACAGCATCACTGATAACTACTGGAAGTAGGAGCTACTTTAACAGAACTGGACTCACTGATAGCAGTGGAGATAATATGACTCCAAAATAATCAAAGCCATGCCCTAGCCGGTTTGGCTCAGTGGATAGAGCGTCGGCCTGCAAACTGTAGGGTCCCAAATTCGATTCTGGTCCGGGGCATGTACTTTGGTTGCGGGCACATCCCCAGTGGGGAGTGTGCAGGAGGCAGCTGATCGATGTTTCTCTCTCATCAATGTTTTTAGCTCTCTATCCCTCTCCCTTCCTCTCTGTAAAAAATCAATAAAATATATATTTAAAAACAATAATCAAAGCCAGGTGGTGGCATGGGGAAGAACAGTTGTTTTTAATAAGTGGCAAGTATGGAGTGCCAGTCTGGGACACCTGATCCACAAATGATTGTTAAAAAAACTCAGTTTTCTTGAGGCAAGATAGATGGATAGCCAATGAGGGTATTGCTCAAGCCATACAACTAGAAGCAAGAAAAGTAGATCATCAAGAGTTGAGGACAGGTGCCCAGTGCAAATTAGTGGTCTCTTTCACAGTTTCCAGTGTTCAGATCTGACGACACCCATTGACTGAAGGAAGAGCTGGATTGCTAAGGGAAACACTCAGCAACATCATTGCAAATGTACTTGATAATGACTACACACCTTTTGCAAAGGGACGTCAGCCATTTGAGTAACCATATCATCATGGACCACTTATTAGAGCAGGGGTATATGCAGGCTGGGTAATTAATGGAATTCTGGCCCTTGTCTGGCGTATAGTGGGTACACTGGGACTATAGACCCACTTAGTGGGCATTTTCACAGTAGTCAAATGTAATTAGAAATGACATACTTGGTAGTTATATTAACCCATGTATTGACCCCTTGGCCTTAGGAAGAGCTGTCACACTGGGGAAAATCAAGTGGAATCCTTTGAAAATCAAAAGCAATATCACATTCTGGGGGGAGTGGCAAAGATTAGAGTGGTATGAGTGACAATACCCCAATATATCTCCCTCCATTTAATTTACCATTTTAGTTTTTGCAAAAATCTATCCAGATGGATCCTAGGGGATGACAAATACCAGAAACTCAAGCAAATAGCACCTAGTTACAGCTGTTGTGCCAGATGTGGGACTTTTCATCTATGGTAGGAGATAGACACAGCCCAAGAACATGATATTGGGCCATTGATATGGCAACTTCTTTTTTTCCATCACCAGCAGAAATGAAGACCATAGACTTTTGTATTTGTTTGAAATGAGCAACAACAGTACTCAAGTATTTGCCCAGGGCTATAAATTCCTTGGCCCTCTATTCTAATATAATACGAACAGACCTGGACTTTCCATTCATCTTGCAGAGTGTCACTCTGGTCCAATATATGATAGTTGGACCAGATAAACAAGAAATGGGAAGTATGTTGGAAGCCTTGGTAAGACACATGTACTCTAAGGAGGGGACAGATAAAGCCTATAAAGATTCAGGGGGTTCACCACATCAGTAATATTTTAGGAGTTTAGTTGTCTGGGACCTTCCAGTTATCCTTTCCAAAGTAAAGGAGGACTTAGTGTAGTTTACATCTCTCACCATGAAAAAGGAAGAATAATGCCTAGTAGGCCACTTCAGGTTTTGGAGGCATATTGTGTACACAGGGATACTGCCTTTCCCTATACTAAATGATGTGAAAAGCTGCCACTTCTGAGTGGAGTCCAGAGCAGGAATGGGTGCTGTAGCAGGTCCAAGCTGTAGCAAAACCAGCCCTGCTGCTTGGACATCACAACCCAGAAGACCCTGGTATTAGAGGTGTCATGCTGGAAGAGGATATGCTGATTTCATGGCAAGCTTCAGTGGGAGAATAACAATGCTGATCTGCAATTGAAGCTGAGAACTCTATCTTTCAAAAACAGTTCCTGGTATGCTGTTGGGCTTGGTAGAGATGAAGCATGGGGCACCAAGTAATGCTGTGTCCAGAATAGCCATTATGAGAGGGTTTCAAGATCGTGGTGGAGTAGGTGGAAGCTATACTTACTTCCCAGGATCAAACTGGAATTATAACTAAATCTATAATAATAAAAGTGAAATATGCTAATTAGATTGGATATCCTTCTGGATGTCCTTCGGGACAACCTTCCAGACAAAGCCGGGGCTGCGAGGGAAGCCTGGGTCCCGGATACCAGAGGGAAGCTGGTGCTGGCAGCTGGGGGAAGGAAGGCCTACTCTTGCATGAATTTTGTGCATCAGGCCTCTAGTTAAAGAATAATCATCCTGAATAACCAACTGGAGACTAGCTGAAGAGAAGACTTTTAACCAGGGAAGAAGCCATACCAAGATTGATAGGAAGGGTGGAGATGTGAAAAGGCCTGGTCCCACTCCCATGAGTGGCAGCTGAGGTTCTGGAGGGTTATTTCAGCTGAAGGAACGTTCCCACTGAGAAGGTGGATCCTAAACAGTAAGCCTGACTCCCCAGCCCAGAGCACCAGAACCAGGAAGAAGCGTCCACATAATATTCAGTTGTGAATATTGGAAGACCACTAGAGACACAGGCACCCTCTTAAATGGCCAACACACAAAATTTTGTTCATAGCTATTCATCCTGGGCTCCAGCAGAGGGAGGGTGGATTGGACTAGAATTGCCTGAGGAGAGTCTGGGGTTTGTGGCTCTGGGGAGGGAGCTGAGGTGACAGCCCCCATACAGCAGATGCCAACCTTCTTGGGTGGAGCACTCTCCTCTGTGAGGCATCAGCCTTGGGAAAAGCAATTGCCTCACCTTCTGGACACCCTCTCATCCCACCCTGCAGAATTCAGGCCCTGCTGAAGAGTGAGCTGCATGGCCAGGGCGTTAGAGGTCTGGACAGACTCAGGGGGTGTCAGTGCCTGAGTTGTCTGGCTATAGAGTGGGGGCCATTCCCTACACGTTCTTGTGAATTTGACTCACACTTTCCCCTCATGGAAGATCTGATTGAACCACCTTCCTGGGTTCTGGCTAAACCAATCTCTGGGCTTCAGAGGCCCCACTCACCCAACTTCTAGTGACTCCACCCAGCTAGGTTCAAGGCAAAACTTGTACAGACACACTCATGTGACCCTGGGGCAGGAACCACACCCATTACCTTTCCTGAAGCCTGACCAGCACCTTCCCCTCACAGGAGATCCTTCTGACTCCACCAGAGGCTTTTTCAGTGACTGGGCCTAACAAGTAGCCAGCAGGCAAAGGCAGGTGGAAACAGATCTTGGGAACCCTTGGAACATTTGCTGACCTGCCTCTGGCCCAATGCTGGAAAAATAACTTGGTGCGCAGCTTGGTCCTTTCTACATGCACCCAGGCCCAGCAGAGGCCACCACAAACTTTGAATTGCTTGTAGCTCCAAACAGGTTGCTGAGGGCCAGTCACACACATCCCTGACATTAACCTCCCCTACAGTCCCTCCAAAGAGGCTCAGAACCAACACACCCACTGGCTAGCTTCAGACAACATTGGAGCAGGATCCAAAAACTTCACAAGAAGCATATTCAAAGGGAGATCTCAGCAGGCACTAAACCTGCTGAATTCTTCTTTGTGTGGTCAGCACCTGCACAACAGCTCGCATGCTATAGTCATGGTTGAGCCTCATAGGCAGCCAGCCTGAGTGTCAATCCCATGCACAAAGGGGCCAATAACAAGCAAGACTCAATCACAAAAGGAGGGCCCACATAACACACACAAAAGACATTCCTAGTGCACCCAGCTCAGGAGATCAAGGATAATGTGTGACTAGGTCCCACATGACACCTACTACATAAGGCCACCCCACAAAGACTGGGACTCATAGCAGATCTACCTAATACATAGAAACACACACAAAGAGGCAGCTAAAGGGGACCCAAAGTGAAAGAACAGGAAAAATCTCCAGAAAAAGAGCTAAGTGAAATGGAGGCAAGCAGCTTATCAGATATAGAGTCCAAAATAATGGTCACAAGAATGCTCAAGGAACTTAATGAGAACTACAACAGCATGAACAAGGACATAGAAAACATAAAAAAGGACCAGAGAGAAATGAAGAATACAATATATGACACCAAGAGTATTCTTTAAGGAATAAAGAGTAGGTTCAATGAAGCAGATAATCTACTCAGTGATTTGGAAGACAAGATAGGAAATAAAATCTTTTATCAGAGCAGAAAAAAGAAAAAAATAATTAAAAAGAATGAGGATAGTTTAAGGGACCTTTGGGACAATATGAAGCTTAACAACATCTGCATTATAGTGATATCTGGAGAAGACAGAGAGTAAGAGATCAAGAACTTGATTAAAGAAATAATAACCAAAAACTTCCCTAACCTGGTGATGGAAAAAGACGCACAAGTCCAGGAAGCACAGAAAATCCCATACAAGATGAACCCAAAGAGGCTCAAACCAAGACACATCATAATATGCCAAAGGTTAAAGACAAAGAGAGATTCTTAAAAGCAGCAAGAGAAAAACAGTTACCTACATGGGAACTCCCATAATATTGTCAGATGAAATATCAACAGAAACTTTGCAGGCCAGAAGGGATTGGCATAAAATATTCAAAGTGATGAAAATCAAGGACCTACAACCAAGACTACTTTACCCACCATGGCAATCGTTTAATATTGAAGGAGAAATAGAAAGCTTCCCATGCCCTGCCCAGTGTTCTCAGTGGATAGAGTGTCAGCCCATACACCAAAGGCTTGAAGGTTTGATTCCCAGTTGGGGGCACAAACCTGGTTTGCAGGTTTGATCCCCAGCCCTTGTTGGGGTGCATTCAGGAGGCAACTAATTGATGTTTCTCTCTCCCTCCCTTTCACTCACTCTAAAAATTAATGAGAAAAAAAAAAGTTCTCAGATAAGGATTAACAAAACAAAACAAAACAAAAAGCTTCCCAAACAAGAAAAAGCTGAAGGAGTTTGTTACCAACAAACTTGTATTATGAGAAATGTTCAAGGGCCTACTTTACTAACTAACATTAGTAGTAGTAGTAGTAGTAGTAGTAGTAGTAGTAGTAGAAGAAGAAGAAACAAAACAGAGAAATATAATTTAGAAAATAAAATGGCAATAAATATATACCTATCAAAGTTACCCTTAAATGTAAATAACTTAAATGCTCAAATCAAAAGACATAGGGTGGCTAAATAGATAAGAAACAGGACCCATATACATGCTGTCTCCATGACCCACCTCAGAACTAAAGATACATATAGACAAAAGTAAAGGGATGGAAGAAGATATTTCATGCAAATGGAAATGAGAAAAACTGGGGTAGCAATACTTACATCTGACAAAATAGATTGTAAAAGGCTATAGTAAGAAACAAAGAAGGATACTACATAATGATAAAGGGAGAAAGCCAACATAACTTTTGTACACATTTATATGCCAGAATATAAAAAGCAAATTTTGATGAACATAAAGGGGGAGATTGACAGTGATACAGTCATAGTAGGGTATTTTAAGACCCATTGACATAAACGGATAGAACTTTCAGAAAGAAAGTCAATAAGAAAACTGACCTTAAATGACATATTATATAAGATTGATTTAATTGATATCTTCAGAGCATTTCACCCCAAAGCAGCAGAATATACATCCTTTTAAAGAGCACATGGAAGATATTTTTAGGATAAACCAAATGTTAGTACACAAAACAAGTTTCAATAAATTTAGGAAGATTGAAATCACATCAGGCATATTCTCTGACCATAATAGTATGAAACAAGAAATCAATCACGAGAAAAAACTGAAAAATACACAAAGACATGGAGGCTAAATAGCATGTTACTAAACAATGAATGGGTTAACAATAAGATCAAGGAAGAAATAAGATACCTTGCAACAAATGAAGATGGTAACACAACAACCAAAATCTATGGGACACAACAAAAGCAGTCCTAAGAGGGAAATTCATAGCATTACAAGCCTACCTCAAGAAACAGAAATATCTCAAATGAGCAATGTAACTTTACACTTAAATAAACTGGAAAAAGAACAAGAAACAAAGTCCAAAGTGAGTAGAAGGAAGGAAATAGTAAAGATAATAGCAGGAGTAAACAAAATAGAGTCTAAAAACATAATACAAAAGATCAGTGGAACCTAGAGCTCTTCCTTTGAAAAGATAAACAAGATCAACAAACCATTAATCACACTCCAAGGAAAAAGAGAGAGGACTCAAACAAAATCAGAAATGAAGAAAGATATAACAACTGACATAAAAGTGATACTAAAGATTATAAGAAAATATTATGGACAACTCTATGCTAAAACATTGGACAATCCAGAATAAATAAATTCTAGAAACATACAATCTTCCAAACCTGAATCAGGAAGAATCAGAGAATCTGAATAGACAGATTATAACTAGTTAAATTGAAGCTGTAATTTAAAAAACCTCCAGTAAACAAAAGTTCTGGGCTGGATGGCTTCACAGTTGAATTTTACCAAACATTCAAAGAGTAACTAACACCGATCCTTCTCAAACTATTCCAAAAGAATTCAAGAGGAGGGAAGGCTCCCAAGCTGTTTTTATGAGGGCAGCATTACTCTAATTCAGCGGTTCTCAACCTGTGGGTCGCGGCCCTTTCACAGGGGTCGCCTAAGACCATCGAAAAACACATATATTGCCTTTGTGATTAATCACTATGCTTTATGTTTAACTTGTAACAATGAAAATACATCCTGCATATCAGATATTTACATTACAATTCATAACAGTAGCAAAATTACAGTTCTGAAGTAGCAACGAAAATAATTTTATGCTTGGGGGTCACCACAACATGAGGAACTGTATTAAAGGGTCGTGGCATTAGGAAGGTTGAGAACCACTGCTCTAATTCCAAAACCAGTTAAAGACACGATAAAGAAAAAAAAATTATAGGCCAATCTCTCACACAAGCATAGATGCTGAAATCCTCAACAAAATATTAGCAAACCAAATCCAGCAGTACGTTTAAAACGTCATACATTGTGATCAAGTGGGATTTATTCCAGGGATGCATTATTGGTACAGTATCTGCAAATCAATAACTGTGATATCCTGCATAATAAACAAAATGATAGGATAAAATCACACAGTCATATTAATAGATGCAAAAAAGCATTTTATAATATCCAGCACCCATTGATGATAAAATTTTTTCGTAAAGTGGGAATAGCATGATAAAGGCCATATGTGACAAACCCCACAGTCAACATCATTCTCAATGGGCAAAACTAAAAACATTTCCCTTGAGTCAGGAACAGGACAGGGATGTCTGCTTTCAGCAGTATTATTCAACATGGTTCTGGAAGTCTTAGCCACAGCTATCAGACAAGAAGGAAAAAAAAACAGGCATCCATTGGGAAAGGAAGAATTAAAACTGACTGTTTGCCGATGACATGATATTGTATATAGGGAACCCTAAAGATTCCACCAAAATACTACTAGAACTGATAAATGAATTCAATGAAAGTTGGAAGATATAATATAAAGATCCAGAAATCAGTTCCATTTTATTTTATTTATTTATTTTTAAGATTAATCTCTTTTTTAAAAAATATATATTTTATTGATATTTTACAGAGAGGGAGGGAGAGGGATAGAGAGTTAGAAATATCGATGAGAGAGAAACATCGATCAGCTGCCTCCTGCACACCCCCCACTGGGGATGTGCCGGAAACCAAGGTACATGCCCTTGACTGGAATCGAACCTGGGACCCTTCAGTCCGCAGGCCGACGCTCTGTCCACTGAGCCATATGGGTCAGGGCTCAGTTCCATTTTATACACCAATAATGAACTATCAGAAAGGCAAACTAAGAAAACAATCACATTTGCAGTTGCTTAAAAAACAACCTAGCAGTAATTTTTTTTAAAATATATTTTATTGATTTTTTACAGAGAGGAAGGGAGAGAGATAGAGAGTCAGAAACATCGATGAGAGAGAAACATCGATCAGCTGCCTCCTGCACATCCCCCACTGGAGATGTGCCCGCAACCAAGGTACATGACCTTGACCGGAATCGAACCTGGGACCCTTCAGTCCGCAGGCCGATGCTCTATCCACTGAGCCAAACCGGTTTTGGCGACCTAGCAGTAATTTAACAAAGGATGTAAAAGACCTATATTTGGAAAATTATAAGACACTTGGTAATACTTGGATTCTGTTTTTTAAACATTGGGCAATAATTATAACTATAGGAATTTATGAAGTAGAGGGACATGATCTGATTTATATTTTGAAAAGACCACACTGGCAGCTGTGAGGAGTATGAATGGAAGGAAGAAAACAGATTGGAGGCTTTTATAGAAGCATAGGTAAATGAAGGCAGCAGGGATAGGCTTGTGGTAGTGGAAAACAAATTATGCAGATTCAGAATATATTTTGGAGTTAGAACTGAAGAAAACTTGCTCTTCAGTTGGATGTATGATTGAGGGAAAAGGAGGAATTACAGTGGCGGTCAGTTGAGCTTGAGCAAATTGGTGGTTAGTGGAGCAATTCGTGGATACTGGAGACACTGGGGGTAGAATTTGAAATTTGTTTGGTAAGTTTGTTTTCAAGTGAAGCTTTGGGGAATTAAGAGCTACAGAGACACTTAAACATTCATCCAAGTAGAGATTTCAAATACGCAGTTACACGACAGTGGTGTAAGCCTAGGGACAAGGCAGGATGAGGACACCTAGATAGAAAACACCCACTGCCATTTGGGGATAAAAAGGAACATCATCTTTTTGTTACACAAGATGGTTTGTCTTTATTCACCATCAGTGGCATGTGTTGGAAGGAATATATACTTTAAGTCTGAATGAAATGTGCTTGAATACCAACTCTCCCATTAAATATTGTTTCTTAAGCTGCCTTCACTCAATTATAATTAAAAATTTAACCAATATTTTCTCACTAGTTTTTATAGTGACTATTTCTGCTCTAAGTAAGCAAATATTTATATACTATGTCTCCTTGAAGACATCTATGTTTCCTTAAATTTAAAGCTAGTTGCCTGATAAACTCACCTCTCTGAGGGGTTCAAGTAAAGTTATGATTTTGTATCTTACTAGGTACTTGCTTGCTAGAGTGGGAATGATGCTCTTTCCATAATTTTGCATCTTAAGCAGAAGTGCTGCAAGTCTACACATAAGAAATTTGAGATGCTGATAGAACATCTGAGTTTTAGATGTCCTATCTATATTTTCAATTTTGTGATGCCTATAGAACATCTAAGTTTTAGATGTCCTATCGATATTTTCAATTGTCCTATCTATATTTTCAAATTAAGACAAAGGCATTGACTGAAAAAGAATATAGCCTTATCAACTTCAAGATGATTATTGAAACAAAACAAGAATGGATGAGATTGCTCAAGGGGTATTTATAGATTTATTGTGAAATTCTGAAACTTTTGTTATGCTATCACATTTTTCCCTTTTCACAGTTTTTACTTCTCACATTTTGATTTTTCTGCCTCATGAGCTTATGTGGTATTGTTTTTTCTATAGATAATTCATATATATAAGTGCTTGTTCTTCCAAAGTGATATATGTAGATAAAATTAGTATTTTTGGGTTTTTCCTTCACAGGAATTCCGAGTGCACAACACTACCAAACTAGCTGTAAAAGACTTGTCTTTGAATGTATATGAGGGACAGATCACTGTTCTTCTAGGACATAATGGGGCAGGAAAATCTACTACTCTATCTATTCTCTCAGGTATGTATTTACCTCTGGTCAGAGGGTGTCCTCACATAGACACTGTAGATTAAGCTTTCAAATTTTTATGAATCCACTTCATGTTAACAGTTTAGTTATTTCAGTGATACATAAAATTGTTTAGTAACACTCCATCTTTTTAAGTTGTAAATGACTTGTGAGAGATACCAGGTGTCAGATTTTGCAAAGACATCAAAGTAGCCATTATAAACATGTTCAAAAAACAAAGAACTTATATGCATATATGCATAACACATGGACATAGACATTAATGTAGTGAAGACTGGGGTGGGCAGGAGTGGGGTGGAATGGGTCAATGGGGTAAAAAAGGGGGATATATGTAAAACTTTCAACAATAAAGATAAATTTTAAAAAATTAAAGGAAATAATGATTAAAGAAATAATGGAAAGTATGAAAAAATCTCATTAAGTAGAAAATATAATAGAAAAATTGAAATTATTTTTATTTTGTTGTTAATCCCCACTAGAGTTTTTTTTTTTTCATTGAGAGAGAGAGAGAGAGTGGAAGGGAGGGAGGGGAAGAGAGAGAAAAACATCAATGTGAGAGAGACACATTGATTGGTTGCATATTACATGCACTCTGACCAGGGCCAAGGAGCAAACCCACAACCCAAGTACGTGCCCTTGACCAGGAGTCAAACCCATGATCCTTTGTTCACAGGCCAATGCTCTAACCAATAAGAAACATTGGCTAGGTTAGAAATTATTTTTAAAAACCAAGTGGAAATTCTGGAGTTTAAAAACACAATAACCAAAGTGAAAAAATACATTAAGAAGCTCATCGGTAGATTAGAATTGTCAGAGAGAATCAGTGAACTTGAAGATAGACTGATAGAGATTATACAGTCTGAAAAACAGGAAATAAAGAATTAATAAATATTAACATAGGTAAGGGATCAAAATGGCAGTGGATCAGGTGGAAATTACACTCACCTCCTCACAGGACTGAATTGGAATTACACTAAATTATAGAACAATCAACCTGAATATCTAACTGAAGATCAGCTGAATCCTTGGTCTTATAACCAAGGATTTGCAGAAGAAGCCACTTTGAGACTGGTAGGAAGGGCAGAGCTATGAAAAGAGCTGGCCCTGCATCCCCATATAGCTGTTGAGAATCAGGAGGGATGTCTTATTAGCAAAGGTGACCCCTTAAAAGTGTGCAGTCTCAACCCTATGCAGAGCTCCTCAGCATAGAGCACCAGAACTGGAAGAGGAGACTGCCTAAAATCTGGCTGTGGAAATCAGCAAGGATTCTGTCTTCCAGGGAGAAAGAGGGGAGTCTGCTTGAAACCCAGGCAACTTTTTTAAAAATATATATATATATTATTGATTTTTTACAGAGAGGAAAGGAGAGGGATAGAGAGCTAGAAACATTGATGAGAGAGAAACATCGATCAGCTGCCTCCTGCACACCCCCCCACTAAGGGTATGCCCGCAACCAAGGTACATGCCCTTGACCGGAATCGAACCCGGACCCTTGAGCCCGTAGGCCAATGCTCTATCCACTGAGCCAAACCGGTTCTGGCAACCTGGGAAACCTTTTAAAGGGCCAGTGCATTAAATATCATTT
Organism: Myotis daubentonii; assembly: GCF_963259705.1. Classification (NCBI taxonomy): domain Eukaryota; kingdom Metazoa; phylum Chordata; class Mammalia; order Chiroptera; family Vespertilionidae; genus Myotis; species Myotis daubentonii. The sequence continues at coordinate 4,243,947 of NC_081843.1, forward strand.
GTAGCCATTCACCCTGGGCTCTGGTGGAGGGAGAGTGGCTCAGAATGGGCTGGAGTCTTGCAAAGAGAAAATGGGTTGAGGCTCCAGGGAGAAAGCCGAATAGATAGCCACCAGGGTCTTTGTTCTGAGTCTCTCTCCCACACCACCCACAGACACCGTTTTCCCTGGGTCAAGCACTTCTCTCCATATGACATTAGCCTGGTAGAATGCAATAGTCACTCCTTTCCAATTCCCTGTTGCCCTGCCAAGCTCATGCCCTACAGTGGAGACTTTTCTAGTGGCCTCTTGAGGAGGTTTAGACAGACTTAGGATGTATTAGAGACTGAGTTGTGTGGCTCTGGGGTGAGGTCCATTCACTCTCCCATGCACACCTGACTAGTGTTGCCCTCCCTGGGCGGGAATCCTCTACTCTCACCCTCCCAACTCCTGGTGGCCATGTCCTGCTAAGCTCATGCCCTTCAGAGAAGTCTGATGGCTATTGCCAGCTTGACCCCATGATGCAGACTTTCATGGAAGACTCTCAAGGAGGTCCAACCAAAATTGCAGCAGACTGAGTTGTGTGGCTCTAGAGAAGGGGCCATTTATCTTTTGCACGCTCTACTGGTGCCACTGTTTTTGTATAGAGCCCTCCCTCCACATGGGCAAATCTTGGTCTGTTAGGGCCGGATGAACTCTGCTGGCCTCACCCAGATGAGTCTCTGAGCTCCTGCCCCACCACAAAGTTCTGTGGATACCCAGCAGTTGGTGAGTAGCCTTAGTGTAATCTGGGACTTTTACTGAGTGGCCTCAGACCAAGTACTGGCTTCAAGTTTACATATGTATCAGTCTGGTGACCACTATTCATCCCTACCTGGTGATTCACTGAGAAACTACCTCATGCAACTCATGTACCACCAGAAGCTCCTTTAGTGATGGAGCCTAACAGGAACTAGTAGGCTGGTGCCTTGGGCTTTTTTCCGACTCACCCCCAAGATTGGTGCTGGGAGAAATGAGCCTTGGCTACTCTCATGCATAGCCATGCACTGCAGAGGTAGCCAAAAACTGTGGATCACTTTATGGTACCCAACTAATAATTGAGGGCCAGTCACAGGAAGTGCCTAATATTGAACTGCATCAGAGTCATGGCCAACATACCCCAGAACCAATACACCTGATGGTATGCTTCAGACCACATAGAGCACGACCAAAGTATCTCCACAGCGTCACAAAAAGGAGATCTCAGCATGCACCAGATCCTGCTAGGGCCAATTCTGCTTCATGGTGTTATCCCTGGCACAGCAGCTTGTTCACCATGGTTGGGGTTGATGCTCATAGTCAACCTGCCTGAGGATCAGCCCCACCTCACAGAAGTACAAAAAGCAATCAAGACTTAACTACAACAGGAGAGCTCACATAACCCACACAAGGGACATTCCTGGAGCACCTATCTCAGGTGATCAGGAAGACTTTAATACTGAGCTCCACAAGACACCTGCTACATAAGGCTACCATGCCAAGACTAGGAGACACAGCAGATTTACCTGATATACAGAAATGAATACAGAGAGGCAGCAAAAATAGGGAGACAAAGAAACATAACCCAAATGAAAGGACTGGAGAAATCCCCAGAAAAAGAATTAAATGAAATGAAGGTAAACAATGGCTGATACAGAGTTCAAAGCAATGGCTATGAAGATCCTCAAGAAATTTAGAACTTAGAATTTCACCAAAGAGATAGTAATCATAAAAAAGGACACAGAGCTCTAGTTAGAGTGTCAGCCCATACACCAAAGGGTTGTGGTTCAATTCCCAGTCAAGGGCATGTACCTGGGTTGTGGGTTCTATTCCTGTCCCCAGTCAGGGTGCATGCAGGAGGCAACCTGTCAGTGTGTCTCTCACATCAATGTTTCTCTCTCTCTCTCTCTATCTCTCTCTCTCTCTCTCTCTCTCTCTCTTTCTCCCCCACTCTCTCTTCCCTTCCACTCTCTCTGAAAATCAATGGGAAAAAATATCCTCAGGTGAGGATTAACAAAACAAAACAAAACAAAATGGATGTAGAAACCATAAAAAAGAACTAGTCAGAAATAAAACAATATCTGAAATAAAGAATACACTGAAAGGAATCAACAGCAGATGATTAAGCAGAGGACCAAAACAGCAATTTAGAAGGTAGCAGGAAACTCCCAATCAGAGCAGCAAAAAGACAACAGATTTTTTTTTATAAAAGGAGGATAGTTTAAGGGATACCTGGGACAATGAGTAGTATAACAATATCAACATAATAGGGGTTCCAGAAGGAGAAGAGAGCAATTGATTGAGAAACTATTTGAAGAAATAATGACTGAGAACTTTCCTAACCTGATGAATGAAAAAGGCATAAAAGTCAAGGAAGTGTAGAGAGTTCCAAACAATATGAACTGAAAGAGGACCACAAGATACATCATAATAAAAATGGTGATAGTTAAAGACAAAGAGCATCTTAAAAACAGAAAGAGAAAGTCGGTTATCTACAAGGGAACTCCAGTAAGACCATCAGCTGATTTCTCAACAGAAACATTTAAGGCCAGGGGGATTAACACAAAATATTCAAAGTGAAGGAAAGCAAGGATTTAAAACAAAATTAATCTAGCCAGCAAGGCTATCATTTATAATTAAAGAAAAAATAAAAAGATTTTCAGACAACAAAACCTAAAGGATTTCATTATCACCAAATAAGCATTGTAAAAAATTTTAAAGAGACTTAAGAAGAAAAAAGAAAACAAACAAAAGGAACATAGTTAGAAAGAAAAATATGGCAATAACCACTTTAAAGATAAATACTCCAGTCAAAGCATACCTAGCTGAAAGTATAAGAAAACAAGAATCTTATATATGCTGTTTACAGGAGACTCACCTCAGAATAAAAGACAGGCTAAAAGTAAAGGTATGGAGTTATTTCACACAAATGGAAATAAGAAAAAGCTGAGGCAATAATACTTATATCAGACAAAATAGACTTTAAACAAAGGATCAATCCAAGAAGAGAATTTAACCCTTGTACATACTTATGTACCCAAATATATAAAGTGACTCTTCATGGGCATATGGAAGAGATCAACAGTAGTACAATCATAGTTGGGGATTTCAACACCCCATGTAAATGAATGGATAGATATTGCAGACAGAAAATTCACAGGGAAACAGTCTTAAATGACATACTATAACTGAATTAATTGATATCTAAAGAGAATTTCACCCAACAAGCTGCAGAATATGCATTCTTTTTAAGACGCATGAAACTATATCTAGGATAGACCATATAATAGCACACAAATAAAGTCTCAATAAATTTAAGAAGATTGAAATCATTTCAAGCATTTGCCCTAGCAACAATGGCATACAAGTAGAAATAACAAGAAAATAAAACTGAAAACGACATGAAAGTTAAATAACATGTTATGCTCTAGCTGGTTTGGCTCAGTGGATAGAGCACCAGCCTGTGGACTGAAGGGTCCCGGATTCAATTCCAGTCAAGGGCACATGCCTGGGTTGCAGGCTCAATCCCAAGTTGGGGGCATGTAGGAGGCAGTCAATCAATGATTCCCTCTCATCATTGATGTTTCCATCTCTATATCTCTCTCCCTTACTCTCTGAAATCAATAGGAATATATTTTAAAAATAAATAAATAACATGTTACTAAACAATGAATGGGTTAACAGTGATGTCAAGGAAGAAATCAAAACATACCTTGAGACAAATGAAAATGAAAATTCAACAAGCCCAAATCATTGGGACACCAGGAAAACAGTCTTAAGAGGAAAATTCATAGCATTATAGAAAGAAACAAGAAAAACTTGAGAAGCTCTCCCACTGCAGACACAGCGGACTCTCATAGCCAGTTAGCCTGGAGGTCAAATCACCCCGGTATTGCTGACAACAATAAAGGCTTAACTACAACAAGACTGCGCACAAAGACCACTAGGGGGTGCACCAAGAAAAGATAAATCCAGAGACAAAGAAACAGGACGCAAATGTCAGAAATGGAAGATATAGAGCTCAAAACCACACTTTTAAGGTCTCTCAAGAACTGTCTAGAAGCCGCTGATAAATGTAGTGAGATCCTCAAGAAATCTAATGAGACCCTCGATGTTGTGATAAAGAACCAACTAGAAATTAAGCATACACTGACTGAAATAAAGAATATTATACAGACACCCAACAGCAGACCAGAGGAGAGTAAGAATCAAGTCAAAGATTCGAAATGCGAAGAAGCAAAAAACACCCAACTGGAAAAGCAAAATGAAAAAAGAATCTGAAAATACGAAGATAGTGTAAGGAGCCTCTGGGACAGCTTCAAGTGTACCAACATCCAAATTATAGGGGTGCCAGAAGATGAGAGAGAGCAAGATATTGAAAACCTATTTGAAGAAATAATGACAGAAAACTTCCCCCACCTGGTGAAAGAAATAGACTTACAGGTCCAGGAAGCGCAGAGAACCCCAAACAAAAGGAATCCAAAGAGGACCACACCAAGACACATCATCATTAAAATGCCAAGAGAAAAAGACAAAGAGAGAATCTTAAAAGCAGCAAGAGAAAGAAACTGAGTTACCTACAAGGGAATACCCATACGACTGTCAGCTGATTTCTCAACAGAAACTTTGCAGGCCAGAAGAGAATGGCAAGAAATATTCAAAGTGATGAATACCAAGAACCTACAACCAAGATTACTTTATCCAGCAAAGCTATCATTCAGAACTGAAGGTCAGATAAAGAGCTTCACAGATAAGGAAAAGCTAAAGGAGTTCACCACCACCAAACCAGTATTATATGAAATGCTGAAAGGTATCCTTTAAGAAGAGGAAGAAGAAGAAAAGGTAAAGATTCAAATTATGAACAACAAACATGTATCTATCAACAAGTGAATCTAAGAATCAAGTGAATAAATAATCTGGTGATCATAATAGAATCAGGGACATAGATAGGGAATGGACTGACTATTCTTGCAGGGGAAAGGGGTGTGGGAGACACGGGAAGAGGCTGGACAAAAATCGTGCACCTATGGATGAGGACAGTGGGTGGGGAGTGAGGGCGGAGGGTGGGGCAGGAACTGTGAGGAGGGGAGTTATGGGGGGGGAAAAGAGGAACAAATGTAATAATCTGAACAATAAAGATTTAATTTCAAAAAAAAGAAAAACTCAAGAAACAAGAAAAACCTCAATCTAACCTTACACCTAAAGTAACTAGAAGAATAACAACAAACAACACCTAAAGTGAGTAGAAGAAATGATAAATATCAGTGCAGAAATAAACAAAATAGAGTCTAAAAAGACAAGACAAAGGTAAATGAAACCAAGACCTGGTTCTTTGAAAAGATAAACAAGGTTGACAGACATTTCTTCTTGACAGACTCTTCAAGAAGAAAAGATAGAGAGGACCCAAATAAAGAAGATCAGAAATGAAAGAGAAGTAAGTGACCACAGAAATACAAAGGATTATAAGAAAATATTACAAACAACTATATGCCAACAAATCAGAGAATATGGAAGAAATGGTAAGTTTCTAGGAACATACAATGTCCCAAAAGTGAATAAAAAAGTAAGAGAAAATCTAGGAGGAGCCAAGATGGCAGCCAGCAGGACGGCAATGAGGGATAGTGTGAGGGAGGGAGGGAATGAAAGGGGAGTGTGTGGAGGTGGTGTGTGTGTGTGTGTGTGTGTGTGTGTGTGTGTGTGTGTGGTGTGTGTGTGTGAGTGAGGGACAGTTAGATCCTGTGGGAGTCTCAGGGCCTGGCATACTGGCCTCTCCAAATGAGAAACCCCCACTACTGCTGCAAACACACCTGGGCGTCTGGCAATGACACAGAAACCATGTAATCTTGAAGGGTAGAGCTGCTGTGACTAGGAGCCCAGCCTCACCACCACCCAGACTGGCCTCAGACGCAACCCAAGACTCTATAGCCACTCTGGCCATGACCTGCTACTATAGCTGCAGACCCACAAACACCAGGACTCCAGCGTTCTTTGCCACAAGCTCCTGTGAGTCCTGGAGTGTATTCCTCTCCCACTGACCTACCACAGTGGCACAAGCCCCATGCATTCCAGTCCCTGGGCTCTCCCATGACTCTTGGCATGTGTGAAGCTCCCGCTGACCCACTGTATCCACGCATCCTGGTGCCTGAGCTCTCCTGAGACTCTTGGGACGCATGATGCTCCCACCAACCAACCACTGTGGCAGAAGCCCCACACAGCTCAGCACCTGGACCCTTCAGTGATAGTAAAAATAGGGAGACAAAGTAAAATGTCCAAAGGAAAGAAAAGGAGGATCACCAGAAAAGGAACTAAATGAAACGGAGGAATGCAATATATCAGACAAATAATTCAGCGTAATGGTCATAGAGTTCATAAACCAGATGGATGAGAAAATCAACAACTTATGTAAGAATCAAGAGGAGCCCTCACTCGCTACCAATTGCCTCCCTCACCACCTGCATGCCCTGCAGAAATTATTCGATTACACACAGGCCTTTGCCAGATTAGGCCCATGTCCAGGGCATTGGCTCCTCATCTCACTTGTTCTTATGCCAAATATGTAAAATTTGGTGCAGAGGCTAAAGCCATAATGCTTAAAAGTGTAGACCTTTCAGCCAATGCTGTAGCCATTACTATGGGGCCAAAGGGAAGAACAGTGATTATTGAACAGACCTGGGGAAGTGCCAAAGTAACAAAAGATGGTGTGACCGTTTGCAAAGTCCATTGACTGAAAAGATAAATATAAAAATATTGGTGCTAAACTTGTTCAAGATATTGCCAATAATACAAGTGAAGAGGCTGGGGATGGCACCATGACTGCTACTGTGCTGTCATGCTCCATTGCCAAGGAAGGCTTTGAGAAGATCAGTAAGGTAGTAATCCAGTGGAAATCAGGAGAGGTGTGATGTTAGCTGTTGATGCTGTAATTTATGAATTTAAGAAGAAGTCTAAACCTGTGACAACCCCTGAAGAAATCTCAGGTTGTTAAAATTTCTGCAAATGGAGACAAAGAAATTGTCAACATAATTTCTGAGGCAATGGAAAAGATTGGAATGAAAGGTGAAATCACTGTAAAGGATGGAAAAACGCTGAATGATGAATTAGAAATTATTGAAGGCATGAAGTTTGATCGAGGTTATATTTCTCCAAACTTTATTAATGCAGCATAAGGTCAGAAATGTGAATTCCAAGATGCATATGTTTTTTTGAGTGAAAAGAAAATTTCTAGTGTTCAGTCCATCGGACCTGCTCTTGAAATTGCCAATGCTCACTGTAAGCCCCTGGTCATAATTGCTGAAGATGTTGGTGGAGAAGCTTTAAGTACACGTTTTGACTAGGCTAAAAGTTGATCTTCAAGTTGTAGCAGTCAAAGCTCCATGTTCTTGGAACAGTAGGAAGAACCAGCTTAAAGACATGGCTATTGCTACTGGTGGTGCCATGTTTGGAGAAGGATTGACTGTCAATCTAGAAGACGTTCAGCCTCATGACTTAGGAAAAGTTGGAGAGGTCATTGTGACCAAAAATGATGCCATGCTCTTGAAGGGAAAAGGTTACAAGGCTCAAATTGAAGAACATATTCAAGAAATCATTGAGCAGTTAGATATCACAACTAGTGAATATGAAAAGGAAAAAATAAAATGAATACCTGGCCAAACTCTCATATGGGAGAGCTGTGCTAAAGGTTGGTGGGACAAGTGATATTGAAGTGAATGAAAATAAAAAGTCACAGATGCCCTCAATGCTACCCGAGCTGCTGTGGGGGGGAGGCATTGTTCTGGGAGGGGGCTGTGCCCTGCTTTGGTGCATTGCAGATTTGGGCTCATTACCTCCAACTAATGAATATCAAAAAATTGGTATAGAAATTATTAAAAACTCTTTCAATGACCATTTCTAGGAATGCAGGTGTTGAGGAATGATTGATAGTTGAGAAAATTACGCAAAGTCCCTCAGAAATTGGTTATGATGCCATGGTTGGAGATTTTGTGAATATGGTGGGAAAAGGAATCATTGCTCCAACTAAAGTTGTAAGAACTGCTTTACTGGATGCTGCTGATGTGGCCTCTCTGGACAACAGCAGAAGTTCTGGTCACAGGAATTTATAAAGAGGAGAAGGACCCCGGGATGGGTGGGATGGGCGGCATGGGAGGAGGGATGGGAGGCAGCATGTTCTAGCCCTTTACCATCATTACTGAGAACTGAGAGGAAGCTCAGGGCATCTCCTTACCTATAACTTCAGAGAAGTTAGTTGAAGGAAATGATTGATGAAAAGGCTGACTGAGATTCAAGAAAATCACTCTAACCATCAGTTACTGGTTTTAGTTGACAACATGCAATGTTTACTGTTGTCATTGTCCATGCCTACAGATAATTTATTTTTCATCTTTTAATAAAAATGCATTTGTACATTTCTGATAAGTGCAAGAGCCATATACCAATGTACTGCTTTGAACTTAAATCACTGAGGCATTTTTACTACTATTCTGTTAAAATCAGGATTTTAGTGCTTGCCATCACCTGATGAGAAGTGAAGAAGCAGCCATTCTGTGGAGAGTAAGAATAATTGTGTACAAAGTTGAGGAATATCCAATTATGTGACCTTTGTAAAATAAAAACTTAAAGTTAAAAAAATAATCAAGAGGAAATAAAGAATGATATGGCTACAATAAATAACATGATGGAGGGTGTCAACAGTAGACTAGAAGAAGCAGAGGACCATATTAGTGAGTTAGAAGACAGGGCAGAAAAACAAGCCCAATCTGAAAAACAATTGCAGAAAAAAATTAGAAAGAAAGAGGAGAGCATAATGGAGCTTTGGGAAAAAACGAAATGAAGTAACATACATATAATAGGGGTGCCAGAAGGACAGAAGAGGAGCAAGGATTAGAGAACCTATTTGAAGAAATACTAACAGAAAACTTCTCTGATTTGTGGAAGAAAAACTCACATAAGCACAGGGAGTCCCAAACAAGATGAACCCCAAAAGACCTATATAAAGATATGTCATAATTAGAATGGCAAACATCAACAACAAAGTAAGAATCTTAAAGGCTTCAAAAGAGAGAGAGAGTTACCTACAAAGGATATCCCATTATATTATCAAATGATTTCTCAACAAAAACACATCAGGCCAGATGAGAATGGAATAAAGTATACAAAGTGATGCAAAGCAAGGCACTGAATCCAATAATACCCTATCCAGCAAGGCTATCATTCAAAATGGAATCAGGAGATTCACAGACCAAAAAAGGGCTAAGGGAGTTTATCGCTACCAAGCCAAAAATGCAAGAAATGCTAAAGGGGAAATCAGGAGCTTTTCAGACAAAAGAAAGGCTAAGGGAGTTTATCACTACTGACCAAGCAATGCAAGAAATGCTAAAGAGAATGCTGTAAAAAGAAGAAATAGATAAGGAGGAAGGAACACAGGCATAAAGTACAGAAATGGCTACAAATAAGTACCTATAAATAATCACATTAAATGTACATGGATTAAATGCTCCAATGAAAAGACATCTTTGTAGGATAAGAAAACATGACCCATATATATCCTGTCTACAGGAGACCCACCTCAGAACAAGGGACTCACACAGATTGAAAGTGAAGGGATGGAAAAATATCATTCAGGCAAATGGAAATGAAACAAAAGCTGGGGTAGCAATACTTATATCTGAAAAAATAGACCTCAAAGTGAAGACCACATAACAGGAGACAAGGAAGGCCACTTAATAATTCTAAAGGGATAAATACAACAAGAAGATATAACTCTGGTAAACATATATACACCCAATGCAGGAGCATCCAAATACATAAAACAAACTTCTGGAAGATATCAGGGGAGAGATCAACAGCAATACAATCATAGTAGGGGGCTTTAACACACCACAGACATCACTGGATAAATCCTATAGACAAAAAAATCAGCAAAGAAACAGCAATCCTAAATGACTCGCTAGATCAGATGAACTTAATTGACATCTTTATAACATTCCACCCCCAAACTACAGAATATACATTCTTCTCATGCGCACATGAGACATTTTCTAAGATAGACTACATATTGGGACACAGGCAAAGTCTCTTCAAATTCAAGAAGATTGAAATCATATCAAGCATCTTCTCAGATCACAATGGCACAATATTAGAAATAAACTACAATAAAAACAATAAAAAATTCAAACACTTGGAGGCTGAAGAGCATATTATTAAACAATGGCTGGGTTACCAAAGAACTCAAAGAAGAAATAAAAAACATCCTGGAAACAAACGATAATGAAAACATAACAATCCAAAATCGTTGGAACACAGTGAAAGCAGCCATGAGAGGGAAGTTAATAGCATTACAGGCCTACCTAAAACAACAACAACAACAACAAAACAACAAGAAAAACTGGTAATAAACCATGTAACTCTGCAACTTGAAGAATTAGAAAAAGAGCAACAAGGAAAGCCCAGAGTGAGCAGAAGGAAGGAAATAAAAAAGATCAGAGTGGAAATAAATGACATAGAGACAAAAAAAAAATACAAAAGATCAGTGAAACCAAGAGCTGGTTCTTTGAACAAATAAACAAGATTGATGAACCTCTAGCCAGACTCATCAAAAAAAAAAAAAAAGAGAAAGGAAAAATGGAGAACAGGAGAGAAACAAAGATGGCAGCATAGGTAAACACCTGAAATTGCTGCCTTATACAGCCACTTCAGAACTACAACTAAAGACAAAACAGATATCACCGAGAACCACAGGAAGGCTGGCTGAGTGGAAATTCTACAACTAGAAGGAATGAGAAAAGCACACTGAGACTCAGAGGAGGTGTGGAAGTAAGGTGCAGAGGTACGGAGGCACGCGCGCGGAAAGGGCTGGCAACTGAGGACGCCGGTGTTTTCTTAAATCGGGAGGGAGTCTCAAGCTCCCAACAGCCCTGACTCCAGCTCCGGGCGAGTCTCTGGGGACCCAGACTCATAATGGGAGAAACTGTACTGTCTGGCAATGGGTGGAACTCGAGGAGAGCTTTCTCAGAGGTGCTTGCAGCGATTACCACAGGACACTGAGAACCGGGCGCCTCAGGGCAGGGCTGAGGATCTGCCATAGCTGTTTTCTCCACCTGTTGATTCCCTGAGACCCCGCCACACCCAAGCTGTGTGCAGAGGCTTTTGCATATGAAAGGCCTGGCCCTTTGCAATCTGAAAACTACCTAACAAACTGCAGCTGGGTCAGAGAGACCCAGAACTTCCAAAAGAAGGCTCAAGGCCCCACAGCAGCTTGCATTGCTTCAAAGCTGGGCCTCATCTGGGCACCTTCAAAACCCAAACAAGGAAGAGGAATCTGCAGATCTCTCTGTAGCTCCTGCTGAGTAGCCACAGGCAGAGGCTAAATTAGCACCTCCTTAGAGATCCAAGAGCCTGTGTACCTAGTGGTCAGAGTGGGACCATCCAGATTACAACTCCTCAGATCCATAAGGGACACACTCAGGGGGCAGACTCAGTGAGCACCAAAGCCCCATTGAAGCAAGTCTTGCTGCATAAGGGTGTCTTCAGCACAGAACTTCTCCCACTGTAGACACAGCTGATTCTCACAGCCAATTGGCCTGGAGGTCAATTCCTCCCAGTGATACCTACAACAATCAAGGCTTAACTACAACAAGACTGTGCACACAGCCCACAAAGGGTTGCACTAAGAGTGTCCACCTCAGGTAAGTGAGGCTGAGCCACTGGGCCCTATAGGACACCTAGCACACAAAGCCACTCTATAACACAGGGAAGCAGCCAAAATGCAGAGACAAAGAAACAGATCACAAATGACAGAAATGGAGGAAAGCAAACTACTGGCTATAGAGTTCAAAACCAATCTTATAAGGTTTTTCAAGAATTTTCTAGAAACTGCCGATAAATTTAGTGAGACCCTTGAGGATATGAAAAAGGACCAACTAGAAATTAAGCATACACTGACTGAAATAAAGAATATTATACAGAGATCCAACAGCAGACTAGAGGATCTCAAGAATCAAGTAAAATATTTGAAATATGAAGAAGCAAAAAATACCCAACCAGAAAAGCAAAAAGCAGAAAGAATCCAAAAATATGAAGATAGTGTAAGGAGCCTCTGGGACAACTTCAAGTGTACCAACATCTGAATTATAGGGGTGCCAGAAGAAGAGAGAGAGAGCAAGATATTGAAAACCTATTTGGAGAAATAATGACAGAAAACTTCCCCTACCTGGTGAAAGAAATAGACTTACAAGTCCAGGAAGTGCAAAGAACCCCAAACAAAAGGAATCCCAAGAGGACCACACTAAGACACATCATAATGAAACTGCCAAGAGCAAAAGACAAAGAGAAACTTAAAAGCAGCAAGAGAAAAACAGTCAGTTACCTACAAGGGAGTACCCATATGACTGTCAGCTGATTTCTCAACAGAAACTATGCAGGCCAGAAGGGAGTGACAAGAAATATTCAAAGTGATGAATAGCAAGAACCTACAACCTAGATTAATTTACCCAAGCAAAGCTATCATTCAGAATTGAAGGTCAGATAAAGAGCTTCACTGATAAGAAAAAGCTAACAGAGTTCATCACCACCAAACCAGTATTATATAAAATGCTGAAAGGTATTCTTTAAGAAGAGGAAGAAGAAAAAAGGTAAAGATAAATATTATGAACAACAATTACATATCAACAAGTGAATCTAAAAATCAAGTGAAAAAAATCTGAGGAACAGAGTAAACTGGTGAATATAATAGAATCAGGGGCATAGAAAGGGAGTGGACTGACAATTCTCGGGTGGGGGGGGTTGGAAAGGGGTGTGGGGGGCAGGAACAGACTGGACAAAAATCGTACACCTGTGCATGAGGACAGTGGGGGCGGGTAAGGGCAGAGGGTGGGGTGGGAATTGGGTGGAGGGGAGTTATGCGGGGTGGAGAGGAACAACTGTAATAATCTGAACAATAAAGATTTATTAAACAACCAAAAAACAAAGAGAAAGGACCCAAATTAGCAAAATCAGAAATGAAAGAGGAGAAATAACAGCAAACCCCACAGAAATATGAAGAATCATAAAAAAGATACTATGTGCAACTCTATTCCAACAAACTGGTTAACCTAGAATAGACATATTCCTAGAAAAATACAACCTTCTAAATCTCAACCAGCAGTAATAAAAAAAAATCTGAATAGTCTGATATGTATGGAGGAAATAGAAGCAGTAATCAAAAAACTTCCAACACACAAAAGCCCTGGACTAGACAGATTCACAGGGGAGTTTTATCAAACATTTAAAGAAAAAATAAAACCTACCTTCCTCAGACTATTTCAAAAAATTCCAGGGGAAGGAACACTTCCAAGCTCTTCACAAAGCAACCATTACCCTAATCCCAAAACCAGATAAAGACAATACAAGAAAGGGAATTACAGGCCAATATCTCTCATGAATATAGACGCCAAATTTCTCAACAAAATTCTAGCAAATCGAATCCAGTATTACATTAGAAAAATCATACACCATGACCAAGTGGGATTTATTCCAGGGATGCAAGGATAGTACAATATCCACAAATCAATAAAAGTGATACAGCACATAAACAAACTGATAGAAACCATATAATCATACCCAAAAGTATTTGACAAATTCCAACACCCTTTCATGATAAAAACTCTCATCAAGGTGGGAATAAAAGGATCATACGTTAACATAATAAAAGCCATATACGACAAACCCACAGCCAACATTATACTCAATGAGCAAAAACTAAAACCATTTTCCCTAAGAACAGGAACAAGACAGGGATGCCCACTCTCACCACTCCCATTTGACATAGTACTAGAAGTACTAGCCATTGCAATAAGACAAGAAGAAGAAATAAGAGGCATCCAAATTGGAAAAGAAGAAGTAAAATTGTCCTTATTCTCAGATGACATGATATTGTACATAGAAAACCCCAAAGACTCTATCAAAAAACTACTAGACTTAATAAATGAATTCAGTAAGGTAGCAGGATACAAAATTAACACCTAGAAGTCTATGGATTTTCTATACACCAATAATGAACTCACAGAAATAGAAACTAAAGATACAATCTCATTTATCAATGCAACAAAAATTAAGATAGGTAAGAATAAATTTAACCAAGGAGATAAAGGATCTGTACTCAGAAAATTTCAGGACGCTGAAAAAAGAGATAGAGGAAGACATGAACAAATGGAAGAATATACTGTGTTCATGGATTGGTAGAATTAACATCATTAAAATGTCCAGAATACCCAAAGCAATCCATAAATTCAGTGCAATACCCGTTAAAATACCAATGCCATACTTAAAAGACCTAGAACAAATTATCCAAAAATTAATATGGAATAAAAAAGACCTCAAATATCTGCAGCAATCTTCAGAAAAAACAATGTTGGAGGGTTCACAGTACTAGATACCAAGCTATACTACAAAGCCACTGTTCTCAAAACTGCCTGTTCCTGGCAGAAGAACAGACATATAAACAAATGGAACAGAACAGAGGACCCAGAAATCTACACAAGCCATTATACTCAATTAATATTTGACAAAGGAGGCAAGAACATACAATGGAGTCAAGACAGTGTCTTCAATAAATAGTGTTGGGAAAATTGGACAGATACTTGCAAAAAGAAATGAAACTAGACCACCAACTAGCACAATACACAAAAATGAACTCAAAATGTATAAAGGACTTAAATGTAAGATGGGAAATGATAAACATCTTAGAAGAATCCATAGGCAGCAAAATAGCAGACATATGGTCATAGCAACATCTTTACCGATACAGCACCCAGGGCAATGGAAACTAAAGAGAAAATAAACAAATGGGACTACATCAAAATAACAAGCTTCTGCACAGCAAAAGAAACCATCAATAAAACAACAAGAAAGCCACTGCATAGGAGAACATTTTTGCCAATGTTATCTCAGATAAGGGTTTAATCTCCAAAATTTACAGGGAACTCACATAGTTTAACAAAAGGAAGATAAACAATCCAATCAAAAAATAGGAAAAGGACCTAAATAGACATTTTTCTAAAGTGGACATACAGAAAGCCAAGAGACATATGAAGACATGCTCAAAGTCACTAATCATCCAGAGATGGAAATCAAAACAACAATGAGGTACCATCTCACGCCTGCTAGAATGGCTGTCAACAATGAATCAACAACCAGTGGTGGAGAAAATGCGGAGAAAAAGGAACCCTCATGCTCTGCTGGTGGGAATGCAGACTGGTGCAGCCACTGTGAAAAACAGTATGGTGTTTCCTCAAAAAATTAAAATTGGAACTGCCATTTGACTCAATAATCCCACTTCTAGGAGTATATTCCAAGAAGACAGAAACACTAATCAGAAAGGATATATGCACCCATATGTTCATAGCAGCACAATTTACAATAGCTAAGATTTGGAAACAGCCTAAATGTCCATCCGCTGATGAGTGTATTAAAAAACTGTGGTACAGAGAGAACATAAATGGAAATGAAAATTCAGATGCAAAGTAGAGAATTCAAGCTGGATATACAGCGACTAAAACCATCCCACATTCATCCCCCAGGTTTAAAAAAAAAACAAAAAAACAAAACAAAACAAAAAACTGTGGTACATCTACACAATAGAATACTATGCTGCTATAAAAAGAACTAATTCTTACCATTTGCAACAGCATAAATGGAACTGGAAAGAATTATGCTAAGCAAAATAAGCCAGTCGGAGAAAGATAAATACCACATGATCTCATTCATTTGTGGTGTATAAAGAACATTATAAACTGATGAGCAAAAATAGATACAGAGGCAAGGAAGTATCAGATTGTCTAACTACAGTGTGAAGGCAGGGGAGCATTGGGGGGAGGTAAGAGATCAACTGAAGGACTTGTATGCATGCATATAAGCATAACCAATGTACACAAGACACTGGGGGGCTGTGAGGGCACATTCGGGGGGGTAGGGGAAGCTGAGAGGAGGTCAATGGGGGGGGGGAAAGGAGACATATGTACTACTATTTATAATACTTTAAACAATAAAATAAGATTTAAAAAATAAAGATAGTGTAAGGAGCTTCTGAGAAACATCAGAGGTACCAACATTTGCATTATGGGGGTACCAGAAGGAGAAGAGAGAGAAAGATATTGAAAACCTATTTTAAGAAATAATGACAGAAAACTTCCCCTAGCTGAGGCGGGTGGCGGGGGGTGGGGGGGTGGTTAGAGAGCAACCAAAGTTCTTGTATGCATATATATTAGCAGAACCAATGGACACAGACACCGGGGTGGTGGGGACTTGCCCGGGGTGGGAATGGCTAGGGCTGGGGGTTAACTGGGGAAAAAGGAGACATATGTAAAACATTAGACAATAAAATAAATAAATAAAATTTAAAAATAAAGAAAATTTCCCCTACCTGGTGAAAGAAATAGACTTACAAGTCCAGGAAGTGCAGAGAGTCCCAAACAAGAGGAACCCAAAAAGGCCCACACCAAGACACATCATAATTAAAAGGCCAAGGGTTAAAGACAAAGAGAAAAATCTTAAAAGCAGCAAGAGAAAAGCAGTTAGTTACCTTCAAGGGAGCTCCCAAACGACTGCCAGCTGATTTCTCAATAGGAACTTTTCAGGCCAGAAGAGAGTGGCAAGAAATACTCAAAGTGATGAATAACAAGGACCTACAACCAAGATTATTCTATCCAGAAAAGCTATCATTTAGAAATGAAGGTCAGATAAAGAGCTTCATAGACAAGAAGAAACTGAAGGAGTTCATCACCACCAAACCAGTATTTCATGAAATGTTGAAGGGTATTCTAGAAGAAGAAGAAGAGGAAGAGGAAGAGGAAGAGGAAGAGGATTAAAATATGAACAATAAAGTGGCTATAAATACATATCTATCAACAGTTAAATCTCAAAATAAACGAACATGGAATCTAATGAACAAAAATAAACTGATGAGTAAAATAGAACCGGGGGTGGAGATTACCCAAAGACTTGTATGTATATATGCATTACCTATGGCCACAGACAATAGGGTGGTGAAGGGCTGGGGTGGGGTGGGAACCCCTTAGAGGTAGAAATAGGGGGAAAAGGATACATTTGTAACACTCTCAACAATAAAGATTTCTTTTAAAAATAAAATTAGAACATACAGTTAATGAAATAAAAAATTCTTTCTAATCTCTTCACTCCAAAGATGATAATTTATATTTTCTAGAATTTTCCTTTGTGTGAGGTATTCCTAATTATTTTTTCAGGTGGATGGTATAAGAGGATTTGCCGGGAGCTGGTACATGCTTGCTGTTTCAAGGGACCTGGCATATATGGCATACAGTTCTTAATATGTTTGCTCACCTTCTTGGCACTATGTGTTTTAACCAAGGTCTCTGAGAAAGGTTGTTTTCCCCAGGTAGGGATTTTCCCCTGAAGTTAGGGAGGGAATAAAACCCCTCAACTAAGTGCCAGGCGGGTAATTAATCCCTTTAACTACGAACAATCATGCTTAAACTACATAATCTTTTCTCCCTGGAATGGAGATAAGAAACGCCCTAACCTTTGTAATAGAGATTGATAGGATTGAATCAACTGGTATAAATACAGTTGTAACAAGACAGAAAGAGACAGAACTCAGAACACAGAACCAGACAGAGAGACAGAACTTCAGACACAGAACTTAGAACACAGGGCTTGGAAGACAGGACCAAGAGAGACAGAGCCTAGGCACAGAACCTACACAGAACATTCTCTAGAGACAGAAGAACTTCGCTGGCGAGAGCATGCCGGAGGATCCTGGAGAGGGACTGGCCTCGGAGCCTAGAGACAGAGCCTAGCGGGAGAACATGGCAAGGGATCCTGGACTGAACCTGACTACAGAGATTGGCAGGAGAACCTGACTGGAACCTGGACACTGAACCTGACTGGAGAACCTGACAAGAGAACCCGGCTATGATGATCAACTGAACTCAGCCTCCGTGTCATTCATTCTTCGCTGACTCCGTCCACACCTTTGGGGACCCCCTGGACCCGCTGGGGTTGGACCCCGGCAAGGATTTATTATAATGTTCTTGCAACTTTTCTGTAGGTTTGGATTTTTTGCAAAATAAAAACTTAAAAACATGGAAACAAAATGCCTCTCCTAAATGTACCACTAATATCACAAAAGCCTCATTTTTTTAAAAGCTCAGTAGGGCTTCAATATTAGTTTATTTTTTATTAAATGTACCAGGTTAATATTGTTTAATAACAAATTTCAGGTGTACAACTTTATAATACATGTGTATACTCTGATGTGTGCTCACCACCTACAGTCTAGTCTCCTGCCATCATCTTGTATTTATTTCCTTTACCCTCTTCATCCTTTCCTCACGCCCCTACCCCGCTGGTAACCATCATTTTGTTGTCCATATCTATGTGTTCATTTGTTGCTTTTTGTTTTATGTCCCACATATGAGTGAAATCGTATAGTTCTTATCCTTTTCCATCTGGTTTACTTCACTTAGCACGATATTCTGTAGGTCTATCCATGTTGTGGTAAATGGTAATGTTTCATGTTTTTATTTTACTTATTAAGTTGATTGGAGTGACATTTGTCAACATGAACATAGGGGCTTCATGTATGGGTTTCTATGTTACAAGACCTGTATACTGCTCTGTGTGCCCACCACCCAGAGTCAAATCTTCTCCTGTCACCTTATATTAGGACCCCCTTCTTCCCCTATCCTCTTCCCTCTGGCAACCAATGTCACCCAAATCAGCCACTATTTGTGTTATATGTTTTTATTTATATATATGTATCACTCTTCTTTAATCATCCGCTGAAGAACTCTTGAGTTGTTTCCATGTGTTGTCTATTGTAAATAATGCTGCAACGAACATATGTAATCTCTATTTATGAATAATTGTTTTCAGAATTTTCAGGTAGATACTTGGTAAAAAGCTTGCTGGGTCATATGGTAGCTCTAGTCTTAATTTTTTTAGAAACCTCCATACTGGTTTTTCAGAATGACTATACCCACCAGCAGTGTACAAAGGTTCTCTTTTCTTCACATCCTCTCCAACACTTATTATTTCTTGTCTTATTTATAATAGCCATTCTAACAACTGTGAGGTGCTGAGATATTACTAATTCTAATGAGTAATCTACAAGTATATTTTGAAGTTCGGGTGCTAATGAACAGTTTGTTGTCCTGGTCCCTCATGAAAACTAAGCTTCTGCATGTCTTCTGCTTGATTGTAGGTCTCTATCCTGCTACCAGTGGAGAGGCCTATATTAATGGATTTGCCATCTCAAAGCAGATGGTCCAGATCAGGAAAACCTTGGGCCTGTGTCCCCAGCAGGACTTGTTGTTTAATTACTTGACAGTATCAGAACACCTTTATTTCTATTGCACGGTAACCAAAGACATGTTGCTTTATTTCCACTCTATCCCTGTACTTAAGACAGAGTACCTACTAGCAATATTTTTATTCTTTGAACTTTCTTTCAAAAACTTATTTTTGGTGAATTATTCTTTAAACATACAGAGACGCAAAGGGAAGAAGACACTGTGTAGATGATGTAAGAAAAGAGCTGGCGAAACATGTTTCTGACGATGAAGTTGGAAGCACCATATAAAGTCTGCCTTTTCTTTCTAGATTAAAGGAGTCCCTCGAAAGATGTACCCTATAGAAATTGACCGTATGCTGTCTGCTTTTAACCTGATTGAAAAGCGAAATGCATTTTCAGCATCACTGAGTGGAGGAATGAAGCGCAAACTCTCCGTCATTATAGCACTTATAGGGGACTCCAAGGTAAAAGTAAAATAAAAGCTAAAAATGGATCCCCACTGAAGCATGTCTAAAAAAAATAAGCTGACGCAAACCCATGTGCTTCTATGTACCTAACACTCTAAAAGGAGCCTCCCAAATCCCAGATGTGCTTACATTATCAACCTTGTTGAAATAAAATGGTCATAGGTTTGGAATCAGTCCAGCATTCCTCATTCAGTTTTAGTCTAAGCTTATCATCTTAGCTCAGTTGGACACGTGACTGGAAAGGCCCCAGTGCACTAATCTGTCGTGTTTCACGTGGTCATGAAATTGTTCTTCTGGTCTCTAGGTGGTGATACTTGATGAGCCCACAGCTGGCATGGACCCTGCCTCGCGAAGGGCCACCAGGGACCTCCTTCAGCAGTATAAACAGGGCCGCACCATCTTACTGACCACCCACTACATGGATGAAGCTGACATCCTGGGTGACCGCATTGCCATCATGGTGAAGGGATCCTTACGATGCTGTGGCTCTTCACTTTTCCTCAAAAACATATATGGTCTCTCTCCCGTTAATCATTCTTTTGATATTGATGTCTTAATATTATTCTGACATAACTTTTATGAATATTGATATCTTAACAATATTATTTAACATAGTTTTTGTGTGTGTTTTATATCTACCAATCACTTCAGTGATTCCCTCTATTTTTTTAATTGGGTTCAACTATGAGCCCTTTGAAATAATGGTCATATTTCAATTTCTCAAAACTATTGCATTGTCCAAATTTCATGTTTATTTCTTTCATATGACATCCATATAAATTGTAATTTGCCCAACTGCAGTTGGGCCTTTAGTGAGCTAGATATCTCAATACGTAGATAGATGATAGATGATAGTCAGACAGTAGATGGATGAAGAATAGATACATATATTCATGAATTATATTAAAAATGTAGGGAATAAATATCTATTCCTTGTTTAAATCAGTATAAAATTGCTTCTGTATGTGCAGAATATTTTGTTCTAATTTTGAGAAGACTTTTTCTAAACATAAAAATGCCAAATATGTCTTAACTAGAGGCCCGGTGCACAAAAATTTGTGCACTGGGGGGGGGGTGTCCCTCAGCCCAGCCTGTGCCCTCTTGCAGTCTAGAACCCCTCAGGGGATGACCACCTGCTGGCTTAGGCCTGCTTCCCAGGAGATTGGGCCTAAGATAGCAATCAGACATCCCTCTGGCAGCCCGGCAGCGCTCGGGGGATGTCCACTTGCCAGCGGGGAGCAGGCCTAAACTGCAGTCGGACATCCTTAGTGCTGCTGAGGAGACAGGAGAGGCTCCCACCACCACCGCTGTTCTGGCAGCCAACAGCCTGGCTTGTGGCTGAGCAGAGCTCCCCCTGTGGGAGCACACTGACCACCAGAGGGCAGCTCCTTCATTGAGCGTCGGCCCCCTGGTGGTCAGTGTGTGTCATAGTGACCAGTCATTCCTAGTCCTTCTGCTGTTAGGGTCAGTTTGCATATTACCCTTTTACTATATAGGATAGAGGCCTGGTGCACGGGTGGGGGCCAGCTGGTTTGCCCTGAAGGGTGTCCAGATCAGGGTGGGGGTCCCGCTTGGGTGCCTGGCCAGCCTGGATGAGGGGATGATGGCTGTTTGCAGCTGGTCACACCCCCTTCAGGGTGGGGGTCCCCACCGGGGTTCCTGGCCAGTCTGGGTGAGGGGCTGAGGGCCGTTTTCAGGCTGGCTGGCGACTCAAGCTCCCAACCTCTCCTTTTTTTCTTTTTTTTTTTATTCTGGGATTTATTTACCTTCTATGGCTGTCACTGAAACTGAGAGCCGGCTTTAGCTCTGAGGCTCGGCTCCAGCTCTGAGACCTCGGCTGCTGAAAGCAGGTATCTGGGTTTGTTTGGCTTCTATAATTGCAACATTGTTTCTTAGAGTGCAGCTCAGAGCCCAGCAGCGGCAGGCGGGGAACCTTGGCTTCCTCCATCACTGGAGCAAGCACACCTCCTGTTCGCTTCAGCTGCCTGGCTGCCAGCCACCATCTTGGTTGGCAGTTAATTTGCATATCGCCCTGATTAGCCAATGGAAAGCGTGTCAGAGGTATGGTTAATTACCATGTTTGTCTATTATTAGATAGGATAACTTCCTTACCTCTTTTAGGTAATTATTTAAAATTATCTATCCATCAGTTTTCTTTGGCCCGCTAAATAAAATTTCAGCACCTAATCTCCAACTTTCATATTTCTTTCCATTTTTTCCTGAAGCATTAGCTTAATAAAATATATAATTTATTCATTTACCTTGTTTATTATCTGTCTCCCCTCTATAGAGGAAAAATTGTCAAGGAAAAAATTTTAGTTGAAGTCTAATTTATGTAATTTAGTTGAGTACAGTGAGTAGATATTCCATGCTCATTTTGATGAGTTTTTACAATTATATATGCCCATGTGACTCCAAGTAAATACTCTTATTTCTATGACCCCAGAAAATTCCCTTTAACCTCTTAATTGCCTTATCATTTTTATTACCATACATTAATTTTGCCTGTTCTTGAAAATAACAGAAATGAGTCATACACAATAATTTCTTGTTTCTGGTTTCTTTACCTCAGCACAGTAGTTTGAGATTAATCTTTGTTGCTGCATGCATCAGTAGTTCACCTGTTCTACTCTTCATGGAATTTTAGGTTGTTTTAGGTCATTTCCAATTTCCAAATATCATGAATGAATATGTTGTAAACTTGCTTGTAAAAATCTCTGTTGGATAAAAATTTATCTTGGGTGAAAATACATAGGAATGTAGTTACTTGGTCAATTATTAAGTGTACATTCAGCCAAAAGAGTCTCCAAAGTTCTTGTATTATTTTACAACTACCAGCATGTTTGAGAAATCAATTTGCTCTACATCCATACCAATATTTTGGTATTGTATTTGGATTTTAGCTGATCTAGAGAATGCGAAACAATGTCTATTACTTTAATTTTCATTTTCTTAGGAATAATTATATTTAGTACATTTTCATGTACAAATTGGTTTTTTGTATAATTTACTCTGTGAAATATAAATGTTGGTTTTGTATCTTTTTTGTTGTTAATTTGCAGTTCACATATTCTAGAAGTCCTTTATCAGATATATGTATTGTGAATATTTCTCAAATGCGTTTCTTGCCTATTTATTTTTTTGCTAGTATCTTTTTATTGAGCATAAATTTTTAAATTTGGAAAGCCCAGTTTATCAATTATTTTCCCTTTTTTTGGCCCATGCTTTTAAGGAAACCTTTGCTTATGTAAAGGTTGCAAATATATTCTCTTATATTTCTTCCAGATTTTTTATGGTTCTAGCTTCTAAAAGTTTATGACCTATTTCAAGTTAGTTTTTGTGTGAATGGTGTTAGATAAGTTGTTGATGTTGATTTTTCCGTGTTAATATACAGAATACATTTAACTTTTTTTTTCTGTTGAATTGGCACTTTTGATGGAAATCAGTTGATTCTTTATATGTTGGTCTACTTTTGGATTTTCTATTCTTTCATTGACCTATGTCTATCTTCCTACAAATATCATAGTCATGAATACTGTGTCTTTGTAGTAAGTCTTGAAAACAGGTAATATAAATCCACTAACTTTTTTTTTTTCCAAAATTAGTCCCCCCTGTTTTAGTCCCTTTTTAGTTCCATAAGAATTTTAGGGTCATTTTGTCGAATTCTACAAAAAAGCCTGGAAGGATATTGATTGGGATTGCTATGAATCTTTATATCATTTTGAGAAGACTGTTCATTTTAATAATATTGACTCTTTTCATATATGAACATGGTATAATTTTCTTTATTTATTTAGGGTCCATCCATTTAATCATTTTGGGCTGTATTTTGTTGTGTTTACTGGGAAGGTCTTTCATTGGATTTATTCCAAGCTATTTTTGTTTTTAATTTTATGTAAATAATATTACCTATTTAAATTAATTTTATAATTGTGTCTTTTCTAATATTTAGACATATAATGACTTCTATATTGATCTTGTTTCCTATGAACTTGTTTATTCATATATTAGGTCTGATAGTATTTTTGTGGATTTTGTGCAAAAACCTTGTCACCTGTGTATCTGAAAAGTTTTACTGGTGTAAGAACAGACACATAGCTCAATGGAACAGAAGAGAACCCAGAAATAATCCCACAAATATATGGTGAATTAATTTATGACAAAAAACTCAAGAATATATAATGAGAAAAGGGCAGTCAATTCAATAAATGATGTTAGGAAACTTGGACAGCCATATTCAGTTGGAACACTATCTTACACCAGACACAAAAATCAATTCAAAATGGATCTATGACTTTTCAAGTTAGTGTTTTTTGTTTTCCTCAGATAAATGCCCAGAAGTGGAATTGCTGGATCATTTGGTAGTTCTGGTTTTTTAATTTATTTTACTGAATTTATTGCTGTGACATTATTTTGGTTTGCAAAATTTATTGTTTTATTTAAGCACTAGGGGCCCGGTGCACGAAATTCGTGCACTGGGTGTGTGTGTGTGGGGGGGGGGAGTGTCCCTCAGCCCAGCCTGCCCCCTCTCACATACTGGGAGCCCTCAGGCGTTGACCCCCATCACCCTCCAATCGCAGGATCGGCCCTTTGCCCAGGCCTGACGCCCCTGACAGAGGTGTCAGGCCTGGGCAGGGGACCCTCATTTCCCCCCATCACTGGTTCTGCCCCCAGCCCAGGCCTGATGCCTCTGGCCCAGGCATCAGGCCTGGGCAGGGGACCCCCAGACCCCTCTGATTGCTGGCACTGCCCCTTGCCCAGGCCTGATGCCTCAGCCAGAGGCGTAGACCCCCATCACCCTCTGATCACCTGATCGGCCCCTTGCCCAGGCCTGACGCCTCCGCCAGAGGTGTCAGGCTTGGACAGGGGGCCCCCATCTCCCCCCGATCACTGGCTCTGGCCCCCGCCCAGGCCTGAGGCCTCTGGCCCAGGAATCATGCCTGGGCAGGGGATCCCCATCTCCCTCTGATCGCTTGCTCCACCCCCCGCCCAAGCCTGATGCCTCTGACCCAGGCTTCAGGCCTGGGCAAGGGGACCATCATATCCCCCCAATCCCCGGCTCCGGCCCCCACCCAGGCCTGATGCCTCGGCCAGAGGAGTTGACCTTCATCACCCTCTGATCACCAATCACCGGATCGGCCCCTTGACCAGGCCTGAGGCCTCCGGCAGAGGTGTCAGGCCTGGGCAGGGGACCCCAGCTCCCCGCGGTTGCAGGCTCCGCCCCTGCCCAGGCCTAACAACTCTGGCCTAGGCGTCCGGCCCGGGCAGCGGGGACCTGCAGCTGCAGCGGCCCCGCGATCGTGGGCTTTGCTTTAGGCCCAGGCAAGGGACCCCTAGCTCCCGGGACTGCCAGCTTCGACCGTGCCCAGCTCCCATCGCTGGCTCCACCCCTACTTCCTGCTATCACTGGCCAGGGCGGCAAATGCGCCTGATTCTCTCTGATCATGGCTGGGGGGCAGGGCAAAGGCGGCCCTGGAGCCGCCTTTGCCCTGCCCCCCAGCTCTTAGCTCCCCCCTGGGTTTCTGATCACTGTCAGTGGCAGGGGGCTTCTTCCTGCTTTCCCTTTCACCTCCCTGCATTGTGCCTACATATGCAAATTAACCGCCATCTTGTTGGCAGTTAACTGCCAATCATAGTTGGCAGTTAATTTGCATATAGCCCTGATTAGCCAATGAAAAGGGTATCGTCGTACGCCAATTACCATTTTTCTCTTTTATTAGTGTAGATAGTTGTTATACAACCTTATATTGGTTGTATTAGTTTTTGTGTACAGTATAGTGACTGGACATTTTTATACCTTGCATTATGATCAGCCAACTAATTCTGGTAATCATCTGTCATCTTGTAAACTTATTGCAATACTAGAGGCCTGGTGCATGAAATTTGTGCACAGGTAGGGTCCCTAGGCCTGGCTGGCAATCAAGGTCCATTAGAGCCTTCCGGCTGCCAGCCGGGGCCTTCCTTTGTTCTGTGCCACCCCCTGGTGGTCAGTGCACATCATAGCGAGCGATCAAACTCCCTGTTTCCTGGTCTAACTCCAGAGGGGACACTTTGCATAGTAGGCTTATATAGAGATAGATTATTGACTATATTCCCATTCCTCTTTCAACCGTCCCCTACCAACTTTCTTCTGGTAACCATCCCTTTGGTTTCTGTTCCTATGAGTCTGTTTCTGTTTGTTTTTTAGATTCTACATATAAGTGAAACCACAGGGTATTTGTCTTTCTCTGACTGACTAGTTTTAAATTTTGAGGAACCTCCATACTGTTTCCTACTGTAGCTACACCATTTTGCATTCCCACCAACAGTGTACAAAGGTTCCAGTTTTCTCACATCTTCCCCAACACTTGTTGTTTTTGTTTTTTAATAGTTGTCTTAATGGGTGTGGGGTGATATCTCATTGTGGTTTTGATTGGTAATGTTGAGCATCTTTCCTTTTTTTTATTTTTTTAAAATATATTTTATTGATTTTTTACAGAGAGGAAGGGAGAGGGATAGAGAGTTAGAAACATCGATGAGAGAGAGACATCAATCAGCTGCCTCCTGCACACCTCCTACTGGGGATGTGCCTGCAACCAAGGTACATGCCCTTGACCGGAATCGAACCTGGGACCCTTGACTCCGCAGGCCGATGCTCAATCCACTGAGCCAAACTGGTTAGGGCATGTTGAGCGTCTTTTCATATACCTCATGACCATTTCTGTGTCTTTGAGAAATGTTTATTCAAATCTTTAACACATTTTAAAATCAGGATATTAGTTTTTTTTTGCTATTGAGTTTACTACTGAGTTGGGATTCCTTATATATTTTAGAAATTAATCATTTACTTGTTATAGTCTCTGCAAATACTTTTTCTCATTCTATAGGTTTGCCTTTCCATTTTATTGATTGTTTCCTTTGTAGTGCAGAGGGTTATTAGGTTGATGTAACCCTACTTGTCTATTTTTGCTGTTGTTACCTGTACTTTTGGTGTTATATCCAAAAAAAATTATTGCCAAGACCAATGTAAAGAAGCTTTTACCCAATGTTTACTTTGAGGAATTTTGTAGGGTCAAGTCTTATGCATAAGTCTTAAATACACTTTGACTGTATTTTTTGCAATGATGTAAAATTTTTGTGTATGATGTCAAATATGGGCCCATATTCAGTCTTTGGTAGGTGAATATCCACTTTTCTCAATACTATATGCTGAAGAAACTGTCTTTTCTCTACCGTGTATTCTTGGCACCTTGTTGAACAATTGACTATATATGTGTTGGTTTATTTCTGGACTCTCTATGTATTACATTGATCTATTTTTTTTCTAATTTTATTCCAGTACCATACTGTTTTAATTACTGTTGATTTATAATATATTTGAAGTCAGAAAGTGTGATGCTTCCAGGTTTGTTCTTTCTTGAAAAAATTTTTGGTTACTCAGGGTCTTTTGTGTTTTCAATTAATGTTAGGATCTTGTTCTATTTCTATAATAAGTGCCATTGGGATTGCATTGATAGGGATTGCATTACTTCTGTAGATCACTTAAGGTACTATTGACATTTTAGCAATATTAATTCATGAACACAGGATATTTTCCCATTTGTTTGTGTCTTTATTAATTTTTTTATTAATGATTTTCATCAATGAATTTTAGTTTTCAGTGTACAAATATTTCACCTCCTTACTTAAGCTTAATTCTTTATTCTTTTTTTTAATGCTATTGTGAGCTTATTTTCTTAATTTTCTTTTTGGGTAGTACAGTGTTAATGTGTGGAATACAATTTATTTTTGTATGATTTTTTTATATTTTATTGATTTTTTTTACAGAGAGGAAGGGAGAGGGATAGAGAATTAGAAACATTGATGAGAGAGAAACATTGATCAGCTGCCTCCTGCACACCCCTTACTGCTGATGTGCCCGCAACCAAGGTACATGCTCTTGACCGCAATCGAACCTGGGACCCTTCAGTCCACAGGCCAATGCTCTATCCACTGAGCGAAACCAGCTAGGGCTATTTTTGTATGATCTTTTTATTCTACCTCTTGCTGAATTATATTAGCTGTAACAATTTTGTGGGGTTTTTTGTGGAGTCTTTAGGGTTGCTTATATATATCATCATGTCATCTGTAAACAAAGATCTTTTTTCTCTTTCTGATTTGGGTACCAGTACTTTTCTTGCTTAATTACTTGAATAGAACTTTCAGGATTTGTTGAATAGAAATGGTGAGAGTGGTTACCCTTGTCTTATTCCTGATCTTAGAGGAAAAGCTTTTAGTTCTTCACCATAGAGTATGATATTAGAAGTCAGTTTGTCTTATATGGAATTTATTATGTTGAGTTACATTGCTTCGATATCAGATTTATTGAGAGTTTTTATTATGAAAGGGTATTACATTTTGTCAGGTGCTTTTTCTGCACCTATAGAGATGATCATGTGATTTTTTCTTTTATACTGTACATGTGTTTCTTTTATTGATTTGTACATGTTGAACCATGTTTGTATATCAGGAATAAGTCCCACCAGATCATGGTATTTTTCTTTTAATGTGTTCTTGGATTCAGTGTGCTCATATTTTGTTAATGATGTTTACATCTATGTCTATCAGTGTTATTGGCCTGCAGTTTGTTTTCTTGTGCTGTCTTTTTCTGAGTTGGTTATCAGGGCAATGTTGGCCTCATAAAGTGAGTATAGAATTGTACTGTACTCTTCAATATTTTTTGAATTATAAAGAATTGTCATTAATTCTTTTTTAAATGTTTAGTAAAGTTCCTCAGTGAAATTATCTGCTCCTGGCATTTCCTTTTCAGGAGATTTTGATGATTGATTTAGTCTCCTTACTAGTGATAGTTATGTTTAGACTATCGTCTCATGATTTAATCTTGGTAGATTGTGTGTTTCTAGGAATTTACCAATTTTACTAGATTATCCAATTTGTTGCCATATGCTTGTTCATAGAACTCTCTGGTGATCCTTTTTACTTCTATGATATTAATTGTGATGTCTCATAATTTCTGATTTTATATTTAAGTCTTTTTCTTACTACTGTAGCTAACTATTTATTTATGTATGTATGTATGTATGTATGTATGTATGTATGTATGTTTTTAAACCACCAACCCTTAAAAAGAAAAACTCATGGACAGAGATAGCAGTATGGTGATTGCCAGAAGGAAGAGTATGTGAGGGCAGGTAGAAAAGGTAAAGGGAGGATAAATGGTGATGGAGGGAGACTTAACTTGGGGTGGTAAACATACAACAGAATATACAAATGACATATTGTAGAACTGAAACCTATATAATTGTATTAACCAATGTCACCCTAATAAATTTAAATAAAGACATGGGAAAAATAAGTTTCATAAACTTTTTCTATTGTTTTTATATTCTCTATTTCATTTATTTGTGGCATATTCTTTACTATTTTATTCCTCTGGTAACTTTGCAATTAGTTTGTTCTTTTTCCAGTTCCTTGAGGTATAAACTTAGGTTGCTTATTAGAGCCCTCTCTTCTTTTTAGTTTTGAGGTTTATCATCATAAACGTTCATCTTAGTACTGCTTTGCAGCATCCCATAAATTTTGGTAAATATATTTTTATTTCAGAGAGGAAGGGAGAGAGAGAGAGAAACATCAATGATGAGAGAGAATAATTAATTGGTTGCCTCGTGCACATCCCACACTGGGGATTGAGCCTGCAACCCAGGCATGTGCCCTGACCAGGAGTCGAACTGTGACCTCCTGGTTCATAGATCCACACTCAACCACTGAGCCACACTGGCCGGGTGGTATGTTGTATTTTTATTTAAACCTGGCTCAAGATATTTTCTAATTTGATATCTTCTTTGACCCTTTGGTTGTTCAAAATGTGTTGCTTAATTTTGAACAAATATTGGGATGTGTTACAACTTTACAGACAGTCCTCGGGTTATGTTGGACTCGACGTACATCATTCGTGGTAACGTCACCATCTCCCATCCTATATAATAAAAGGCCATGGACCATAAGCATAACGACCAAAACGACTGCTTGACCAGGGGCCATGAGGTGCATTGAACATCTCTTGGTCCCTCCCCACCCCTGGCCTGCGAGCAGCGGCTCACGGGGGCGAGTGGGGCAGCATGCAGCTCAGTGAGTGGGCAGGGTGGCTCGCAGCTCCCAGCGGTGAGCAGGCAGGGCAGCAAGCAGTGGCGGGCGGGGTGGCAAACAGTAGAGAGGTACATGTGCATGATTTTGTGCGCTGGGCCTCTAGTTTATTTATAAAAAAATAAAGTTCCGTCATTTCAACATATGTACATCTGTTCTTTATGTTTTTTATTATTTATTTACCACAAGTAAAGGTCAGGAATTGTTATCTTTCTTTTAAATTTTTTTTACTGTTTCACTTCATTACTGCTGTGTATGTGCTCCATGTGAGTGACGTAGGTGCTTAGGCAGGTGGGTCCAACTTACAGGGAAAATTGCGTCACATCGCGCCGTAGGAACGGATCTCTGACGTAACCCGAGGACCTACTGTATTTAGATTCTGATCATAGCTGTCTTCAAACATTTTAAGAATGGGATTAGGATTTTGCTCTTAACAGAGGTTGGGATCTGTGCATAAATGAGATTATAGAGATCACTTTAAGTTACAGTCTAGTTCCCAGTTGTCTTTTTATCTGACACATCCTCTTTGTTATCCATCCCTGCAGTATTTTACCTTAAAGGGTTTCTCTCTACCCTACTACCCTCTCCCAAACCTTTGAAGGGCCATTGCAGTGAAAGACTAATGAATCCCACAGCGACTTCTCCAGGCTTTTTGTCATACCCGGGGCTATCAGAATGCTATGCAATGTTTTCTACAAAGTCCTGGAGAACCCTGGAGGGATTTTTGTCACTACCCATCCCCAGATTCTGGAAGGCTTGTGCAGTGCACCTAGTAAAAGTGCAGGATACTCTGGAAATATTTCTCAGGTCTCTGAAGGATAGGAGTTTTAGCTGATTTATTTACTTACTTGCACATAATAGGCACCCAATAAATATGTGTTTAATGAATAAAAATCTTGTCTTCTCAGAGTTCATTGTATATAATACAAGAGGCCAGATAACAGAAGCTTTTCTTTCTATCTCTCATCTATTGGTCTGTAAGAAAATTAATAAAGTTAAAATAGAAGCATTTATTAGACTTTTTAGACTTGTAATCAGATTGAATTGTGGCATGCCATATCTTATTCTTGCTCATCCAAGTCATGAAAATCCAGTGGATTCTCACTAGAATAAGGGAAGTAACAAGATTTTTTTTTAATGGATTTCCTCAGGTGTGGGATACCATATAGTCATAGTGAAGGCACCTCACTGTAATGTTGAAGAAATCTCCAAATTGATATGTTATCATATACCATCAGCCGCTTTGGAGAAGAATGTTATGAATGAATTATCTTTTCTTCTACCCAAAGAGTACACACACAGGTATGGATTAAGAGAATGCTAATGTGGATGTTTAGATAACAGGAAATTATTGTGGCTTTTCCTGGTTTCTTCAGGCTTAGCAAGTAGAGTTCATTCAACAAGCCAAATATCCAGTCCTTGCTGCCACTTGCACTGAAGAGAGGGGTGTAATTTTATGGTTGTAGTGGGCTGGTTTCAATTGGTGATAATGGATGGGATGGTGTAGGTAGAATAAAAGTTATGTGGTGAGTAGAGTGAATGGAAATATTAAGATAATGAGAGAAAAAGTGCTTATAGTGGTGGCCCTTGAAGTCAGGGTGACAAGAAACTAGAGGAAAGAGGCAGTTTTACTGCATTAGTTAGCCAAGTTATTACTCATCAGGGGAGTCACAAAAAATAAAAACAGCCCTAACCGGTTTGGCTCAGTGGATAGAGCATCAGCCTGCAGACTGAAGGGTCCCGGGTTCAATTCTGGTCAAGGGCATGTACCTGGGTTGCGGGCACATCCCTGGCAGGGAGTGTGCAGGAGACAGCTGATGTTTCTCTCTCATCGATGTTTCTAACTCTCTATCCCTCTCCCTTCCTCTCTGTAACAAATCAATAAAATATATTTTAAAAAAATAAAAAATACAAACATGCCCAGCTGGTGTTGCTCAGTGGCTGAGTGTCAACCCAAGAATCAGGAAGTCAGTATTTGATTCCTGGTCAAGGCATATGCACAGGTTGTAGGCTCAGTTCCCCTTAGGGAGCATGCAAGAGGCAGCAGATTAATGATTCTCTCTCATTATTGATATTTCTATCATTTCTTCTCCCTTCCTCTCTCTGAAATCAATAAAAATATATTTTAAAAAAGAATAAAAACTTTACTGAGGTAACCATCCTAAAAATTTGAAATGAAAACTAAGAGTACTCATCAGTGACTTTCAGAGTACTTATCTTTATTTCTTGTCATATACAAATAAGTACTTGCTTTGGTTTTTCCTAGAGTCAAGCCAGTTGTCATAATCAAGAAGAATATGAAAAACTTTCTGTCTCCTTTTCTAAGAAAAAGAGGAATGTTTCAAAAAGATTTAAAAAGGAAAAAACCATGATTTTAACTATTTTTTCTTTCAATTCTTAATGTAATATAATTTTTTAAAGATCACATTACATTCAATGAACTCCATTTAAAAGTATGTGCAAGATGCTATAGAAATTGCTTTTTTTAAAAACAAAATTACTTTATTGTTAAATAAGCAGGTCAGAGAAAGATAAGTACCACATGATCTCAATCATATGTGAACAAAATAAGTCAAATGAACAAAATAAACTGATGAATAAAATAGAACCGGAGACATACAAGCATGGAACAGACTGAAAAATTTCAGAGGAAACTTGGGGGTGTGGGGCTGGAAGAGAGAGATTCATTGGGGGAATGTATATGCATATATGCATAATCATGGACAGAGACCATGGTGGGGTGAAGGCCTGGGAGAGGTGGGTGCAGGATGTTGGGGGGGTCAATGGGGAAAAAAACACACCAAACAAAGGCAACATCTGTAAGACTTTCAATAATAAAAATAAATTTAAAAAATAATAAAGAAAATAAATTTTTGAAAAAGTATTACAGTTTGCCCCCTCCCCAAGGCCTCTGTTGCACTATTGTTGTGTCCATGGGTTATGCACGTATATACAAGTTCTTTGGTTAATCTTTACTCCTCCCTTCCTTTTGAGATTTGTTAGGCTATTGCTCATGCTTCCATGTCTCTGGATCTATTTTGTTCATCAGTTTATTTTGTTCATTAGATTCCACATATAAGTGAGATCATGTCTTTCCCTGATTAGTTCTTTTTGCTTAGCATAATGATCTCCAGGTCCCTCCATGCTGTTGCAAATGATAAGAGTTCCTCCTTTTTTATAGCTTCATAGTATTCCATTATGTAAATGTACATCTTTATTATCCACTTATCTACATAATTAAGAGCTAGAAATAGCCCAAGTGCCCATCATTAGATGAATGGATTTTAACTTTTTATTTAGCAGTCTGAAAGTTACTGAAAAGCAGTAGCATGGAACAATGGCATCGAGTAGTGGAAGAGAACCCAGACCCTCATCATAAGCAGGAATGAAAGAATAGAGCATCATAGGGAATTGGGAGTAAAATTCTAGGTATGCATCCCTAGAGAACCGGGAACCAGGGGGGAGCTGTGGACCGTCATGATGGCTGTGGTTCATGTGAGGCTGCAGAGTTTCTCTGGTGATTAAGGCAAAGCACGTCTTAAACTGATCACACTACCCACCTGGCCTCACTCATGTGGACACATGGGATTCTTAAAGATAAAAAAGGAAATTAAACTATTTGGAAGCAGGTGATGTTAATTATATCCCCTACCAATCATTTGGACCTAGAGGACAAGAGAGGGGAGAGAGGCGAGGAGAGGAGAGGAGAGGAGAGGAGAGGAGAGGAGAGGAGAGGAGAGGAGAGGAGAGGAGATCTTAGAGGTGAACAACTAATTGTAGATTGCTATACCATACATCCAGATTTGGAATGATAGACTCACTAGAAATAAAATAAAAATCATGAAATTAGGGGAGAATGTTTTTTCTCTAACACACAGAGTTTTAAAAGAAAAAAAAAAGGCAGGGGAAATTATAAGAAAAAGAAATACCTATGGACCCAGTTATTTCAGAGATTCTTAATGATTTTCATTCCAGCTACTGTTTTGATAGCTAATAGTAATTGAGGTCTTACTTTTTACCAGGCATTGATCTAATATACATTTATTTACCTGAATAAATGTCAATCTATTTTCATAAGGATGAAAGAAAAATGAGCTATAGGAAGGATACTGAATTTGAAAATAAAAGGATCACAAGAAATGCCTACTTTGAAAATTAATGTACTGAAAAAATATAAAACTTAGAGACTCTGTTTTCATGATGTGAATCCAATTGAAGAGGACACTGTGAATCTTTCAGAGGGCTCTGTGAGGAGGGAAAATGACATAAAGTGAAATAAAATTCCTGTTGGCTAATAAAAATCTGACAGAGAAGCAATGAAAGAGAAGACTGTGTCAAGAATTCTTCCCAGAACTATAAGCAACATTTCAAAGAATAAAAAGAGATGAATACATTGCCACCACACAGCCATGAGAATGGTTAAAACTGAAAGGACATGTAAACATGGCAATTGACTCTCACTGCTGAGGGAAGTGTAAAATGGTAAAATGGCTTTGGAAAATGTTTGACCATTTCTACTAAGCTAAATTTGTGCGCATACTATGACCCATCAATTATTCCTAATGTGCACCTCAAAGAATGTTGATCAAAGATATCCTATCTAATAATAGAAAAAGATGCAAATTGACCATACCTTCGCTACACCCACCATTGGCTAATCAGTGATATGCAAATTAACCACCAACAAAGATGGCAGTTAATTTGCATACGTAGGCGCGAAGCAGCTGAGCGAAGACTGAAGGTGGCTCCGGCAGAGCAGCGAAGGCTTGAAGATGGCTCCGGCCGGAGCAAAGGCCTAGGTCCCAGGTGCCAGAGGAAAACCAGTGCCGGCAGCCAGGGGAAGGGAAAGCCTATTGCATGAATCTTTTCATGCAACAGGCCTCTAGTGTCTATATAAAATAGTGTTTATAAACACTTTTTCCTAATAGTTTCAAACCCCAAACAGCTGAAAATGGTTGAATATTACTCAACAATAAGAAAGAATGAACTAGTGGTATACACAACATGAATAAATCCCACAGACATTGTATTGGGCAAAACAGTATACACTGTAGGATTCCATTTACATAAAGTTCAAGAGATAAAACTAACATTTTTGGTTATGGGATTCTAAAATTAAAATGATAAGATGTGTAGGGTGTGTGTGTACGCACATATGCAGGGGAGTGCGTTATTGAGTAGAAAGGGGAATGCTAAAATTGAATTCTGGGATGCACAAAATGTTCTCTATCTTATATGAATGGTTGTCTAGTTATGAACATATGTAAATATTCATTTATAATTAATGTACTTTATATATGTTATACCTTAGTAAAAAGAAATCTAAAGTTAATATATGTAATAGATAGAAGGAATTACATCAAATGCTAATAATAGTATACTCTATGTGGTCACGTACTGTTTCTTTTCCTTTTTATATTTCTTGTATTTCTCTCAAAGTATATTATACATATATAATCTAAATAATATTTATATATTAAGTACACTATATATTTTATATATATTCATATGTATAAGATATTGTATATACTGTATCATGAAACATAACTAGGAAAGCAGCTTAATTCAAGTTTATCAAATACGTTTTCTTTTAAAAAATTTTTTTAAATTTTTATTGTTGAAAATTTTACATATGTACACTCCCCCTCTCCCCCCCCATTGACCTCTTCAAGCCTGTCCCCCACCCTCTACCCCAGGCCTTTACTACTCTAGTGTCTGTGTCCGTGGGTTATGCATATATGCATACAAGTTCTCTGCTTGGTCTCTTTTCACCCACCCAGGAGGTTCAACCATGTGTTACATGCTTCCATGTCTCTGAACCTATTTTATTTATCAGTTTATTTTGTCATTAGATTCCACATATGAGGGATATCATGTGATATTTTTCTTTCTCTGACTGGCTTATTTCACTAAGCATAATGCTCTCCAAGTCAATCTATGTCAGTGGTTCTCAACCTGTGGGTCACAACCCCTTTGGGGGTTGAACGACCCTTTCACAGGGGTCACCTAAGACCATCAGAAAACACATATGTAAAAACAATATATAATATATTGCTTTTGTGATTAATCACTATGCTTTAATTATGTTCAATTTGTAACAATGAAATTGGGGGTCACCACAACATGAGGAACTGTATTAAAGGGTCGCGACATTATGAAGGTTGAGAACCACTGATCTATGCTATTGTAAATGGTAAGAGTTATTTTTTTTATAGCTGCCTAGTATTCCATTGTGTAGATGTACCATGGTTTTTTAATCCATTCATCTGCTAATGGGCAGTTGGGCTGTTTCCAAATCTCAGATATTATAAATTATATTGCTATGAACATAGAGCTGCATATAGATTTTCTGATTTCTTATTCTATATTAGAGGCCCGGTGCACGAAATTTGAGCACGAGGGCGGGGGTGTGCATGTATATGTGTATCCCTCAGCCAGGCCTCTACCCTCTCCAATCCAGGACTGCTGGCTCCCAACCACTCACCTGCCTGCCTGATTGCCTGTAACTGCCTCTGCCTGGCAGCCTGGTCACCCCCAACTGCCCTCCCTTGCAGGCTTGGTCGCCCCTAACTACCCTCCCCTGCTGGCCTGGTCTCCCACAACTGCCCTCCCCTGATGACCTGATTGCTCACAACTGCCCTCCCCTGCTGAACATCTTGTGGTGGCCATTTTGTTTCCACATGGGGCGGCCACCTTGTGTGTTGGAGTGATGGTCAATTTGAATATTACCTCTTTATTATATAAGATTCTTAGCAGTGGGATCACTGGGTCAAATGGGACTTCCATATTTAATTTTTTGCCAAGACTCCATACTGTTTTTCACAGTTTTGTTCAGGTTGTCCAGTTTGTTGGAATATAGTTGTTCATAGTATGTTTTTAAGCGTCCTTTTTATTTCTATGAGGTCAGTTGTTACTTCACCTCTTTTGTTTCTGATTTTATTTATTTGGGTACTCTTTGTTTCCTGGTGAGTCTTGCTAGAGGTTCATCAATCTTTTCAAAGAACAAACTCTTAGTTTTATTGATCTTTTGTATTGTTTTTTAGTTTCTATGTCATTATTTCCTCTCTGATCTTTATTATTTCCTTGCGTCTTCTTACTCTGGGCTTTTCTTGTTGTTCTTTTTCTAATTATTTAAGTTGTAGGGTTAAATAGTTTATTATTAATTTTTCTTGTTTTTTTGAGGTAGGCCTCTAGTGCTATGAACTTCCCTTCTCAGGACTGCTTTCAATGTATTCCATAGATTTTGGGTTGTTATGTGTTCATTTTCATTTGTTTCCAGGATATTTTCTATTTCTTCTTTGATCTCTTTGGTAGCCCATTCATTGTTTAATAGCATGTTATATAGCCTCCATGTGTTTGAATGTTTTTGAGTGTTTTTATTGTAGTTGATTTATAATTTCATGCCATTGTCATCTGAGAAGATGCTTAATATGATTTCAATCTTTTTGAATTATAGAGACTTAGCATATGTCCTAATATGTGTTCTGTCTTTGAAAAATGTCCCATGCACATTGAGAAGAATGTACATTCCATAGCTTTGGGATGAAATGTTCTGTGTATGTCAATTAATTACATCTGATCTAGT
This sequence comes from Myotis daubentonii, assembly GCF_963259705.1. NCBI lineage: Eukaryota > Metazoa > Chordata > Mammalia > Chiroptera > Vespertilionidae > Myotis > Myotis daubentonii. Next base: position 4,281,418 of record NC_081843.1, read on the forward strand.
GTATCATTTAGGAGCACTGTTTTCTTGTTGATTTTTTTATGTAGAAGATCTATATAGTGATGTCAGTGGGGTTTTTAAGTCCCCTACTATGATTGTATTCCTGTTTATCTCTCCCTTGAACTCCCCCCAGAAGTTCTTTTAGACATTTGGAAGCACTTGTATTGGGTCCATATATGTTTACTAGTGTTATAGCTTCTTATTTTATCAATCCTTTTAGTATTATGAAGTGGCCTTCATGATCTCTTGTTATGGCCTTCACTTTGAAGTGTATTTTGTCAGATATGAGTATTGCTACCGCAGATTTTTATTCATTTCCTTCCCTTCACTTTCATTCATGTGAGTCCTTTGTTCTGAAATGGTTTTTTGTAGATATCATATGGGTCATCCATTCAGCTACACTATGTCTTTTGATTGGAGCATTTAAGCCATTTACATTTAAGGTTATTATTGGCTAGTGTTCCAGTGCACTGATTTATGCACATTGAAAGGAAATTAATTAGAAGAAATATTTTAATATTGCTATTTTCCCTTTATTTATAATAGAAATGTCAACCAAATTCATGATTGACAATGACACATCAAAACACACACGTATGATTGGTTCCAGTGAGAGCTTTATATGTATCGCGCATGTGTGAGTCAATTTAGACTTTTATATATATGTAGAATAAACTTGCTTAATTAGACCTGCTTTCTAATGTAGCTAAACTTTTTCCAGCCCAGTGAGCACCCCGACTTCTCTTTCAGGTAATTGTTAGCAACACTGCAGTAAATAGCAACACGAAACAGATTATTATTGTAGATCACCCAGGAAGAACAAAGGGTAAAATATTTAACTGCAGCCGTGTTTGACTATATTCTGCGCAGTGAGAAGACCTAAAGTCATTTTCAAGTTCCACCATTTCTTCTTTTCAGTCGGGTCAAGTTTCTAAACCTTCTAAATCTCCATTTTCTGGCTAATGAAAAAAAAAATAGAATTCTACTGAGTCTCCTATCTACCTACTCCAGGACTTGTGTGAGGATCAAATGAGATGAGGCACGGGAAAATGCTTCACAGACATTTGGTTAAACTGTAAAATGTTTGCACCTGGCTATAAAGCAGATTGGGTTCCGGGGCTAAAGAAACTCCAAGGAGGGTAGTTGCTAGGGAGAGGGAGCTGGGCATTTTGTGAAGTAGGCCCTACAGGATACCTACTTCATTACCCAATGCCCACAGCGACCATTTTGGGGCTGGGCTGGGCTGTGGGCCGCATTTTGCGCCATGGGGTCTTGGCAACATCAGCTGCAATTTGGTGGGCTATCACTCTGAGGTGGAGGTGGGGCCTGTGTCCCACTTGGGAAACTGAGTATTGGTTTGTTGGTGTCAGGTCCATGGTGCCGTTAATTTTTAAATGGACAGTGCATGTCATAGCAGCTCCTCTATTGAGGGTCTGCCCCCTGGTGGTCAGTGTGCGTCATAGCTACCGGTCAGACAGACAGACACTTAGCCTTTTATATATATACTAAAGGCCTGGTGCACAAAAATTTGTGCACTCGGGGAGGAGAGGGGGGTCCCTCAGCACGGCCTGTGCGCTCTCGCAGTCTGGGACCCCTCGGGGGATGACCACCTGCTGGCTTAGGCCCGCTACCTGGGGGATTGGGCCTAAGATGGCAATCAGACATCCCTCTGGCAGCCCAGGAGCCCTTGGGGGATGTCCACTTGCCAGTGGGGAACAGGCCTAAACTGCAGTCGGACATCCTTAGCGCTGCTGAGGAGACAGGAGAGGCTTCCACCACCACCGCTGTACTGGCAGTCATCAGCCTGGCTTCTGGCTGAGCAGAGCTCCTCCCATGCGAGAGCACCCTGACCATCAGAGGGCAGCTCCTGCATTGAGCGTCTGCCCCCTGGTGGTCAGTGTGTGTCATAGTGACCAGTCATATCCAGTCCTTCTGCTGTTAGGTTCAGTTTGCATATTACCCTTTTATTATATAGGATATAGAAAGGTACTTATTTATTTTTATTCTTTATGCCTGTGTTCTTCTCTTTCTATCTCTTGTTTTTAAACAGTCCCTTTAGCATTTCTTGCAGTGCTGGTTTGGTGGTAATAAAGCCTTTTAGCCTTTTTTTCTGTAAAACTCTTTATTCACCTTAGGTTTTGAATGATAGCCTTGCTGGATAGAGCAGTCTTAGATTCAGTCCCTTGGTGGTCATTACCCTGTATACTTTGTGCCATTCCTTTCTGGCCTGAAATGTTTCTATTGAGAAGTCAGCTGACAACCAAATGGGAGCTCCATTGTAGGCAACTCTCTGTCTCTTCTTTGCAGTCTTTAAGATTCTTTGTCTTTAACGTTTGCCATTTTAATTAATATGTGCCTGACTGTGGGTATTTTGGGGTTCCTCTTGATTGGGATTCTCTGTGTTTACTGAACTTGAGTGATTTTTCATGACCAGGTTAGGGGAAATTTCTGCAATTATTTCTTTAAACAAGTTCTCTATTCCTTTCTCATATTTTACGCCTTCTGATATCCCTATAATGTGGATGTTGTTATGTTTCATAGTTTCCCAAAGCTCTCGTAGACTCTCCTCCTGCTTTTTAATTTTTTTTCCATTTGCTGCCCTGAATGGGTGTTTTTGTCTACTTTGTCTTCTAATTCACTGATTCAGTCCTCAGCTTCTTTTAGTCTACTACTGAATCCTTCCAGAGTGTTCTTTTCTTTTTGTTTGTTTAGCCTTTAAAAAAAAAATCTTTATGTTGAGATAATTACAGCTGTGCCTCTTCCCCCCCAACCCGCATTGCTCCCCGCCACCCGGTTCCCACCCCACTCCAGGCCCTCACCACCCTATTGTCCATGTCCATAAGTACTGCATTCATGCATATAAGATCTTTGTCTAATCTCTCCCCACACCGCCCCCCACACCGCCTTCCCTCTGAAATTGTCAGTCTGTTCCATTTCCATGCCCCTGATTCTATTACATTCATCGGTTTATTCTGTTCATCAGATTTTTTATTCATTTGATTTTTAGATTCACTTGTTGATATATATGTATTTGTTGTTACTTTGTTGTTCATAATTTTTTTATCTTTACCTTTTTCTTCTTCTTCCTCTTCTTAAAGAATACCCTTCAGCATTTCATACAATACTGGTTTGGTGATGATGAACTTTAGCTCTTTCTTGTCTGTGAAGCTCTTTATCTGACCTTCAATTCTAAACGATAGCTTTGCTGGGTAGAGTAATCTTGGTTGTAGATTCTTGCTATTCATCACTTCTAATATTTCTAGCTACTCCCTTCTGGCCTGCAAAGTTCCTGTTGAGAAATCAGCTGGCAGTCGTATAGGAGCTCCCTCAAAGGTAACTAACTGTTTTTCTCTTGCTGGTTTTAAGATTCTCTCTTTGTCTTTTGCCCTTGGCATTTTAATTATGATGTGTCTTGGTGTGATCCTCTTTGCATTCCTTTTGTTGGGGTTTCTGCACTTCCTGGACTTGTAAGTCTATTTCTTTCACCAGGTAGGGGAAGTTTTCTGTCATTATTTCTTCAAATAGGTTTTCAATATCTTACTCTCTCCCTTCTTCTGGCACCCTTATAATTTGGATGTTGGTATGCTTGAAGTCATCCCAGAGGCTCCTTGCACTGTTTTCATATTTTTGGATTCTTTTTTCCTTTTGCTTTTCTGATTGGGTGATTTTTGATTCTTCATATTTCAAATCTTTGCCTTGATTCTTGGGGTCCTCTAGTCTACTTTTGGGTCTCTGTATATTATTCTTTATTTCAGTCAGTGTATGCTTAATTTCTAGTTGGTCCTTTTTCATATCCTTGAGGGTCTCACTATATTTCTCGGAGGTTTGTAGAAGATTCTTGAGTAACTTTATAACCGTGGTTTTGAACTCTATATCCAGTAGTTTTCTTTCACCCATTTCTTTCATTTGTGACCTGTTTCTTTGTTTCTGCATTTTGGCTGCTTCCCTGTGTTGATAGAGTGGCTTTGTGTACTAGGTGTTCTATAAAGTCCAGTGTCTCAGCTTCCCTAATTACTTGAGGTGGACACTCTTGGTGCACCGCTTTGTGGGCTGTGTGCACAGTCTTGTTGTAGTTAACCCTTTGAGTGCTGGGGAGCGCAATCGCACTCCTCCTGTCTTTTGCCAAAAGTGCCGGGAGTGCTATCTGCAATTTTTTTCTACTAGTATTTTATAATACAACTAGAGGCCCGGTGCACAAAAATTTGTGCACTTGGAATGGGGCGTGGGTCCCTCAGCCCAGCCTGTGCCCTCTTGCAGTCTGGGACCACTCGGGGAATGATCACCTGTTGACTTAGGCCCGCTCCCTGGTGGATTGGGCCTAAGCTGGCAATAAGACATCCCTCTGGCAGCCTGGGAGCCCTCGTGGGATGTCCACTTGCCAGCGGGGAGCAGGCTTAAGCTGCAGTCGAACATCCTTAATGCTGCTGAGGAGGCGGGAGAGGCTTCCACCACCACCGCTGTACTGGCAGGCATCAGCCTGGCTTGTGGATGAGAAGAGCTCCCTCTGTGGGAGCACACTGACCACCAGGGGGCAGCTCCTGTATTGAGCATCTACCCTCTGGTGGTCAGTGTGTATCATAGTGACCAGTCATTCCCAGTTGTTCTGCTCTTAGGGTCAGTTTGCATATTACCCTTTTATTATATAGGATAGAGGCCTGGTGAATGGGTGGGGGCCGGCTGGTTTGCCCTGAAGGGTGCCCTGGATCAGGGTGGGGGTCCCGCTGGAGTGCCTGGCCAGCCTGGTTGAGGGGCTGATGGCTGTTTGCAGCTGGTCACACCCCATTCAGGGTGGGGGTCCTCACTGGGGTGCCTGGCCAGCCTGGGTGAGCGGCTGTTGGCTGTTTGCAGGCTGGTCAACCCCCAGCCCCACAGTGGGGACCATCTCCCCATGGAGGTTTGGCCAGCCTGGGTGAGGGGCTGATGGCTATTTTCAGGCTGGCCAAGCCCCCTTTAGGGTGGGGGGTCCCCACTGGGGTGCCTGGCCAGTCTGGGTGAGGGGCTGAGGGCCATTTTCAGGCTGGCCAAGCCCCCTCGGCTATGGAAGCTCCCAACCTCTCCTTTTTCTCTTTTTCTTTTTTTATTCTGGGTTTTATTTACCTTCTATAATTGAAACTTTGTTGCTTTGAGTGGAGCTCAGAGCTGGCCATGGCAGGGAAGCTTGGCTTCCTACTCGCTCCAGCTCTGTGGCCACGGCTGACTGAAAGCAAGTATCGGGTTTATTTACCTTCTATAATCAAAACTTTGTTGCTTTGAGTGGAGCTCAGAGCCCGATGTGGCAAGTGGGAAGCTTGGCTTCCTCCATCATTGGGGCAACCAAGCCTCCTGCTTGCTCCAGCTCCGTGGCTGCCGGCTGCCATCTTGGTTGGGTTAATTTGCATAAAGTCGCTCTGATTGGCTGGTGGGCGTGTCTTAAGGTGTAGCAAAGGTACAGTCAATTTGCATTTTGTCTTTTATTAGTGTAGATCAGCAAACAATATATGTTAAGGATGAAAACAAATGTAGTAAAGGTTTCCTTAAGTTTTTGAATATGTAACTTCATTTACTTGCAATTCATACTTTTTTTCCTAAACTGCTGTAAAATCAGCAAAAATGCCTTGGCAATTTTAGCATAGTTCCTAGGATATTGGTTGGCACTCAAAGGGTTAAGCCTTGATTGCTGTTGGTATCACTGGGAGGAATTGACCTCCAGGCCAATTGGCTGTGAGGACCAGTTGTGTCTACAATGGGAGAACTTCCGTGCTAGAGGCACCTTTATAGGGCAGGACTTGCTTCAGTGGGGTTTTGGCACTCACTGAGTCTGCCCCCTGAGTGTGTCTCTTATGGATGTGAAGAGTTGTAATCTGTATGGTCTTACTCTGACCACTGGGTACACTGGCTCTTGGATTTCTAAGGAGGTGCAAAGTTAACCACTGCCTGAGGCCACCCTGTAGGAGCTACAGAGAGATCTGCAGATTCCTCTTCTTTGTTTGGGGTTTGGAGGTGCCCAGATGAGGTGCAGCTGTGAAGCAATGCAGGCTGGTGAAAAGCCTTAGGCCTTCTTTTGGAAGCTCTGGGGTTCTGTGACACAGTTGCAGTTTGACAGGTTTTTAGGTGGAGAAAGGCCAGGCCATTCATATGCAAAAGCTGCTGCACACAGCTTGGATGGGGTTGTAAACTGGGTGGGCAGGGTATCAGGGAATCACCAGGGCAGAGAAAACAGCAATGGTTGCCTGTTGGCCCTCTCCCAGATAGGTCCCTGGGTCTGTATCCCACAGCCCCATGCAGGAACAATGACCACTGCAACACCTCTGCGAGAAAGCCGCCCTCATATTCCGGGTTGATGCCAGACAGTCCAGTTTCTCTCTGTATGAGTCTGGGTCCCCCAGATTCTCGCCCAGAACTGGCGTTCAGAGCAGTCAGGAGCTTGTATCTCCCTCCTAATTGAAAAAGACAATAGCATACTCAGCTGCCAGCCCCTTTTGCACGTGCCTCTTTACCTCCACATTTCCACACCTCTGCACCTCCTACAGGACTCAATGCACTTTTCTCTTTCCTTCTAGTTGTAGAATTTCCACTCAACCAGCCTTCCCATGGTTCTGGATAATATTTGTTTTGTCTTTTAGTTGTAGTTTTAATGTGATTGTGCGCAGCAGCAAGTTCAGGTGTTTACCTATGCTGCCATCTTGGTTCCTCTCCTATAATAATTAGTTTTATAGAAATGAGATATTATTATAATGTTCTGAGTCTTGTTTTGTTCCCTTATCAGCATTTCCCCATCCACTTTCTATGATAAGACTTTTAGGATTTCTTCATTTGTAAGATGACTGAAAAAAATTCCATTTTAAATTAAAAATGGAACTCCCATTTGACCCAGTAATCCCACTTCTAGGAATATACCCCAAGAAATCAGAAACACCAATCAGAAAGGATATATGCACCCCTATATTCATAGCAACACAATCTATAATAGCTAAGATTTGGAAATATCCTAAGTGCCCATCAGCAGATGAGTGGATAAAAAAAAAAAACAGTGGTACATCTACACAATGCAATACTATGCTGTTGTAAAAAAAAAAAAGTGAAAAAAAAAAGAAGGAATTCTTACCATTTCCAACAGCATGGATGGACCTGGAGAGCATTATGCTAAGTGAAATATGCCAGTCAGAGAAAGATAAATATCATATGATCTCACTGATTTGTGTAATATAATGAACAACATAAACTGATAAACAAATATAAAATTCACGCAAGATTTGAATTTTACACCATTTGTGCCATAAAGTGTTGCCAACGAAAAATAAAGATAGCGTGACAGCTGACAGTTCAGAGTTATTAAAAATGGAGCGCTACACAAAGAACAACGCATTTTCATTGTTGAGCAATATTTTAAAAATACTGAAGGTTTGGCAGCTACAGTTCGCAATTTTTGTGCAAAATAGGGTCAGAATAATGATTTAACCTCAACTGTGAAGAGATTAATTAAAAATTTTAGGGAGACTGGATAAATTAGTGATCTTAAACGCTCTGACCGTCCTTCAACAAGTCGTTCAACACAAAACATCGAAGCAGTTCGTGAGAGTGTTGCTGAGAGTCCAGGGACATCAATTCGGCACCATGGTCAAGAATTGGACATTTCAAGAAGCTCTCTACAGCGTATTCTCATGAAAGAGTTGCATCTTCATGCTTACAAAGTTCAATTGACTCAAAGTTCTACTGACCATGCACAGCGAATAGAGTTCGTTGAATGGATTATGGAACAACAAGTGGATGCTGATTTTTCAAACAAAATCATCTTCAGCAATGAGGCTCATTTTCATCTTGATGGCTTGGTTAATCGACAAAATTGTTGCATTTGGGATTCAGAAAATCCACGAGTGATTGTTGAGAAACAAATGCATCCACAACGTGTCACTGTTTGGTGCAAATTTTGGGCTGGAGGCATCATGGGATCATTCTTCTTCGAAAATGCGGCTGCTCAGGCAATAACAGTTAATGGTGCTCACTATCGCGACATGATAATCCAGTTTTTTGTGCCTAAATTGCAAGATATGGATGTGGACGACATATGATTTCAACAAGACGGTGCCACGTGCCATACAGCCTGAGAAACAATTCAATTACTATATGAGTCATTTCCTGGTCATATAATTTCCCGTTTTGGTGATCAGAATTGGCCACCCAGATCATGCGATTTAACACCGTTGGACTTTTTTCTTTGGTGTTTTTTGAAGTCTAAGGTTTATGCCAAGCCCACGACCACCCACACCTTGAAGGAAGAAATTGAGCGCTGCATCAACGAAATTCAGCCACATTTATGCAAAACGGAAAATTTCAACAAAAGAGTGCGTATGTTCCAGCAAAGCTGTGGAGGCCATTTACCTGATATGCTATTCCATACATAACCCTATACTGTATACTTTATGAATCAATAAAAAATTTACAATTTTTAATTATAAACCTGTGTTTTTTATCAAAATTACTTCTTGCATGAATTTTGGGACACCCTATAGATATAGAACAAGAACAACAACAAAAAACAGACCATCAAACCTTAGAGGGAAGGCGGGGGTGGGGGTAAGAGATCAACCAAAGGACTTGTATCCATGCATATAAGCATGACCAATGGACACAGACAATTAGGGGGGTGGAGCATGTTATGGGAGGTGGGAGTGGGTGTGGAGAAGTCAATGGAGGTAAAAGGAGACCTATGTAACACTTTCAACAATAATTTTTTTTAAAAAATAAAAATCCCATTTTAGTTAAATCTTACTGTATCATACATTCATATTATAATGTATCTACTTATTTACTAAACTGTTGATGGATCTTTATCTCCACTTTGTGCTTTATTAGTACACTTTAAAGTACCACACAGTTTAATTCAAATTTTGTCATATATTGTGTAAAGCCAAAAGAAACTAATAAATATGTGAAAATATTCATGTATTAACACTGCTTATCTATGAAGGATATTATAATTATTTTTATATGCATTCATTTTCTGAATTTTGTACAATGCACTCATATTAATTTCATAACTAATGTAAAAGCAGCAGAAAAAGATATGGGTGAATCCTAGTGGAAAAGCCATGCATTGGGAAGGATGAAGTATAGAAAGAGATGGACTTAAAACATGTGAATGGCTATCATGTAGATAGATTATATCTGATTATATAACTTGAAGGTGCCAGCTGGGAACCAATGTGCAAAACTATATAGAATTGAATGGAAAGCAATTTAAGCTCAAATATGAAGCTTAAATTTTAATAGATATTCCAAAAAGGGAAATTTGAGTTCTTCAACACTGAGAATGAAAAGATAGGTTCAGTTGCTCATACTGGGACTATAATAGGTGATCTTGAACACCTGGAGGTTTCTGGAAAAGATGATCCTTTGAATATGAAGTACAGAAAACTGTTCTTTAAAAGCCCTGATGTCTCCACATTTCATCTGTCTTGGATTCTACAGATTTCCTTGGCTGTTGAATCACATGGTTCTCTCTACATCTTCATCTACTGAACCTGATCCATTTTCTATTTTTGAGTGCCTTTTTCCCACTATTAACTTGAGTCTGATTTTCTATCTTGATTTACTAAATAATTGACTGAGGGACCATAGCATACATGTGTGTGATAAGTCAACTATGTCAGCTTGATAGAGTTTTAGCATAGATAGAGTCTCTTGATATTTTATTAGAAGACCAAAATTATGTGTATCCAAGTACAAAGTAGAGTGGGAAACAATTTGCTATAGTAATTTGCTAGTTTCTTTTTTTAATCAACTTTCCCACCTTTTTGATTTACCAGAGGCATGAAATAATAATGAGCATTAAAGTGAAGAATGATCTACATTTTCCCCAATGCTGAAAAAATGTTAATTTAGAATAAAAATACATAACTAAGAAAATCTTCTGATTTGGTGCTAGCATTTTCTCCTCCCTCCTCTTCCTCATTCTTACTCTTAATCATATTCTTACTCTAGGTTTGAAGCTCTGTTTACTGATCTGGAAAGGAGACATACAGAGCTGGGCATTGCTAGCTTTGGTGTCACTATCACTACCATGGACGAAGTCTTCTTTAGGTGAGCAGCAGTGCATAGGGAGCACCAAAACATTGAGTGGGGAAAGGACCACATCTTAGTCCACTTTAAAAACTCACCACACTCTCAGATGCACACATTAAAAATTTAAGAATTGTAGGGGGAGGGGCCTGACGTAATTTCTTTTACAATAAGAACATTGAAAAAATATCATCACCATCTACACTAATAAAAGAGAAAAATGGTAATTGGTGTACGACGATACCCTTTTCATTGGCTAATCAGGGCTATATGCAAATTAACTGCCAACTAAGATTGGCAGTTAACTGCCAACTAAGATTGGCAGTTAACTGCCAACAAGATGGCGGTTAACTGCCAACAAGATGGTGGTTAATTTGCATATGTAGGCACAATGCAGGGAGGCGAAAGGGAAAGCAGGAAGAAGCCCCCTGCCACTGACAGTGATCGGAAACCCAGCGGGGAGCTAAGAACTGGGGGGCAGGGCAAAGGCAGCCCTGGGGCCGCCTTTGCCCTGCCTCCCAGCCATGATCGGAGAATCAGGCGCCTTATCCACCCTGGCCAGTGATAGCAGGAAGTAGGGGTGGGGCCAGCTATGGGAGCTGGGCACGGTCGAAGCTGGCAGTCCCAGGAGCTAGGGGCCCCTTGCCTGGGCCTAAAGCGGAGTCCACGATCGCGGGGCCGCTGCAGCTGTGGGTCTCCGCTGCCCGGGCCGAACGCCTCAGCCAGAGGCATCCTGCAGGGGCAGGGGCAGAGCCCGCGTGATCGCGGCGCCCCCCGCTGCCACTGCAGGTCCCCGCTGCCCGGGCCAGATGCCTAGGCCAGAGGCATCAGGCCTGGGCTGGGGGCAGAACCAGTGATGGGGGGAAATGAGGGTCCCCTGCCCAGGCCTGACGCCTCTATCAGAGGCGTCAGGCCTGGACAAGGGGCCAATCCTGCGATTGGAGGGTGATGGGGGTCAACGCCTGAGGGTTCCCAGTATGTGAGAGGGGGCAGGCTGGGCTGAGGGACACTACCCCCCGCCGCACACCCAGTGCACGAATTTAGTGCACCGGGCCCCTAGTCATTTTATAAAGAATTTAGAGGCCCAGTGCATGAATTTGTGCACAGATTTGGGGCCCCTCAGCTGGACCAGCAATCAGGCCGATGATCAGGCCTATCATGGCCATAGGAGGTTGGCCGGGAGGAGGGACCACGGAAGGTTGGGTGGCCAGTCTGATCTGGGCCACTGGGGTGGCCATCTGGGGGGAGGGGCCGCAGGAAGTTGGCCTGCAGCTGGGGGGAGGGGCTATGGGAGGTTGGCCGCCGGGGCAGGGAAGGTTCAGGGGAGGTTGGCCGGCCAAGGGAGGTTGTTGTGGGAGTGCACTGACCACCAGGAAGCAGCTCCTGCATTGAGCATCTGCCTCCTGGTGGTCAGTGCACGCCATAGTGACCAGTCGTTTGTCATTCAGTTGCTTAGGCTTTTATATAGATAGATAGATAGATAGATAGATAGATAGATAGATAGATAGATAGATAGATATTTTAACTTTCTCAAAGTAGGAGTTAGACCTTAATCTTTAACTTGAATGAGTTCCACTTAATGAAACATTGTGTTGCCCTTGTTTTTCTAGCTTCCCATGGTCTGGCAGCAGTCCTGTGACTGGTGCTGGGGAACCACTTGCTCTACCATATTGCTTTCATATAGTGCTCCTACCAGTCAGCAAGCAAACCAGGGAGTCATTCTAAGTTGGGTGTTGTGACTCATTCTCCAAACAAGATGTATTGGGATAAAGTAGAAATGTAATATTTTGTACTTTTTAAATGTAGGGTCAGTAATATGGAAGAGACACAAACAGACATTGTATCTACCCAACCTCAGCCTCTCTCTCAGATGAGTGAAGTGTCAGTCAAGAACCAGAATAGGAATATGTCAAGAAATGAGGGAGCAGATTTGTCTACTGTGAATGAAAGACCTGCTGTTATGTTTAATACTGGGGTAAGGACCTTTACAGAAAACTGATATATATTTGGTTGGGGTACAAGAGATACATTTTTAAATACTTGGACAAAAGGAGTGTGGAATTCACAAGCATTGCAGACCCAACCAGATATGGAACACCCTGTACCATGGCCTAATTAATTTCTCAATGCAGAGGAATGTGTTCTAGATAAAGATCTTAATAGTTACTTCTGAGTTGTATTTGTTTTCTGTTTTAGAATTCTTTTGTTTTTTCAAGATGATAATCCAGAAATTTGTTAGTTCATTGAAGCTAGAATGAGCTGGAGTGAGCATAATTCTTAATAATCAAGCATGCACAATATTTTAAATTTTTTGCAATGGTAATTGATATTACATAAGGAATTTCTATTTAATCACTATGATTCTCAGTGTGGTAAGTTTGTTTGAGTTGTCAAGCATTTCTTTTATTCTCCTAATTATCCATTCCTCCTATAAAACACTTTGGTTTTCTTGACTATAAGAAGACTGAGGAAAATCATCTTGTTGAGACTTTTAAGTATGCTATATCAAAAGCCAGAACATAAATATCTTAGTTAATCCTTATAGCAAAAGTTAGAAAACTTTATGTAAGGAGATGATAAATATATAAGGCTTTGTGGGCCATATGGTCTCTGTTGCAACTACTCAGCCCTGTCATTGTGGCAACAAGCAACCAGAGACAATGCAGAAATGAATGGGTGTAATTGTGCTGACCCCTGTCTTATATAGACAAAAGGATGTACATACTCTTGTGCATTATCATACTATGTTTGAATTCTATTCCAAGTATGTAGAAACTTTATGTATCTCTACCATAAAATTCCAGTGTTCATCTTTAATTTCAATGTGATTGACCTGTTTAGGTCTATAAATATTGTAATGTTCTGTTTCTCCTTTCTTCAGTGTTCCCTCTACCACCAGCAGTTCTGTGCCATGTTCATAAAGAGGGCAATATTCAGTTGGCGCCACTGGAAACTCATTTTGCTGCAGATACTGGCACTTCTAGGATCACTTATCCTTCTCTCAGAGACTGTTACGTTGACACATAGTAATGATGATACGGCCAGACTAATGAGTTTGAGTCAATATGGTCAAACCATTGTGCCTTTATCAATTTCTGGGAATTCTAATTTGACTCTGATTTTCTTAAAACATCTTAAAAGTATGCTAGAGCCTGACAACCACATACTTAAGGAAGTGCAAGGTAAGGCTCATCAAGAAAAAGTTTGTTCTTAGATGAAGATCTGGTTTTGTAAAGAAAGGTCTTAACTGTATATGTGGCTTCCTCTCCATTCTTTTCCTGTTAGTCACCAATTTTATAGAGGCAGCTCAGAATCAAGAAATGCACTCTTTAAGGTTACTGGCCTCAAAATGTTCATTATTATTGGCATTTTAGCTGTGAGTTGCCTACATGACACTTGTCCCTTCCAGTAAATAAAAGTGCCAAAGTACCATGAAATTAAGCATGAATTTTGTTTTGTTATTCGAGATCTAGTCAGAATGCAATGTATCACATGACTCCCTTACAGAATAGAATGGTGGCCCCATGCTATTCTTCCATCTCCCGCATCTTTTCCACCATTCATGTCATTATTTTTATTTTAGCCATCCTGGTAGGTATGTAGTGATATTTCATTGTTGTTTTAATTTGCTTTTCCCTAATGTGCGCATCTTTTTCATGTGTTTATTTTTCATCTGAAATATGTGTTCATGTTTTTTGCTCCTTTTAAAAAAATGTTTTTATTGATTTTAGAGAGAGAGGCAGGAAGAGGGAGAGAGAGGGAAACAGATGTGAGAGAGAAACAATGATTGGCTACCTACTGTACATACCCCAACCAGGAACTGAACCCGAAACCTCTCCATGTTCCCTGACAGGGAATGAAACTGATGGCCTTTCAGTGCACGCGGCAACACTCAACCAACTGAGCCACACCGCCAGGGCTCTTTTGCTTCTTTTAAAATTGATGGTGTTTTCTTTTACTGTTGAGTTATGAGGGATCTTTATATGTTTCCTCTTATACTGTCAACTGTATTTTCATCATCTTAATTGGTTTTCCAGAAAAAAAAATTTTATTTTGATGAAGTCCAATTTGTTAAATTTTTCTTTTATGGATTGTATATTTTGTGTCAAGTCTGAATTTCTGCATAGCCCTAAATAATGAAGACTTTTCTCATAAAAATGTGTATAGTTTTCTAAAATTTTTATAATTTTATATTTTATATTTAGGTTTATCATCCATTTCACATTAATTTTAGTATAATGTATAAGATGTGCATCAAGGTTAACTTTTTGTATTCCAGCAACATTTGTTGAGTGATGATATCCATTTAATATTTTTGTACCTTTATCCAAAATGAATGGGGCATGTGTGGGTCTATTTTGGGGTTCTCTATTCTACTCATTAATCTATGTATCTGTTAATTCACCAATAGTGTGCTTAAAATATGGTAGACTATTATTCCTACTTTATTCCTGTTTTTCAAAGGTTTTTAGTTCCTTTGATTTTTCCATACAGATTTTAAAATAACCTTGTCCATACCTATAAAATAATTTGTGGGAATATTTATAAGAGTTGGATTATATCAATTTGGGAGAATGAACATGGGTTTTCCAATCCATGCACATAATATATGTCTCCATTGAATTAGATCTTTTAAATTTCTTTCATCAGTGTGGTGTACTTTTCATCAATGAATCCTGTGCACATTTTATTATATTTATAGCTAACTATTTCCTTTTTTTGAACAGACTTAAATGGCATTGTATTTTTAATTTTTGTGTCCATATATTTATTCTAGTGTATAGAAAGCAATTGGTTTTATGTTTATTTTGCATCCTGCAACCTTGGTGAACTCACTTATTAAAGCTAGAATTTTTTGTTGATTCCTTGAGATTTTTCTAGATAGACAGTTATGTCATCTGCAATTAATAGTATAATTTCTTTATTTATGGTCTATATGCCTGTTTTTTCTCTTCATGCTTTATTGCACTGGACAGAATCTCAAGCACGATGTTGAATCATAGTGATGAGAGTGGACATTCTTTCCTTGTTCTCAGTCTCAGGGGGAAAGTATATAGTTTTTCACCATTAAGTATAATGCTAGCAGTAGGGATTATATAGATGTTCTGTATAAAGTTAAGGAACTTCAGCAATATTCCCATATTCTTATCATGAGTTGAATTCTGAGTTTTTTCAAATGTTTTTTTCTGCATAGATTGATATTATTATGTAATTTTTATTCTTCAGCCTACTAATATGGTGGATGACATTGATTGATTTTAAATATGGAACCAGCCTTGCATTTCTAAAGTAGACCCCACTTGGTCATGGTGTTTTATTCTTCTTTTATGTTGCTTAATAATTTTTGCTAATATTTTCAAGGAGATTTACACCTACATTCATGAAAGATATTGGTCTGTATTTTAGTTTTTGTACTTCTTTTGTATGGTTTTTCTATCAGGGTATTACTAGCTTCATAAAATAAATTGATAAATGTTCCCTCCTTCTCTGTTTCCTGAAACGTATTGTCTATAATTAGTGTTTATTTTTCCTTAAATATTTTTTAGAATTCTCTAGTTAAAACATCTGGACCTTGCAGTGCTTTAGAGCCTGCCCACCTTCCACATCCCTGAGGGTGTACTAATACCCTTTAAGTCAAAGTAAAATCTTGCCATCATATAAAAAAAAAAAAAAAAAAAAAAGAAAGAAAGAAAGAAAGAAAACACCATCCAGACCTGGATATTCATTTGGGGGAAATTTTTTAATTTGTAAATTAAGTTTCCTTAGTAATTATTCATTAGTCTCTATTATATTGGGTGAGGTAAGCAATAGTTTATGTTTTGAGAAAGTAGGCCATTCCATCTAAACTGTCAGAGTTATGTGTGTAGAGTTGTGCATAGTATTACTTTATTATTCTTTTGATATGTGAATATCTATAGTGATTTCCCATGTCATTGAGAATATTGTTAATTAATGTTTTCACTCTTATTTTCCATTCTGTTTCTTCTTCTTTTTTTTTGTATTGTGCGATTGGCTAATTTTTTTTGAATCAACCTATCTTTCTTCATTGTAATTAATATGTGTTTTTCAATTCTAACATCAACATTTATTTATTCTATGGACTCTAGTTCTCTTTTGAATTCTTTATCTCTAATGCCTACTTTACCTGTGGCTCTGCTTCTCTTATTTGTGCTTTTTCTTGGTTCTGTTTTTGGTATACCTAGAAATTTGCTTATTGAATACCAGATATTGTGTATTAAGGTTATAAATAATCTGCATGAGGTTATATTCTCCTGAGAGGTTTACTTTCTGATGGCCAATAAGATTAAGGACAGGTGTAAATCCAATCAGGGATTTAAGTGATTTGATACTGGATTGAAATTGTTATGAGGACTGGTCTATTTCTTACTCAGTCTTACTACTAAGCTATAGCTCTTCATGAGCTCTATTGAGGACTAAAGGATTTACCACAAGACACCACTACCATTAACAGATCTAAAATGCCTCAAAAGGAAAAGGCACATAGAATGAATGTATTTCATTCTTTCCAAGGTCTTGGACCCCAAATGTTTATTGCTCTCCTAGATATATGATACCTTAAAATAGGTGATTTCTCATTTCTTTTATCCATTTTCTCATGGGAAGTTTTTTTCTGCTGTAAGATAAGCAATAAAATCTATAACTGAAAGTAATCATAGATAAATTTAAGACAGGTAAGCAAGTATAAAGAGTCTATACCAGGTCACCTGTGTTTTCTCGGTGAAGTAGGAATTTAGATTATGGGCAATGAAGTGCTTAAGGAGAATAGAAAATGTTTGAAATAATTATTATCAGAAACTGAAAAGGATAATAACCAAGTAAAATTAGTTGTTCTTCTTCCCGAACATATATTGTGTTTTGGACAAACTGACCAATATTATGTCCTCATACTAGGTGACCTACTAAAATATTTGATGGAAAATGAAGATTGTATTCACTTATGCATTGTTGCATTTTCCATTGAGGTGAAGAAAGATAAAATAACATTTACTGTTCTGTTCAACAATCAAGCATATCATTCACCAGCCCTGTCGCTGGCAATGCTGGACAATATTCTTTTCATGTCGACTTCTGGCCCCGATGCTTCCATAACAGTCTTCAATAAACCTCAGCCAACCGCTGCTTATCAGAAATACAGCTCAATGTATGTTTTTCTTTTTATTAGAATAGAATTTTATACTTAAACTAGAGGCCCGGTGCACAAACATTTGTGCACTCGGGGGGGGGGGTCCCTCAGCCCGGCCTACACCCTCTTGCAGTCTGGGACCGCTCAGGGGATGTCCATCTGCTGGCTTAGGCCTGCTCCCCAGGGAATTGGGCCTAAGCTGGCAGTCAAACATCTCTCTGGCAGCCCGGGAGCCCTCAGGGGATGGCCACTTGCTAGTGGGGAGCAGGCCTAAGCTGCAGTTGGACATCCTTAGTGTTGCTGACGAGGCAGGAGAGGCTCCCGCCACCACCGCTGTACTGGCAGCCATCAGCCTGGCTTGTGGCTGAGCAGAGCTCCCCCGTGGGAGTGCACTGACCACTAGGGCCAGCTCCTGCATTGAGCATCTGCCCCATGGTGGTCAGTGTGTGTCATAGTGACTAGTCATTCCCGGTCATTCTGCTATTAGGATCAATTTGCATATTACCCTTTTATTATATAGGAGTGCATGGCCAGCCTGGGTGAGGGGCTGATGGCTATTTGCAGGCTGGCCACAGCCCCTTCAGGGTGGGGGTCCCCACTGGGGTGCCTGGCCATCCTCGGTGAGGGGCTGAGGATCATTTTCAGGCTGGCCACAGTCCCTGCAGGGTGGGGGGTCCTGATGGGGTGTCTGGCCAGCCTGGGTGAGGGGCTGAGGGCCGTTTTCAGCCTGGCTAAGCCCCCCAGCAGGGACCCTCACCCCATGAGGGTGTGACCAGCCTGGGTGAGGGGATGATGGCTGTTTTCAGGCTGGCCACAACCCCCAGCCACCCAAGCTCCCAGTGGAGGCTGGCTGGAAGCAGGTATCTGGGATTTATTTGTCTTCTGTAATTGAAACTTTGTTGCCATGAGCAAAGGCCACAGCTGGCTCAGGGCAGGCAAGAACCTTGGCTTCCTCCATTGCCCGGCAACCAAGCCTCCTGCTTGCTCCAGCTCAGTGGCTTCCGGCTGCCATGTTGGTTGGGTTAATTTGCATATAGTTGCTCTGATTGGCTGGTGGGCATGGCTTAGGGCATAATGAAGGTATGGTCAATTAGCATCTTTGTCTTTTATTAGTGTAGATGCTTTCATACAATGTTGATGATATCTGTATGATTAAAATAGCAATTGATGGAAATTTATATTTTCTGCTGTTGATTTTTTAATACACCTACTTTTGTTCCTAATTTTCTAGGTTGGTAGAAGGAGACAAGATGGCCATAAATATACATTTTGGGATGGCTCTTTTGGTCAGTGGCTTTTGTCTCCTGACAGTGACTGAGAGAATCACTAAGGCAAAGCTCATCCAGTTTCTGAGTGGGGTCTATGTCCTTGCATACTGGCTTTCTGCTCTACTGTGGGATCTCACCATATTCTTCATTGCCTGCTGCCTACTGCTGGTGAGTGTTAAATAAAGATTTTTTGAGAGCTTCTTTATTTTCGGTACGCTGTGGAAATTTGCTACTCTCAAATTATATCATAAACTTAACTCTGCTGATAAAGTATCTTTGCTCATTATCTTAGAAAACACACTGAAATGTGTGTACATTTTAATCAAGAGGCATGTGAAAGAAAATCTTTGGAATTTATAATAATTTTTTATCCTCACCCAAGGATATGCTTATTGATTTTAGAGAGAGATGAAGGAAGAGATAGAGAGCTAGGGAGAGAGAGAGAGAGAGAGAGAGAGAGAGAGAGAGAGAGAGAGAGAGAGAGAGAGAAATGAAACAGAAACCAAGGGATTACTTCTCGTATGCACCCCAACCGAATATTAAATCCCCAAACTAGTTATGTGTCCTGACCAGAAATCAAAACCGCAATCTTTTGGTGTATGGGATGACACTTCATCTGATTGAGCCACCCAGCCAGGGCCATAATAATTTTATGAGCTAAATTATATTCTCCAAATTTCATATGTTTAAGTTCTAAACACCAGTTCTTCAAAAATGTAACTATATTTAAAGTTGGGGCTTTCAAATAGTTATTATTGGCATTTCAAATTCAAGTTAAAATGAAGAAGTTAGGGTGGGTCCCAATTCAATCTGACTGGTGTCCTTTTTATGAAGAGAAAATTTAAACATACAAAAAGACACGGTAGTATAAACCACCCAAGCACTGCAGCAACTAGAAAAAATACTTAAAAAGCAGGAGGAGAGCCTAAGGGAGCTTTGGGACAACATGAAACAAACAAACAAACAAACAAACAAAAAACCCATCCACATAATAGGGGTGTCAGAAGGGGAGGAAACTGGTTTGAAGAAATAATGACAGAAAACTTCCCTGATATTGGGAAGAAAAAAAGCCACACAAGCCTAAGAAGCACACAGAGTCCCAAACAAGATGAAACCAAAAAGACCGACACCAAGATACATTATAATTAAATTGGCAAATATCAAGGACAAAGTAAGAATCTTAAAGGCTGCCAGAGAGAAAATTACTTACAAGCGATCTTCGATTAGACTATCAACTGACTTCTCAACAGAAACACATCAGGCCAGAAGGAAATGGAATGAAATATACAAAGTGATGCAAGGCAAGGGACTGAAGCCAAGAATACTATACGCAGCAAGGCTATCATTCAAAATTGAAGGTGAATTTAGGAGCTTTACAGACAAAAAGAGCTAAGTGAGTTCATTACCACCAAACCAGCAATGCATGAAATGCTAAAGGGACTGCTGTAAAATAAAGAAATAGAATGGGAAGAAGGAAAACAGGCATAGAGAATAAAAATGGTGACAAACAAGTACCTATCAATAATAACCTTAAACATAAATGGATTCAGTGCTCCAATAAAAAGACATAGGGAAGCTGAATGGTTAGAAAACATGACCCATGTATTTGCTGTCTACAATAGACCCACCTCAGAACAAAGGACTCACACAGACTGATAGTGAAGGGATGGGAAAAAATTTTTCAGGCAAATGGAAATGAGAAAAAAAGCTGGGTAGTAATACTTATATTTGACATAATAGACCTCAAAATAAAGGCCATAACAAGAGATAAGGAGGGCCACTACATAACACTAAAGGGAGCAATTCAACAAGGATAGAACTCTGATGAACATATATGCACCCAACACAGGAGCACCCAAATACATTAAAAAAAACTTCTGGAAGATATCAAGGGAGAGATCAACAGCAGTAAAATCATATTAGGGGACCTTAATACCCCATTGGCACCACTGGTAAATCCTCTAAACAAAAAACCAGCAAAGAAACACCAATCCTAAATGACTCACCAGATCAGATGGAACTAATTGACATCTTCAGAATATTTCACCCCAAAGCTACAGAATATACATTCTTCTCAAGTGCACAGGGGACACTTTCAAAGATAGACTACATATTAGAGACCACATATTAGGACATAGGCAAAGTCTCTTCAAATTCAAAACATTGAAATCATATCAAGCATCTTCTCAGACCACAATGGCATAATATTAGAAATAAACTACAATAAAAACAAACAAACAAATTCAAATACTCGGAGGCTAAATATCATGTTATTAAACAATGATTGGGTTACCAAAGAGATCAAAGAAGAAATAAAAATCATTCTGCAAACAAATGACAATGAAAACACAACAGTCCAATATCAGTGAGACACAGTAAAAGCAGTCCTGAGGGAAGTTCATAGCATTAAAGGCCTACCTCAAAAACAAGGAAAACTGGTAATAAATTATCTAACTCTACAACTTAAAGAATTAGAAAGAGAGCAACAAGAAAAGCCAGAGTGAGCAGAAGGAAGGAAATAATAAAGATCAGAGCAGAAATAAATGACATAGAAACAAAAAAAACTATACAAAGGATCAATAAAACTAAGAGCTGGTTCTTTGAAAGGATCAAAGATGAGTGGATTAAAAACTGTGGTATATCTACACAATGGAATACTATGCTGCGGTAAAAAAAAGAAGGAACTCTTATCATTTGCAACAGCATGGATAGACCTGGAGAGCAATATGCTAAGCGAAATAAGCCAATTGGAGAAAGATAAATATCCCATGATCTCACTCATATGTGGAATATAATGAACAAGGTAAGCTGATGAACAAAAATAGAAACAGTCATAGAAGCATGGAACAGACCATCCAACCTAAGAGGGAAGGCATGGGAGGGGGGTAAGCAATCACCCAAAGGACTTGTATACGTGCATATAGGCATATCCAATGGACACAGACAGTAGGGGGTGAGGGCCATGTGCTGGGGAGTGGGAGTGGCTGGGGAGAGGTCAATGGGGGGGAAAGGAGACTTCTGTAATACTTTAAACAATAAAGAATTTAAATGGTGGGGGGAAAAGTAGTCTCATCTGGGTTGTCTGACAATGTGACTCCCCCGGCCTCTGGTGCAAGTTGTTGTGGTGTGCTCGTGGTTCCGGCTCTTGTGGAAAGGGTTGCCTGAGGTCTCACTGGCTGCACTCGCCGTGGATCCCAGAGTCCATGGCCTGAGCGGAAGGGGTCTCTGGGCCTGAGGTAGTGTGACTCTGGCCTGTGTGGTGTGACTCTTGCTGGGGTAGTGTCACTGCAAATCACTGCGAGGGTCCAGGAGCCTGTGATGATGGGAGGCACGTGTCCCGTGTCTGTGGGTGAGGCAGTGGGGACTGGCCAGGGTGATTTCACTCTGCGAATCACAGGGGGTAAAGGTGGAGAGGTGGCAGGAGCCAGTGGCTGAGGATGCGGGAATCTCGGAGTCTGTGGCTGAAACAGCACAACTTTGACCAGAGAGGCAGCACGGGTGGGGGAAGTCACGGGGTCTGCTGCTGGAGCCTTGTGTCCTCAGCTGCAGAGGCACGCACTCAGCAACTCCTGAGGTGCCCACGTCCTGGGGCCCGGGAGTGGTAGCGGCAGGTTCTATAGCTGAAGCCGAGTGCCCTTGCCTGCAGGGGAGCACACTCAGCAACTCATCCATGGGCCCAGGATCCAGTGACCCAGCAACAGTATTCTTGGTGTCCGTTGCTGGAGCAGCAGGACTGCAGTGTTCAGAAGCCGGCCTGGGAGGGGGCAGTCACGGGCCGCCTCTGGGCTGGAATGGTGCAACTGCGGTGTCCAGGAGCTGGCAGCCAGGAGGTGGACGTCCTGGGGTCTGCAGGTCTGCACCGAGGCAGCATGACTTTGGCTGTGTGGCTGCAGGGTCCCGGGCAGTGTCCAAGGCAGTCTGGGTGGTGGTGAGGCTGGGTTCCTAGTGGAGGCTACTCTCCCCTTCTAAATGGCATGGGCTCCATGCCCAAGCCCCACAGCCGGGGGAGTGCCCACAGCAGTGGCAGGGGCTCCCGGTTCATGAGAGCTCCATCTGCCAGCCCCTGAAACTCTCGAGAGATCTGTCCCTCACTCACACATGCACACACCACACACGTCCACACACGCCTCTTTCACTCCCTTACTCACACCCTCTTCCTCACTGCTGTCCTGCCAGCTGCTGTCTTCTCATCTCCTACAAAGCATTATTAAAAGAGATTGCAAAAAAGCCTGATCCATGTGGCTCAGTGATTGAGAATGGACCTATGAACCGGTCAGTCGCAGGTCAATTCCTGGTCAAGGCACTTGCCCAGGTTGTGGGCTGATCCCCAGTAGGGGTCATGCAGGAAGCAGCCAATTAGTGATTCTCTGTCATCGTTTATGTTTCTATCTCTCCCACTCCCTTCCTCTATGAAATAAATAAAAATATATTAAATTTTTTTAAGAGATTGAAAAAGATACAAGAAATGGGAAGATATTCCATGTTCATGGATTGGAAAAATCAACATAGTTAAAATGGCCATATTACCCAAAGCAATATATATAGATTTAATGCAATCCCCATGAAAATCCCAATCCCATTTTTAAGAGAAATAGAACAACATCATCAGATTTGTATGGAATCACAAAAGACCTCAGTAGCCAAAGCAATCCTGAGAGAAAAAAGAATGAAGCTGGAGGTATCATGCTGCCTGACTTCAAATTATACTAAAGGACAATGATAATCAAACAGCAGAAAAACAGATACACAAACCAATGTAACAGATTTGAGAGTGCAGAAATAAAACCACATGTATATCGGCAAATAATTTTTTACAAGGAGCCAAAACATACAATGGAGTAAGGAAAGCCTCTTCAATAAATGGTGCTGGGGAAATTGTAAAGATACATGCAAAAGAATGAAAGTAAAATATAGTTTGTCTCCATGTACAAAAACTTATTCAAATGGCCTACCCCGTGTGGCTCAGTGGATTGAACATCATCCCATGCACCAAAAGGTCACCTGGCCAGGGTACATGCCCAGGTTGGGGGCTCGAGCCC
This sequence comes from Myotis daubentonii, assembly GCF_963259705.1. Classification (NCBI taxonomy): domain Eukaryota; kingdom Metazoa; phylum Chordata; class Mammalia; order Chiroptera; family Vespertilionidae; genus Myotis; species Myotis daubentonii. The sequence continues at coordinate 4,304,904 of NC_081843.1, forward strand.
CAGTAGGGGGTGTGCACTAGGTGGCCGATTGATAATTCTTTCTCATCATGGATGTTTCTATATCTCTTTCCTTCTCCCTTTACGTCTATCTAAAAATCACATTTTTTAAAAAGTTAAAATATTTACTCAAATGAACAAAAGACATAAATATAAGATCTGAAACAATAAATTACATGGAAGAAAAGGTAGGTACTAAATTTATGAGCTTTGGTCTTAGAGAACATTTCATGAATTTGACCCCAAAGGCAAGGGAGATAAAAGCAAAAATAACGAATGGGACTATATCAAACTAAAAAGCTTCTGCACAACAAAGAAATTGCCAGCAAAACAAAAAGACAACCAGCAAAATAGAGGAAGATATTTGGAAACAACAGCTCTGACAAGGGGTTAATATCCAAAACACATAAAGAGCTCATACAATTCAACACCCAACAAATAACCCAATTAAAAAACGGGCAGAGAACCTGAACAGACACCTCTCCTAAGAAGACATATAAATGGCCAACAAATATATGCAAAGATGCTCAACTTCACTAGCTATTAGATAAATGCAAATCAAAACCACAATGAGATCCCAGCCACACCTGTTAGAGTGGCTGTTATCAGTAAGACAAGTAATAGCAAGTGTTGGAGCGGTTTTGGAGAAAAGGAGCCCTCACTTACTGCTGGTAGAAGCGTACACTGGTACAGCCACTATGGACACCAGTATGGAGGCTCCTCAAAAATTAAAACTGGGGCTACCATATAACCCAGCAATCCCACATCTTCCTTATCCAATCATCTATGGAAGAGCACTTCAGTTGTTTCCATGTCTTGGCCATGATGAATAAGGATGCAGTGAATATAGGGGTACATATATCTTTTTGAATAAATGCTTTCAAATCTTTCTGGTGGATATTTATGGAATACTACTCAGTGATAAGAAAAGATGAAATACCGCCGTTTGCGACAAAATGGATGGATCTTGAAAATATCATGCTAAGCAAAACAAGTCAGAGAAAGCTAAGAACCATAAGATCTCACTGAGATGTGGGCTATAAAACTGAAACAGGCACAGACAACAGAATGGTGGCTACCCAAGGGAAGGGGGTTTAGGAATAGAAGGCAAAGGACGTCAAATATATGGTGATGGAAGATGATTTGACTTTGCATCATGGGCACACCATGCAATATACAGATCATGTATCATAAAAATGTGATACATGATACCTATATAATATTAACCAATGTCACCCCAATAAATTTAATTTAAAAAAAAGATGGACACGGATACTAAGGAAAGCCTATTGTTGCTTCATGTAATTACTCTGTGCAATGAATTATGGGGTGGGGAGTGAAAGACAAATTAAAAAGCAAAAAGTGTAATAGCAAAAACATAAGAGAAAACATGGGAGTGGGAATTTAGAGTGCCAGCGAGGCAAAATTTAAAGAGCACAGAATCTGGAGACAATAACCTTGGCTACTTTGGAATCCGCCACCTCAGGCAAACCACTTAAATGGTTTGTGAAATGCGAATAATGACACAACCTTGCTTACTTCACTGGCTGCTGAGAATGACACTGTAAAGGGAAAAGTACCAAAAGAAATCTCAGAGTTGCTGCAGTGAATATGATGAAGTGTGGGAGTGGAATAGAACCAGGAGACCTAGCTTAAAGGTGGATAGCAGTGAGAGGTCAGGCATGTAGTCAGGAGGAAAAATATTTAAAGAAATAGTTTCTTTTTAGATAAATAATCTACTTTCTGGGAAAGTGGAGAATTCGGATTATTTGGGGAAAATGATACTGATTCTGTTCATGAATTTAAAAAACTTTCCCAAAGGGAGTTACAATGGTTCTGTCTCTGGACTGCCCTTGGAGAAGATGAAGAGAGTAGGGCTTTTTTTTTTTTTTTTTTTCAAAATGATCTAATTAATGAGTATTCTGTGCTAAATAAGAACAGGTCTTGCTATTTCCTTTTCTAAGTGTTCTAGCTTGAATTATTTTTGCACTTAGGCCTCACTTGCCTTTATCACTGTATCCTGTGTATTCCAGGGCGTGTTCAAGGTCTGCCAACTGGACGTGTTTCTCACAGACTACCACTTCCTGGACACAATGCTGATCGTCATGCTGTTCGGCTGGAGTGCCATCCCCCTCGTATATCTGCTGAGCTTCCTGTTTTCCCAAAGTACTTCTGCCTACATCAAACTTGTGGTGTTCAGCTACCTTTCAGGCATTTGCAGTCTCATCATAGATGCCACATTTCAGTTTGGTAAGTGTAAATAAATGAGGACATTAGGAGACAATTATGTTCCAGGCTTGGAAAAATCCTGGCCTTGATGTAAGTCAATAAAAATTACCTTGAGCCTGGCCAGTGTGACTCAGTGGTTGAGCTGAGGTCATGGTTCAATTCCCAGTCAGGGCACATGCTCAAGTTGTGGTCTCGAATCCCAGGAGGCCCGTGCAGTAGGCAGCTGATGATTCTCTCTCATCATCGATGTTTCCATTTTTCTCTCCCTCTCCCTTCCTCTCTGAAATCGATTAAAACGTACATTGAGAGCCTGTGAACCCACTCCAGGCCTGCTGGAACGGGGTCTTCCTACTGAAGTGATGGGACTGAACCTGGTATATGGTTCTTTGACAAGATTCCTCCTTCTTACCCTCACATCCACTAACACTATCACATGACTTAAGGAAACTGTTTTGCACAAGATTTTGGACATTTTAGGAGCATTTGTTTCTGAAACTCATTTGTCAGAAAAAGACAAAAACAAAATGAAAACAAAAGACCAGCTTTATTCTTAAAAGGACAGGCCTCAGTAAGTTAGAATAAATCATATTAAAAATACACTTGACTGTAGACCCTCATTATTTTTAAAAGTGAGATCCCTTGATGTTGGGCACTTTATAGGGTGGTGATGGGAGGGAAGAGTGGAGAGGAATCCTGAATTCTTGAGATAGGCCAGCAGTTCTGTCAAGGAAAGGTGTACGGTGCAGCTATTCTTCCCGAACTTAAAGATCCTGAGCGGCCAAATGTGATTTTCCAGAAAGAAGAGAAACTCTGTACGCGCCTGGCACCCTTACAGCTGAGCCAGCTCGGCTTCCTCACAGCACGTCAGCCCGGCGTCTGCAGGGTTCTTCCATTTGTCTCCCCCCACCCCTTCCTTCTCTGACGACAGTTTGAACTGGCTTGAGCACTTGACCGCTTCATTTCTCCCTGTTATCACAGAGCCCCATAAGCACAGGCTCCCCACCTCATTCCCTGTCACAAAAGAGTATTTCACATGAGTAAGACTTGTGCCTCTGGATGGCAGACAAAAAAACGTTAAGAGATATGCCTTAGCACTAATTCTCAAAGCCATCCCAAAATTATGGGAAGCAGTATCTGTATATGCTGCACACCTCTTTACTGTGCTAAGTGGGGAAGACTCCCCTTAAAGCATCTGAGTTTGTGGGTTTATACATATAAAAGGCATAGACATAGACAACAGTGTGGTGTTAGCCAGAGGAAAATGGGGGGAGGGAGGGAACAGGGGGGAAGAGATGGGGACAGAAAGGGACTGTTTTTTGAGCAATAGGTGCATGATGTGGTGTGCAGATGATATTTTGTTGAGCCTGTTTGGTTTGGTGAACTAATGTCACCCCAATAAAAATCCTATTTAATAAAAGGCTAATATGCAAATCGACCAAATGGCAGAATGAATGCTCACTATGACACACACTGACCACCAGGGGACCGATGCTCAGTGCAGGAGCTGCCACCTGGTGGTCAATGTGCTTCCACAGGGGGAGCACCACTCAGCCAGAAACTGGGCTCATGGCTGGTGAGTGCAGCGGTGATGGCGGGAACCTCTCCTGCCTCCACAGCAGAGCTAAGGATTTCCGACTGACGGCTCCTGGACTGCGAGAGGGTGCAGGCCAGTCTGAGGGACCCTCAAGTGCATGAATTTCATGCACCAAGCCTCTAGTAATTAATAAGAAGAATTAGAAGAAATTACTGTTTCAGAAAGTTTAAAAAAACATTTTGGGGGAAGAATATGTTTCAAAGAGACATGAAGGGTGAGAACAAAAAAAGAAGCCAATAGATTTGGCAATTAGAATGTCAAAGGAGACTTCCTTTTTTCAGTAGCAGAACAAACACTGTAAATGATACTCTATCAAAATAATGAATTAAGAAGAAAGTATGGAATTGGCAGAGGCCAACAATAAAATGGAAGCTCGTGTTCCTGAAGGTAAGCAAGCGTGAAAGGTAGCTCTGACGTGAGCTTGTTGACAGAATCTGGTTCCCTGCACTTTACATTTGCACAGGTAGTGAGTAACCTGAAGTCAGAGCAGAAAGCATGAAGCATGTACCACAGAGGTTTCAGTAGCTTCCTACCTAAAACTGGAGTTAGAAGGGCTTCAGTACAAGGGTGAATAAAACCTAACTAATGCCACAACGGGACACAGAAAGAAAATTTACAAAATTTGAATTTGGCACTGGAACAAAGAAGAGTAATTTCCCTTTTAATTTGTAACCACAGGCAAGTCCCCATACTGGTTTGTTTCCTGAAATCATAGTACCTATGTAACCCAAAAACATACCAGATCATATATTTAAAATAACTTCAGTTGATTATGTTCCCAGGTGAGTGGCAAAGGTATACACAATTCCCAGACTTCAAAGTACTCCCACAGGTAAATTATCTAGAGAAATTGAGATCAGCTTAAAATTACAAAGAAAAAAAAGAAGCAAGGACCTAAGAGCAAATGCTACCAGAAAACACAAACTGTAGAATAAGAATCAGGCCTGCAACATTTAAGATTTGAGGATTTTTAGAATAGAACATAAAATATGTATTTTTAAAATATTTAACTAGTAACAGAGAGTGTCAGGTCTATGAGCATATAGAACATATATACGTATATTGCACATCTGCATGTACTATAGATACATATGTATGGGCACTATATATGTATATGGAGAGAGAGAGAACAAGTAGATTTGAAAAAGATCCAAATAGAATCTTAAAAAATGAAAAGAATTAATTTAAATTAAGTACTTAATAGATAGAAGTATCAGAATATTAGACATAGTTGAAACAGTTGAAGAGAGAATTGGTGGTTAAAGATGAATATAAAAGAGTCACAGTCTTGCAGCTGATCAACCTGGTTAAATCCCTCCTATTGAAATACCAACAGCAATTAAGACTCAACTACAACAGGAGGTTGTACAGCCCACTGGGCCCTACATGATACCTACTACATTAGGCCATGCTACCAAGCCTGAGAGATGTAGCATCTTTACCTAATACATAGAAAGAAACACAGGGGGTGGGAGCTGCCAAAATGAGGAGACAAAGAAACATGTCCCAGATGAAACAATAGAACAAAACTCCAGAAAAAGAACTTAATAAAATGGAGATAAGCAATCTACTAAATGTAGAGTTCAAAACACTGGTTATAAGGGTGCTCAAGGAACTTTGTGAGGACCTCAACAACATAAAAAAGAACCAGTTAGAAATGAAGGCTACACTAAGAAATAAAGAATAATTTACAGGGATTTAACAGTTGAGTAGATGAAGCTAAGAATCAAGTCAGTGATATGGAATATAAGGAAGCAAAAAACACCCATTTGGAACAGCAAAAAGAAAAAAAAGGGATAGTGTAAGGAGTCTATGGAACAACTTCAATCATTCCAACATATTATCATGGGGGTGCCAAAAGGAGAAGAGAGAAAGCAAGAAATTGAAAACTTATTTGAAAAAAATGACAGAAGATTTCTGTAACTTGGTGAAGGAAGCAGACATAGAAATCCAGGAAGCACAGAGTCCCAAACAAAGTGAACCCAAAGAGACCCACATTGAGACATATAATTAAAATGCTAAAAGTTAAATTAAAAAAAAAAGAGAGAGAGAATCTTAAAAGCAGCTAGAGAAAAGTTCCCACAAGGGAGTACCCATACGACTATCAGCTGATTTCTCAACAGAAACTTTGCAGGCCAAAAGGAAGTGGCAAGAAATATTCAAAGTGACCTATAAGCAAGATTACCCAGCAAAGCTATCATTTAGAATTGAAGGTCAGATAAAGAAATTTACAGACAAGAAAAAGCTAAAGGAGTTCATCACCACCAAACCAGTATTATATGAAATGTAAAGGGTCTTATTTAAGAAGAAGAAATGAAGATCAGAAATATGAACAATAAAATGCAATAAATACCTATCTATCAACAATGGAATCTACAAACAAAATGAACAAGCACAACATAAATAATATGGGAAGGGAGAGAGAGAGGGGGCAGAAAAGGTGAAGAGATTAAGAAGTACAAATTGGTTGTTACAGAATAGTCATGGGGATATAAAGTACAGCATAGGGAATATAGTCAATAATATTCTAATAACCAGGCATGCTGATTGATAAGTACAGGATTTATTGGGATAATCATGCATTAAGTTATGTTAAGTCTGGTCACTGGGGCACACAAAATGTTTTAAAAATATAATAAAAATAAATAAATAACACTTAGAAAGATGAGTACAAAAGAAATATGAGATAACAAGATGGAAAATATTAAATAAATGTGAAAAACCATGGAAGATGGAGTGAGGAGATTTGATATATTGGTATAGAAAGAATTAGTGGAAGAGGAAGTAGTGTTAAAAAGATAGTTGCTGATAATTTCAGAATTGTTTAAAGACAGACATCCTAAGTTTCAGAAAGCCCACTAAATCATTTTGAAAAATTACTTGCCTATACATATCATCATAAAACTTCAGAACACCAATGCTAAAAAGATATTTGAAGCAGCCAGAGAGAAAATTTATGTAGGCATGATTAAATATTCAGTGTAAACACTAAAAGGATATTTTAAAAGAATAATTTCCAAAACATGAAAAAGAAGGAAGAAAATAAATTCAGTCACATCCAAAAAGGATAGAAATAAAAATGAAATAAAAATAATAAATAGCAAAGTAATGTGATGATAGTAATTAGCCCAAATATATCAGTAATAAAAATAAATAGCATCAAAAGAGGCTTATTAAATAAATGACAAAAACTGCTATTTTGGATCAATTTTAGCATTATTCCCTTTATAGGAGACATTGTTAATAAATAAAGATACAGAAAATAAAGGAATGTAGAAAGATATATTAAACAAGTGCCCACAAAATAATACTGATATCAGGAAAAAAGACTCGTTGAGATAAAAAGTATTACTAGAAATAAAGAGGCTCATTACATGATAGCAGATTCATTTGCACATTAAGTTGTAACAATTATAAAATTTTATTTAGCTAGTAATATTATCTAGAAGTATATTTAAAATTTCCAGAGCTACTTGAACTAGGCAAACTATACATAATAGAGGAGATATTAGTATACCTCTCTTGTAACTATAGAGAACATAGAATTTCAAACACATGTTTTCAAACACACATGGAGTCTTCACAAAACTGACTAGATGATACACAATGAAGACTAATGAATGACACATTCAATACCATTTTGCAATTAAATTAGACATTAGTAAGAAAAATAACACACAAGCCCTAACCGGTTTGACTCAGCAGATAGAGCACCTGCTGACTCAAGGATCCCAGGTTCGATTCCAGTCAAGGGCACGTTCCTTGGTTGTGGGCACATCCCCAGTGGGGAGTGTGCAGGAGGCAGCTGATCGATGTTTCTCTCTCATCGATGTTTCTAACTCTCTATCCTTCTCCCTTTCTCTCTGTAAAAATCAATAAAATATATTTTAAAAATATAACACACAACTGGGAATTTTAATACAAGTTTTTTTGGGGTTTTTTTTTTGGTTTTTGGTTTTTGGTTTTTTGTTTTCAAAAAATATGGAACGCTTCACGAATTTGCGTGTCATCCTTGCGCAGGGGCCATGCTAATCTTCTCTGTATCGTTCCAATTTTAGTATATGTGCTGCCGAAGCGAGCACACAAGTTTTTATACAAGTTTTTAATAGGCTAATGAGGGAATCATAATGTAAATTTGAGAATATTTAGAACTGAAGAATAACATAAATACTGTGCAGCTAGATATTTTATAGCTTTAACTATTACCATGAAAAAGGTTAAAACTTAACAAACTGTTCAACTTAATAAGTTAGGAAAAAAAGCATAGTAAACACAGTTGAAATAATGAGCAAATAAGTGCAAAAATTAATCAAATAGAAAACAAATATATAACAGAGAAGACCGACAGCCCCATGAATCAGCAGTTGGAAGAATTAATAAAATTTACATAAATATTAGGTATATATATATACCTGTGTATATATAGAGAGAATATATGTATATGCTAATTAGACCAGATGTCCTTCTGGACGTCCTTCCTTCTGGACAAAGCCGCAGCGGACAGAGGCCATGGCAGAGGCCGCAGAGGCCCTTGGCCGTGGTGGCGGGCGGGAGCCAGGGCCAAGGCCCTTGCATGAATTTCATGCATTGGGCCTCTAGTATATATATATTTGTTACACATTGAAAAATAAGAGAATATAATAAACAATGTAAGGACAAGTCTAAGAACTTTGAACAAATTGTTGTATTTCTAGGAAAAAATGAAATTCACTAAATTTGATTTAAGAAGTATTAGAAAATTCCAGTTGTACTACAAGAATCCAAGTAGTTAATAGTTTAAATTATTTTCACAAAGAAAACATAAGGCCTAGGTGACTACTGGTGAGTCCTGAATTGTCCTCCAGGAGATACAGAAGAGTAAGATCACACTTCCAGCCCCTTCTACAAGACTAGCAAAAGCCTCATGTCAAAACCTGACAAAATAATCATGAACTAATTTCATTCATAAACATAGATTCAAAAATGTTAAATAAAATATTAGCAAACAATCTAAAAAGGTTGTTTTTATATTAGAAAAATCTATAAATAAAATTCCCATTTTAACGGGTTAATAGAAGAAACATAATTATCTCAATAGATGCAGAAAAATAAATGATACGTGATAAAATTTCTTAGTAAATAGGATTAGGGGAGAAAAGTGCCTAACTTTATAAAGGACAAAACTCTATAGCAGGGGTCCTCAAACTTTTTAAACAGGGGGCCAGTTCACTGTCCCTCAGACCATTGGAGGGCCAGACTATAGTTTTTAAAAAAACTATGAACAAATTCCTATGCACACTGCACATATCTTATTTTGAAGTAAAAGAACAAAACGGGAACAAATACAATATTTGTATTTGCATGTGGCCCGCAGGCCGTAGTTTGAGGACCCCTGCTCTATAGCATAATATTTGATGATTCATTGAAAGCATTTCCTTTACAAATGAAGAGCTGGATAAGAGTGACTGCTGTTGCCACTTGTATTAAACATTATACATTAGGCTGTGTAATGTAGAAGAAAAGTAAATAAAACAAATGCAGAGTGGACAGAAAGAAACTACCATAATTCTAAAATGCGACAAACCAAGGAACTGCTACTGGAGTATATAAAACAAATGCTGGGGCTGGTGAAGTGAGCACATAAAATATGCCTTCGCTGGGAGTCTCTAGAGAAGAGGCGTCCCATCATGTACGTCCAGATGGCCACACCAAGGGTACAGTAGTTTACAATTTAGTTGATTTATAGTCTGTTCTGAACAGTCAATGCCCGTGCTGAGCTGGATGATAATTACTTTTAGTAACACTTTTTTTGCCAGTTTTTCCCTTTTCCCATCCCTAAAGAGTCTTTCATCGTTTGCCAGGTAAGATATTTTGTTTCTCTTCCTCACCTAAGATTTTTCTCTACTCTTTGGAAGAGAAGACACTCATGATTGCTACAGGGTGAGTTCACAAGATATCAGACTATATCTGAACTGTGTAATATGGTAGCCACTAGCCACATGGGGCTTTTTAAACTTAAATTTATTGAAATTAAATACAATTTAAAATTCAGTTCCATAGCCACACTAGCCACTTTCTAGTCCTCAATAGCCATACTTATATCTGAGTGCAGACATAGAGCTTCCCATGATTAGATATATTAGATAGTGCTAGTCTATAAAATTAGTGCCATTTTTTGCATTTGTTCAAGTAGACAATAAGCAGAATTCTTTAATCTGGATCAATTGTTTGCCTCTATATCAAGTTAATATCTCCACAGGACAGAATCACCATGGCTTTGGCACTGCTTGGTCACCTCTTCTTGCTCAAAGTGTCTTATGTGAACTTTGTGTTTAGGCTAGCCTGTATCTTCTTCCCCAAGAACAGAATTATCAAAATTCATAAATTAAGCATGTTCACATCTCCAGGCATTTAGTCTAATTATTATTCATATCCAATACATTCTTTAGAGAGATATCAGTTACACATCAACTGGTTTCTTTGAAGATTTTCCTGCTCTCAAATATATCATAAATTCCCTATGTGTTCTCTATTGGTGAATTCTAGGCTGCATCTCATACGTTGCCTCCCTGATTGATTTGATTCATTTAGAAATGTGGAAAAGAGACCGTAGTTGTTTTCTGTTCATAACGGTGCCAGGAAGACTTATGCTGACATCCACTTCATCAAAGAGACTTTCAGACTCTTCCGTTATCAACACAAACTGTTATTAGCTGTCAGCAGGAACAAACCTATTGGGAAATAGTGTTCTTCAAGCATAATCATCTGACTTTTGATTCCCTGCGCTTGGTTTGATTATAAATTGGGGATTTTTTTTTCCTGGGATAGTTCATTTCCTATAATGAGGCTCAATCTTATCATCTTTTTAGAAAATGAAAGTATGGTATCAAATTCCACCAGAACCTTCATACTGAGATCATTACTGCTCCTTCCCAATTACAACCTGGGGAAGTGCATCATGAACTATTTTGATTTCTACAACAATAAAAAAGTGTGCATGGAAAATCCTTATGCCTTCTTAGACTGTGATGAAAAAGGTAAGTATCTTGGGAGTCCCTAAGTATCTAGGAAGTTAGTTTCAGGGTCAGCCCATGGGACATGTGGGGTCTGCCCATATTTCAAAGGAGTCAGGCTACCTGTATTTAGGTCATTTTACAAGGCTGGGGAAAAGAACTTTTAAATATAATAAGCCTCAAAAGAAAATCCAAGGTAAGTTTGAAGTTGTCATCAGAACTAGGCGGTGCTAACAATCAACCACCTAATAACTTTATATACATTATTCTAAATCTTCACAAACTCAACCTTCTTAAAAGTCACTTTGAGGAAGTGCCTGTGCCCAATCTTACACAGCTTTCCTGGGCTAGGGCTGGGATTCACAGCTACGTTCTTTCCTTCTGTGAGGTACTTCCCCTATGGCAGGAGTGGGGGACATCCGGCCCACGGGCTGTCTAAGGCCTGCAAAGTCATCTGGTCTGGCCCTGCCGAGGCATTAGGGGTGAGTTATTTAAATGTTTGACCAAATACTAATTTTTAAACTGATAATTTTGTGTGGCCCACAAATTTTGTTATAAATATCCAAATGGCCGTTGGTAGAAAAAAAGTTTCCCCACACCTGACCTATGGGAAAGACCTCTAGGGGAAGGCTTTGTATTGTAATTGTATTATATTTACTTGTATTCCCACCAACACCATCACCACTCAGAATCACACATTAATTGGCACACAAGTTATTTCAAGGAATGAATCATTTGGGTATCCTATTAATAATTTGGAGCTCTAGCCAGTTTTGCTCAGTGGATAGAGCATCATCCTGCAGACCAAAAGATCCTGGGGTTTGATTCCAGTCAAGAGCACCTACCTCAGTTGCAGGCTCCTCCCTGGCTGGGGCGTGTGCAGGAGGCAACCAATTGATGTGTGTTTCTCTCACATCAATATTTCTCTCTGTCTTTCCCTCTCTCAAAAAATCAATGGAAAAGTATCCTCAGGTAAGGATTAAAAATAATAAATAATATGATAATTTGAGGAGAGGCATTATAGAATTTTTCTAGGATCATTTAATTTACCTACATTTTAAAATTTATTGGAGTAAATTTGTTTATAATATATTATGGTATTTTAACAATTATAAGTTTGAATAGTGATGTTGCCATTTACATTTGTGATATTCCTAATCTTTCCATTTATATTTTTTCTTGATAAATCTTACCAGAAGTAAGATTTTATCAATTATATTAGTAGTCTTTTAAAGAAGCAAGCTTTTACATTTATTGATTCTTTCTATTGTATCTTGGTTTTCTAAATTTTTTTAATTAATAAATCTTTATTGTTCAGATTATTACAGATGTTCCTTTTTTCCCCCCATAGCTCCCCTCCACCTGGTTCCCACCCACCCCATGCCCTTACCCCCCGCCATTGTTCTCAACCATAGGTGTAAGATTTTTGTCCAATCTCTTCCCGCACCCCCCACACTGCCTTCCCCCCAAGAATTGTCAGTTCACTCCCTTTCTATGCCCCTGCTTCTATTATATTCACCATTTTAATCTGACTTAATTTTTAGGTTCACTTGTTGATAGGTATTTGTTGTCACTTTATTGTTCATAGATTTTATCTTTACCTTTTTCTTCTTCCTTCTCTTCTTAAAGAATATCCTTCAGCATTTCATATAATCCTGGTTTGGTGGTGATGAAGTCCCTTAGCTTTTTCTTATCTGGGAAGCTCTTTATCTGACCTTCAATTCTGAATGATAGCTTTGCTGGGTAGAGTAATCTTGGTTGTAGGCTCTTGCTATTCATCACTTTGAATATTTCTTGCCACTCCCTTCTGGCCTGCATGGTTTCTGTTGAGAAAACAGCTGACAGTAGTATTGGTACTCCCTTGTAGGTAACTGTTTTTCTCTTGCTGCTTTTAAGATTCTCTCTTTGTCTTTAGCCCTTGGCATTTTAATTATGATGTGTCTTGGTGTGGTCCTCTTTGGATTCCTTTTGTTTGGGGTTCTCTTCACTTCCTGGACTTGTAAGTCTATTTCTTTCATCAGGTAGGGGAAGTTTTCTGTCATTATTTCTTCTAATAGGCTTTCAGTATCTTGCTCTCTCTCTTCTTCTGGCACCCCTATAATTCGGATGTTGGTACATTTGAAGTTGTTCCAGAGGCTCCTTACACTATCTTCATATATTTCCATTCTTTTTTTGTTTTGCTTTTCTGGTTGGGTGTTTTTTGCTTCTTCATATTTCAAATATTTGACTTGATTCTTGGGATCCTCTTGTCTGCTGTTGGATCTCTGTATATTATTCTTTATTTCAGTCAGTGTATGTTTAATTTCTGACTGGTCCTTTTCCATTTTTTTGGCATTCTCATTAAGATCCTTGAAGGTCTCACTAAGTTCCTCAGAGATTCATAGAAGATTCTTGAGTAGCCTTATAACTGTGGTTCTGAACTCTATGTCCTCCATTAGTTTGCTTTCCTCCATTTCTTTCATTTGTGACATGTTTCTTTGTCTTCGCATTTTTGGCTGACTGCGAGGACCCACTGTGTCTATAAGAAGAACTGCTGTGCTGGAGACACCCTTATGGGATAGGACTTGCTTCAGTGGGGCTTTGGTGCTCACTGAGTCTGCCTCTTGAGTGTGTCCCTTATGGATGTGAGGAGTTGAAATCTGGTATCTGACCAGGGGTACCCTGGCTCCTGGATCTCCAAGTCAACCACTGTGTGAGTCCACCCAGCAGGAGCTACAGCAATATCAGCAGATTTCTCCTCTTTGTTTGGAATTTGGAAGTTTTGGAGCTCTCTAACCCAGCTGCAGTTAGATTAGGCTGCAAAAGCTGAGGTGATTCCTTTGCACCGCTGAGCACAGCTTGGGAGGGATAAATTGACCAATTTGTAAATTGAATGGGGCGGGGTCTCAGAGCAGAGCGACTGTCGTCAGTGTGTCTGCAACTCCTGGCGTCTCTGCGACTCTGTGTCTCTGTAGTCCCACACCCCCACAGCAACAATGATCCCTCTAAGCAGCTCTGCGAGAAAGCCCCCCTCACTTTCCAAACCACTGAAAGGCAGTCCAGTTTCTCCCCGTAAGAGTCTGGGACCTCAGAATCTTGCCTTAAATGAGCTCAATGCATTCTGATTGAAAAAAACCGCGCACCAAGGTGCAGCCTCCTCGCACACACCTTCATACCTCTGTTCTTGGCGCCTCTGCACCTCCTACCTGTTCTCAATGAGCTTCATTCTTTCCTTCTAGTTGTAGAACTTCCACTCGGCCAGCTTTCCTGTGGCTCTGGATGATAGCTGTTTTGTCTTATAGTTGTAATTTCAGTGTTGTTGTGGGAGGCAGCACACACAGGTTTATACCTTATGCCGCCATCTTGGTTCTCCTGTTTTCTAAATTTTTAATTGATGTTATTATTTTCTTTCACATTCTCCATTTTGGGGGATTACTTTTCTAACATCATAAGATGGGTTCTTAAGTAATTTATTGTCAGCCTGTCTTCTTTTCATTACTAGGATATATCTCACTGGAGTTTGGGAGGTTTGTATTTTTCTTAATTAGATTCTCTGACCTTCTTGCCTCTGTGACTTGATGTCTCAATACTTTTGGAAAATTCTTATCTTGGGAAGGCAACACTTTTGAGAAGAGCAACTTGAAAGGCTGAACAATCCCTTAGAGGCCTGATATATAAAAAGGTGACAACAGCATAAGTTAAAAGTACTGCAGAAACAAAGGATTAAAGGGGAATTAGAAAACTTCATCCACACCACCACTAGCAGAAAAGCATTTATTAAAGAAATTATATTTTGCCGAAACCGGTTTGGCTCAGTGGATGGAGCGTTGGCCTGCGGACTGAGGGATCCCGGGTTCGATTCCGGCCAAGGGCATGTGCCTGGGTTGCGGGCACGTCCCCGGTGGGAGATGTGCAGGAGGCAGCTGATGGATGTTTCTAACTCTCTATCTCTCTCCCTTCCTCTCTGTGAAAAATCAATAAAATATATTTTTAAAAAAAAGAAATTATATTTTGACTTAACAACAGAAATAGCTTTCATATAGTAAGCAACCAAGTAATCATCCCAGAGCCATCATCACCACCCCATAACATTGTTGTTTTGATTGTGCAACAGAAAGAGACAACCAATAGCTATGCAAAGTTGATATGATTATAAAAATATAAATAAAAATATAAGAAATTAATCTATTAAAAACCATGGATTCAAGTTAATTAAATATATACATTTGGTGGGGGTAGGTATGGGGAGGAAATATGGCTAAGATAGTTGATACTAGGTGGAGGAAATGGTCTTTATTATACAATTCAATTTCACTTCATATGAGAGATTTTTTAAAATGACAGCATGGAGGGGGTATCCAAGATAGCAGCAGAAGTTACAAAGTTCAAGGTGGAATTACAAAGGAGTCAGCAGGGAGAAGCCATGACCCAGTGCCCCTAGACCACAGACAAACTGCTGGGACAAGAAACCCTCAGACACATGGGCCTGATGTTGCAACCTGGTGTGCCTGAACCATGACACTGGGATGACCGGTCCCACTGCCTAGCTGAGTACATGCCCAGATGCATAGATCTGATGTCCTGATCTGGCAAGCAAACCCACTGCCACTGGATGACTGGTCCCACTGCCTTGACATGGCGCACCTGGCCGTGCCACTGTGATTCAATGACCCCAGATGCATGGTTATGCCATCAGAACCCACTGTGCCTGACCCGGTGCTCCCAGATGACCAACCAAGCTGCCTTGAGACCAACCCTGCAGTTATGACCCAATGTTCCCTGCATCCATGACCTGATGCCCCTGGACATATGGACCCGCCACCATGACCCAGCACACCTAACCTAACAGAAGATAGGACCCACCACCACAAACCAGTGCAACCCATTGTCCCCAGATGCACAAACCTGCCCCTTCAATTGGTCCACCTCACCTGGTGCCCCAGACAACTGGACAGCTAAAATGGGGAGACAAAAACATAATTCCCAAATGAAAGAAAAGGAGGAATCTTGAGAAAAAGAACTAAATGAAATCGAGGCAAGCAATTTGTCAGATAAAGAATTCAAAGTAATGGTTATAAGGGGGCTCAAACAAATTAGTAAGAACTACAAGCAACTTAATGAGAACTATAAAGAACCTACTGAGAACTACACCAGCATGAAAGAAGTGGTAGACAATGAATAAGAATCAAGCAGAAGATTCCAACATGGCAGTTGGCAGGACTGGAGTGAGGGAGAGTGTGTGAGTGAGTGAGTGAGTGAGTGAGAGGGTGCATGTGTAGACGTGTGTGTGTGTGTGTGTGTGTGTGTGTGTGTGTGTGTGTGTAAGAGAGAGAGAGAGAGAGAGAGCGAGAGAGAGTCCTATGGTGCAGGAGTCTCAGGGGTGGGTGGTTTGGGCTCTCCTGGCCAAAGAGTCCCTGCTATTGCTACATGCATGCCCCTGGGTGTGGCTCTGGCTTGGAAACCATGCCATCTTGAAGGATTTACAAGGTCTTTCTTCGGAGAAGGCTGCAGGAAGTTTCAGAGGCTAAGCACCCAACCTCACCACTCCCCCAGACTAGCTGTAGTCAAGGCCTGAAACCACGAGCACCCCACCTCAAAACCCACACAAACATGTGCCCCAAGGACACAACCCATACCCAGTGCATGCCAGCCAAAGACACTACCAGACAGTACACTTAAATGAACACCAACTGGACTCTGTGTGTGCCTGCCACAGGCACTGCTGGGGCCCTGCACCTAAGTTAACATTAGCCCAGACACCCCTCTAGTCTGTGCAGCTATGTGAACATCAGCTGAAATCTCTGTGCACCTGCCACAAACACTTCCAGGACCAGCTCCATGGGGGAAGGGAGTGCTGCTCAGAACAGGAACAATCAAGACATGAGACTCAAGGCAGACCCAGCCTCTTGACTGAGGAGTCTCTGTCTTCTGGACAACTAGGGGCTTGATCCTCTCAGACCTCAATCAGGTTGCCCAGGGCCAGAAAGGAACAGTGAGTAACATTCGCCTGCACCAGAGAAGCTCCCAGGAGGCTCAGGATAGACACGCCAAGGGACCAGACTGAACATCAGAGCAAAATGCAGTGAGCAAAATAAATTGTGTACCCAAAGGATTGAGTGTGTGTGTGTGTGTGTGTGTGTGTGTGTGTTGTTTTTGTGTTTTTGTTGCTTGTTTGTTTTTTCTTTTTTCCTCTCTTCTCTTTTTTCTTGCATCTCTCTAATTTCTCTCTTTGATTCTATTCAACTTTTTTCTATTATTATTAATTTTTCTTATTTACCTTGTCTGTCTCCTTTTTTCCATTTCACTTTTCTATCTATATCTTAATATATCAATTATTATTATGTTTTAAATTTATTTTGGTTTCTTTTTATTTTTTCCTTCTATATTAGCTTTTTTTTTATATTCCTCCTTGCTTCCATGTAGCAATTTTTGGTCTCCTTCTTTCTCCCATTTTCTTTACATCACCTCTAAGTATTTGGTTGAGTGTTTTATGGTATTCTTTTTATATTTTCTTTGCTTTGCTTTCTTTTGTTTTTCCTTCTTAGTTTTCCTTTTGTTGCATTGAGTACCTTGATTTTCATGGTGTGATTAGTTTGGTCCTGTTGGTTCTTATTCTATTATATCAGCACCTGTATAATAGTTGGCACAATGACGTTGGGGTTGAATCTCACTGGCAGCAAGTCAGAAGAAAAATTTCTCCTACAAATGGGACATCAACAATCAAGTCCCAATTACAATAGGAGATCCCAAATAATACACACAAGAGGCATTCCTAGATATCAAGTTCAGGTGAACAAAGAGACTGTACCACTGAATCCCTCAAGATACTTTCTACATAAGGCCATCCCCAAAACACTGGAAGGCATAGCAGTTTTATCTAATATATAGAAGCAAATACAAAAAGACTGCTAAAATGGAAAGACAAAGAAACAATCTTCAAATGAAGGAGTCTCCAGACAAAGAACTAAATAAAAGGAGGCAAGCAACCTATCACACATAGAGTTCAAAGTAAAGGTTATAAAGGTGCTTAAGGAGCTTAGTGAAAATTACAAGGAACTCAGTGGGAACTATAGCAGCATGAAAAATGAAATAGAAACCATGAACCAGAACCAGATAGAAATGAAGAATGGTATATCTGACATCAAGAACACACTGGAAGGCATTAAAAGTAGATTGGATGAAGCAGAGGATCAAATCAGTGATTTGGAAGATAAGGTAGAAATTAATACTCAAAGCAGCAAATAGAAAAAAGAATGAAATAGCAGGAAGATAGCTTAAGGGAGCTCTGGGACAGCATGAAACAACAACCTTCACATTATAAGAATGCCAGAAGGGGAAGAAGATGAATAAGGAACAGATAACCTATTTAAAGAAATAATGGCAGAAAACTTCCCCAACCTGATGAAGGAAAATAGCAGTTTTATCTAATATATAGAAGCAAATACAAAAAGACTGCTAAAATGGAAAGACAAAGAAACAACCTTCAAATGAAGGCGTCTCCAGACAAAGAACTAAATAAAATGAGGCAAGCAACCTATCACACAGAGTTCAAAGTAAAGGTTATAAAGGTGCTTAAGGAGCTTAAGGAGCCCAGTTGGTGTTCACTTAGGTGCACTGTCTGGTAGTGTCTTTGGCTGGCATGCACTGGGTCTGGGTTGTGTCCTTGGGGCACATGTTTGTGTGGGTTTTGAGGTGGGGTGCTCATGGTTTCAGGCCTTGACTACAGCTAGTCTGGGGAGTGGCGAGGCTGGGTGCCTAGCCTCTGCAGCTTCCTGCAACCTTCTCCAAGGAAGACCTTGTAAATAATCACACAAATTCAGGGGGCAGAAGGGGTCCCAATAAAGATGAACCCAAAGAGAACCTCACCTAGACACATCATAATTAAAATGGCAAATGTTAAAGACAAAGAAACAATTTTAGGGGCAGCGAGAGAGAGACAGAAAATTATCTACAAAGGAGTTCCCATCAGAATGTCAGTTGACTTCTCAATAGAAACCCTTCAGGCCAGAATGGAGTGGAATGAAGTATTCAAAGTAATGAAAAACAAGGGCCTAAATCCAAGACTACTGTGTCTAGCAAGACTATTATTCAAAATTGAAGTTGAAATAAAAAGCTTTACAGAGAAACAAAGGCTAATGGAGTTTATTACCACCAAACTATAAATAGATGCAAAAAAAGCATTCAACCAAATCGAGCACCCTTTTTTGTTAAAAAACAATCTCAGTAATGTGGGAATAGAGGGATTATATCTCAACATAATAAAGGCCATATCTGACAAACTGACAGCCAACAGGATACTCAATGGTCAATAACTAAAAGTATTTCAGTTAAGAATGAGAACAAGACATGGATGCCAACTTTCACCACACTTATTCAACATAGTACTTGATTTCCTAGGCATAGCAATAAGATGAGAAGAAATTAAAGCCATCCAAATTGTAAAGGGGGAAGAAAACTGTCATTATTTGTAGATGATATGATATTGTACAAGGAAAATTCTAAAATCCCACAAGGGAACTACTAAAGTTAATAAATGAATTTGGCAAGGTAGCAGGATACAAAATCAACAACCAGAAATCAATGGCATTTTTATATACCAATCATGAACTCTCATTAAGAGAAACTTTAAAAAAATCCCATTTACCATTGCAACAAAAATATAAAATACCTAGGAATGAACTTAATCAAGGCAGTAAAAGACCTGTATTTGGAAAACTATAGGACATTGGATAAAGAAATAGAGGAAGAAAAAATGGAAATGTATACCATGTTCATGGATTGGAAGAACTAACATCAGTAAAATATCTATACTACCCATAGTAGTCTATAGATTTAATGCAATTCCTATTAAAATACCAACAGCATACTTCACAGAACTATAAAAAATACTCCAGAAATTTATATGGAACCATACAAGAACCTGAATACTGGTAGCAATTTTGAGAAAGAACATCGAAGAGATCACAATATTGCATATCAAACTCTACTACAAAGCCATTATAACCAAAACAGCCTGCCACTGGCGCAAAAACAGGCAATGGATCAGAACACAAACCCCAGAAATTGACCCACACAATTATGGTCAATTAATATTTGACAAAGGAGGCAAAAACAATGGTGGGAAGATCATCTTTTCAACAAATGGTGTTGGGAAAACTGGACAAATACATGAAAAAACCTCACTCTGAGCAGCAATTTGGGTGGGGGGAAGCAGTAGAAGAGTTTAACAGAGCTTTGGGACAACATTCTCATCATAGGGGTGACAGAAGAAAAAGAACATGAGTAAGGAATAGAGAACCTGTTTGAAGAAATAATGACAGAAATCTTCCCTGATCTGGTGAAGGAAATAGTCACACAAGACTAGGAAACACAGAGTCCCAATCAAGATGAATGTCAAAAGACCCACACAAAGAAACATCACAATTAAAATGGCAAACTTTAAAGACAAAGAAAGACTCTTAATGGGAGCAAGAGAGAAGCAGAAAATTATGTGCAAGGAGTTCCCATTAGGTTGTCACATGATTTCTCAATAGAAACACTTCAGGCCAGAGGGAGTGGCATGAAGTATACAAAGTAATGAAAAACAAGGGGCTGAACCCAAGACTACTATATCCAGCAAGTCTATCATTCAAAATTCATGGTGAAATAAAGAGCTTTACAGAGAAACAAAGGCTAATGGAGTTTATTACCACCAAACTATCCCTGCAAGCAATGCTAAAGGGACTGTTGTAAGAAGAAATGGGAGTGGGGTGGGGGGAGAGAGAGACACAAATATAAGTAATAAAAATGGCAACCTATCAATAACAATCTTATGTAAATGGCTCAAGTGCTCAAATGAGACTATACAGCATAGCTGAAGGGATAGGAAAACATGACCCATATATACATATCTTTATAAATAAAAGCCTATGCGACCATTATGACTGAACAACTGGAATTACCAGTCGCTATGATGCGCACTGACCACCAGGGGGCACACGCTCAATGCAGGAGTTGCCCCCTCGTGGTCAATGCACTCCCGCAGCCAACCTCCTGTGGTCCTTTCCACCCCACATGCAGGAATTCGTGCACCAGGCCTCTAATGCTATATATAAGAGACCCACCTCAGAACAAAAGACTTACACAGGATGTAAGTGAAGGGATGGGGGAAAATTTTTATGCAAATGGAAACAAAAAAGATGTGGGATAGCAATACCCACATTTCCCAAAATAGACTTCAAAATGAAGGCCATAAGAAGAGACAATGAAGGCCACTTCATAATACTGAAGGTATTGATCCAACAAGAGGATATAACCCTGGTAAACATATATGCACCCAATTTAGGAGCACCCAGATATATAAAAACAACTTGTGGTGGACTTAAAGGGAGAGATCTACAGCAATGCAATCATAGTAGAGGACTTTAATATTACTGATATTACTGGGTAGATCTTACTGATATTACTGGATAGATCTTCCAGACAAAAAATCAACAAGGAAACAGTGACCCTAAATGACACAATAATTTTAATGCATTTAATTGACATTTATAGAACATTTCACCCCAAAGCTGTAGAATATACATTCTTCTCAAATGCACATGTGACATTTTAAAAAATAGACCACATGTTAGGACAGAAACTAAGTCTCTACAAGTTCAAGAAAATTGAAATCATATCAAGCATCTTTTTGGATCGCAATAGCATAAAACTAGAAATCAACTTCAATTTAAACACCCCAAAGCATTAAAATGCATGGAGGCTAAATAGCATGTTATTTAACAATGAATGGATTACCAATGGGATCAAGGAGGAAACCTAAAACTTCATGAAAATGGACACACAATAGCAAAAGTAGTCCTGAGAAGGAATCTCATAGCATTACAGGCTGGGGAAACCACACCAGGGTCCCCAGATAGTCAAGGCCAATGGGAGCACAGAGGCCTTGTTGTCAATACACCAGAATGGCCAAGGCCGCACTGAGCATGAGCCTAATTGGGGTGCCCAAGGCCAAGATACCATGAGCGGGTGCAAGGACACTGTGCCCTTCTGTAGCCAAAATACGGTTGATGTAACTATTGGCACGAGCCTTCTTTGTCTAAGGAGTAATATACAAGCATATTACTAAGGCCAGTGTGTTGGGCAGAGCGGAGGCTAGAGAGCTCAGAGAAGCAGAGGCAGTAGGCACAGAAAACGTAGCTCCTATGTATGTGGGCGGGAGAGGCTAGAGAGCGCAGACGGAGCTGAGAGCAGCTGCTGTGATGTAAGATGAAGACTCATAGCTCAGAAGTAGCTACTATGTGAGGCTACAGAGACCAACCAGTGTGCTGGGGGCAGGGGAGACAGGAGAAGCTGCTGAGGCAAAGAGCCTAGGTACCACTATGATGTGAGGCGGTGAGTCTAGAGGCCAGCGTGCAGCTACTTAGATTAGTAGCTGTGGGTACAGAGACTGATACTGCTGTGTGGAAAAGATGTACAGGTTAACCAGCCAGTGTCCAGCTGCCTGCCCATAAGAGACTTTGCTGTATTGGACTGTCTTGTCTGATGGCTATGTGGCCACTGGCTTCTGCAATAAAGACGCATTCTTAGACACCCACAACCTCTCATGGCTTCTCCATCTAAGACCTGGTGTCCTAGGAGGTCCAGCCCCAGGCAGAGGGCTCAGACCCAACACTTGTAGCTAGTGAGCAGAGGACAAAGGAGGAACTTGGACTAAGTTCCCAACAGTTAGTACAGTGGGCAGGGTTCCAGAAGGACCTTCCCTGGCATAGTCCGGAAGCATTTAGAAGAATATATGGACTCAGGGCAACTCAGAGCAGCAGTGCTCAGGCAGTGATCCTGCTGTCTCTGACACAAGCCTACCTTAAGAAATAAGAAAAATTTCTAATGGACTATATAATCCTACAATTTAAAGAATTAGGAAGAGAACAATAAGCAAAGCCCAGAGTAAGTAGAAGGAAGAAAATAATAAAGTTCATAACACAAATTAATGACATAAAACACAGCACAAAAAAATCAATAAAACCAAGAGCTGGTCCTTTTAAAAGAGAAACAAGATTGATGAACATTTAGCCAAACTTATGAAGATACAATGAGAAAGACCTATATAAATAAAATCAGAAACAAAAGAGGTGAAGTATCAACTGACCCCACAGATATACAAAGACTTTTAAGAAAATACTGTGAGCAACTATATGCCAACAAAATAGACAACCTGGATGAAATGAACAAATTCCTAGAAAAATACAATCTTCTAAAACTAAATCAGAGAGAATCAGAAAACCTGAATAGGCCAGTAACTACTGATGAAATTGAAGCAGTAATTAAAAAAAACTCCCAGCAACAAAAGCCCTGACCCAGACTGCTTCACAGGGTAGTTTTACCAAATATTAAAAGATATAACACCTATATGCCTCAAACTATTCCAAAAATTCTAAGAGAAAGGAAGACTTCCAAACTCTTTTTACAAGGCCATCATTACCCTAATTCCAAAACCAGATAAAATCAAAGAAAGAATTACAGGCCAATATCCCTGATGAACATAGATGCTAAAATCCTCAACAAAATATTAGCAAATCGGATCCAGCAATATATTCAAAAGATCATGCACCATGACCAAGAGGGATTTATTCCAGTGATAAAAAGATGGTACAGAGAAACCAAGATGGCGGCATAGGTAAACACTGGAAATTGCTGCCTTGTACAACCACTTCAAAAATACAACTAAAAGACAAAACGGACATCATCCAGAATGACAGGAAGGATGGCTGAGTGGAAATTCTACAACTAGAAGGAAAGAGAAAAGCACACTGAGACTCAGAGGACGTGCGGAAGTAAAGTGCAGAGGTATGGAGGCACACGTGGAAAGGGCTGGCAATTGAGGACACGGTTGTCTTTTTCAATTGGGAGGGAGCCTCAAGCTCCTGACTGCTCTGAACTCCAGTTCTGGGTGAGTCTCTGGGGACCTAGACTCTTATGGGGAGAAACTGGACAGTCTGGCATCAGTTGGAACTCGAGGGTGGCTTTCTCTCAGAGGTGCTTGTAGCAATTACCAAGACACTGAGAAGCAGGACCTCTTATGGCAGGACTGAGGATCTGCCATAGCTGTTTGCTCCACCCTATTGATCCCCTGAGACCCCGCCCCACCCAAGCTGTGAGCAGAGGCTTTTGCATATGAAAGGCCTGGCCCTTTGCAATCTGAAAACTACCTAACAAACTGCAGCTGGGTCAGAGAGACCCAGAACTTCCAAAAGAAGGCCCAAGGCCCCACAGCAGCTTGCATTGCTTCACAGCTGGGCCTCATCTGGGCACCTCCAAATCCCAAACAAAGAAGAGGAATCTGCAGATCTCTCCATAGCTCCTGCTGGGTAGCCTCAGGCAGAGGCTAGATTAGCACCTCCTTAGAGATCCAAGAGCCAGTGTATCCAGTGGTCAGAGTGGGACCATCAGACTACAACTCCTCAGATCCATAAGGGCTACACTCAGGGGGCAGACTCAGTGAGCACCAAAACCCACTGAAGCAAGTCTTGCCCCAGAAGGGTGTCTCCAGCACAGAAGTCCTCCCACTGTAGACACAGCTGATTCTCACAGCCAATTGGCCTGGAGGTCAATTCCTCCCAGTGATACCTACAACAATCAAGGCTTAACTACAACAAGACTGTGCACAAAGTCCACAAAGGGGTGCACCAAGAATGTCCACCTCAGGTAATTGGGGAGGCTGAGCCACTGGGCCCTATAGGACACCTAGCACAGAAAGCCACTCTATCAACACAGGGAAGCATAAAAAAATTCAGAGACAAAGAAACAGGTCACAAATGACAGAAATGGAGGAAAGCAAATGACTGGATATAGAGTTCAAAACCAAAATTACAAGGTTTTTCAAGAATTTTCTAGAAACCGTCGATAAATTCAGTGAGACCCTCAAGAAATCTATTAAGACCCTCAAGGATATGAACAAGGACCAACTAGAAATTAAGCATACACTGACTGAAATAAAGAATAGTATACAGAGTTCCAACAGCAGACTAGAGGATCTCAAGAATCAAGTCAAAGATCTGAAATACGAAGAAGCAAAAATCACCCAACCAGAAAAACAAAAAGAAAAAAGAATCCAAAAATATGAAAATAGTGTAAGGAGCCTCTAGGACAACTTTAAGCGTACCAACATCCAAATTATGGCGTGCCAGAAGAAGAGAGAGAGCAAGATATTGAAAACCTATTTGAAGAAATAATAGCAGAAAACTTCCCCTACCTGGTGAAAGAAATAGACTTACAAGTCCAGGAAGTGCAGAGAACCCCAACAAAAGGAATCCAAAGAGGACCACACCAAGACACACCATAATTAAAATGCCAAGAGCAAAAGGCAAAGAGAGGATCTTAAAAGCAGCAAGAGAAAAAATGTCAGTTACCTACAAGGGACTACCCATATGACTGTCAGCTGATTTCTCAACAGAAACTATGCAGGCCAGAAGGGAGTAGCAAGAAATATTCAAAGTGATGAATAGCAAGAACCTACAACCTAGATTACTCTACCCAGCAAAGCTATCATTTAGAATTGAAGGTCAGATAAAGAGCTTCACAGATAAGAAAAAGCTAAAGGAGTTCACCACCACCAAACCAGTATTATATGAAATGCTGAAAGGTATACTTTAAGAAGAGGAAGAAGAAAAAGGTAAAGATACAAATTATGAACAACAGATACACATCTGTCAACAAGTGAATCTAAAAATCAAGTTAAAAAATAATCTGATGAACAGAATAAACTGGTGAATATAATAGAATCAGGGGCATAGAAAGGGAGTGGACTGAATATTCTTGAGGGGAAAGGGGTGTGGGGGGTGCAGGAAGAGACTGGACAAAAATTGTACACCTATGGATGAGGACAGTGGGGGGGTTGTAAGGGCAGAGGGTGGGGTGGGAACCAGGTGGAGGGGAGCTATGGGGGGGGAAAAAGAGGAACAACTGTAATAATCTGAACAATAAAGATTAAAAAAAAGATGGTACAATATCTGCAAATCAGTAAACATGATACATTACATAAACAAATTGAAAGACAAAAATCACATGATCATATCAATAGATACAAAAAAGAATTGGACCTATTCTACCACCCACTTATGATAAAAACTCTCAGTAAAGTGGAATAGAGAGAACATACCTCAATATGATAAAGGCCATAGATGACAAACTCATAGCTAACATCATACTCAACGGGGCCAAAGTAAAAGTGTTTTCCTCAAGATCAGGAACAAGACAGAGTCATCTACTTTCTCCACTCTTATTCATCATAGTAATGGAAGTCCTAGCCACAGCAATCAGATAAAATAGGAAAGGAAGATATAAAACTATATTTGCATATGGCATTATATTGTACATAGAGAACCCTAAAGATTCCACCAAAAACTATTAAAACTGATAAATTCATTTATTAAATACCAGGATACAAAGTAAATATTCAGAAATTGGTTGCATTTTTACACACCAAAATGAACTGGCAGAAAGGAAAATCAAAATATATTCTCATTTACAATTGCATCAAAAATACAAAATACATAGGAATAAAGTAAACCAAGGAGATAAACAAACAAATAAACAAACAAACCTGTATTCAGGAAATTATAAGACACTGAAGAAAGAAATGGAAGCAGATTCAAATAAATGGAAGCATGTACCATGCTCTTGGATGGAAGAATTAACATAATTACTACCCAAAGAAATCTATAGATTCAATGCTATTCCTATCAAAATACCAATGGTGTATTTCACAGAACTAGAACAAATAATCAAAAAATTTGTATGGAACCACAAAAGTCCCTGAATAGCCGCAGCAATCTTGAAAAAGAACAGAGTTGGAGTTATCATGCCACCTGATATAAAACTAAACTATAAGGATAAAGTAATCAAAGCAGCATGTTCCTGGCATGTAAATAGACACATAAATCAATGGAACAAAATAGAGAGCCCCAAAACAAGTCCATCGTTTATTAATAATTCACAAAGGAAGCAAGAACATACAATGAAGTGAAGACTGTTTATTTAATAAATGGTGTTGGGAAAATTGAACAGTTATGGTCAAAAAATGAAACTAGATCACCTTCTTACTCCACACACAACAATAAATGCAAAATGAATGAAAGACTTAAAATGTAAGACTCAAAACCATAAAAGTCCCAGGAGAAAACACAGGCAGTAATATCTCAGGCATTTTTCTTAGCAGTATTTTTTCTGATATATCTCTTCATGCAAGAGGTAAAGAAAAAAAAGAAACAAGTGGGACTACATGACACTAAAAGGACTTTACACAACAAAGAAAATCACCAACAAAATGAAGCCAGCCCACTGAAGGGGAGAAGATATTTGCCAAGGTTAAAAACACTCCTAATACTCAACACCAAAAACAAACCAAACCAACAATTGCCTGAAGGATGGGGAGGAAAAGGAACCTCATGCACTGTTAGTGAATACAGATGGGTCTGGCCACTGTGGAAAAATAGTATGGAGGATCCTTAATAAATTAAAAGTGGACCTGCTTTATGACCGAGCAATTCCACTTCTGGATACATATACAAAACATTAATTCAAAAGAATATATGCACCCCTAAGTACATTGCAGCATTATTTACAAGAGCTAAGATATGGAAGCAACTCAAGTGCCCATCAGTAGACAAGCGGATAAAAATGTGGTGGTACATATATACAATGAAATGCCACTCAGCCATAGAAAGGAACGAAATCTTACCACTTGTGACATGGATGGACATGAGGATATTATGCTAAGTGAAAAAGTTAGACAGAAAAAGACAAATACCATATGATTTTACTTATATGGATCTAAAGAACAAAACAAAGAAACAAACAAAAATTTAAGCAGGTTCATAGACACAGAGCATAGAATGATGGTTGCCAGCACGGAGGAAATTGGGGACCTGGGTGGCAATGGTGAAAGGATTAAGCAGTGCAAATTGGTTGTTACAGAATAGTCATGAGGATGTAAAATACAGCATAAGAAATATAGTTAATAATATACAATAACTATTTATGGTGTCAGGTGGACACTAACCACCATACTATAAACCTGAAACTAATACAAAATAATATTGAATGTCAAGTTTAATGGAAAAATAAATACTAAAGATTAAAAATAGAGAGATCTTCCCTGGCCAGTTAGGCTCAGTGGATAGAGCATCAGTCTGTGGACTGAAGGGTCCCAGGTTTGATTCTGGTCAAGGGCATGTACCTTGGTTGCGGGCACACCCCCAGTGGGGGGTGTGCAGGAAGCAGCTGATTGATGTTTCTCTCTCATCGATGTTTCTAGCTCTCTATCCCTCTCCCTTCCTCTCTGTAAAAAATCAATAAAATATATTTTAAAAAAATAAAAAAAATAGAGATCAGAAAAAAATAACATGGAGTAACAATAGTTTCCAGAAGACCACATTAAGTATTATACTATTTTTATGAAGTTCAAATTTTAAAATTAAAGTATTATTTACTGAATATATATAAATGTATAATTGTCTACTTGTATTTAAGATATGAATTCGAACGCAATTATTCATAGTGGTTACTTCTAGAGGATGGAAAAGTGAAGGAGCACATAAAGTATGGAAAGGGAGTGAAAGGAGTAGCTTGACAGCAGAGAGAGCTGACAAACTACCTCAATCAGGTGATCAAGGTCAACATCAACAGTGATAAATCATACTGATAGTATGGATTTTTTTGATGATATACAATGGTACTTCTGTGATATTCCTCCCCAAATCCCTAATTATTTTCATAATTAGATTTGTCTAATTATGGAAAAAAATCGATCCCAATTGAAGAGCATCCTATAAAATGCCTGACCAATACCACTCCAAACTGTCAGTGTCATCAAAAAGAAGGAAAATCAGAGAAACTGTCACAGCCAAGACATACCTAAGGAATCATGACTACTAAATGTAGTATTCTGGATTGGATTATGGAACAACAACAAAGGAACATTACATTATTTATTTTATTTTGAGAGAGAGAGGAGAGAGAGAGAGAGAGAGAGAGAGAGAGAGAGAGAGAGAGAGATTTGCTGTTCCACGTACTTATGCATCATTGAGTGTGCCCTGACTGGAACCCACAGCCTCGGCTTATCAGGACAGCACTCTAACCAACTGAGCTACTGCCCAGGGCAAGAACATTACATTATTTTAAATACTAGAAAATCCAAATAAATTAGGAACTTTAGTTAACAATGATGTATTAATATTTGTTCATTAATTGTAACATGTACCACACTTATGTATGCTGCTAATAATAAGAGAAACTGGATGCAGGGTATATGGATTTATTTCTCTGTACTATTTTCATTTTTTTGTTGTTGGTAAATTTAAAGCCATTCTAATTTTTTTAAAATAAGGGGCATTTGCAATTCTATCATAAAAATCATTCTGTTCTTTTTACTCAACTTTCTTCTCAAGAAAGTTCAGGCCCTGGCTGGTGTGGCTCAGTTGGCTGGGCGCCATCTGTGCCCAGAAAGGTTGCCAATTTAATTCCTGGACCACGTAGTCTGTCTCTAATAGGGGCCTGTGTGCAGGAGGCAGATGATTGATGTTCTGCTTTCATATCAGTGTTTCTCCTTATCTCTCCCTCTTCCTTCCTCTTGCTCTAAAACTCAATAAGCTATTCTTTTAAAAAGAAAAGAAAAGAAAAAAAAAGTTCACAAGTGTCAGGTGGTTATTTTTTTTTTACCATTTTAAAGCATAGTAAAAATAAATAAATAAATAAAATAATAAAGCATAGTATGTTATCTTTTTCAGTAGTCTTTACATTTTAATATTTTCCTCTAATTATCAATGTAAGATTTTACACTTCTGAAAGGATTTAAGGAATATTTTTATGGCATGAAATAATTATGAAACATATCAATTAACATGTCAATAGTCATAGGCTTATTTGATTAACTTGAAAATAAGCTTTCAAAATTTATTATTCAAATGGTATTTGTGTAGCAGAACAATCACTTCTCACACTCTAAATGCTTGTCAACTTAGCCTAACATTTCATTTTATCCTATATTTCTTACTATTTGCTGTTTTTCTTAGACTGTATTTATTCTGTCAATGTCCTGCAGTAAGCTCTCTCTCCCTTTGCCATTCTCAGATGCTGCAAAGACTGTTTATTCTTTGGAAAAGAAAAGGATTGGACTACATATGGTCATGATGAGTACCATAGGCTTTATTTGCCTTCTCTTGGTTTTTTTTTGTGACACAGCTTTGTGGAAACTAAGAGCATTTCTCAATCAATACATTTACTTTGGTATCTATAAGATATACCAGAAGGTGAGTAATTAATCATGTACCTTAAGAATAACTCTAAAAAAAATGGAGCACTAGACCTGAATAGCATGTTACTACATATAACTAACTCAGTCACTAGAGAAAAGAAAATACTATGTCTCCAGAAATATATTTTCTTAAATAAAATTTATTAAGGTATAATTTACCTACAGTAAACTGTATTCATTTTGTTGATCACTTCAAAGAACTAAATTTTATCTGTTAATTTGCTCTATTATTGACTATTTTCTCTTTTATTGAATTTTTTTTTTGGGGTCTTTATCATTTCCTTCCATCTACTTTTGGTTTACTCCCCTTTGTTCTAGTTTCTTTAGGTGAAACCTAAAGCCATAGCATTTATGTCTTTCTTCTTTTCTAATATAAACATTGAATGCTAAACATTTCCCTATAAGCAGTGCTCTAGCTGTACCCTGAAAAAATTTGATTTCTTATATTTTTATTATCATTTAAATGTTCAAAGTATTTTCTAATTTCCTGTATGATATCTTTTTTGACATATGGATTATTTAAAAGTTTGTATATTAACTTCCAAGTATTTAGGAGTTTTCTAGGTATATTGTTGTTATTGATTGCTAATTTAGTTCCTCTATGGTCAAAGAACATACTAGCATGTAATTTATTTTATTTTATTTTATACTAGAGGCCTGGTGCATGAATTCATGCATGGGTGGGGTCTCTAGGCCTGGCCAGTGATCAGGGCTGATCAGGACCTTCCAGCTGCCAGCCAGGACCTTCCTTCATTCCACGCCACCCCCTGGTGGTCAGCGCATGTCATAGCGAGTGGTCAAACTCCTAGTCGGTTGAACTCCTGTGGGGGAAATTTGCATATTAGCCTTTTATTATATAGGATTTAAAATTCTTTATTATTGAAAATATTATATATGTTTCTGTTTTCCTTCAATGATCTCTCCCAACCTGCCCCATCTCCCAGCATATGCCCTCACCCCCTACTGTCTGTGTCCATGGGTCATGCATATATGCGTACAAGTTCACTGGTTGATCTCTTCCCATCCATCCTCCCCTACCATCCCTCTGAGGTTCAACAGTCTGCACATGCTTCTATGTCTCTGGGTTTATTTTTGTTCATCAGTTTATGTTGTTCATTATACTCCACATATGAGTGAGATCATGTGATACTTATCTTTCTTCGACTGGCTTATTTCATTTAGCATAATGCTGTACAGGTCCATCCATGCTGTTGTGAATGGTAAGAGTTCTTTCTTCTTTACAGCTGCATAATATTTCATTGT
Organism: Myotis daubentonii; assembly: GCF_963259705.1. Lineage (NCBI taxonomy): Eukaryota > Metazoa > Chordata > Mammalia > Chiroptera > Vespertilionidae > Myotis > Myotis daubentonii. Next base: position 4,336,249 of record NC_081843.1, read on the forward strand.
GTAGATGTACCACAGGTTTTTAATCAACTCATCTACTGATGGGCACTTAGGCTGTTTCCAAATCTTAGCTATTATAAATTGAGATGCTATAAACATAGGGATGTATACATTCTTTCTGATTGGTGTTTTTGATTTCTTGGGATATATTCCTAGAAGTGGGATCACTGGGTCAAATGGGAATTCCATTTTTAATTTTTTGAGGAAACTCCATACTGTTTTCCACAGTGGCTGCACCAGTCTGCATTCCCACCAGCAGTGCATGAGGTTTTTTTTTTCTTCACATCCTTGCCAACACTAGTTGTTTGTTGATGATAGCCATTCTGACAGGTGTGAGGTGATGCCTCATTGTTGTTTTGATTTGCATCATTTGGATGATCAGTGACTTTGAGCATTTTGTTATATGCCTCTTGGTCTTCTATATGTCCACTTTGGAGAAGTATTTATTTAGGTCCTTTGCCCATTTTTTAAAAAATATTTATTGTTCAGATTATTACATTTGTTCGTCCTTTTCTGCCCATAACTCCCCTCCTCCCAGTTCCCACCCCACCCTCCGCCCTCACTCCCCACCCACTGTCCTCATCCATAGGTGCACGATTTTTGTCCAGTCTCTTCCCACATCTCCCACACCCCTTACCCCCCAAGAATAGTCAGTCCATTCCCTTTCTATGTCCCTGATTCTATTATAATCAACAGTTCATTCTGTTCATCAGATTATTTATTCACTTGATTCTTAGATTCACTTGTTGATAGATGCGTATTTGTTGTCCATAATTTGTATCTTTACCTTTTTCTTCTTCCTCTTCTTAAAGTATACCTTTCAGCATTTCATATAATACTGGTTTAGTGGTGATGAACTCCTTTAGCTTTTCCTTATCTGTGAAGCTCTTTATCTGACCTTCAATTCTGAATGATAGCTTTGCTGGATAAAGTAATCTTGGTTGTAGGTTCTTGGTATTCATCACTTTGAATATTTCTTGCCACTCCCTTCTGGCCTGCAAAGTTTCTGTTGAGAAATCAGCTGACAGTCGTATGGGTATTCCCTTGTAGGTAACTGAGTTTCTTTCTCTTGCTGCTTTTAAGATTCTCTCTTTGTCTTTTGCTCTTGGCATTTTAATTATGGTGTGTCTTGGTGTGGTCCTCTTTGGATTCCTTTTGTTTGGAGTTCTCTGCGCTTCCTGGACTTGTAAGTCTATTTCTTTCACCAGGTAGGGGAAGTTTTCTGCTATTATTTCTTCAAATAGGTTTTCAATATCTTGCTCTCTCTCATCTTCTGGCACCCCTATAATTCAGATGTTGGTATGCTTGAAGCTGTCCCAGAGGCTCCTTACACTATCTTCGTATTTCCGGATTCTTTTTTCTTTTGCTTTTCCGGTTGGGTGTTTTTTGCTTCTTCACATTTCAGATCTTTAACTTGATTCTTGCGCTCCTCTGGTCTGCTGTTGGGAGTCTGTATAATATTCTTTATTTCACAATTTTTTTTTAATATTTTTTATTGATTTTTTACAGAGAGGAAGGGAGAGAGATAGAGAGTTAGAAACATCGATGAGAGAGAAACATCGATCAGCTGCCTCCTGCACATCTCCCACTGGGGATATGCCCGCAACCCAGGTACATGCCCTTGACCGGAATCGAACCTGGGACCTTTCAGTCCGCAGGCCGACGCTCTATCCACTGAGCCAAACCGGTTTTGGCAGAGCTGCCTCAAACAGATTGTCAAACTGCAGTGGGAAGGCCGGGGAGGGTTGGGGGGCAGGAGGTAGGGGGGTAAGAGATCAACTAAAGGACTTGTATGCATGCATATAAGCATAACCAATGGACATAAGACACTGGGTGATAGGGGAGGCTAGGGGACTGTCTAGGGCGGGGGGATAAAATGGATACATATGTAATACCCTTTGTAATACTTTAAGCAATAAAAAAAAATATTCTTTATTTCAGTCAGTGTATGCTTAATTTCTAGTTGGTTCTTTATCACAACTTCAAGGGTCTCATTAGATTTCTTGAGGATCTCACTATATTTATCGGCGGTCTCACCAGGCTTTTCGAGGGCCTTACTAAGTTTATCGGTGGCTTCTAGACAGTTCTTGAGACACCTTAAAAGTGTGGTTTTGAACTCTATATCCTCCATTTCTGTCATTTGTGTCCTGTTTCTTTGTCTCCGCATTTTTTATTCTTTCTTGGTGCACCCCCTCGTCCTTTGCCCATTTTTTAATTTGAATATTTATCTTCCTTTTGTTAAATTTTATGAGTTCCCTATAAATTTTGGTGATTAACACCTTTGCCAATGTATCATTGGCAAATTAGTTCTCCCATGCAGTGGGCTCTCTTGTTATTTTTATAATTTTTTTTCTCTCTGCAAAAGCTTTTTATTTTGATGTAGTCCCATTTGTTTATTTTCTCCTAAGAAATGTATTGGTAAACATATTGCTATGAGAGATGGCTGAGATTTTTCTGCCTATGGATTCTTCTGAGATTTTAATGGCTTCCCATCTTACATTTAAGTCCTTTAACCATTTTAAGTCTATTTTTGTGTATGACATCAGTAGGTCATCTAGCTTCATTTTTTTGCATGTATCTGACCAAATTTCCCAACACCATTTATTGAAGAGACTGTCTTGACTCCATTGTATGCTCTTGCCACCTTTGTCAAATATTAATTGAGCATAATAGCTTGGGTTGATCTCTGGGTTCTCTGTCCTGTTCCATTGGTCTAAATGTCTGTTCTTGTGCCAGTACCAGGCAGTTTTGAGAACAGTGGCTTTGTAATGTAGTTTGATATCTGGAATTGTGATCCCTCTGAGTTGTTCTTCCTCAGGATTGCTGCGGCTATTTGGGGTCTTTTTATATTCCAGATGAATTTTTGGAGAGTTTTTTCTAGATCTTTGAAATATGCCATTGCTATTTTAATGGGGATTGCATTAAATCTATAGATAACTCTGGGTAATATGGACTTTTTAATGATGTTGATTCTACCAATCCATGAACACAATATATTCTTCGATTTGTTTATGTCTTCTCTATCTTGTTTTTCAATGTCCTGTAGTTTTCTGAGTACGGGAGGTCTTTTACCTCCTTAGTTAAATTTATTCCTAGGTCTCCTAATTTTTTGTTGCAATGGTAAATGGGATTTTTTGTTTGTTTGTTTTTGTTTCTCTTTCCATGAGTTCATTACTGGTGTATAAAAATGCCATAGATTTCTGGGTGTTAATTTTGTATCCTGCTACATTGCTGAATTCATTTAAATCTAGTAGTTTTTTTATGGAGTCTTTAAGATTTTCTATGTATAATATCACGTTATCTTCAAATAATGACAGTTTTACTTCCTCTTTTCCAATTTGGATGCCTTTATTTCTTCTTGTCTGATCACTGTGGCTAGCATTTCCAGTACTATGTCAAACAGGAGTAAAGAAAGTGGGCATCCCTGTCTTGTTTCTGTTCTTAGGAGGGATGGTTTTAGATTTTGCCCATTGAGTTGTACTCAATTCTTTTAAATCTAATCATATTTGTTCTTTGGCTCAACATATGATCCATCTTTGAAATGTGCCATGTGTACTTGAAATAAATGTGCATTTTGATTAGTTTGTTGTAATGGTATTGCTTATATCACTTAGTCTTTCACTGATATTTTTGTCTGACTGATTATTGATTGCTAACAAAAGCAAAATTTCCAATCTTGATTGTAAGTTTGTTAATTTCTCTCTTTAATTCTGTGAATTGTTCCTCTATATATTTTAATCTCTATAATTATTTCAATAAGCATTTATTATTGTATATCCTCCTGGTGAATTGACTAATGAAATGTCAACCTATATCTCTGGTAATATTCTTGGTCTTGAAGTCTATTTCCTCTGATATTCAAATGGCGCCTCCAATCTTCCTGTGCTTACTATTGTATAGTATATCATTTTACACCCATTTATTTTTAAGTGCCTTTATATTTTCAGTGGCTCACTGTAAACAGCATGTAGTTAGTTCCTAACTTTTAATGTATTTTGATGGTTTCTGGCGTTTAATTTGAGCATTTATTTCTTCATTGAGATGGCTGTATTTCCGTCTATGACATTGATTATTTGTCTTCTCTTTGTCCCTTCTTTTTCTATGCTTTCCCATTCCTGGCTTTCTCTGGGTTATTTTCATAAGCTTGGAATTCTATTTTAATTTTCAATTGACTCTTTAGCTATACTTCTTTGCATTAGCTTTAGTGATAAGTGTAGGGTTTACCAAATATGTACATAATGTTTCATAGTCTTTTTAGAGTTAATATTTTAAACTGTAGATGAATGAAACCATAAATGTCCATTTTAACTCCCTTGGCTATAATGCTATAGTTTTCATATGTCTTATATGTCTATGTCATTGTGTTATTTATTAACTATGATGCATAATACTATAAGTGTGGCTCTGCTTTCCACTTCAGTAATCATGTCCATTTATTTTTGGTGATGGAAAGCTGTCATAACATATTTCAAAGTAATTAATAGGAAAATTCTTTTGTATTTATCTAGATATATGGCATCTTTGGTGCTATTCATTTTTCCATTATATGTGAGTTTGCCTCTGCTATCATTTCCCTCTAGACTGAAGACTTTCTTAAACATTTCTTAAGTGAAGAACTGGAGAAGAACTATCTTAGTTTCTTTTATCTGAAAATTATTTGCCTTTATTCTTTTTTTAAAAATATATTTTATTGATTTTTTACAGAGAGGAAGGGAGAGGGATAGAGAGTCAGAAATATCCATGAGAGAGAAACATCGATCAGCTGCCTTCTGCACACCCCCCACTGGGGATGTGCCCACAACCAAAGTACCTGCCCTTGACCAGAACCAAACCCGGGACCCTTCAGTCTGCAGGCCAACGCTCCATCCACTGAGCCAAACTGGCCAGGGCTGTCTTTATTCTTGAAGTACATAATTTTAAAAGTCTGGATTTGTAGTGTTTTTTTTTCTTCCTTTCTTTTTTTTCTCAACACTAACAATGTCATGGTACTTCCTTCTGGTTTTTAAAAGTTCAGATGGGAAATTATCACTCAGATCATTTTCTTCTATGTAATGTATTGTGTTCTTTGCTTTTTCTCAAGAGATTCCCTTTATCTTTAGTCTCCACACCAGTTTGATTATTATGTACCAAGGCATGATGCCAACGGGGCTGAAGCCATGTTTCCCAGAACCCCATTCCCTGCATTATTCCAGTCTAGAGTTGGTGATGAAAAAATTCACATGAGACTGTGAAGACAGGACTGAAGCAGCACAGTGCTCTCTTAAAGTCATTGTGGTTAGTGGTAGTGAAGACAGCTGCAAAGGGCTGTTGGAGCCCAGCCTGTGTGTGCTCTCCCCAGCCTCCCTTCACTTCTGACAGCTTGCCCCTCCCGACAACAGCCAAGGCTCTAATGCACAGACCCCAGAGCCTCTCTATCCACTTTCCTCCAAAGTTCCACCCACCAGCTGGAAGTGGCTGGCTTTAAAATTCCCTGGCAGGTTCTGAACTCTCTACCTGCACTATTGCTACAGCATATCTGTTAGTGACTTTTCTCTGCTTTGCCAGTGTTTCTGTTTATTTTGATTTACATCTATTTTTTTCCTTCTTGAGTCAATTTCAGTAATTTGTGTCTTTGAAAAACTATAATTTCACCTAAGTTATTTAATTTATTTGTCTGCAATTGCTTATCCTATATAATAAAAGAGAAACATGCAAATTAACCATCCCTCCATTACACTCAAGCCATGCCCACAAGCAATCAGGAGCGAGTATGTAAATTAACGCAACTAAGATGGCGGCGGCCACAGAGCTGGAGCGAGCAGGAGGCTTGGGTTGCCCACGGCGATGGAGGAAGACAAGCTTCCCACCTGCCCTGGCCAGCCCTGGGCTCCACTCAAGGCTACAAAGTTTCAGGTATAGAAGATAAATAAATCCCAGATACCTGCTTCCAGCCGGCCGTGGCCTCCACTCAAGGAGGGGCTGGGATCCTAGGTTGCCAGGTGCAACCTTGGCTCCATTCAAGGCTACAAAACTTCAATTATAGAAGATAAATAAATCCCAGAAAAAAAGAAGAGGCTGGCAGCTTGGGTCGACTGGGGAGTGTGGCCAGCCTGAAAACAACCCTCAGCCCCTCACCCAGGCTGGCCAGGCATCCCAGCAGGACCACCACCCTGATCTGGGTCACCCTTCAGGGCAAACCAGCTGCCCCCCCTCCCACCATACACCAGACCTCTATCTACACTAATAAAAGACAAAGATGTTAATTGACCGTCCCTTTGCTATGCCCATCAGCCAATCAGAAGCATATGCAAATTAACCCAACAAAGATGGCCATTAAATTTGCATACTGCAGGAGGGGGGGACAGCACAAACCACCATTAGGGCCTCCTGTGTGCGACCCAGGGTGGTGGGGTGGGACAGCGTGAGCCGCTGCCCGCCCCTCTGCCATCCGGGCCTCCCATGAATGAGCCAGCAGGTGGTTATCCCCTGAGGGGTCTCAGACTGTGAGAGGGCACAGGCTGGGCTGAGGGCCCCCCCACCGAGTGCACAAATATTTGTGCACCGGGTCTCTAGTCCTATATAATAAAAGGGTAATATGCAAATTGACGCTAACAGCAGAATGACTGGGAATAACTGGTCACTGTGACACACATTGACCACCAGGGGGCAGATGCTCAATGCAGGAGCTGCCCCCTGGTGGGCAGTACACTCCCACAGGGGGAGCTCTGCTCAGCCACAAGCCAGGCTTGTGGTGGTGGTGGCGGGAACCTCTCCCACCTCCTCAGCAACACTAAGGGTGTCCAACTGCAGCTTAGGCCTGCTCCCCACTGGCAAGTGGACATCCCCTGAGGGCTCCCAGGCTGCTAGAGGGATGTCTGACTGCCAGCTTAGGCCTGATCCCCCAGGGAGCGGGCCTAAGCCAGCATGTGGACATCCCCCAAGGGGTCCCAGACTGCGAGAGAGCACAGGCCGGGCTAAGCCCCCCCCCCCAGCCCCCGAGTGCACAAATTTTTGTGCACCGGGCCTCTAGTTCCTTTATAAGCCCTATATATATGGATATATATACACAATACAGACACACACACACACACACACACACACACACACACATCAGTAATAATATCCTTTTTTCTTATTTTTAATTTTAGTAGCTTTAGTATACTCTCTTTTTGTCTTGATAATTATAAATAAAGGTATTGGGATGTTTTCATCTTTGCAAAGAATAAACATTGATTTTATTGACTTTCTTTATATTTCTACTAGAGGCCCAAGGCAGCAGCCCTGGCTGCCACCCCAGCCCTCGCAGCCCCGCTTTATCCAGAGGACATTCTATCTAATTAGCATATTATGCTTTTATTATTATAGATTTTGTTTTTATTAATTTCTGCTCTACTGTTTATTTTCTTCTTTTGCTTGCTTTAGGTTTAGTATGCTTTGTTTTTTTTCAGTGTCTTAATATGGCAGGTTATGAAGCTGATTTGAGATCTTTCTTCTTTAAATACAGATGTTTAGAGCTGTAAATTTCCCTCTAAGCCAGTGGTTCTCAACCTTCCTAATGCTGCGACCCCTTAATACAGTTCCTCATGTTGTGGTGACCCCCAACCATAAAATTATTTTCGTTGCTACTTCATAACTGTAATTTTGCTACTGTTATGAATCATAATGTAAATATCTGATATGCAAAATGTATTTTCATTGTTACAAATTGAACATAATTAAAGCATAGTGATTAATCACAAAAACAATATGTAATTATATATCTGTTTTCCGATGGTCTTAGGCGACCCCTGTGAAAGGTTCATTCAACCCCCAAAGAGGTCGCGACCCACAGGTTGAGAACCATTGCTCTAAGCACTAATTTAGCTGCATATCAAAAAGTTTGTTATCGTGTGTCTTAATTTTCATTCATCTCAAAAGAATATGGGGTACATATATTCTTTTAATTTTCTTATTAAATTTGTTAGGGTGATATTGATTAATACAATTATACAGGTTTGAGGTATACAATTGTACAATACATCATCTGTACTAGTATTGTGCATTGTGTGTTCACCACCCCAAGCCAAGTCTCTTTCCAGCACCATTTATCCTGTTTGCCCTCTACTACCTCCCCCTCAATCCCCTTTCCTCTGGTAATCACCATACTTGGTCTGTGTCTATAATTTTTTTTCTTTGCTTAATCTCTTCATCACTTTTTTTTTATCTACTTGTCTATTGATGGGCACTTGCATTGCCTTTATATCTTTGCTATAAATAATGCTGAAATCAGCATGGGGTGCATATACTCTTTCAAATTAGTGTTTTGGGATCCTTCAGGTCTATACCAAGGAGTGGAATTGCTGGGTCATAGGCAGTTTCGTTTTTAAGAACTTCTGCACTTTTTCCCATGGTATTGCACCTATTTGAATTCCCACTAACACTGCACTATGGTTCTCTTTTTTCTACATTATCAACACTTCCTTGTTTGTGGGTTTATTGGTGATAACAATTCTGACAGGTGTGAGGTGGTATTTCATTGTTTAATTTACATTTCTCTGATGGTTAGTGATGTTGAGCAAATTTTGATATGTCTATTGACCATCTCTACGTTCTCCTTGGAGAATTATCTATTCAGGTTTTCTGCCTACAATTTAACTGGATTGTTTGTTGAGTGTGTGCATCTGTGTGTGTGCGCACGTGTGTGTATTGAGTTGTGTAAGTCATTAAAAATTTTGGATTAATTCCTTATCGAATCTATCATTGGCGAATATGCTCTCTCATACAATCTTTATCTTTTTTTTTGCTGATGGTTTCCCTTCCTGTGCAAAAAAATTTAGTTTAATGTAGTCCCATTTATTTTTTTTTACCTTGCCTGAAGAGATATATCAGAAAAAAAATATTGCTAAGAGAAATGTCCGAGATTTTACTGCCCACATTTTCTTCTAGCAATTTTATGGTTTCAGGTCTTACATTTAAGTTATTAATCTATTTTCAGTTTATTATTGTACTAGAGGCCTGGTGCACAAAAGTTTGCCCCTCAGCCCGGACTGTGCCCTCTTGCAGTCTGAGACCCCTCCGGTGATGACCACCTGCTGGCTTAGGCCCGCTCCCCAGGGGATTGGGCCTAAGCTGGCAGTCAGACATCCCTCTGGCAGCCCGGGAGCCCTCGGGGGATGTCCACTTGCCAGCAGGGAGCAGGCTTAGCTGCAGTCGGACATCCTTAATGCTGCTGAAGAGGCAGGAGAGGCTCCCACCACCACCGCTATACTGGCAGCCATCAGCCTGGCTTGTTGCTGAGCAGAGCTCCCCCATGTGGGAGCACACTGACCACCAGAGGGAAGCTCCTGCATTGAGTGTCTGCCCCCTGGTGGTCAGTTGCCGGAAGCCGGTCCATCCTTGCTGTCTACACAGTTGCTGCAGGGAAGAAACATCTACACAGCATATGTTTCAAGGGACCTGGCGTATATGGCATACTGTTCTTAATATGTTTGCTCCCCTTCTTGGCCCTATGTGTTTTAACCAAGGTCACCTCTCTGAGAAAGGTTGTTTCCCCAGGTAAGGATTTTTCCCGGAAGTTAGGGATAGAATAAAACCCCTTAACTAAGTGCCAGGCAGGTAATTAATCACTTTAACTACAAACAATCACCCTTAAGCTACATAATCTTTACTCCCTGGAATGGAGATAAGAAACGCCCTAACCTTTGGAATAGAAATTGACAGGATTAAAATCAACTGGTATAAATACAGATGTAACAAGACAATAAAATACAGAATCTGGCTGGAGATCCTGGCTAGAACCAGGCAAGAGAACCTAGCTATGATGATCACCTGAATGCTGCCTCTGTGTCATTCCTTCTTTTCCGATTTGTCCACACCTTTGGGAACCCCTGGACCTGATGAGGCTGGACCCCAACAGTCAGTGTGTGTCATAGTGACCACTAATTCCAAGTTGCTCTGCTGTTAGGGTCAATTTGCATATTACCCTTTTGTTATATAGGATAGAGGCCTGGTGCATGGGTGGGGACCAGCTGGTTTGCCCTGAAGGGTGTCCCAGATCAGGGTGGGGGTCCGGCTGGGGTGCCTGGCCAGCCTGGGTGAGGGGCTGAGGGCCATATTCCGACTGGCCACACCCCCTTTAGGGTGGGGGTCCTCACTGATGTGAGGGGCTGAGGGCCGTTTTCAGGCTGGCCATACCCCCTTCAGGGTGGGGGTCCCCGCTTGGGTGCCTGGCAAACCTGGGTGAGGGGCTTATGGCTATTTGCAGGCTGACCAAGCCCCCCAGCAGGGACCCTTACCCCATGAGGGTGTGGCCAGCCTGGGTGAGGGGCTTATGGCTGTTTGCAGGCTGGCCACAGCCCCTTCAGGGTAGGGGTCCCTGCTGGGGTGACTGGCCAGCCAGGGTGAGAGGGTGATGGCTGTTTGAAGGCTGGCCACAGCCCCCAGCCACCCAAGCTCCCATTGGAGGCTGGCTGGAAGCTAGTATCTGGGATTTATTTAGCTTCTATAATTGAAACTTTGTTGCCTTTTGTGGAGGCCACAGCTGGCGAGAGCAGGCAGGAAGCTTGGCTTCCTCCATTGCTGGGGCAACCAAGCCTCCTGCTTGCTCCAGCTCCATGGCTGCCGGCCACCATCTTGGTTGGGTTAATTTGCATACAGTCACTCTGATTGGCTGGTAGGCATGGCTTAGGCATAGCGAAGGTATGGTTAATTAGCATCTTTGTCTTTTATTAGTGTAGATATGGTATGTGAAGATGGTCTAGATTCATCTTTTTTTCATATATTTGTCCAATTTTTCAAGACCATTTATTAGACTGTCTACCAAATTGAATGTTCTTGATTTCTTTGTCAAATATTAATTGACCATATAGTTTCTGTCTAGTTCCATTAATCTATGTGTCTATTTTTATGCCGGTAACATGCTGTTATTATTATTATGGCCTTGTAGTATAGCTTGATATCAGGTAGTGTGATACTACTTTGTTCTTTTTCAAGATTACTCCAATTAGTATTTGAAAAATTTTGTGTTTCACACAAATTTTTGGATTATTTGTTCTCATTCTGTGAAAAATGTCATTGGTATCTTGATAGGAATTGCATTTTTATCCAGTCATCTATCAGTGGACACTTAGATTGTTTCCATGTCTTGGTTATTGTTAATAATACTGCAATGGACATAGGGGTACATATATCTTTACAAATAAATGTTTTCATATTTTGGGGGCAAATACCCAGAAGAGGAATTTCTGGATATTATGGTAGTTCTATTAAGTTTTTGAGAAACCCCAATACTATTTTTCATAGTGGCTGCATTAATTTATATTCCCAACAGTGTACAAGCTTTTTCTTTATTCCATATCCTCAACAATACCTATTTCTTGTCTTTTTTACAATAGCCATTCTGAAAGTATCAGGCAATATCTCATTGTGATTTTGATTTGCATTTCACTGAGGATTAGTGATGTTGAACATCTTTTATTTTTAGTTTTTAAAATCTTTATTGTTGGAAGTATTACATATCTTCCCTATTCCTCCCCATTGGCTCCTTATAGCCCGCCCAGTCCCGGTCCCAAGCTTCCACCACCCTCTTATCTGTGTCCACGGGTTATGCATATATGCATACAAGTTCTTAGGATGATCTCTTCCCGCCCGCCCACCCACCCACCCTCTCCTTTCTTGTTGGCCATCTGTATGTCTTTGTTGGAAAAATGTCTGTTCTGATCTGCCTGCTTTTTAAACCAGACTGTTGGATTTTTGTTATTGAGTTTTAGGAGATTCTTATATATTTTGCATATTAACTGTTTGTCAGATATATGATTCCAAATATTTTCTACCATTTCATAGTTTGTCTTTTCAATCTGTTGATGATTTTATTTCCTTGCAGAAACTTTTTAGTTTGTTGTAGTGATGTGATAGGCATGAGCAGAGAAGAAAATATGGACCAAGTACAGATGGTCACAAAGATATAAAGGCCCGGGTGCCTAGCAATAGGCAAAATTGGGAAAAGAACTTGCCCCCCAGGATGACCTTTCTTTCTTTAGCACATTGCCGGACACGTGGTTTACATCCCCTGACCTTTCCTCCCCTGGCATATTGCTGGTCATGTGGTTTTAGACCCCTTAGAGGGGGAACAAGGGACAGGAGAATAATTTCATGGGCCTCCCATACAAGTCCTTGCACAACCACTCCCTTAACACGTTAAGCATCCAGTTAGTCACCGGTGACTGACACTATACGTCCGTCGGGAAGAAAAAACAGGCTGGGTGCTTAACGTGTTAAGCATTAATCCCTTGGATGGCCCAAGAGTGAGTGTTAGGTGGGGAAAAGGCTATATTGAAGCTCAGGTTCTCAGGATTTGAGCTCTCAGGAGCCAGGAAAGAAGGTGGTTGCTGGTTAAGAGGGTATGGGTTTTGGGAATCTACTGTGGGGGTGTATAAGGGGTGCAGGGGTTCTTGTCCCAGCATCAAGAAGGGTTCAGGAATCTGGAGAAGGCTGTGAGTAGATGTTAAATAAGAGTCCAGAGACTAATAAAGAATCTGGAGACAAGATATAATTTTGAATGGCATTTTGGGGGTCAGAGGAGCTTAGCTAAAGGAGCTAAGTTCTATGGTCTTAAGTCTAAGGCCTTAGGTTCTCTCCTCGTCCCCAGGGCCCCATGCTTTTTATTAACACAACTTGTCCTGAGGCGAGGCAGAGATATACACTTCAAAGGGTCAGGGTTTGGTACAGAGTCCATTGTCAGAATGCAGAAATTAGCCTGCAGCTGTTCCCGTGTTTGGCCAGTAGGAGCCAATAACATGTAGATTAAGATGCCCTTTAACTGTCTGGCAGCCAAGCAATAATCCCTTTTCAGGTTTGGGGAAATGCCTTCAGCCATTCCCAGATGCAGCCCTGCTGTCATGCTGGAATTGGTCTCCGGCAAAGCGGCTGGAGGTCGGTGGGTCAAAAGTAGATTCAGAATCAGAAGTGTTAGGGTAGCCCTAACTGGTTTGGCTCAGTGGATAGAGCGTCGGCCTGCGGGCTCAAGGGTCCCGGGTTTGATTCCGGTCAAGGGCATGTACCTTGGTTGCGGGCACATCCCCATGTAGAAGGTGTGCAGGAGGCAGGGATCGATGCTTCTCTCTCATTGATGTTTCTCTCTATCCTTCTCCTTCCTCTCTATAAAAAAAATCAATAAAATATATATTTTAAAAAAAAAGAAGTGTTAGGGTATGAGGTTTTGTGTGAAGGAGAAGGATCTGATGGGTAGAGAAGGACTGACAGAGAGAGGGTCTGAACTGAATGGTGAAAACAGCCTGGATGTAGGGAATCACTGACCAATTTCCATTGTGGTGACAGCATGATCTAAATCATGCAATGTGTTAAAATTGAAAGTGCTGTTTTCAGGCCATTAAGACTTATTATCTAGTTTATATTGTAACCAAACAGTGTTACAAAAGAAAATGAAGTGGTTGGGCATGATCTCCTCCATGAGTGTGCAGAGGGAGTATAGCATGGCCCACAAGAGAGGAAGGGTGACAGACCACAAATCCAAAGGTTACTGTTTAGGGCAGGCATCCCAACTGCTAAACCAATCATCACAAGAAATGAGGAGTGACCCTCCAGACTGGGTGTCCCCAATCCAGAAGGACCCAAAGCCAATGGCCGAGGATTCTTCTGACCAAGTGCTAAGACTTTTGCAATGAGAGGATTTTTAAGACGTCAGTGAGAGTGAGTTGGCAGAAGACTCAAGACAAGGGAAATTGTGGAACATCACTCACCTAGAGAAGATTGTTGGTGTGAGATAGAGGGTCAGCAATGGAGGAGAGACTCCCAATCCGCCATCCTCCTTGGCTGGTTCCGGAGGGCCATTAAGAGAGGGCAGTCTAATGGAGGCCAGCAATAGAGTCACCTGAGTAGATTCAGAAGCTAGCCCAGAATGAGCTGCTACTGCCTACTGCTCTCAGAGTAGCAAACTTGGGTTGACTGAAACCAGGGCAATGGCTCCCTGTGCAGTGCCAGCACAGCCAAGGGTAAACCTGAGGAGGGGTGGTGAAGGATTGAAGAAAAGACAGACAAGAGAATATAGCTGGGGCTCGGTGGATCTCCCATGCTTGGATGAGGACACAAAAGACCCAGCCTGCAAGCCGATGCTTTATTTTATAGTCTGATTAAAACAAGGGTAGAGTAACATGTACACAAATGTTCTTGTTTTGGCAACACTTGCTGCACTTCCCACAGCCAATTAGCTACTTAGGAAGGAATTAGGGAGGGCTACAAGGTCAGGCTTAATTATGCTAGGAGAGCTCTGCCCTCCATGCTGGGACTTGTTTGTGGCCCTGCCACAGGTCAGCCGGAGGCTTGACTCTAGTGCCACTCCCTACATCATCCCCTTTTTTGTTTTTAAGCTACTACAATAAAAATAAACTTGAACATAACTTTGGCTATTAAAACAATAACAAAACAATCTTAAAGCAACACAGCAATAAGAGAGAAATCAAACTGCAGTCATGTTTAACATTTTGGGCTACAAAATGATAGTTTCTTTTTTGCTCTGGTGTATATTTATTCAGAGTCCTCGGACTTGGCTGTGCAAGACTTTGCAGAAGACTGGCAGCTAACCAATGCTAGCACAGCCAGACACATGGCTGAAGGAGTAGCTTCCACTCCTTGCTTTTCTACCATCTGCTGGGCCTCAGTTGTTAGCTTCTTCAGCTGACCCCATGTTGGCCCCTTGCATAGCCTGCGTTTTCTTCTTCTTCCACGTTGCTATCATTGGGGCAACTCTCAGTCTTTTGAACGAAGAGACAAGGAGCTTCTCTGGGTCCACGTAACGCTCTGGCACCCAAATTAGCTGTACTGCTCCTTCTGGAAAGATATGAACACAACCTCTGCCCCACATCATTACTGGACAAAACCATTGTCCGTTTTGTGCATCCTTCCACTGGGCTAACCCAGTGGAGGCTATTGTACTGGAGCCCGATGCCTTTCAGCTGCTGTACGACCCTCTGCATCGCAATTCAAAAAATTTAAAGTATAAAGAGCATGACTGAGTTTATTTTGAGGTAACATTTGTCTCCCCCTTTTTTTGTTTTAGTAATTGCATTTTAAGAGTACGATTGACTCTTTCCGCTATTGCTTGAACTTGAGGGTTGTGAGAGATACCAGTTTTATGACAAATTTGATATTGCTGACAAAAGTGCTGAAAAGCAGAACTAGCATATGTGGGTCCATTGTCTGTTTTTAGCTCTAAGGGAGGTCCTAGTACCGCAAAGGTGGCTAAGCAATGATTAATTACATGCTTGGCACTTTTCCCTGTTTGAGGAGTTGCAAAGATAAAGTGGGTGCAGGTATCTACATTAACATGTACCCATCTATGCTTGCCAAACTCTGGGATATGGGTGACATCCATTTGCCAATTTGATTAGATTAAAGACCCCTAGGATTAACCCGTAATGATTGTACAGGGCAATGAATTACACACTGAGAGCACTGCTTAACAATTTGATAAGCTTGCTCCCGAGAAATACTGAATTGTTTGTGCAAGGCAGCAGCATTTTGATGATGCAATGTGTGGGAGGACTGGGCAAGAGAAAATGGGGTAGCCTTTTGCATTACAGCAAGGAGGCGATCAATAGCATCATTGCCTATAGCTAACGGACCAGGGAGACCTGAATGAGATTGGATATGACCAATAAAGCAGGAAAATTGTTGTTCTCTAATAACCTTTTGAAGGCTGAGAAATAAATGAAAGATTTCCTCTGAATTAGTGTGCCATATAGTAGCTGTTTCAATAATTTTGGCCATACTTATCACATAAGCACTATCACTATATAGGTTGATGGGCTCCATAGCAAAATCTGTCAAGGCATAAATAAGAGCTTGTATTTCTACCCATTGTGCTGAAATATAAGGGGTTTGAAGGACTTTTGCTCCCCTGTTGCAGTAGATCCAGCCTTTCCAGAACTGAATCCATTTGTAAAAATGGTTAGTGCTTGAGGTATAGGTTGTGATTTCACTATCTTTGGGAAGGTAAACGTAGTAACTGAGAGAAAATATAAGACTTTATTTGCAGGATAATGGTTATCAACCTGTCCGGAGTAATTAGCAAGGGCAATTGCCAACTTGATCATTGCCAGAGCCAGTCTTGCTGTATAGCTGTAAATGGCACTACAGTGAGGTCAGGGTCTTGGCCCACTAACTGGCCTGTTCAAAGGCGGGCTCAAGCTATTTGCTGGGAAACTGAATCATGGAAAGGAGTTAATACCTTGGTCAGAGAATAAGCCAAATATAGCCATTCAACAACTCCAGAAGCTTGCCAAATGACCCCAGTGGGTGTATGTGTAGTAGGGAAAACTAAAACCTGTAAAGGAACTTAAAACCTGTGCTGAACTTTAGGCATCCTCAACTTTATGTAGGGCTGTCCAAGCAGTGTGGGGACGATGGAGATGAATCTCCCCTAAGTATATTAAATAAAGGGCTTAAGTCAGCAGTAGTTAATTTTAAAGCAGGTTGAATATCTCCTAATAATTTCTGGAAGTCAATTAATGTAAGTAAAGTGCCAGTCTGAATTTGAATTTTCAGAGATTTTATTGTTTTCCCCTCAATAATGTTGCCAAAATAAGAAAATGGAAATGTCCTTTGAACCTTTTCAGGTGCTATGCATAATCCTGCACAATGCAGGGAACCCTGAAAATCTATATAGATAGTATTTAGAAGCGTTTCATGATTATGAGCTAAGAGAATGTCATCCATATAATGAATAATATAAGCCTTGGGATATTTTTTCCTTATAGGATGTATGGCTGCGGCCACAGAATCCTGACATCAGGTAGGACTATTGGCCATGCCCTGAGGCAATACTTTCCATTGATACCTCTTTATGGGCTCCTTAAAATTTATTGCAGGGACACTAAATGCAAATCTTTTGCAATCCTCAGGATGAAGAAGAACAGTAAAAAAGCAATCTTTAAGATCTAATACTAATAAATGATATTTCAATGGGATACCTGTAGGGGCTGGTAACCCCGACTGAAGGGGCCCCATAATCTCCATGGTTTTATTAATTGCCCTTAAATCTTGCAATAGTCTCCATTTACCAGATTTTTTCTTTATTACAAATATGGGTGTGTTCCATGGACTGTGAGTGGGTTCAATATGCCCTGCCTCAAGCTGTACTTGAACCAACTCTTGTGCAGCTTTTAACTTCAGGGGCCATCGATCAACCCAGAAAGGGGTATCTGCAAGCCAGGTCATTTTAGCTGCTGTACGCTGGGTGGGAGAGATAATCAAGGTCCCTGTTGAAAATTCTGGTAACCTAATCCGTGCCTCCTCTTTTGAGTGGACATGGGAATAGATGAATGCCTCCCTTGCTTATTCTTTCCTAAATTCCCTTAGGGGGTGAAATCCTTGATTAAGCATTTGAGAAGTAACAATGGAAATGGGACTTGTTACTAAAACCCCCATCTGCTCCAGCATATCTCATCCCCATACGTTAACAGGTAAATGTTGCAATACATAAAGTTGAAAATAGCCTGTATTTCTACCTGGATCTTCCCATCCAAGGAGTTGAGCATGCTGCAAGGGTTGAGTAACATGCCCCACTCCTTGCAATTCGGAAGCCATGAGGTTTAAAGGCCAGGCCTGCAGCCAGTGTCTGAAAGCTCCAATATCTATAATCCCTTTAAAAGGCTTCCCATTAATCCTTAGTTCTCACTCAGGCTAGCCCTGCTTAACTATTCTTGCTCAGTATACCGAGTCGCTGGATCCAAAGCCCACTGCACCACGGGGCTGACCGGTTAAAGGCGGCCCTTCTGGATAGTAGGGCAGAAGGAGAATTTGTGCTATTTTTGTTTCCGGTAAGACCTGAATTATAGTATTAGTTGTT
Source organism: Myotis daubentonii (assembly GCF_963259705.1). Taxonomy (NCBI): domain Eukaryota; kingdom Metazoa; phylum Chordata; class Mammalia; order Chiroptera; family Vespertilionidae; genus Myotis; species Myotis daubentonii. The sequence goes on from NC_081843.1 coordinate 4,354,067, forward strand.
TGTGCCATTACTTTAATTTCTCCAGTATAGTCACCAGGGAGAACTTGAAATCCTTTCAATGTCAAATTGCTCCTCCCTAAAATTAATCCCATCGTGCCTGTGGGAAGGGGACCATACACTCCCGTAGCAATGGCCTGAGGCCCCATCTCCGGGGTTAGTACACATCGGGAGGTGGGACTGAGGTCCAATCCTACACTTCCCGGGGTGGCACAGTAAAGGTTTCAAACAGTTGGCTTTGGGACTGAGTCGGCTGTAAAGGCTGCAGTGGGGTCAAGGATAAGGCCCCTACTGTTTGGTGGGACCGGGCCCTGCCTAGGGGGCATTGAGTTATCATCAACATCAGTCTTGGAGCGGCATTCATTTGCCCAATGCTTTCCTCTCCTGCATCTTGGACATGGTCCAGGCTGCTTGTTTCCACGCCCTGTAGCCTGTTGACTTCCATTTCCAGCACTGCAGTTTTTAGCAAAATGCCCTAGTTTGCCACAGTTAAAGCACCCCCCTTTCCTTTTCTGCTGACCAGCGAACAACATTTCTTTTAAGGCGGCAGCTAATACTGCACCTTGCACGTAGGCTGGTCCAAGCTCAGCACAAACGGATGAATCATGTCCAGGACCGTTCTTCCTGTGGGGACGTAAAGCCTCTTGACATACTCCATTTGCATTTTCAACAGCTAATTTTTTCACAGTATCATTCCAGCCTCAGGGTCAGCCACAACCCTGCCTACAGCTTGGGACAAACAGCCACAAAATCCTGATATGGCTCCTCAGGGCCTTGCCTAATCATGCTTATGTCTAGAGATTATTCCCCTTTTGTTGGTAGTTGCCTCCAGGCTTTGGCGGCACAGATTTTTATCTGCTGATAAACTCGCATGGGGTATACTAACTGAGCCTGCAAAGCCCCATGAGGCCCGGTGCCCATGAGCATATAAATTGTAATGGGTACCCATGAGCGTGGTTTCTGCTAGCCTGCTCCGCACTAAGCTCTGCCCAATTAGATTTCCACAGTAAGTAATCTCCAGGTGAGAGACAAGCCTTCGCGACAGTATTCCAATCACTAGGAGCCATAGCTTCCTCAGATACTGTATCTCGTAACCCCGGCACAAAGGGGGAGGTTGGTCCATACATAGGACAAGAAGTCCTTAACTCCTTCAAAGTTTTAAAAGGTATAGACTGATGGCCACGGAGCATCTGGCCTGGATTCTGAGGGTCAGGCTGCTCAAATATAGGGTATAGACTGAATGTTGAAGTGTCTTCCCCAGCCTGCCTGGCCTTTACGAGTCTGCTGGAGTAGAGACAAAGGCACTATATTTGTTTCTGCTTGTTTTGGGGGTGAAAGGAGAGGTGTATGAGCAACAGTAAACTCCCCGGATGCTGGCATCAGACCCCCACCATCCCATTCCCACTGGCGCTATTCCCTTGCTGCCTCCTCCTCCAATTCTCATTCATTTTGGGGAGGAAGCACATTGTTCAGAGGCTCTCCCCCACAGGAGCTGTAGCCCCAGGGACTGGAAGGGGCAGCGGAGGCACCAATGGTACAGGTGGAGTCGGAAGCCTCTGGTAACCTTCCCCCATCTGTCTTTTTTTTTTTTAATTGTTTTATTGCTTAAAGTATTACAAAGAGTTTTATATATGTCTCTTCTTTTTCTCCCCTTGACCTTCCCTTAGCCTCCCCTACCCCCCAGTGTCTTGTGTCCATTGGTTATGCTTATATGCATGCATACAAGTCCTTCGGTTGATTCCCCTGCCACATTCATTCATTCCTTTTCTGAAGTGGGCTCTAGGCAGTCCCAAATCTGGGACCACAGACTAAAAGGAGAGGCCGAAATTCCCTCTGGACCTTCAGCTATGTAATGATCTATAACTTGCTTTCCTACCTTCTCCCATGCCTCTACATTTACCTTTCCTTCCTCAAGAAACTACGGGCAAGTTTTATTTACAAAATCTAACAAATAAAGGAGCTGTTGATGTCTAACAGAACAGCCCCATGCTTGGAGCATAGCTTTATTTATTATTTTTTAAAATAAATCTTTATTGTTCAGATTATTACAGTTGTTCCTCTCCCCCCCCCCCCCATAGTTCCCCTCCACCCGGTTCCCACCCCACCCCATGCCCTTACCCCTCACCACTGTCCTCGTCCATAGGTGTATGGTTTTTGTCCAGGCACTTCCTGCACCCTACACCCCTACCCCCTGAGAATTGTCATTCACTCCCTTTCTATGCCCCTGATTCTATTGTATTCACCAGTTTATTCTGTTCACCAGATTTTTTTATTCACTTGATTTTTAGATTCACTTGTTGATAGATATGTATTTGTTGTCACTTTGTTGTTCATAATTTTTATATTTACCTTTTTCTTCTTCTTCTTTTTCTCTTCCTCCTCCTTCTCCTTCTTCTTCTTGTTCTTCTTCGCAAGAATACCCTTCAGCATTTCATATAATACTGGTTTGGTGGTGATGAACTTCTTTAGCTTTTTCTTGTCTGTGAAGCCCTTTATCTGATCTTCAATTCTAAATGATAGCTTTGCTGGGTAGAGTAATCTTGGTTGTAGGTTCTTGGCATTCATCACTTCGAATATTTCTTGCCACTCCTTCTGGCCTGCATAGTTTCTGTTGAGAAATCAGCTGACAATCATATGGGTACTCCCTTGTAGGTAACTAACTGTTTTTCTCTTCCTGCTTTTAAGATTCTCTCTCTGTCTTTTGCTCTTGGCATTTTAATTATGATGTGTCTTGGTGTGGTCCTCTTTGGATTCCTCTTGTTTGGGGTTCTCTGTGCTTTCTGGACTTGTAAGTCTATTCCTTTCATCAGGTAGGGGAAGTTTTCTGTCATTATTTCTTCAAATAGGTTTTCAATATCTTGCTCTCTCTCTCTTCTTCTGGCACCCCCATAATTCGGATGTTGGTACACTTGAAGTTGACCCAGAGGCTCCTTACACTATCTTCACATTTTAGGATTTTTTTTCCTTTTTGCCTTTCTGGTTGGGTTTTTTTTTTCTTCTTCGTATTTCAAATCTTTGACTTGATTCTTGAGATCCTCTCATCTGCTGTTGGATCTCTGTATATTATTCTTTATTTCAGTCAGTGTATACTTAATTTCTGATTGGTCCTTTTTCATATCCTTCAGGGTCTCACTAAATTTCTCAGAGGTTTCTAGAAGATTCTTGAGTAACCTTATAACCGTGGTTTTGAACTCTATATCCAGTATTTTGCTTTCATCCATTTCTTTCATTTGTGACATGCTTCTTTGTGTCCTCATTTTTTATGCTTCCCTGTGTTGATAGAGTGGCTTTTTGTGCTAGGTTTCCTATAGGGCCCAGTGGCTCAGCCTCCCTAATTACCTGGGTTGGACACTCTTGGTGCACCCTTTGTGGGCTGTGTGCACAGTCTTGTTGTAGTTAAGCCTTGATTGCTGTTTGTATGACTGGAAGGAATTGACTTCCAGGCCAATTGGCTGTGAGGACCAGTTGTGTCTACAATGGAAGAACTTCTGTGCTGGAAACACCTTTATGGGGCAGGACTTGCTTCAGTGGGGCTTTGGCATTCACTGAGTCTGCCCCCTGAGTGTGTCTCTTATGGATGTGAAGAGCTGTAATCTGGATGGTCTCACTCTGACCACTGGGTACACTGGCTCTTGTATCTCCAAGGAGGTGCAAAGTCAGCCACTGCCTGAAGCCACCCAGCATGAACTACAGAGAGATCTGCAGATTCCTCCTCTTTATTTGGGGTTTGGAGGTGCCGAAGCCACCCAGCATGAACTACAGAGAGATCTGCAGATTCCTCCTCTTTATTTGGGGTTTGGAGGTGCTCAGATGAGGCCCAGCTTCAAAGCAATGCAAGCTGCTGTCAAGCCTTGGGCCTTCTTTTGGAAGCTCTTGGGCTCTCTGACCCAGTTGCAGTTTGTTAGGTTTTAGATTGCAAAAGGCCGGGCCATTCATATGCAAAAGTCTGCAAACAGCTACAGTGGGGCTGTGAATTGGGTGGGGTAGGGTCCCAGGGAATCACCAGGGCAGAGCAAACAACAATGGCTGCCCGTTAGCCCTGCCCCGAAGAGGTCTCTGTGTCCCGCGGCACCATGCAGGAACAATGATCACTGCAAGCACCTTTGAGAGGAAACCACCCTCGTGTTCCGGCCCGATGCCAGACAGTCCAGTTTCTCCCTGTATGAGTCTGGGTCCCCAGAGTCTCGCCTGGAACTGGAGTTCAGAGCAGTCAGGAGCTTGTATCTCCTTCCTGATTGAAAAAGACAACCACATACCCAATTACCAGCCCGTTTCCACATGCACCTCTGTACCTCCACACCTCCTCCCAGTCTCAGTGCACTTTTCTCTTTCCTTCTAGTTGTATAACTTCTACTCAGCCATCGTTCCCATGGTTCTGGATGACATCCGTTTTGTCTTTGGTTTTAATTTTGATGTGGCTGTGTGAGGCAGCAAGTTCAGGTGTTTACCTATGCCATCATCCTTGTAGCATAGCTTTAAGCATAGATACATATAAGTTCTTTTCCTATGACCCTGAATTTTCCATTTTTTACACCTAGCTATTACTAAACTGCGTAAACTGCTCTCCTTACCTTACTTTTTGCTTTTTGCACGTGATTCACTGGAGCGTCCTTTCACCTTGCAATCATAGTTCCTCCCATACTCAGGCTCCATGTTGGGCACCACATATGCTGCACCAGCACAGCCAAGGGTGAACCTGAGGAGGGGTGGTGAAGGATTGAAGAAAAGACAGACAAGAGAATACAGCTGGAGCTCAGTGAATCTCCCATGCTTGGATGAGGACAGAAAAGACCCAGCCTGCAAGCTGATGCTTTATTTTATAGTCTGATTAAAACAAGGGTAGATTAACATGTATACAAATGTTCTTGTTTTGGCAACACTTGCAGCACCTCCCACGGCCAATTAGCTACTTAGGAAGGAATTAGGGAGGGCTACAAGGTCAGGCTTTATTATAATAGGAGAGCTCTGCTGGGACTTGTTTGTGGCCCTGCTATAGGTTAGCCTGAGGCTTGACCCTAGAGCAGCTCCCTACAGCTCCCTTTCCTTATGGAACCCTCCCAGGTTTTGGCAGCAAATTTTAGGCTCACCAAAGGAGAAATGCAGGAGGCAAAATGTATTAAGGGATTATGAATTTATTAGATCATCTTGATACCAGATGGGCTGAGCCCCAGAATGGCATCAGCCCCCAAGGACAGGAAGTCAGAGATTTTAAAGGACCCTAGGCAGGTTTTTTCTGGGTGGAGAATTCTCTGGGAGGGTCCAGATTCCTAGGAAGATCCGGAGGGGGAAGGAGAATAATCTTAGCAAGTGGTATGTGGTCTGAGCGAAATAGAATGTGGTCTAAGCCAAAGGGAATGTCGGCTGTGAAGTGGCCTAAAGGTCAGTTCCCTGGAGTAGGGGGATGGATTCAATTTTTTGGTCAGACCTAACAGTTATTTTGCAATATCTATCTTGAAAATATAGAGCATAGGGGGCTTAAGAAAAGTCTAGTTAAGTCTTGCTGATTTTTTTAGCTCTCACTGTTTCTTTTTGGCAAAATTTATTTATTATTAAAATTTTATGACTGTATTTTTTAGAGTTTTTTATCCTCTTGAGATAACTTCCTTCTTAAGAATCTGAGTGATAAAAACAAAACAAACAACAAATAAACCACACCCACTTACCTGAATATTTTAAATTCTGTCTTTTAAAGATTTAAATTTTACAAATTAGCATGTTAATTCACACTCTTTCTAGTATATGAAATAACCTTTCCTTATCCTCTGGGCTACCCCCTCATTCTAGTGATGAACTGTTTATTATTTTTTTAAAATATATTTTATTGATTTTTTACAGAGAGGAAGGGAGAGGGATAGAGAGTTAGAAACATTGATGAGAGAGAAACATTGATCAGCTGCCTCCTGCTCACCCCCTACTGGCGAGGTGCCCGCAACCAAGGTACATGCCCCTGACCGGAATCGAACCTGGGACCCTTCAGTCCACAGGCCGACGCTCTATCCACTGAGCAAAACTGGTTAGGGCTGTTTATTATTTAAAACTTAGTCAAGCTGTACATGGGATGCTGAGCTGATATTCAGAAATTTCTTGAATTGACTCAAACCTTCAGTTTTGACATCTTTGAGACTATCCTCCAGTCTAGGTTTCATGAAGCCATTCAGTCTAGACCAGAGGTCTAAAGGGTATCCACTTCTGTAATTTTTGTCTTGAAAATATAGGGGAAAGTGTCTGAGGAGTTATCTGGGGAATGTAAAGATGAAGACGTAGAAAATGAAAGAAAGAGGATCCTGGAGCAGCCGCAGGAGCTGCTGAATTCTTCAGTACTTATTAAGGAGCTCATAAAGGTAACATCTTTCACTGTCCAGCATAAGCTGGCTCCTTGCCACCCCAGAGCATGCCATTGGTGTCCAGGGTTCACTGTACTTCTTTGGGATCTGTGTATATTTCCCAGTGTAATGGAAGAATTTTTATTGTCTGAAGATAGTGGTCCATGGGGTTGTTTTACTTGACCTACAAATATTCTTTACTATATTGCTTTTTTTAGATCTATTTTAAGTGTCCAGTCATTCTGGCTGTGAAAAATATCTCCATTACAATCAAAAAGGGGGAGTGCTTTGGATTGCTTGGACTCAACGGAGCTGGAAAAACTACTACCTTCCAAATTTTGACTGGAGAAGAGACTGCTACCTCTGGGCATGTGTTCATTGAAGGCTTTAGCATCACTGACAATATCCAAAAGGTAAGACTCTATTACTGTCTGAGATGTGAGGTGCATGATGAGTGGGGTACTGGTAACAGGCAGATGGCAGGAGAGAATAGATAGGAATTATGGTAGGATTTGATATGATACTGTTGACACAGATTCTGGAGAGATAGTGAAGCATCAAAAGCAAAATCAACAGTATGTTTGAAACTGTTAGCGTAAAGGTAAGTTCTATCAATATCTAGAATATGCCAGACAGGATGCTGTAAGGAAAGAAAGACTGGCCTGAAGGAGAAGGTGACCTGAAATTGAGTTGCAAACTGAAGCTTTGATTCTCTTGTGGGGGAACAGGATGGCCTGACTGAGTAATCCCAAATTAAAACCAGATAGCTGGCTTCTGTATCCCTGAAAAGCCAGTCATTAGCTGCGCATGCTACATGAGAGGACATAACCTTGAAAAGAAACCAAGTGGGGAAAACATTCAAGAAGGAGAAAATGGTCAAAGATATCAAGTTCAAGGAAGTCTCAGGCACGGTAAAGCCCGAATAGGGTCCATTGGCTTTAGTGACTAGAACCGCACTGATGAACCGCACGATGCACTGGGGCTGCACTAAGGTGGTAATGGGAGCCGGGATGGTGCATTCTTTCCTCTCCAGTTCATTGAGAACCGCCATCATAACATCAGAAGATAGTGCTAGGAGAGCCTGCATATTGTAGGACAAGCATGTCAGAGTCAAAGGCTAACACGGGCCAAATAATCAAGGTGTAAGTTTCTGTGGGCCACAAAAAAAAACCCCAAAAGCTTCAATTTTCATAGAAACGTAGGTTTATTTCGATAGAGACATGCTGAATACAAAGGGCTGAAATAAATGAGTCATCGTTAACATAAAATAATAGAACATTTTAATACAAATTAATATTTTTTCTTGAACATTAACTTACCAGACACTGAATAACTGCACAAATTAATAAGCGTAATGCAAATAAACCTATTTTTCTTGTTCTCCAAAAGCAAAATATTTCCTGTTGTGCACACCACACAAGTCAGTCCAAGACTAATGACGTGGCAGTCGGCTGCTATAATATTCGCTGCTAGTATTAGTGGAGAGAAATGGTGCGCCTGCGCATAAGGCTCATAAGGGAAACGAATGCAACATGATTATAGTAATCAGTCATTGGCAAAAATTGTAGTTCATCATTAATAATTATGTATAACAGGATATTGTAAAAACTAAGTTACAAAATTTTTTATTAAAACATTTCTTACATACCATTATATTGGCTGGGCTGCAAAAATATTTGACAGTAGTCTGGTAACAACGGTGAAGCTAAGAATTTGGATTATAGTTTGAAGAAAGTTATCTGTGAGACAAAGGGGAGACTTAGAATTTATTCAGAGTTGTGAGAATGAGACAGCGGTCATTTTACACATTGAGCCATTTGATCACTAGACTGGAAGAAGTTGAGGAACTAGAGGAAGAAGTGATAGATGATGAAGAAAGGTGAGCGGGTCCTGTCAGGTGGTTCTTGGATGGAAGGGTGAGTGGGGCTCATCCTAAGTATCCCCATCCACACCACTGAGCAAGCCCCTGGGGGGACATAGGTTTGTGAGGAATGACAGAAAAATCAAATGAAGATGGTGCCAAACAGAAAAGGCTAACTTGGGAACAAAAGAGATAGTCCATATAAAGTGTCAAATTTAAAAAGAGATCATGCAGACAAGTAAGGAGCCTTTTGCAGTGGTGCATTCAGTGAGTCTGAGAGAGCTTTTCAGTCTTCAAGGAATCTCTCCAAGTTGGCTCATCTTAAACATGAAAGATGATCTTTTCATTTCCTTGGGCTTTAAAAATGTTTCTAACATTGTCCATTTTATTGTGGTAAAAATATGTAACGGGAAATTTACCCATTATAAACATTTCTGAATGTGCAATTCACTGGCATTCAGGACATGCACATTATTGTGCAAACTTCACCACTATCCATCTCCAGAACTTCTGCATTTTTTTCAAAATGAATGTCTACCAGTTAAACAGTAACTCCTCATCCCCCTCCTTCCCTGGTATCCACTATTCTACTTTCTGGTTTTATAAATTTTAGTATTCTAGGTTCCTCATATCAGTAGAGTAATATAATATTTGTTCTTTTATGTCTGACATTTTATCTAGCATAATCCTTTCAAGGTTCACATATGTATCAGAATTTTATGCCATTTCAAGACTGAATAATATTCCATTATAAAAGGACCATGCTTTGTCCATTAATCTATTGATAAATATTGGGGCTGTTTCCACCCCTTGGCTATTGAATGCTATTCTGAACATGAGTGTACAAATATCTTTCAATTATTTCGGATATATTTCTAAAAGTAGATTTTCAGACTATAGGGTAATTAGTTTAATTTTCTGAGGAAATGCCATCCTGTATTTTAAAGTGGCTGCACCATTTTATATTCTCACCAGCAATTCACAAGAGTTCCATTTTCTCCACATCATCACAAACACTTGTTTGTTTTTTTGTTTGCTTGTTTTTTATCGATAATACCCACCCTAATGGGTGTGAAGTGGTATGTCATTGTGGTTTCACTTGCATTTCTCTAATGATTTTGATGTTGAGCATCTTTACATGTGCTTATGGGCCATTTGTATGTCTTCTTTGAAGAACTTTCTACTCAATCCTTAGTACATTTTAAATTTGGGTTGTTTGATTTTTATTGTTGGAAAAGTTCTTTACCTAATCTGGATAATTATCCCTTACCATATGTGTGATTTGCAAATATTTTCTTTCATTCTGTTGCCTTTCCAATATCCTTTGATGCATAAAATTTTTAAATTTTGATGATGTACAACTTATATACTTTTTTTATTGCCTGTGCTTTTGGTTTCATATTCACACATCATTACTAAATCCAATATCATGAGCTTCTCTTACGTTTTTTTCTAAGAGTTTTATAGTTTTAGAACTTACTTTTAGGTTTTTAATCAATTTTAAATTAGTTATTATATAACAGAAGGTAAGGGTCAAAATTCAGTCTTTGCACCCTGGCTGGTGTGGCTCAGTTGGTTGGGCATTGTTCAGTGCACCGAAAGGTTGCCAGCTTGATTCCTGGTCAGAGCATATGCCCTAGTTGTGGGCTCATTCCCTGGTAGGAGGCATGCACGAGGCAGTTGATTGATTTTTCACTCTCACATCAATGTTTTTCTCTGCCTTCCTCCCTCTTCCTCTCTCTTGCAAATATATCATTTTAAAAAATCTTTTTTAAAAAAATCAGCCAGAACCGGTTTGGCTCAGTGGATAGAGCGTCGGCCTGTGGACTCAAAGGTCCCGGGTTCGATTCCGGTCAAGTGCATGTACCTTGGTTGCGGGCACATCCCCAGTGGGGGGCGTGCAGAAGGCAGCTGATTGATGTTTCTCTCTCATCGATGTTTCTGGCTCTCTATCCCTCTCCTTTCCTCTCTGTAAAAAAGCAATAAAATATATTTTAAAAATAAATAAAAAAAATGAAAAATCAGTATTTTCATGTGAATATATAGGTGTCCCAGCACCATTTGTTGAAAAGACTACTCTTTCTCTCATGAGTGTCCTTGGCACCCTTGTTGAAAATCATTTGACTATTTTTGCAAAGGGTCGTTTCTGAGCTATGTTGTTTCATTGTTCTACATGTCTGTCTTTATGCCAGTATTACAGTGGCTTTAAAGCAAGTTTTGAAATCAGGAAGTGTGAGTTCTCTAAATTTCTTCTGTTTTGAGATTGTTTTCACTAATTAGGGATTCAAGCTCCCCACACAAAATTTAAGAATGGGCTTTTCTATTTCTGCAAAAAAAAAATCATTAGGATTTTGCTAGAGATTGCATTGAATCTATAGATAATTTTTGGTAACTTTGACATCTTAATTTGAGTCTCTTAATCTATGAACATTGGATGACTTTCCATTTATTTATGTCATCTTTAAATGTTTTGTAGTTTTTAGTGTACATGTATTTTGTTATTTTCTTTTAATTCTCACCCAAGGATATTTTTTTCCATTGATTTTTAGAGAGAGTGGAAGGGAGGGGGAGAGACTGAGAGAGAAACATTGATGTGAGAGAGACACACCAATTGGTTGCCTCTTGCATGCAACCCGACTGGGGCCGAGGATCGAGCCTACACCCAAGGCATGCTTTTGACTGGAATTGAACCCAGGACCCATCAATTTGAGAGCCGATGCTCTATACACTGAGCCAAACCAGCCAAGGTTAGTGTACATGTATTTGGATTCCTTGGTTATTCAGAATATTTCTATTCTGAAGTATTTTATTATTTTTTTTGTTATTGTAGATTGAATTGTTGTTGTTTAATTTCCTCTTTGGATTATTCATTGTTAGTGTATAGAAATGTGACTGATTTTTGCATGTTGATTTTGTATTTAATAACTTTGGTAAATATGTCTCTTGTAACTGATTTTGTGTGTCTGGGGTTTCCTACATATGGGATCATATAATCTGTGAACAATGGTAATTTTACTTGCTTTTAATTTGAATGTTTTTAATTTATTTTTCTTGAAAATGTCTCTGTATAGAATTTCAGTCCTCTGTTAAATAGAAGTGGTGAAAGCATGCATCCTTGGTTTGCTCCTGATCTTTGAAAGAAAGCTTTCAGTCTTCCACCATTGAGTGTGGTGATAGCTGTGTATTTTTCTATATTTACTTTTTTATGGTGAGGAAGTTTCCTTCTATTGCTAGTTAGTTGTGTGTTTTTATCATGGACACATATTAAACTTTGTCAAATGCTTTCTCTTCATTGATTAAGTTGATTATTCATTCTGTTAATGTGGAGTATTATTTTTTTTAGTGTCTTTTTTTGTTTTTTTTAATTAAATCTTTATTGTTCAGATTATTACATTTGTTCCTCTTTTCCCCCCCCCCCATAACTCCCCTCCTCCCAGTTCCCACCCCACCCTCCGCCCTCACTCCCCACCCACTGTCCTCATCCATAGGTGCACGATTTTTGTCCAGTCTCTTCCCACATCTCCCACACCCCTTTCCGCCCCCAGAATAGTCAGTCCATTCCCTTTCTATGTCCCTGATTCTATTATAATCAACAGTTCATTCTGTTCATCAGATTATTTATTCACTTGATTCTTAGATTCACTTGTTGATAGATGCATATTTGTTGTTCATAATTTGTATCTTTACCTTTTTCTTCCTCTTCCTCTTCTTAAAGGATACCTTTCAGCATTTCATATAATCCTGGTTTGGTGGTGATGAACTCCTTTAGCTTTTCCTTATCTGTGAAGCTCTTTATCTGACCTTCAATTCTGAATGATAGCTTTGCTGGATAAAGTAATCTTGGTTGTAGGTTCTTGGTATTCATCACTTTGAATATTTCTTGCCACTCCCTTCTGGCCTGCAAAATTTCTGTTGAGAAATCAGCTGACAGTCGTATGGGTATTCCCTTGTAGGTAACTGAGTTTCTTTCTCTTGCTGTTCTTAAGATTCTCTCTTTATCTTTTGCTCTTGGCATTTTAATTATGATGTGTCTTGGTGTGGTCCTCTTTGGATTCCTTTTGTTTGGGGTTCTCCGCGCTTCTTGGACCTGTAAGTCCATTTCTTTCACCAGGTGGGGGAAGTTTTCTGTCATTATTTCTTCAAATAGGTTTTCAATATCTTGTTCTCTCTCATCTTCTGGCACCCCTATAATTCTGATGTTGGTACGCTTGAAGCTGTCCCAGAGGCTCCTTACACTATCCTCGCATTTTTGGATTCTTTTTTCATTTTGCTTTTCCGGTTGGATGTTTTTTGCTTCCTCGTATTTCAAATCATTGACTTGATTCTTGCGCTCCTCTGGTCTGCTGTCGGGCGTCTGTATAATATTCGTTATTTCAGTCCGTGTATGCTTAATTTCTAGTTGGTTCCCCAATATAAGATCGAGGGTCTTATTAGTTTTCGTGTAGATCTCATTAAGTTTATCGGCAGCTTCTAAACAGTTCTTGAGAGACCTTAAAAGTGTGGTTCTGAACTCTATATCTTCCATTGACAATTTTGTCCTGTTTCTTTGTCTCCGCATTTTGTTATGCTTCCTTGGCGCACCCCCTAGTGGTCTTTGTTCGAAGTCTTATAGTTAAATCTTGATTGTTGTAGCTAATTCCAGGGAGGGTTTGACCTCCAGGCCAAGTGGCTATGAGAATCAGCTGTGTCAGCAGTGAGAGAACTTCTGTCCTCTAGGGAGGTGCTAATCTAGCCTTTGCCTGAGGCTATCTGGCAAATGCCTCTGTGCAGGGCTTGGGCGGGGCGGGTCGCACAGGATCAACAGCGTGGGCCAGAGAGAGCAGTTATGGCGGCTCTCAGTCGTGTCCCCAGGGGCTCTGCCTCTCTGAGTCCTAGCACCCGCTGCAAAGCTCGGAGAGAAAGCTGCACTCGCTCTGACCGAAGCCAGACAGTCCCGCTTCTCCCATTTGAGTCTGGGTCCCTAAAGACTTGCCTGGATCTGGAGCTCAGAGTCTGCGACTCCCTCCCGATTAAAAACGCCAACCGCGCCCTCCGCGGCCAGCCTGCTCCGTGCACTCCGCACCTCAGAATTTGACTTCAGCACTGCGCCTCCTCTGAGTGTCCGTGTGCGTTTCTCTTTCCTCCTAGTTGTAGGACTTCCACTCAGCCAGCGTTCCTGTGGTTCTGGGTTATGTCCCTTCCGTTTTTTGGTTTCACTTTTGAAGTAGTTGTTCAAAGCAGCAAACTCCGGCGTTTAACCTCAAATGTGGAGTATTAAATTGATTGATTTTCATGTTAAACCATACTCACATGCCAGAAGTAAATCCCGCTTAGTCATTGTCTATAATCCTTTTAACAGGCTACTGATTATGTTTTGTAGTATTATATCAGGGGGTATTGCATCATTGTTCACAAATGACATAGGTCTGTTGTTTTCTTTCTATGGCTTTGCTTCTAGGGCAGTGGTTCTCAACCTTCCTAATGCCGCAACCGTTTAAGACAGTTCCTCATGCTGTGGTGACCCCCAGACATAAAATTATTTTCTTTGCTACTTCATAACTGTAATTTTGCTACTCTTATGAATCATAATGTAAATATCTGATATTTAGGATGTATTTTAATTGTTACAAATTGAACATAATTAAAGCATAGTGATTAATCACAAAAACAATATGTAATTATATATGTTTTCTGATGGTCTTAGGCACCCCCTGTGAAAAGGTCGTTCAACCCCCAAAGGAGGTCACGACCCACAGGTTGGCGACTCACAGCTTGAGAACTGCTGTTCTGGGGCATTGCTGGCATCGAAAAATTAATTAGAAAGTGTCCTTAAAATTTTGGAACAACTTAAGAAATATTGTTGTTAATTTGTAACTGGATAAACAATGGGTCCATGTTGCCTGTCACTACTTGAGCCAATTAAGCAGAGACAGGGTTGAATCATTATGAGCGTTTATCCCAATACTGCCAGCAGTACGGGAGAGCAGCAGGTCATCCACAAAAATCTACTCTGCCCCCCACCATAAGCCGGCTGTTTATATTGGTAGAAGTACAAAGGAAAGTAGGCAAAAGGGCAAATGGGCAGTTTACAGATATGTAAAAGAGCTAGGGTCTTCAAAGGGCTGGAGATTCTGGTTTCTGGCTTTAGTTTCTGCAACAAAGTTGTTAATCTTCCATGCTAATAGGCAGCTCCAAATGGAAAGGTTGGACCGCATTTCCAGGTGAGCTCCCAGGTCCAGAGTGCGGCTGCCAGCCAGGTTAGAATGTGCCTTCCTTAATCAGAGCAAAGCAATCACAGTTAACAGAGCAGGATTAATATTTCTCACAATCCTAGCTGGTTCCCCAGCATCCTGTTTCTGCCCTATCAAATTCTTCTTGAAGTGTTTGGTAGAATTCGCCAGTGAAATCATCTTGTTCAGGACTTTTCATTGTTGAGAGTTTTATGATTAGTGATTTGATCCCTGTTCTAGTTATCAGTCTATTCAGATTTTCTTATTTTTTTAATTCAGTCTCAGTATTTGTGTCTCTAGGAATTTTCCCATTTCATCTAGGTTATCCAATTTGCTGCTGTGCAGTCATTCATGGTAGTGCCTTATAATCTGTATACAGGGGTGGTGTCAGCCAGCATCAAGAGCACTGCACAGCTCTGCTGGGCTGACCGGCTCTGAATGGCTGAGTCCATGTATTCTTCTAAATCTCCCTATCTGACTATGCCAGGGCTGGTTCTTCTCGAACCCTGCCCACTGTGCAAACTGTTGGGAACTTAGTCCAGGTTCCTCCTTTATCCTCTGCTTGCTAGTCACAGGGGTTGGGTCCGAGCCCCTCTGCCTGGGGCTGGACCTGCTAGGACCCCGGGTCTTAGACAGAGAAGCCATGAGAGGCTGTGGGTGTATAAGAATGAGTCTTCATTGCAGAAGCCAGTGGCCACATTGCCATCAGACAGAACAGTCGTCACAGACAGTCCATGCAGGCAGGCAGCGGACACCGGCTGGTGAACATAGATTTTTCCCATAAAACAGCATCAGTCTCTGTACCCACAGCTATTATCTGAGCAGCCGCATGCTGCCTCCTAGACTCACCACCTCCTGTCATAGTGTGATCTGAGTTCTCTGGCTCAGCAGCTTCCCCTGTCCCTCCTGCCCAACTGCTCTCTCTAGCAGACTTCTTCACACTCCATCCCAGCTGCTCTCTCTTCATACTCCAGCAGACTTCTTCTCACTCCTGCCTCAGACAGCTAGACTGGTCAGTAACCCATTTTTATACCATTTAGACAAAGAAGGCTTTGTGCCAACAGTGACATCAGTTATATTGGCTATTGAAGGGCACAGTGTACCGTGTGTTCTTGCACCTGATCATGGTATCTTGGCCTGATTAGGACTCTCAGGCTCAGAGTCCTTGAACATTCCATGTAGGCACATGCCCAGAGCGGCCTTTGGCCATTCTGGTGTATTGATAACAAGACCTCTGTGCTCCCACTGGCCTTGTGCTCCCATGCCTGTGCTCCCACTGGCATGGTTCCCACAGGTGAGCAAAATATGTTTATAGTTGTTTGTATGGAAAAGTAATGTAATAATTAATAAATTACACAAGAATAAACTGTGTTTCACATATTCACAACTGTAAACTTACTTTTGCCCACCCCATATTTGTGTAAAAACAGTACTAATGTTCACATTTTACTTCTGATTTTAGTGATTTGTGTCTTCCCTTGTTTTCTTAGTCCATGTAGTAAAGGTTTGTTAGCTCTGTGATCTTTTCCAAGTACTAACTTCTAGTTTCACTGATTTTCTCCAGTGTTATTTTAGTCTCTATTTTACTTATTTACCTTATTCTAATCTTTATTATGTCTTTTGTCAACTGATGGTCATTGGCAGGAAGTCAAGGCCATCAGGAATTCCCAATTTGGGGTGTGATGAAGAAGAAAACTCTATTCAGTGCAAAGCAGCTCAACGGTGATACAGCAGACAACTCTGTTCTGCTCCATGCTGGTCTACTCGGCACCGTGCTGGTTTGCTCCCGGTGCTTTGGTCTGCTCTGCTCTGCCAGTCTGTTCTGGCCTGCACTGGTCTGCTTCCCTCTGCTCCAGTGAGACAACCTCAGTGTTTTAGCTCAGCCAGGGGATGTAGTCTTCAGTCTTGAAAGGAAATTACTCTCCTAGAGCCAGTGGGGAGCTGGCTCTCCTGGACAGAAGTCCTCACCCCTGGTCCCTGGTTGGACTGAGAACTCTAAATCCTTGCAGTTGATTGATCCAAAAGGGACTGTCCTGATTGGCCAAAATAGGGCCACTCTGGTTGGTCAGAGCTGTGCAGGTCTGATTGGATGGGAGAAGCCTCCGTCCTATTGGTTGAAATCAGATTCCAAGGACTCCTTCATAAGGGCTGGCTCAGATGCAGAAACACCATGCAGTGGGCAGTTTAGTCCAGAGGCAAGAAGTCCAGGGAAGGCTGCTCCCTGAAGTGCATTTAGTGAGAGATCCTCTATGTAGAAATGGCTGCTGGGTTCTGTTTTTCAAAAATGAGCCCAGTTAGCCACAGGAGCCCTTCTTAGTAGGTCTGTTTTTTCTGCTAGATTTGAGTTTAGATTCTTCTTTTGTGTACTTGTTAAAGATGTAAAGTTAGGTTATTGATTTGAGATTTTCCTTTAAAAATAGTTTTCTATTGATTTTTTTAGAGAGAGGGGAAGGGAGAGAAACATCTATGTGAGAGCAAAACATCTCTCAGCTGCGCCCCACACCCACCGTGAGTTTAACCGCAGCCCAGACATGTGCCCTGACTGGGAATTTCCTTTCTGTGCACAGATGACACCGAACCAGCTAAGCCACACTGGCCAGGGCAAGATATTTCTTTTTCAATGCTAGCATTTATAGCTATAAAGTGTTCCCCTTAGTATTGCTTTCAATGCATTCCATAACTTTTGGTGTGTTGTTTTAAGTATTTTCTAATTTCCTTTGTGACTTCTTCTTAACCCATTTGTTGCTGAAAAAAGGGTTGTTTAATTTCCACATATTTGCAAATTTTCAAGTTTTCCTCATGTTATGACTTTCAACATAATACCAATGTGGTCATGAAGATGTTTTGTATATATTTTTAAAGTATTAGACTTGATCTGTGGCATACTATATGGTCTCTCTCAGGAATACCTCATATATACTTATAAACGATGTGTATCCTATTGTTGTTGGGTCGAGTATTCTGTATATGTCATTAGTTCCAATTGGGTTACAGTGTTGTTCAAAAATTCTCTATTCAAGACTCTAATTCAGTGGTTCTCAACCTTCTGGCCTTTTAAATACAGTTCCTCATGTTGTGACCCAACCGTAAAATTATTTTCGTTGCTACTTCATAACTGTAATGTTGCTACTGTTATGAATCGTAATGTAAATATCTGATATGCAGGATCGTCTTAGGCGACCCGTGTGAAAGGGTCATTCGACTGCTAAAGGGGTCGCGACCCACAGGTTGAGAACCGCTGCTCTAACTCCTATTATTCAGCTGTCTATATCTCCCTTCAAATCTGTTACTGTTTACTTCATATACTTTGAAGCTCTGATGTTTGATGTACGTGTATAACTGTTATATCTTCATGGTGAATTGGCCTTTTATCAATTTATAACATTGTATTTGTTTGATTCTGAAATTTTTTTTATATTTTTCAATTAAAGTTTACAGTCAATATTATTTTGTATTAATTTCAGGTGAACACATAATAGTTAGACAATCATATACTTTACAAAGTGGTTCCCCCAATATTTCAAGTACCTACCTGGCACCACACATGGTTATTACAATATTATTTACTTCCTTATGCTATAATTTACATTCCTATAACTATTCTCTAACTATCAATCTGTACTTCTTCATCCCTTCAGTTTTTTCACCCATATTCCCAAGGTCCCTTCATTCTGGCGACCATCAGTCTGTTGTTCTCTGCATCAATGAGTCTGTTTCTATTTTGTTTGTTTATTTTGTTCTTTAGATGGCACATATGGCATTTGTTCTTGTAACAGTTATTGACTTAAATTCCATTTTGTCTAATAATGGTATAGCCATCCAGATCTTTTGGGCACTATTTGCATAAATTTATTTTTTGTCCTTTTACTTTCAACTTCTTTATGTCCTTAAATCTCAGTGAATCTCACTGATATCATATAGTTGGATCATTTTGTTGTTGTCTTTTTACATTCATTTTGCCAATATGTGCTTGTTGAATGAGGTATTAAATTCATTTGCATTCAAAATGAATATTGCCTTGCCAGTATGGCTTAGTGGTTGGGCATCAACCATGGGCCAGGTGATTGCAGTTCTGGTGTTGATCTCCAGTGGAGGGCATGCAGGGAGCACTTGATCAATGATTCTCTCTCAATATGATGTTTCTATTTCTCTCTTCTTCTCCCTTCCTCTCTCTGATATCAATTTAAAAAACATATTAAAGTGAATACTAATAGGGAGAGACTTATTTTTGCCATTTTGTTGTTTTATATATGTCTTGTTTCCTCCATTACTTTTTTCTATTGTATAGAGCAGCGGTTCTCAACCTGTGGGTCATAACCCCTTTGGGGGTCGAATGACCCTTTCACAGGGGTCGCCTAAGACCATCGGAAAACACATATATAGTTACATATTGTTTTTGTGATTAATCACTATGCTTTAATTATGTTCAATTTGTAACAATGAAATTGGGGGTCACCACAACATGAGGAACTGTATTAAAGGGTTGTGGCATTAGGAAGGTTGAGAACCACTGGTATAGAGTATTTTTTAAATAAATCTCTATTGTTCAGATTATTACAGTTATTCCTCCCCCCCCCCCCCCCCCCGCATAGCTCCCCTCCACCCGGTTCCCACCCCACCCATTGTCCTCATCCATAGGTGTAAGATTTTTGTCCAATCTCTTCCTGCATCCCCCACTTTCCCTTACCCCTGAGAATTGTCAGCCCACTCCCTTTCTATGCCCCTGGTTCTATTATATTCACCAGTTTATTCTGTTCTTCAGATTTTTTATTCACCTGATTTTTAGATTCACTTGTTGATAGATATGTATTTGTTGTCACTTTGTTGTTCATAATTTTTATCTTTACCTTTTTCTTCCTCTTCTTAGAGAATACCCTTCAGCATTTCATGTAATACTGGTTTGGTGGTGATGAACTCCTTTAGCTTTTTCCTGTCTGTGAAGCTCTTTATCTGACCTTCAATTCTACATGATAGGTTTGCTAGATAGAGTAATCTTGGTTGTAGGTTCTTGCTATTCATCACTTTGAATATTTCTTGCCACTCCCTTCTGGCCTGCATAGTTTCTGTTGAGAAATCAGCTGACAATCGTATGGGTACTCCCTTGTAGGTAACTAACTGTTTTTCTCTTGCTGCTTTTAAGATTCTCTCTTTGTCTTTTGCCCTTGGCATTTTAATTATGATGTGTCTTGGTGTGGTCCTCTTTGGATTCCTTTTGTTTGGGGTTGTCTGTGCTTCCTGGACTTGTAAGTTTATTTCTTTCACCAGGTGGGGGAAGTTTTCTGGCATTATTTCTTCAAATAGGTTTTCAATATCTTGCTCTCTCTCTTCTTCTGGCACCCCCATAATTTGGATGTTGGTACGCTTGAAGTTGTCCCAGGGGCTCCTTTCACCATCTTCATATTTTTGGATTTGGTTTCCTTTTTGCCTTTCCGGTTGGGTGTTTTTTTCTTCTTCGTATTTCAAATCTTTGACTTGATTCTTGGGATCTTCTCATCTGCTGTTGGATCTCTGTATATTATTCTTTATTTCAGTCATTGCATACTTAATTTCTAATTGGTCCTTTTTTACAACCTTGAGGGTCTCACTAAATTTCTTGGAGGTTTCTAGAAGATTCTGGAGTAACCTTATAATTGTGGTTTTGAACCACAATTTTTTTCATTTGTGACTTGTTTCTTTGTCTTTACATTTTGGCTGCTTCCCTGTGTTTGTTTCTATGTGCTGGGTAGCTGCTAAGTCTCCTTGAGTTGATAGAGTGGCCTTGTTTGGTTGGTGTCCTATAAGGCCCAGTGGCTCAGCCTCCCCAGTCATCTGAGGTGGACGCTCTTCTTGCACCCCTTTGTGGGCTGTTTTCACAGTCTTGTTGTAGCTAAGCCTGATTGCTGTTGGTATCATTGGGGGGAATTGACTTCCAGGCCAATTGGCTGTGAGGACCAGCTATGTCTACACTGGAAGATCTGCTACACATGAGACACCCTTATGGGGCAGGACTGGCTTCAGTAGGGCTTTGGTGCTCACTGAGTCTGCCCCTTGAGTGTGTCTCTTATGGATGTGAAGAGTTGTAATCCATTATGGTCTCACACTGACCACTGGGTACACTGGCTCTTGGATCTCCAAAGAGGTGCAAGGTTAGCCCCTGTCTAGGTCCACCCAGCAGGAACTACAGAGAGATTTGCAGATTCCTCCTCTTTGTGTGGGGTTTGGAAGTGCACAGACGAGTCCCAGCTGTGAAGCAAGGCCACTGCTGCTGCCAGGAAGTGGGCCTTCTTTTGGAATCTCTCAGGCTCTCTGACCCAGCTGCAGTTTGTTTTAGGCGAAAGGACAGGCCATTCATATGCAAAAGCCGCAGCTTGGGTGGGTTGTAAATTGGGTGGGGCGAGGTCTCTGGGAATCACCAGGGCAGAGTAAACAGCAATGGCTGCCAGTCAGCACTGAACTGGAGAAGTCCCTGGTTCTCTGCATCTCGCGCACCTGTGCAGGAACAATGGTCACTGTGAGCACCTCTAAGAGTAAGCCGCCCTCACATTCCTGTCCCAATGCCAGCCAGTCCAGTTTCTCCCCATATGTGTCTGGTTCCCCAGAGTCTTGCCCAGAACTGGAGTTCAGTTTGTATTTCCCTCCTGGTTTAAAGAACAGCACACCCAGGTGCTAGCACTTTCCGTACCTCCGCACTTCTTGTCGGTCTCAATGAGCTTCCTTCACCTCTCTAGTTGTGGAATTACCACTCAGCCAGCTTTCCCGAGGTTCTGGATGGTAGTTGTTCTGCCATTTAGTTGTAATTTTGATGTGGTTGTAAGAGGCAGCAAGTATAGGTTATTACCTATGCCACCATCTTGGTTTCTCCTTCTGTATAGAGTATTTTTTGTATTTAAATGTTTTGATACTTTTCTTGTTTCCTTTCATGTGTATTCAAAGATATTTCTTTGTGATTACCATGGGGATTTCATATAACATTCCAATGTTATCACAATCTGCTTTGAGTTGATACCAACTAAATTTCAATCACATATGAAACTCTGCTCCTATATAGCTTTGTTCCTGCCCCCACACTTTGTCATTGTTGTCACAAATTACAACTTTATACATTGTGTACCCACTACAAATTATAATTATCTTTATTCATTTTTTTAAAAATCCTGTATAAAATACAGTTGAGTATAAGTAAAAATTGCAATAGTATTGGTTTTTATATCTGCCAATGCACTTAGCTTTCCCAGAGAGCTTTATCTCTGCATATGCCTTTGATTTACTGTCTAGTGTCCTTTAATTTCAATTTAAAAGACTCTTTTTAGCATTTATTGTAGGGTAGATCTAGTAGTAATGAATTTCCTCAGCTTTTATCAGGGAATACTTTGTTGTTTCTTCTATTTTTGAAGGACAGTTTTGTTGGCATAGAATTATTGGTTGACAGGTGTGTGTGTGATTTCTTACAGCACTTTGTATCACTTCATTACTCTACAGCCTCCAAAATTTCAGCAGATGATCATATTAAGGATCCCTTCTATTGTGACTGCTTTCCCTTACTGTTTTCAGGGTCCTCTCTTTTATTTAGTTTTCAACGGTGAGATCATTATTATTTGTCTCATTGTAGATCTCATGCACTTTTCTTAGAATTCATAAGTTTCTTGAATTTGTAAATTTATGTATTTCATTACATTTGGGAAGTCTTTTTTTTTTCTGTTCATCAGATTATTTATTCACTTGATTCTTAGATTCACTTGTTGATAGATGCATATTTGTTGTTCATAATTTGTATCTTTACCTTTTTCTTCCTCTTCCTCTTCTTAAAGGATACCTTTCAGCATTTCATATAATCCTGGTTTGGTGGTGATGAACTCCTTTAGCTTTTCCTTATCTGTGAAGCTCTTTATCTGACCTTCAATTCTGAATGATAGCTTTGCTGGATAAAGTAATCTTGGTTGTAGGTTCTTGGTATTCATCACTTTGAATATTTCTTGCCACTCCCTTCTGGCCTGCAAAGTTTCTGTTGAGAAATCAGCTGACAGTCGTATGGGTATTCCCTTGTAGGTAACTGAGTTTCTTTCTCTTGCTGTTTTTAAGATTCTCTCTTTATCTTTTGCTCTTGGCATTTTAATGATGATGTGTCTTGGTGTGGTCCTCTTTGGATTCCTTTTGTTTGGGGTTCTCCGCGCTTCTTGGACCTGTAAGTCCATTTCTTTCACCAGGTGGGGGAAGTTTTCTGTCATTATTTCTTCAAATAGGTTTTCAATATCTTGCTCTCTCTCATCTTCTGGCACCCCTATAATTCTGATGTTGGTACGCTTGAAGCTGTCCCAGAGGCTCCTTACACTATCCTCGCATTTTTGGATTCTTTTTTCATTTTGCTTTTCCGGTTGGATGTTTTTTGCTTCCTCGCATTTCAAATCATTGACTTGATTCTTGCGCTCCTCTGGTCTGCTGTCGGGGGTCTGTATAATATTCGTTATTTCAGTCCGTGTATGCTTAATTTCTAGTTGGTTCCCCAATATAAGATCGAGGGTCTTATTAGTTTTCGTGTAGATCTCATTAAGTTTATCGGCAGCTTCTAAACAGTTCTTGAGAGACCTTAAAAGTGTGGTTCTGAACTCTATTTCTTCCATTGACAATTTTGTCCTGTTTCTTTGTCTCCGCATTTTGTTATGCTTCCTTGGTGCACCCCCTAGTGGTCTTTGTTCACAGTCTTATAGATAAATCTTGATTGTTGTAGCTAATTCCAGGGAGGGTTTGACCTCCAGGCCAAGTGGCTATGAGAATCAGCTGTGTCAGCAGTGAAAGAACTTCTGTCCTCTAGGGAGGTGCTAATCTAGCCTTTGCCTGAGGCTATCTGGCAAATGCCTCTGTGCAGGGCTTGGGCGGGGCGGGTCACACAGGCTCAACAGGGTGGGCCGGAGAGAGCAGTTATGGCGGCTCTCAGTCCTGTCCCAAGGGGCTCTGCCTCTCTGAGTCCCAGCACCCGCTGCAAAGCTCGGAGAGAAAGCTGCACTCGCTCTGACCGAAGCCAGACAGTCCCGATTCTCCCGTTTGAGTCTGGGTCCCTAAAGACTCGCCTGGATCTGGAGCTCAGAGTCTGCGACTCCCTCCCGATTGAAAACAACAACCGCGCCCTCCGCCGCCAGCCTGCTCCGCGCACTCCACACCTCAGAATTTGACTTCAGCACTGCGACTCCTCTGAGTGTCCGTATGCGTTTCTCTTTCCTCCTAGTTGTAGGACTTCCACTCAGCCAGCGTTCCTGTGGTTCTGGGTGATGTCCCTTCCGTTTTTTGGTTTCACTTTTGAAGTAGTTGTTCAAAGCAGCAAACTCCGGCGTTAACCTATGCTGCCATCTTGGTTCTCCGGGAAGTCTCTTTTAATAACCTTTCCTCCTCTTTCTTTCTCTCACCTTCTCCTGAGACACCAAAATATATATATTGCTTTCAATGATGGTGTGCCATAAGTTCTTTAGGCTCTCTTTACTTTTCTTCATTCTTTTTTCTTCTTACAAGTCATACTGAATAATTTCAAATTTTCTATACTCATCATGTTCACTGATTCTTTATTATACCTGCTCACATGTTCTGTTGAACCCCTCTAGTGAATTTTAAATTCACTTATTATATTTTTCAGGTCCCAATTTTCTCTTTGTTTTCATTTTATAATGTTTATTTGATGATTTTTCCATTTGTTTATGTATAATTTTCCATATTTTCTTTAGTACTTTGTGGTTTTCTTTAGTTCTTTGAGCATATTTAAGAGTTATTTTAAAATCTTTATCTAGTAAGTCTGATGCCAATTTATTTTCCTTCAATTGTTTGAGCTTATTTTCATGTTTACTTATGTCTTGAAAATTGGCTTTTGAAAATTAAAAATGTAACTGCCTTTGACTCAGTAATTCCACTTCTGGGAATATATCCAAAGAATAGTGAAATACTAATCCTAAAAAATATATGTATTCCTATGTTCATTGAGGCATTATTTGAAACTAGAGGCCTGATGCACGAAATTCATGCAAGAGTTCACCTTCCTTCCCCCGGCTGCGGGCACTGGCTTTCCTCTAGCATCTGGGACTTGGGCTTCCTTCTCAGCCCTGGCTTCATCCAGAAGGTCGTCCAGAAGGACATCTGGACTAATTAGCCTATTATGCTTTTATTATTATAGATAGCCAAGCTTTGGAAGTGCTCATAAGTAGCTGAGTAGATTAAAAAAGCTGTGGTACATTTATACAATGGAATATTACTTAGCCATAAAAAAGAAGGAAATCTTATCTTTTGCTACAAAATGATGGACCTAGAGGGTACTATACTAAGTGAAATAATCCAGTCAGAGAAGAACAAGTACCATATGATTTCATTTATCTGTGGAATCTAATGAACCAAACAAACAAACGAGCAAAATATAAATGGATTCATTGATATAGAAAACAGACTGACAGCTGTCAGAGGGAAATGGAGTGGGGGGCTTACGTGAAAAAGACAAAGGGATTAAGAAAATCCCAGTATGGTGATTACTGGGAAAGGGGGGTGGGGCAGGTAGAAGAGGTTAAATGGGGTGGGGGGGTAAATGGTAATGGAAGGGGATTTGATGTTGGGTGGTAAACACACAGTACAACATACAGATGATATATTATACAACTGTACACTTGAAACCTATGTAATCGTATTAATTGTCACCCCAATAAATTCAATACAATTTTTTTGATTGGCTTTTGAAAACAAGTCACCTCTCCCATCTTTTCAGACTGGCTCTGTGCCAAGGCACTTTTTCACTATTTAGCTAAGTATATTCCAAACCAGTGATGGCGAACCTTTTGAGCTCGGCATGTCAGCATTTTGAAAAACCCTAACTTAACTCTGGCACCATGTCACATATAGAAATTTTTTGATATTTGCAACCATAGTAAAACAAAGACTTATATTTTTGATATTTATTTTATATATTTAAATGCCATTTAACAAAGAAAAATCAACCAAAAAAATGAGTTCGTGTGTCACCTCTGACACGCGTGTCATAGGTTCCCCATCACTATTTAGCTAAACATGTTTTAAACCTAGGGATCAGCTCTAGGTAAAAATGTATGTTATTCTCATGTCCTTTCTGTGCATGCAGCTTGCCTGTGCCTGTTTGTGTGGGTTTTTATATTCTTCTATATACATGGCTTTTTAAAAAAGTCTTAATTTATTAAAGAGTGTCACTCCTGCTTGCCTTCGAGAACTTAGATGTTCTGTCTTCACCTGTAATCTCTTGGCCCAGGAGTCTGCAGGTCTGTAATCCCCCTGCAGCTTCCATGAGAAGTACCCTCTGGTTTGGGGCCGAGTTAAAACGAACACCAGTCCTTCAATCAACTCCCCAAACAGGTTAGGCCGCTGAAAATAAGGCTGGCTTTTCTTCTGATTTGAAAGAGGCAATAGGAAAATGGGCCGCTGCCTCCTCCCGACCAACACTGTCCTGAAACAGTGTTGTGGCAAGGGTGCGTAAACATGCCGCAGCGTTTCCTAACATTTTTGGAAATAGCTTTTTCTTGATTTTTCTGGATATCCACTTGGTTGCTGTAAACTTGACCTGTGTTCTAGGGTTCCTGTAAAGTCATTTCAGTCACTTTCTGGTTGTTTTAGTTTTCCCAGGAAAAAGGACTTGGAGCTGCCTTATCTTCTGTTTCACTAGTGTCACTCTGTAATATGTATTGTTTTGTAATTCTACCCCTGAAGTCTTTTACAGTTTAGCAGATTTAATTCCTTGTATCTTACATACCTTACTGATTTTATTTATGCTCTTAAGGCTGTCTTTTTTTTTTTTAATCATATTATAAAATGCTAGTATTTAGAAATGTTATTGAATTTTACATGCTGATCTTATTATCCAGAAACCTAGATCAACTAATTTTCTAATTAGTTTTTACAGTTTTTATATGATTATCTTGGCTTTCCTAGATAGACTTTTAATCTAGAAATAATGACACTTTTTCTTTCTTTTAAATTATCAAACCCCATTTCTTGTGCTATTGCATAAAGTGGGACCACTGGTACAATACTGAATACTGGTAGCAATAATAGATATCTTTTTTCTTTTTTTTGCTTTTGAATGGAATACTTTTAAATTTCTTCTACTGTATATTATATTTGGTAGTTACCCTTCATCAGTTTAAGAAAATTCATTTCTATGCCTAGTTTACTACAAGTTTTTAGCATTTTACTGTTGGTTTTTATTGTATGCATTTTTGGTATCATATGAAAATATTATATAGTTTTCTCTTTTAATTAATTACTATTTATTGTTAATGTAAATATTCATTTTTAATCAATCAATTCCAATGTAAACTACCATGCTGACTTTTTAATTACACATTAGTCTCACTTATTTATGAATATAATTGTACTGTATACTTCTTCCTGGCTTCTTTATTTCAATATTATGTTTGTAAGCTTCATCCACATTGTCACTTATAATGGTAGTTTGTTTATTTACATTGTTGTATAATATTTAGTTGTATGAATCTAAAACAATATATTTATTTACTGTAAGTTTGAGGAACATTTATATTGTTTCTGAACTTTAGTTATTATTAATTTGCCATGATGTCTTTTGGTACAAGTATGTACACATAATTACTGGATCTTAAAGTATATAAATATTCAACTTTAGTCAGTACTTCCAATACTTTCCATCATTCTACATCCTTGCCAATATTTGGTGTTGACAGTCTTTTGGACTTTTAATTTTGAACATTATGTTGAGATTTTGTACTTTCCATTTTTTCTTTGATAATGTATGAAGTTGAATAGATCATCAAATATTTATTGAAAACTTAGATATTTAAATCATTGACCCATTTTTCTATTGAATCACCTGTCCTCCAATAATTATTTGAAGAAATGCTTTGTATATTTTTCTTTTGATGGAAAGATTTTTTAAAAAAATTTCAATGCAGTCTCTTTTTTCCCTTTGCTCATTGTTTTATGAGTTCTGTTTAAGAATTCCTCACCAGTCGAATATTTAAATTAAATATTAAACATCCTTTGTTCTTGTGCTTAATTTCATTGCATTGCATTATCATTCACTTTCAATATTTTAAAAAATTCTTTATTGATTAAGGTATTACATATGTCTCCCCCCCACACACACTGCTCCCTCTGCATATGCCCTCACCCCCTTTGTGTCTGTGTCCATTGGTTATACTTATATGCATGCATACAAGCCCTTTTGTTGATCTCAAACCCCTTCCCCCACCCTTTCCTGCATTCCCTCTGAAGTTTGACAGTCTGTTTCTTTTGCTGTGCAGAAAATTTTTATTTTGATGTAGTCCCATTTGTTTATTTTCTCATTAGTTTCCATTGCCTTAGGAGTTGTATCTGTAAAGATATTGCTATGACATATGTCTGACATTTTGCTGCCTATGAATTTCTCTGAAATTTTTATGATTTCCCATCTTAGCTTTAAGTCCTTTATCCATTTTTATGTGTGGTGTAAGTTGGTGTTCTAGTTTCATTTTTTTTGCATGTATTTGTCCAGTTTTCCCAACACCATTTATTGAAGAGACTGTCTTGACTTCATTGTATGTTCTTGCCTCCTTTGTCAAATATTAATTGAGCATAACGCTTGGGTCGATTTCTGGGTTCTCTGTTCTGTTCCATTGGTCAATATGTCTGTTCTTGTGCCAGTATGAGACAATTTTGCGGTCAATGGCTATGTAATATAGCTTGATATCTGGTATTAAGATCCCTTCAACTTTGTCTTCTTTCTCAGAATTGCTGCAGCTATTTGGGGTCTTTTTTTGTTCCATAAGAAATTTTGGAGTGTTTGCTGTAGTTCTGTGAAATATGCTTTGGTATCTTAATGGGGATTGCATTGAATTTATAGATTGCTCTGGGTAGTATGGACATTTTAATGATGTTCATTTTACCAATCCATGAATACAGTATATTCTTCCATTTGTTTATGTCTTCCTCTATCTCTTTTTTCAATGTCTTGTAGTTTTCCAAGTAGAGATCTTTTACCTCCTTAGTTAAGTTTATTCCTAGCTATCTTAATTTTTTTGTTGCAATGGTAAATGGGATTTTTAAAAATTTCTCTTTCTGTAAGTTCACTTTTGGTGTATAAAAATGCCATAGATTTCCTGCTGTTAATTTTGTATCCTGCTACATTGCTGAATTCATTTATTATATCTAATAATTTATTTTGCAGTCTTTAGGGTTTTTTATGTTCAGTATAATGTCAATCATCTGTGAATCATGATAGTTTTACTTCTTCTTTTCCAAATTGGATGCCTTTTATTTCTTCTTCTTGTCTGATTGCTATGGCTAGCTCTTCCAGTACTATGTCGAACAGGAGTGGTGAGAGTTAGCATTCCTGTCTTGTTCCTGATCTTAGGTGAAATGGTTTTAGTTTTTGCCCATTGAGTATGATGTTGGCTGTAGGTTTGTCAGAGATGGCTTTTATTATGTTGAGGTATGATCCTTCTATTCCCACGTTGCGTTTTATCAAGAAAGAGTGTTAGATTTTGTCAAATGCTTTTTCTGCATCAATTAATATGATTATGTGATTTTAGTCTCTCAATTTGTTTATGTGATGTATCACGTTTATTGATTTGAGGATATTGTACCATCTTTACATTCTGGGAATAAATCCCACTTGGTCATGCTGTATGATCTTTCTAATGTAATGCTGGATCTGACTTGCTAGAATTTTGTTGAGGACTTCAGCATCTATATTCATGAGGGATATGGGCCTATAATTCTCTTTCTTTCTTTATATTGTCTCTGTCTTGTTTTGGGATTAAGGCAATGCTGCTTCATAGAAAGAGCTTGGAATTGTTCCTTCCTCTTGAATTTTTTGGAATCATCTGAGGAGGATAAGGTGTTTTTTTTTAATATATTTTATTGATTTTTTTACAGAGAGGAAGGGAGAGAGATAGAGAGTTAGAAACATCGATGAGAGAGAAACATCGATCAGCTGCCTCCTGCACATCTCCTACTGGGGATATACCCGCAACCAAGGTACATGCCCTTGACTGGAATCGAACCTGGGACTCTTCAGTCCACAGGCTGACGCTCTATCTACTGAGTCAAACCGGTTTCAGCAAGGAGGAGGATAAGTTGTAGTTCTCCTTTGAATGTTTGGTAAAACTCCCCTGTGAAGCTGTCTGGTCCTGGGCTTTTGTTTGCTGGAAGTTTTTTTATTGTTGCTTCAATTTCCTCCTTAGTTATCTTCCTATTGAGATTTTTAAATTTTTTTCTGATTTTATTTATTTGGGTCCTCTCTCTTTGCTTCTTGGTGATGAGTCTGGCTAGAGGTTCATCAATCTTGTTTATGCTTTCAAAGAACAAGCTCTTGGTTTCATTGATCTTTTACAGTTTTTTTTTTGGACTCTATGTCATTTATTTCTGCTTTGATCTTTATTATCTCCTTTCTGCTCATGCTGGGCTTTTCTTGTTGCTCTCATTCTAATTCTTTGAGTTGTAGAGTTAGATCATTTATTACCAGTTTTGTTTGTTTTTTTGAGATAGGCCTATAATGCTATGAATTTCCCTCTCAGGACTGCTTTCATTGTGTCCCATAGATTTTAGATTGTTGTATTTTCATTGTCATTGATTTCCAGGATGTTATAAATTTATTCTTTGGTCTCTTTGGTAATACAATCACTGTTTAATAACATACTACTCAGCATCCAAGTGTTTTGATTTATTTTCTTGTTTTTATTGTAGCTTTTTTCTAATCTTGTGCCATTGTGGTCTGAGAAGATGCTTGATATTATTTCAGTCTTCTTGTATTTAGAGAGACTTTGCCTGTGACCCAATAGGTGTTCTATATTTGAAAATGTTTCATTTGCACTTGAGAAGAATATATATTCCGGAGCTTTGGGTGAAGCTGTTCTGAAGATGTTCGAAGATGTGAAGTCTATCTGATCTTGTGAGTCATTTAGGATTGAAGTTTCTTTGCTGATTTTTTGTCTAGAGGATTTATCCAGTGATATTAATGGGGTATTAAAGTCCCCTACTATGATTGCATTGCTGTCAATCTCTCCTTGATATCTTCCAGGAGATTTTTTTATGTATTTGGGTGCTCCTGCATTGGGTGCATATATGTTTACCAGAGTTATATCCTCTTGTTGTATTGATCTCTTTAGTATTATGCAGTGGCCTTCCTTATCTTTTATTATGGCCTTCAGTTAGAGGTCTATTTTGTCAGATATAAGTATTGCTACCCCAGCTTTTTTTTTTTCATTTCCATTTGCCTGAATGATATTTTTCTATCCCTTCACTTTCAGTCTGTGTGAGTCTCTTGTTCTGAGGTGGGTCTCTTGTAGACAGCCTATATATGGGTCATGTTTTCTTATCTATTCAGCCACTCAATGTCTTTTGATTGGAGCATATAGTGCATTTACGTTTAAAGTTATTATTGAAAGGTACTTGTTTGTAGCCATTTTTATTTTAGTGCCTGTGTTACTTCTTCCCTTTTTATTTCTTCTTTTTAAAACAATCCCTTTATATTTCTTGCATTGGTGGCTTGGTAGTGATAAACTCCCTTAGCCTTTTTTTGTCTATGAAGCTCCTGATTTTCCCTTCAGTTTTGAATGATAGCCTTTCTGGATAGTGTAGTCTTGTATTCAGTCCTTTGCTTTGCATCACTTTGTATACTTCCTTCCATTCCTTTCTTGCCTGATGTGTTTCTGTTGAGAAATTATTTGATAATCTAATGAGAGGTCCCTTGTGGGTAACATTCTGTATCTCTTGCAGCCTTAAAGATTCTCTCTTTTTCATTAATGTTTGCCATTGCAATTATGGTGTGTCTTGGTGTGGGTCTTTTCAGGTTCACCTTGTTTGGGACTCTCTGGGCTTGTGTGACTTTTTTCTTCCCCAATTCAGGGAAGTTTTCTGACATTATTTCTTCAAATAGGTTTTCTAACTCTTACTCCTCTTGTTGTTCTGGCACCCTTGCTATACATATGTTGCTTTGTTTCATGTTGTCCCAAAGCTCCCTTAGGCTCTCCTTCTTTTAATTTTTGTCTCCAATTGCAGTTCATACTGGGTGGGGTTTGCTGCCCTTTCTTTTAATTCACTAATTCGGTTCTCTGCTTCTTCTAATCTAGTGTTGAAATCTTCCATAGTGTTTTTTTTAATTTCCGCTTGATTCTTACATAAGTTGTTGATTTTCTCATCCATCTGGTTTATGAGCTATATGACCCTGATTCTGAATTCTTTTTCTGACATATTGCACGCCTCCGTTTCATTTAGTTCGTTTTCTGGATTCCTCCTTTTCTTTT
The DNA here is from genome assembly GCF_963259705.1 of Myotis daubentonii. Taxonomy (NCBI): domain Eukaryota; kingdom Metazoa; phylum Chordata; class Mammalia; order Chiroptera; family Vespertilionidae; genus Myotis; species Myotis daubentonii. The sequence continues at coordinate 4,385,688 of NC_081843.1, forward strand.
TTTGGTGGTTATTTTTTGCATCCCCATTTTGCTCTCACCAAAGGATCTAGGTATTAGATTGCACGGTCATGGCTCCTGGGTCAATTTTTTGGGCTTGGCAGCAGATCGCACCGTCACGGCTCTTGGGGTCAATGCATTGGGCTTGGTGGTTCTTTGTGCAATCACTAGGCCCAGGGTTGAAACTGCTGGCTTGGCTTGAGTAGTCGTGGTGATGCCTGCTCACGTGGCTGCTCCTCAGGCATTTGCAATGGTGGCTGCACGCGTGGCTGCTTTTGCAGTTGCGTGGCGAATACTTCTCGGGCATTTGAGGGCAGCGGCTGCTCCTCTGGCGGTCATGATGATGGCTGCTTATGCAGTTGTGGTGGTGGCTGCTGGCCTGGTTGCAGTGCCCAGGGCTAAAACTTTGGGCCACCGTTTTCTAACCCTGCCTCTGGTGTTTCTATCTGAAAACTAGATAGAACCTGCCTCTGTGGAGGATGAAGTCCCAGTCGTGGGTTCACAGCCAAGGCCTACCTTTCACCTTTAAATCTATAATTCATCTGCATACTGTCCATAAGGGTAAATATTCATTTTTTCCCCTAACATATAGCCAGTTGACCCAGCACATTTTGGTGAGAGATTGTCATTGCTCCAACTCCTCTACAATGTCAACTTTGTCAACTATCAAGTATTACCTAAATATGAGTCAGTTTCTGGACTATGTTGTTTTTCATAGGTTTATTTGTTTAGCCTTTAGCCAGTACTACACTTGCTTAGTTATAGTAGTCTTATAACAAGTCATAATATTTACTAGTGAGAAGTGTTCTTCAATGTTACTTTGGTTATTCTTGAACTTTAAAAAATTATAGATATATTGAGGAAATATCCTATCTTTGCATATACTTACTGAGATTGGGCATTCCAGAAGATTAACATATTTATAGTACATATGTCATTTCCATAAATTTTTTTCTCAGTAAGTGCCTCAGAATAATAGTTTAATAGTTGTGCATGGATGATACATTAATAAGAGAATTCAGCTTATTGTGTACAATTTATTTCAATATATTTTGTTTTAATATTAACTTAAATGATTTTATTTTTATGCCTTATTGATGGTCTATAAATTTACAATAGACTTTAAATACTAAACTTGTTCAAAAAAATGCTAAATTCTATTAATTCTAATATTTATTTATAAATTTTATTAGAATCTTTACTTACACAATCATGACCACCTGCAAATAACAAAGATTTGTTTTCCTTCCCAATCCTATGCTTGTTTCCCTTGTTTATAGCAAGGGCTAGAGCCTCTACCCCGCATTGAACAGCAATGGCAATTGCAGACAATTTCTCCCTCTCAATCCCAGGAGAAAACCTTTTATTATTTGTTTTCACTTTCTTTCTGAAAATGCCATTAATTCACCCTAACTGGCAAAAGATATTTTCACTGTGTGTAGAATTTGAGGTTTGCAATTATTATTTTTAAAATATAGTTTTATTGTTTGCAGAGAGGAAGGGAGGTGGTGAGATAGATAGAAACACCAATGATGAGAGAGAATCATCCATTGGCTGCCTCCTGTATGCCCACTACTGGGGATGAAGCCTGAAACCTGGGCTTGTGCCCTTGACCTGAATCGAACCCTGGATCTTTCAGTCCACAGACCAATGCTCTATCCACTGAGCCAAACCAGCTAGTGCTGCAATTATTTTTAATGAGCCAGTTATTATGTTGTTTCACTATCACCTAGCTTCCACCACTACTTTTAAGAAATCAGCTGTCAGTATGACATACTTTATATTATAATCTTCTTTCCTCTATGGGCTGCTTTATAATTTTTCTCTTTGTTTTACATAAGATTCAATATGAAGTACTTAGACGTGGATCTTTAAATTTGTATTCTCTTGAAAGTTATTGGCATTCTTGAATTCATTAATATGTTAAATTAGTTCTGTATAATTTTTATTAGTTTTCAGATATTTTTCTTGTTCCCATATTTTTGTCCAGATGCAATTCTGATGATCCAGACGTGATATTTCTAGTTTATCATCCCAATCTCTCAGTGTTATTTTGTTCGTTCCCCACTTTTTATTTTTGTGCTGCATTCTAGGAACTTTCTTATGACCTATCTTCAGCAGATTAATTTCTTCCATTGTAATTAATTCAACCCATTCACAGAAATTGTAACATGACTCTTTTTTTTCATTTTTAGATATTTAGATATATGGTTCATTTCTAAAAGGTCTACATGACTTTATACTTTCCTCTTTTATCAAATAGTTTTAAACTTTTAAAATTTATTTCAATATAATAACTACTATCATTTTTTTCATCAGATCTACTAATCCCAATACCTGAAGTTATTACAAATGTTTCTGATATTGGCATTCATGTTATTTTTTTCCTAGTTTGTTGACTTATCTTTGCATGTAGCTCATTTATTATATGAGAGAAATTATATGAGAGAATAATTTCATATCTAAAATAAAGAGTTTAGTTCATTTCTGCCAAGAGTCTAGGATCGCTGTAAATGAATTCATAAAATCCCAGAGAAAAGCTATGAATTTTACTTATTTAAAATAACTTTATTTAAAATGTTTAATTAATTAATTTTAATAAACTAATATTCATCTTTTCTCTGGATATGTAGTCTATGTACATCTGAAGACAAATATACAAAAGGCTTGGTTAACTGATAAAGCAACTCATTGATTTACCGTGCTTATGAGCATGGGAAAGGCCTGCTTCCAGTTCAACCTTCCTATGAAACGAGGTCTACAATGACTGTGCAACCTGTGCAGGGCAAGAACATCCTTTGTGGCCATGTGCCTTGGAATTCTTCATTAATGAGGAGAGAATTTAATATTCTAATGCTCCAAATTCAATGGTGCTATAGGATTTTATTTCTAACTTCTTCATCCTCCAGATTATTAAAACTGAATTGGGGAATCTGTTATTTTAATTTGAGACAATAGATCCACTCATCATAATTTGTAGTCTTTAGGAAAGAAAATTCTTGGTAGTACACTTAGAAGCATAGCCTGGAGAAGTGAAGGTCTTCTATCTTATTAAAAAATGCTCAGTGGGACTGATGACTTGGGTCCTTATCAAGGCAATTCTTATAATCAGGTGAAGTCAAGAGTTGGCTATTGTCCTCAGTCTGATGCCTTGCTGGAATATATGACTGGTCGGGAAATAATGATCATGTATGCCAGATTATGGGGAGTCTCGGAGTCCCAGATTCAGCTGTATGTGAGCAAATGGTTGACTTCACTGCAACTGGAGTCCCACGCTGACAAGATTATCAGAACCTATAGGTGAGTCAATATACTGATCTTTTCATTGTGGCTGCTAATGTTGTGATGCTTCCCTGTGCTTCTGATGTTTGAAATAAATGCTTACAGCATCACCTAATTCCCTCTATCACACAGTTATTTAATTGTGAAACTGTCTAATGAGTTGTTAGGTTAAAATGCAGTAATAAGACAGGTCAATGTGGTTCCATGTCTTTCCTATACAGAGATGAAACTCCAAATCTTAGTTATGATTGAACCATAGCCTCTGAATCTCAAAGGGGAGCATCTTATTCTTCCTAGTGGCCACATGGTTCTTTGTGTCCCAACAAATTATGGTGGAATTTATGTACCTGGAAAATCAGAACACCCTAAGAACTAGTAAATAAATGTCAGGGATAATACTGCTAAAATCAGTTACATAACAGTCACTCCTTTTCATTTCAAATGAAAAAAATTATCAACACTAATAAAAGAGAAAAATGGTAATTGGCGTACGAGCTACCCTTTTCATTGGCTAATCAGGGCTATATGCAAATTAACTGCCAACTGAGATGGCAGTTAACTGCCAACAAGATGGCGATTAATTTGCATATGTAGGCACAATGCAGGGAGGCCAAAGGGAAAGCAGGAAGAAGCCCCCTGCCACTGACAGTGATCGGAAACCCAGGGGGGAGCTAAGAGCTGGGGGGCAGGGCAAAGGCGGCCGCCTTTGCCCTGCCCCCCAGCCATGATCGGAGAATCAGGTGCCTTTTCCGCCCTGGCCAGTGATAGCAGGAAGTAGAGGTGGAGCCAGTGATGGGAGCTGGGCACGGTCGAAGCTGGCAGTCCCAGGAGCTAGGGGTCCCTTGCCTGGGCCTAAAGCGAAGCCCACGATCGTGGGGCCGCTGCAGCTGTGGGTCCCCGCTGCCCGGGCCGAACGCCTAGGCCAGAGGCATCAGACCTGGGCAAGGGGCCGATTCTGTGATTGGAGGGTGATGGGGGTCAACGCCTGAGGGCTCCCAGTATGTGAGAGGGGGCAGGCTGGGCTGAGGGACACTCCCCCCCCACACACACACCCAGTGCACGGGGATCAGCGGAGCCGCGAAGCCTCCCGGCACCGGCATCAGTGTGACAGGGGGCAGTGCCCAAACCCCCTGAACCCCCTGATCGCCCTGCGGCTCTGTGTGCGACAGGGGGCGGGGCCACAACCTCCCTATCCGCCCTGCTCTGTTCGGGACAGGGGAAGGCGCCCCAACCCCCTGATCAGCCCTGCTCTGTGCCTGATAGGGGGGAGCTCCCCAACCCCCTGATCGCTCTGCGGATCTGTGTGTGACAGGGTGCAGTGCCCCAACCCCCTGATCGGCCCTGCTCTGTGTGTGACAGGGTGTGGTGCCCCAAAACGGGTCCTGCTCTGTGTGTGACGGGATAGAGCCATAACCTCCCCTTCGGCCCTGCCCTGAGTGTGAGAGTGGCGGCGCCCCAACCCCTCTGATGGGCTCTGCTCTGTGAGTGACAGGGGCCAGCGCCCCAACCCCCTGATTGGCCCTGCTCTGTGTGTGACAGGGGGTTGCGCCGCAACCTCCCCATCGACCCTGCCTTGAGTGTGACAGGGGGCGTTGCCCCAGCCCCCCAACCCCCCAATCGGCCCTACCCTGAGCATGACTGAGGGTGGCATCGCAACCTCCTGATCCTCCCTGCTCTGTGCATGACATGGGGCGGTGCCCCAACTCCCCAAATGGCCCTGCTCTGAGCCCGACCAGGGGCTGCACCTAGGGATTGGGCCTGCCCTCTGCCACCCGGCAGCAGGTCTAAGCCAGCAGGTCGTTATCTCCCGAGGGGTCCCAGACTGGGAGAGGGCACAGGCCGGGCTGAGGGACCCCCCCCCTCCCCGAGTGCACAAATTTTTGTGCACCGGGCCTCTAGTATATATATATATCTGTACTTGAGCCTGCTACTTCATTGAAGTCACATTTAACCAGCACTGTGGATATCCATGTTTTGTGCTTGCTGAGACTCTCAACATTTGAAATGTTACTATCCTATAAGCAACTGATTTATATATCCTTCCCTTTCCCTGCATTCTCTCTCCTTCTATGACCATGAAGTGGAGGAAACAAACGTAGGCTGAGTACTGCTATTGCCCTGATGGGAAAACCCACAATCATTTTGCTGGACGAGCCATCAACTGGCATGGACCCAGTAGCCCGACGTCTGCTCTGGGATGCTGTGATGCAAGCACGTGAAAGTGGAAAAACCATTATTATAACCTCCCACAGGTGTGACTCATTGGGAGGCTTGGAAGAGGGTTGGCAAGCATTGTAGTGGTTGTTCAAGAGAATTATTTGGGGCTAGGAATATTGGACAGCAAACTTGCTTGAGAATGTGAGTTTCTCATTAATCCTAATCAGTGGAAGAGTCAAGAATCCATTAAGTTACATAACCAAGAGTGGGGAGAGGACAAGGAGTTCAGATGTTCTATGTGAGGGTTTCATACTCATTATTTGAAAAATTTCCATTTCTCAAATATGAGCTTTATGATTGGCAAATTCCACTTCCCTTTGGAAATAGAATCACAAAATCCTGAATTATAGAAGGTCCTCCAACAGGAAATGTTTCAATTTTACATTATTCTGGTACCTTATTTTGCTAGAATGGAGGAATGCGATGCCTTCTGTACCAGGCTGGCCATCATGGTGAAGGGAAAGTTTGTGTGTCTGGGCAGCCCTCAGCACCTCAAGAACAAGTTTGGCAACGTTTACATCCTAAAGGTCAAGGTCAAGACTGATACACACGAGCATACATTAAATGATTTTAAAGATTTCATCACAATGACATTCCCAGGTAAATTATATTGGGCTGTTTTGTTCAAGATGTATTATATCATATTTGTTGTTCTCAATATGCATAAGTTTTATGTCTTCAGTAACTGTTCCCTATGGGTTACCAATATAATTCCTTTTGGGATTGTTGTTTCTATAACTTCTTGTGTCTGGTTATGCTAAGAAATTTTGCAAACACAGAAAAAGGGTTCACACTAAATTCCTATATCACTTTAATAAGACAGATTTGGATTTCTTCTGTCCATGTAAACTATATCTCTAAGTCACAATTATCATCATAATTCTCAATTATCTATATACTAGAGACCCGGTGGACAAAATCTGTGCATGGGGTGGGGGGGAGGGGTGTGTCCCTCAGCCCAGCCTGCACCCTCTCCAATCTGGGACATCCCTCTCACAATCCAGGACTACTGGCTCCCAACCACTCGCCTGCCTGCCTTCTTGATTGCCCCTAACTACTACTGCCTGCCAGCCTGATCTCCCACTAACCACTACCCTGCCAGCCTGATTGAAACCTAACTGCTCCCCTGCCAGCCTGGTCACATCTAACTGCCCTCCATTGCCAGCCCCGTTGCCCCTAACTGCCCTCCCCTGCTGTCCTGGTTCCTCCCAACTGCCCTCCCCTGCCAGCCTTGTTGCCCCCAACTGTACTCCCCTGTAGGCCTGGTTACCCCCAAGTGTCCTCCTCTGCTGGCCTGATTGCTCCCAACTGTCCTACCTTTCAGGCCTGGTCCCTCCCAACTGCCCTCCCCTGCCAGCCTTGTTGCCCCTAACTGTCCTCCCCTGCAGGCCTGGTCACCCCCAAGTGTCCTCCTCTGCTAGCCTGATTGCTCCCAAGTGCCCTCCCCTGCCAGCCATCTTGTGTCCACATGGGGGTGGCCATCTTTGACCACATGGGGGCATCCATCTTGTGTGTTGGAGTGATGGTCAATTTGCATATTACTCTTTTATTAGATAGGATATATATAAAAGCCTAAGTGACCATTATGGTGGAATGACCAGAACAACTGGTTGATATGATACACACTGACCACCAGGGAACATCTCCTGCATTGAGTGTCTGCCCCCTGGTGGTCAGTGTGCTCCCACAAGGGGAACACTGCTCAGCCAGAAGCCAGGCTCACAGCTGGTGAGTGCAGCTACCATGGCGGGAGCTTCTCCCGACTCTGCAGCAGCAGTACTGAGTGACGGCAACAGGCACAGCGGGTCGGGATGAGCATGAATGGCACGGCCCCCGGCCCCAATTCTGGCTCCTCTCTGGCTGCCTGCCACTTGGAGCACTGCTATATCCCCCGAGGGGTCCTGGACTGCGAGAGGGATGTCCACCTGCTGGCTTAGGCCCCATACTGGTGCCGTTCTCTGTAGAAGGCAGTCAGTCAGAACAACTCAGTGACTCAGGGAAGTGCAAAGAACTCAGGGTGAGCCTGCCTCCGCATTTGACTCACCCACTCGATGGTGTTCACAGGACAGACCATGGTGACCCAACCCGTGCACGTGCAGCAACTGCTGAAGCTCATACAGCAGGCCGTACAGCAGCAGAAGGCCATCAAGCCACAAGCCAGCAGGCAGACATCCCCTGAGGGGTCCTGGACTGTGAGAGGGCACAGGCCAGGCTGAGGGACTCCTGCTCCAGTGCACAAATTTCATGTACCAGGCCTCTAGTTTTTATATAACATCCATGCAAAGTTTGAAGGCTTTTTCCCTCCAGCTGAACATGTAACTCTGGTCTTTTGGTCTTAGCCAGGACATGATATTACAACACAAAGAAGAACCACTAAGCTTTTCTCTCCTTTCAAGAACATATCTGCTGGCAGGGGGCAGGGGTGGGTAGAAGGGGTCCATGAGGGAAAGAAGGGCCATGTGTAATTCTTTCAACAATAAAGATTTTTTAAAAAGAACAGGTCTGCTTCTGTATGTTAAAATCAATAAGCCTCTCTCTGCCTACACGTTACCAGAGATAGAAACTCTTTCTCTCCTTTATTGCTCTTTCCTAAACATAAAACAGGGACATGGCAAGGCTCTTAATAGTTCTGTTTTTTATCTTAGTTTCTAATTTTCTAGGTTGTGCAAACTACCACAGAAGTTCCCATTGTGTGTCAGACTGAGGAGTTAGAAGTTTATTCCTAGGCAAGGGGAAATAGTATGATTAATTACACAGTAAAAATGGGGATCATAAAATTGATAAGAACTGGATGGTAGAGCAGATGTGGAGAACAGATGTATGGGAAAACAATTCCTCACTGCTGGTCATAGGGAATATGAAGTGCCTATGACACATGCACGTTGATATATTCATTCAGCAAATATTTTTGAATACTTTTTGCATCAGAGTTCTATTTCATGTGGCCTCTAAATTACCACAATGAGAAGTTGTGACCAGAAAACCTCTTTTACTGTCAACTGTCCTAGCAACTTGCTCTTCCTGAAGGAGAAACACTAAACTCCGACCCAAGACCTATCCTCAACAGTGTGGACACAAAAATGTGTCCTTTAATGGGAATGTGGGTTAGAGGCCCAGTTTCAACACTAAGGTGGTTGTTGCCAAGTCCTTCCTCACAATATCCTTAAACAAATAGCCATTAAAATATGACAGAATCAAAAAGAAATTAATATGAAACCTATACCTAAATATTGATTTTTAAAGAAAATAAATAAATATTACAAAATAGTCATCTAGAATATATATTTTTAAAAGGATCAAAGTAATGAGAATATTTAGTAATGATTCTACATAATCCCAAGGAAAATTAAGTAACCATGTATTTTTTTTAAATGCACATGTAAGATGATTTTGTTTCTGCCATATGGAAGATTAAGTACTCTGAAAAGCCATCCTAGTGAAATAAAACAAGAAATTGGTAGAAATTAAACGCCTATATCTTTAATTGAGAACTGGCTCAGAAGCAAAAGTCAGAAAACTCTTTTTAACAATCAACAGAGAAAACAGGAAAAAAAGAAGAAAAGTAAAAGAAAGGAAACTGAGCTGTAAGAAAATGCAAATCCTGGAAGCAAATACCATTGTCAGCACTGGGATCAGTGATAAAGCTCTGGACCCTCCCGTTGGGGAGCTCATGCTGAGATGCCCTGTGAAGGGGGCTTCTAATGGGTGGTCAGTAGCACCCTCTAATTCCAAGCAGGAGCACACGGCGATCTTCTGTTGAGAAGGGCATCCCTAATTTAGGTTTGGACTGAGGCAGATAGCAGGAAGTCCCAGAGAAAGATCTACACTGAGAAGCCACATGATTTAGTACATCCCAGAACACTCTGAAGAGGGAACCCTACAGTACAACCTAAAGCTAAGAAAGTTTTTCTGGGGTCCAAGATAGAGTATGACCAAATCTACAGCTATGTATGGAACAATTTCTGCTGAAAAAGACTAAAAACTAGCTGAGAAGCTTTTCCACACAGGAACACAAGGGCCACATCGAGATGTGTGGGAGCGGCAGAGGCACAGTCTCACCAAAACCATCCCTGGTGCAGAGTCCACAACAGGGGGGGATCTCCATGCCTCCGCTTCTCCCTAGGAGCGAGAGGCTTGAGCCCACACTGAGTACTCCAACCCTTGGGACCTGCCCTGAAGAGACGAGGCCCTCCAGGACATTGTACATGGGAAATCAGTGAGGCTATGCCTAGGGGTTGGGGGATCTGATATACTTCTTCTGGGGGCATAACATGACCCAGGACCTGGTGCAAGGGCAGCCGCAGTTTGAAAGGTACATGGATTATGTGTGAAGGCTTATTTGTTAATCTTGTGTGTGTGTGTGTGTGTGTGTGTGTGTGTGTGTGTGTGTGTGTGTGGCCTTGGAATTAAAGTGTTCAGGTCTCAGATCTGCTACCTTCATTGGTGTCTTTAATCTAGTGACTTATACTCTCTCTCCCTTGCCAACCTTTGTTTCTCTATCTGTAAAAATGTAGATAATTATTTTAAGCATAAGATTATTGTGAGAATTAAGTGAAATGATGTAAAAGTATTGGGCAATACATGCACTTTATGCAAGTATAAGGTATTATAATCATCAAATATTATATTAACTAGAAGCCCAGTGCACAAAATTGTGCATGGGGGTGGGGGTGGTGGTGTCCCTCAGCCCTGCCTGCACCCTCTCGCAATCCAGGACCTCTCGGGTAGGGTTCCTAGGCCTGGGCAGTAATCAGGGCCTATCAGGGTTTTCCTTCCCCTGGCTGCCAGCAGCTGGCCCTGCCCCCACCACTGCCACTGCTTGTGATCTGTGCGGTGCCGCCCCCCTCCCATGCCACCAGTTGCCTCCCTCTGCAGGCAGCAAGTGTGGGGTCCGATTGGTTGGCTGGCCTGGGCTTCCCTCTGCGGGGCTATCGCTGGCCGCCCTGCACACCTGCCACAGCGCCGCTGGCCAGTGGCCTGGGCCTCCCTCTGTGGGGCAATCAATTGCCGGGAGGTGGGGCGGGCTGATCGATGGCCCCAAAGAGGGAGGCCCCGCCCACCCAGCTGGACTCAGCAATTAATCGCAGTGCAGAGGGTGGCCTGGGCATCCCTCTTTGGGAAGATCAATCACAGAGCCCTCCCATTGATTGCCCTACAGAGGGTGGCCTGGGCAATCATGGGGTGAAGGCAGGGGCCCCTTGCCAATTGCATTGCACTCACTTTGGCTGGCTTGCGTGTCATAGTGTGGTCGTCCGTAAGGTCGTCCAGACAGTCGTTCTGCTGTTTGGTTGTTCAGTCAACTTGCATATTATGCTTTTATTACTATAGATAATGATATAATTCTAGGCACTATGATAGATTGTGGCCTTCCTGTGGCCACTCCCTTTATACTAGAACATGTTCTAGACAAAAATCTATCTTACTAAGGTAACATACAATGGGTGGAAAGGGATGCTTATTGGATTTTTCCAAGTATAAGTATCAAAACCATGACCACAATAGTAGAATGAAATCAGCCTAGTCCAGGTAAGTGTCTATAACAATTCCTGGAGGATTTCTTTAATTCTGAACTTTATGAAGTAAACAAGAGATAGTTTAGGAAGAAGTATCCGAGTCTACACAGAATCTATTAAAAGAGGCTGGTAAATAGTGTCTGCAGGCAAGGATCAGGAAATTGCTGGCAAAACTAAATCAACTCATCACAAATTGTCCAGTGGATATTTGATTCCTATGTATATTTCTTAATTCCATCTACTTCAATTATAATAATCAGCATCTAGACAAATATTGAAAAAAAGTTGAGTGATACCTTCATTTTTGCCTCCTTTCTCCCAATAGAAAAGTTCTTTGTCCAGTGCCCAGAGGGATCTGGCCAAATATACACCCTGGCGTTTCCCCAGGGACATCTCTTCCCATCATTCAGATAGTCACCCTTACAGAACAGTCACAGCATGCTCAGAAGGAGTGGCTGAGGCTGTGTGCCTACTTTATGGGCAAGACTTCAGTTTCCCCAGTGCTTTGAGTTTCATGGGTCTGCCATTTATGAATCTCCAAATCAGGATGTGTACCTTAAAAATGTTTTAAATTTGTGAGCCTCTTTTTGTAGAAAACCTGACAAATCACACATTTAGAAATTGCCTTACTTGAAATAAAAGTTGAATTCCATGAAATGGGACCATCTTTAAAAATGTGAAACGGTATTGTCCAATAGAACTTTCTGTCATGATTGAAATGTTCTAGATCTGTGCTGTTCAATGTAGCCATTAGCCACCTGTGGTAATCAAACACTTGGAATGTGGCCAGTGCAACGAAGGAAACTAATTTTTATTTTATTTTATTTTAATTGATTTAAATATTTATGGCCACATGTGAGTCAGTGTAGATTTTGGAACATACAGTAGCTTCACGTATTTAACTCTATTAGGGCTTTTTTTTTGGTTACACCTTTGTACCACCTTCTCTGTGGGCTCCTTCACATTCCTCTAACACCATAAAATGATTACACTTGCTGATATGAGGCTTGGACAGTAGCATAAAAATGTGTCCATTCTCTGAACAACTATATCCACGTGTCAAGAGTTTTATCTTGGGAACTTAACAAAGAAGATTTAAGAAGATTTATCATTTAATTAATATTAGGATAACAGTATGTGTCAGGCACTAAATGCTTTATCAATATGAACACATTTAATACCCATTACAATTCCATTTGGTAAGTACTCTTTTTTATTTTTTTAGTTAAAATATCTTTATTTTATTTATTTATCTTTTTTATTTTATTATTTTTAATATTTCAAGAAAAAGTATTTTAAATATAATAATGTTACATGCAATAAACATTAATATTTCAAGAAAAACTTTTAAAATATAATATTACATGCAATAAACATTAATATTTCAAGAAAAAAATTAATATAATAATATTACCAAAACTGTACTAACATAGTATAATATCATAAAAGTTATAGGAAATATAAAAAAACTACAAATAACAGGATTACTTCTATTATATTCTAGAATATTTTTTTTCTCTGGCTCTATTTTTGTTCATCAGTTTATGTTATTCATTATATTACCCCAAATGAGTGAGATCATGTGATATTAATCTTTCTCCGACTGGCTTATTTTGCTTAGCATAATGATCTACAGCCAACATCATACTCAATGGGCAAAAACTAAAACCATTTCCCCTAAAAACAGGAACAAGACAGGGATGCCCACTTTCACCACTCCTGTTCCACATAGTACTGGAAGTGCTAGCCATAGTGATCAGAAAAGAAGAAGAAATAAAAGGCATCCAAATTGGAAAAGAAGAAATAAAACTGTCATCATTCACATAAAAAACCCAAACACTCCATCAAAAAACTATTAGACTTAATAAAAGAATTTGGCAATGTAGCAGGATACAAAATTAACAACTAGAAATCTATGGCTTTTTTATACACCAATAATGAGCTCACAGAAAGAGAAACTAAAAAAACATTCCCTTTATCATTGCAACAAAAAAATTAAGATACCAAGGAATAAATTTAACTACGGAGGTAAAAGATCTGTACTCAGAAAACTGCAGGACATTGAAAAAAGAGATAGAGAAAGATATAAACAAATGGTAGAATATGCCGTGTTCATGGATTGGTAGAATCAACATCATTAAAATGCCCATACTACCCAAAGGAATCTACAGATTCACTGCAATCTCCATTAAAATACCAATGGCATATTTCACAGACCGAGAACAAACTCTCCAAAAATTCATCTGGAATAAAAAAAGACCCCAAATAGCCTCAGCAATCCTGAGAAAGAAGAACAAAGTTGGTGGGATCACATTACCAGATACCAAGCTATATTACCAAGCCACTGTTCTCAAAACTGCCTGGTACTGGCCTAAGACATATAGACCAATGAATGGAACAGAACAGAGAACCTAGAAATCGACCCAAACCATTATGCTCAATTAGTATTTGACAAAGGAGGTATGATCATACAATGGAGTCAAGACAGCCTCTTCAATAAATGGTGTTGGGGAAATCGGACAGAAACATACAAAAAAATTGAAACTAGACCCCCAACTTATACCATACACAAAAATAAACTCAAAATGGATAAAGGACTTAAACGTAAGATGGGAAACCATAAAAATCTTAGAAGAATCCATAGGCAGCAAAATATCAGACATATGTCGAAGCAATATTTTTACTGATACAGCTCCTAGGACAATGGAAACTAAGGAGAAAATAAACAAATGGGACTGCATCAAAATAAAAAGCAAAAGAAACCATCAACAAAACAAGAAAGCCCACTTCGTGGGGGAACATATTTGTCAATGCTATCTCAGATAAGGGTTTAATCTCCAAAATTGACAGAGAACTCAAACAACTTAACTTTAGGAAGATAAACAATCCAATCAAAAATGGGCAAAACCTAAATAGACACTTTTCAAAAGAGGACATACGGAAGGCCTAAAGACATATGAAAACATGCTCAAAGTCACTAATCATCCAAGAAATTCAAATCAAAACAACAATGAGGTATCATCTCACACCTGTCAGAATGGCTATCATCAACAAATCAACAAACGACAGGTGCTGGTGAGGATGTGGAGAAAAGGGGACTCTAGTACACTGCTGGTGGGAATGCAGACTGGTGCAGCCACTGTGGAAGACAGTATGGAGTTTCCTCAAAAAACTGAAAATGGAACTCCCATTTGACCCTGTGATCCCACTTCTAGGAATATATCCCAAGAAACCAGAAACACCAATCAGAAAGGATATATGCACCCCTATGTTCATAGCAGCACAATTCACCATAGCTAAGATTTGGAAACAGCCTAGGTGCCCATCAGCAGATGAGTGGATTAAAAAAAGGTGGTATATCTACACAATGGAATACTACACTGCGGTAAAAAAGGAATTCTTACCATTTCCCAATCTTAAAGCATCTACTAGCAGCAGTTCTCAACCTGTGGGTCCTGACCCTTTGGCGGTCGAACGACCCTTTCACATGGGTCGCCTAAGACCATCCTGCATATCAGATATTTCCATTACGATTCATAACAGTAGCAACATTACAGTTATGAAGTAGCAACGAAAATAATTTTATGGTTGGGGGGTCACCACAACATGAGGAACTGTATTTAAAGGGCCACAAGGTTGAGAACCACTGTGAGGGTCAGGGGCCAGCTGAGATTTTCTTGGGTAGTGGAGGTGCTGAAAGCTGCCACTTTTGTGCTCTCCCTCTCCGTCGCTAGCCCAGGTGGGCATGCAGGCCAGGCATGTCCCTCTTCGGGTGCTCCTCCTCTGCCGGGAGCCGGTCTATGCTTGCTGTTTCAAGGGACCTGGCATATATGGCATACTGTTCTTAATATGTTTGCTCACCTTCTTGGCACTATGTGTTTTAACCAAGGTCTCTGAGAAAGGTTGTTTCCCCAGGTAGGGATTTTCCCCTGAAGTTAGGGAGGGAATAAAACCTCTTAACTAAGTGCCAGGCGGGTAATTAATCATTTTAACTACGAACAATCATGCTTAAGCTACATAATCTTTACTCCCTGGAATGGAGATAAGAAACGCCCTAACCTTTGTAATAGAGATTGATAGGATTGAATGAACTGGTATAAATACAGATGTAACAAAACAGCAAGAGACAGAACTCAGAACACAGAACCTACTACACTCAGAACCTAGGCACAGAACCTACACAGAACTTATAAGACAGAACTTAGAAGAGAGCCAAGAAGACAGAACCTACACAGAACCTACAGACAGAAGAACTTCGCTGGAGAGAACATGGCAAAAGATCCTGGACTGAACCTGACTACAGAAATTGGCAAGAGAACCTGACTAGAACCTGGTGACTGAACCTGGCTGGAGAACCTGGACAGAACCTGACTGGAGAACCTAGCGAGGGAACATGGCTACAGAACCTGGCTGGAGATCCGAAACAGAACTTTGCTGGAGATCCGGACCAGAACTTGGCTGGAGATCCTGGCTAGAGATCCTGGCTAGGCTGCTGATCAACTGAACGCTGTCTCCGTGTCATTCCTTCTTCGCCGACTCCGTCCACACCTTTGGGGACCCCTGGACCTGCCGGGGCAGGACCCCGGCACTCCTCTGCATCGGTAAGGCTGTGGGCACCTTTCTTCAGCCGCACTAAATCTGGGAGTTCAGTCCACACAGGGACCTCCCTTGATCACACTGCCCTTGTGACCAGAGGAGCTTGTGTTCCTGGGCCCCTAGCCTGGTGACTGCACCCAATGCACTGCACAGACAGCGCACTGACACACCCCCCCAGTCTGCCTACGAAAAAGACTCCTTAGTTATCCTGGAGCTCAAACCTGAGATCAGGCTTCAGGTTTGCCACACATCAGGAGACTATAGAGGTGCTTAGGGAATGAGGGAGGGAGACGCCATCCTGGGGCCTCACCACAGCTCATTAGTTTCTCCCAGAAAGGAACTTACACACTCATCTGAAGCTGATTTTTTGCAGCTGTCACCCAGGAGTCACTTCCAGATTTCCTGGTCTAGAGGTCAGCAGCGTTTACAATGGCAGACCCACCAGACTGTATTTGCAACTTTAAAAGCTGCTGCCTGAGGATCTGGCTTCCACCCAGCCTGGAACTAGGTGCTGGCTGGGATCACCTGAGACCTACTGAGAATAAATCAGGCGCGGCTGGTGTTGCTCTGTGGTTGAGCATCAACCTATGAGCCAGGAGGTCAGAGTTTGATTCCCGGTCAGGGCACATGCCCAGATTGCAGGCTCGACCCCCAGTAGGGGGCATGCAGGAGGCAGCCAATCAATGATTCCCTCTCATCTCTGATGTTTCTATCTCTCTCTTCCTTTCCCTTCCTTTCTGAAATCAATAAAAACGTATTTAAAAAAAAATAAATCAGGCTACTAAAATAATCACAAAGGTTGAAGAGACAATCAAAAGCTAGGGCAAGGTTGAGTGATAAGGTTTATCTCCTATACAAGGCCATTCCTTCAAGAATGAAAGATGTCACTGTTTTCCTAATACATAGAAATAAGCACAGACAAGCAGAATACGGAAACAAAGGAATACATTCCAAACAAAAGCAGACAAGGAAACATCAGAAAAAGACCTCAGTCTTTTTGGAGATTAATATTCTTATACAGTGGGGCCTTGACTTACGAGTTTAATTCGTTCTGTGAGGGAGCTCCTTAAGGAGCTCGTTAAGGAGCTCGTTAACTCAAATTACTCTGTCAACTCAAAGCAAAAAATCAGCAGAGAGATGGCTCCTTTCTCGGAAAAACTCATTAGTCGGGACACTCGTAAGTCAAGGCCCCACTGTAGTTTCAGTGGCTAAATGGAAAATACATTGTGGAATATTTAGAAGCCAGATTATAGTTTAGAAAGGAAAATAAATGAATTGTAGCAAGATGCAACCACATAAATGAATCTTAAAAAACTGAGTGAAAGAAGCAGAAAGAAAAGAATGTATCCTACATGACTCCATTCACATAAGGTTCAAAAGTAGGAAAACTCTGCCTAAATTTTTAGGGGCACATATATAGATAAGAAGACACTAAAAAAGAAATGTCCACAACACCAGTGGCGGCATTGGCTATTTTTTATGGGGGCCAGAGGCTGGGAAATGGCACATGGAACTATCTGAGTTACTATTACTTGACCTAAATGAGGTAGTTTCATCAGTGTTTGCTTTGAATAACTCATTAAGCTAGCTGAAGTATTTCAACAGGCAAAAACGGAGCTTTATGTGATCATGGAGATAATACATGTGTTAAAATTCTTATTAAGAAAAGCCACACATCATTGTAACATGTATTTTTTTTTACTTTAATACATTTTAATTACAGTTAATCCAATTTGCAGTAATCTGCAAATATGCATTAAGTGTAAATACCTCAGTTCGTTCTAAATTAGAAATGGTTTCTTACCTGTAAAAGAAACAATACAGCCTCATGTAGGTGGTGTACTTGAATGGTGGCCCCTCTCACATGGTGTGTAATCGCAGCCAGGAGTACTTGTCCTTCTCTCCTCCCCAGCAAACACACTGTACAACACTCCTCCTCCTCACACAGGCAGGCTGAACGTCCTCCCAGTGCAGATGCTCAGCACATGTTTACAAATAAAGTCTACTAGTGATAACCTTAGAATTGCTGAAGGCTTGGTTTCATTCGCTGGGCATGTGAGCTGATATTTTGTGTGTGTGTGTGACTGCAAGCCAGCCTTAATTATTATAACCCTCACATAATAAGGCTATTTCTTCAGGAACAAATCTGCTGACAGGAATGAACCATGTCATGTAAATCAGAGAGAGTGGGCTATTTGATCATACCGCCTTTGTTATAACGGCATCTACTCATAGTTCTATTATATATAACTAATAAATGTAGCAATATCTTGGCAATTTTAAATGAAATCTGTAAGATTACTCACCTATGTGTAATATATTTACTTTTTTTAGGTAGTGAATTAAAGCAGGAGAACCAAGGGATCCTTAACTACTACATTCCCACGAAGGACAATAGCTGGTCCAAGGTGACTATAGAAATCATGCCATTCTAACATCACATGTTAAGAGAGCACTAATGATGGGGCAAATATTTGCTATTCAGGCATGGGTAATGGCAGCCTGTTATAGGAGCAGAGAGTGCAGGTTACTCTTCAGACACCCTAGATTTTAATTGCTTCAATTTCTGCTTCCTAAAGCCCATTGTTAGTCCATGTCCATCAACAGAACGGGGACAGAGAACTGCTTTCTCTCAGGCTCTCAGTTACGATGTCCTCCCATGTCCTCCCCTCCCCTCTGTGCCTTTTCCCCACGTGAACTTCGCAGCGGCTGGGAGTGGAGGAGAGGCGCATTTGGGTTGGGGCCGGAGGGGAGGACAGAGATGGTGATTGCACTTTTCTGTCGTTGAAGGTGTTTGGTGTTTTGGAGGAAGCGAAAGAGCAATTCAATTTAGAAGATTATTCTGTCAGTCAGATAACGCTGGAACAAGTCTTCCTGACCTTTGCCAACCTAGAGAACAATGGACTTGATGGCAACGAGGAGGTGCCCTGAGATTCAGTTACAACCCGAGGCCTGTCTTCTTAGGCCTCTCTCTGCTACACCTGGATACGTAGAGGGGCATTCCTATGCGTGTGTAGATGTTGGCGTAAATATGCTTATGCAATAAAGAGTCCCCCAAAGGACCATATGTCCCTTCTTTGTAGACTTACATGGGTGGCCTGTGAAGCCAGCATGTGCAAATCTAAAGACATGTGGTGAAATTCATGCTCTCTCTCCTAGAAATATGTAAGACCAGCGTTCATCAAGGTGGGAACAACCTATTTCTGAGAATTCTGAGTATTTGAACAGAAACATCCAGAAATGATGGCGCTGTTAGATGGGACAGCTGGAAGACCATGAGATTTATTTTTAAGTTGAGTTATGGGTAAGAGAAGCATTATGCCTGGAACAAAGCATATTTCCCGTGTGTGTGTGAATGCGCGCACACACACACACACACTCACCAATTTTATACCAAAAATAATTTAATACCAAAAGTAAGATATTTGTACCAAGACCATTTTAGAGTCCAAGAACATAAAGCAAAAACATTCTTTGAAAATAGAATGTTTTCCTTCCTACTCTTGCCTACCTCTGACTAAGAAGGAAAGAGGAGAAACTGGATTGTTAGGTAGGATAGATAGATACTAGGGCAGGAGAGGGGGCATATTATCACCCCCAAGTAGTCCTGAGACCTGCCAAGACAAGATTATCAACAGTTAATGACAAAGGGGAGCTTGCAACCCTGCATGCTAAACCCAATACCAGGCGAGGGGTACTTTGAAACTTGCAACAAAGAGATAGATAACCCTTATAACCCCAATGGGTGGGGTGCTCAGACTAGATGAGTTGCCTGTTTGTGCTTCATGCCAAGTATCCTATCTGATAAAAGAGAAACATGGTAATTGGCGTACAACCGCTACCCTTCCCATTGGCTAATCAGGGCAATATGCAAATTAACTGCCAGCCAAGATGGCGGCCGGCAGCCAGGCAGCTTAAAGCGAACATGAGGCTTGCTTGCTTCAGTGACGGAGGACTGCAACGTTCCCCACCTGCCGCTGCCGGCCTCTGAGCTTGCAGTTTAAAAAACATTGTAACAAATATAGAAGCAAAACAAAACCCCAGAAACCAGCTTTCAGAGAGCTGGGATCTCAGAGCTGGAGTTGATACAGTGTTTCGATTATAGAACCGAAACAAACCAGATACCTGTTTTCAGCAGCTGAGGCCTCAGAGCTGGAGCCAAGCCTCAGAGATAAAGCTGGCCCAGAATAAAAAAGAAAAAAGAAAAAAAGGAGCAGTTGGGAACTTCAGTCCCAGCCTGAAAACAGCCCTCAGCCCCTCACCCAGAATGGCCAGGCACCCCAGTGGGGACCCCCACCCTGAAGGGTGTGTGACCAGCTGCAAACAGCCATCATCCCCTCATCCAGGCTGGCCAGGCACCCCAGTGGGGACCCCCACCATGATCCAGGACACCCTTCAGGGAAAACCAGCTGGCCCCCACCCATGCACCAGGCCTCTATTCTATATAGTAAAAGGGTAATATGCCTCCCTGCACCGGGATCAGCGGAGCTGAGAGGGCTCCTGGCTCCGGGATCAGCGTGGCAGGGGGCAGCGCCCAAACCCCCTGATCGCCCTGAGGCTCTGTGTGTGACAGGGGGCGCGGCCACAACCTCCCTATCGGCCCTGCTCTGTTCGTGACAGGGGAAGGCACCCCAACCCCCTGATCGACCCTGCTCTGTGCCTGATAGGGGGGAGCTCCCCAACCCCCTGATCACCCTGCGTCTCTGTGTGTGACAGGGTGCGGCACCCCAACTCCCCCACCCCACGGGCCCTGCTCTGTGTGTGAGTGTGGTGGTGCCCCAACCCCCTGATCGGCCCTGCTCTGTGGGTGATAGAGGGTGGCGCCCCAACCCCCCCCTCCTCCGCCCACGGGCCCTGCTCTGTGTGTGATGGGGTAGAGCCATAACCTCCCCATCGGCCCTGCCCTGAGTGTGACAGTGGCGGTGCCCCAACCCCCTGATCGGCCCTGCTCTGTGGGTGATAGAGGGTGGCGCCCCAACCCCCTGATCTGCCCTGCTCTGTGTGTGACAGGGGGCGGTGCCCCAACTCCCCTATCGGCCCTACTCTGTGAGTGACAGGGGGGAGCTCCTCAACCCCCTGATGGGCCCTGCTCTGTGCGTGACAGTGGGGAGCTCCCCAACACCCTGATCGGCCCTGCTCTGTGCGTGACAGGGGGTAGCTCCCCAACCTCCTGATTGACCCTGCTCTATGCATGAGAGGGGGTGGCAACGCAACCTCCCCATCGACCCTGCCTTGAGTGTGACAGGGGGCGGTGCCCCAACCCCCCAATCAGCCATACCCTGAGCATGACTGAGGGTGGCATCGCAACCTCCCAATCCGCCCTGCTCTGTGCATGACAGGGGGCGGCGCCCCAACTCCCCAATTGGCCCTGCTCTGAGCCCGACCAGGGGCTGCACCTAGGAATTGGGCTTGCCCTCTGTCACCCGGGAGCAGGCCTAAGCCAGCAGGTCGTTATCTCCCAAGGGGTCCCAGACTGCGAGAGGGCACAGGCCAGGCTGAGGGACTCCCCCCTCCCCCCTGAGTGCACAAATTTTTGTGCACCGGGCCTCTAGTCCTATACAATAAAACCCTAATATGCAAATGACTGAATAGTGGAAGGACTGCCCGCTATGATGCACACTGACCACCAGTGGGCAGACGCTCAACGCAGTCATTTTGGGATGGTTTGTTCATGGTTTGTTCATCTTGTCTTACAGTACAAGATGATATCCACCAGGTATTCTCTGTTCTATTGTTTTTAGCTTAATATAACTTCCTGTGAGTCCCATTCCCATACTACCATTGGTCTCCCAAAAGCGATTTCTGTAATTGTAAAATTTGTTTCCCGAGCTAGCCGCGTTTCAAAGGGGGAGAGAAGCTACTTAGTAGCTCTTGCATCTAGTCTCCCAGTTGGCTTCCTCACTGACCCTTGAAGACATTCCCTTCCTCTGGTAGCCCCTCCCACTGTCCCTCCCTGCGCCCAGCTCACCTCTTCATCTTCCAGCAAGAAACAAAAAATATTATGCATCAGGTCCTCTGCTGAGCACTTTCACAGGGTTAGCTATAAGGAGGCACCTAAAGAGCATGCCCTAAGCCTAAGGCTATGGAAATGACCCAAGGAAGAAACAAATCTGAAGAGAAGGTGGGGATGTTGACTGGCCCTGGGCCAGGCCTGTTTCACACCTGCCAGCAGCAGGAAATGCCCTCAGGGCCAGCCTGGGCTGGCAAACAGGATACACAGTTCTGGGGTGGCTGGCAGGCTGGTGGGAAGCCACACTTAATGGGGTGGGGGGAGGTGAGTGAGGCGAGCGTCCTCAGGCTGCACAAGAGGATCCCAGGGCAAACGCCTGAAGCAACAGCGGAGGCCCTCGTCCAGCCGCATCCTCCAGCGCCCTCTCTGACAGCTTGACCTGTGGCTCCCAGAGCCCAGCTCCTGGCACCGCGAGGCAGTCACGGGACACCCGACAGCAGGGTCAGCATTCGGAACCTGTGACCCAGCCTGTAGGTGCACCGGAGGTGGAGGTGCCGTTGGGGCGGGGTCGGCCCAGAGGAGCGTCTGCGGACTCGGGGAGCAGGAGGAGGGTTTGCAGGTGGGTCAGCCGAGTGGCCGGCGGCGGCCCGGCAGCGAGTGCAAGGGCACGGGCGCAAGGCCTGAGGGATGTGGGGGGTGGGGAGGGACACGTGCTGGGAGGGGAGGGACACGTGCTGGGAGGGGGCGTGTCGGGGAGGGGCGGAGCGGAGGGGCGTGTCCGGGAGGGCGTGTCGGGGAGGGCGGAGCGGAGGGGCGTGTCCGGGGAGGGGCAGCGCGGAGGGGGCGTGCGGTGCGGTGCGGTGCGGTTGGGCGGGCGTTGGTTGCCGCGCGAGCCCTGCCGGGCCGAGGCGGTTGAGAAGTCCGAGGGGTGAGTGTCCACTGCTCCAGCTCCCGGTCCCCCGGCGCCGTGCCCGCCCCGTCCCTGCTCCAGGGGCTGCTCCTCGGACTCCCCTGGAGGCCGCCCGCTGTCCGCCCTCTGAGCGGTGAACCCTGAAGTGCGTACCCCTTCCCCTCGGCGCCGGAAAAGGACAAGCTCGGGCCTCCGCAGCCTCTCCCTCCCCAGCAGCCCCGGGCGTAGGTCACTGTCCCGACCGGGCCCGACCCGCGGGCCTCCCGGCGCGGCCCCTGGGGGTTCAGGGCGGAGGCGGCCGGGCGGCGGGCGAGGCGGGGCGGCAGGTGCCTTCCTCCCCGCGCAGCCCGTCCCGCCGCCGTCCCGCCAAGGGGCCGCCTGCGGAGCTCCCCGCCTTCTTCCCGCCGGGACCTTACAGTCTCTGAAGCCCGGGGCGTGGGACGCAGGACCAAGGAATCGTTCAATTCATTGTTAAAACTGTCCATTGTTCTAGTCTCTGAATTCAGAAAATCTGTTTGTCAGGTGTTTGCGGTCTAGCTTGGAACTTGGCTTCAGTGGTGTTTGCGATTTTAAAATTTGATCTGAGCCTTTGAATGAGGAATAAGCTCCCTTATTGTTTATTTTGCGGACGTTTACCAAACGCGCAATACCAACTACCGTGAGGGCACTGTTTGTACAGAATTTAATGATTATTTTGAAGGGAACCGAATAAAATATAACCGGTGAATGAAATGAAATTATGTAAGCCCTCCACTACCCCCTCCAATTAAAAATTCTCTTAATGTTAGAAGCCGCTGGCAATGGCCTAGAGCCGTGGTCTGCGAACTGCTGCTCGGGAGCCACACGCGGCTCTTTGGCCCCTTGAGTGTGACTCTTCCTAAGCCTTAGGAGTACCCTCATTAAGTTAATAACAGTGTACCCACCTATATAGTTTAAGTTTAAGAAATGTGGCTCTCAAAAGAAATTTCAGTCGTTGTCCTGTTGATATTTGGCTCTGTTGACTAATGAGTTTGCCGACCACTGGCTAGAGTACTTTGTTGGTTTGTCTAGTGTGTTTCCTTGGCCTTGGGAGATGACTTTGGGAGTGTTTTCTCCTCAATGTTTTTAGAGAGTTTATTCACAGTAAAACTATCTGGTCCTGTTTTTTGTTGTTGTTTTGTTTTTAATTTATTTTTTATTTTATTTTTTCCCATCACCATTTATCCCCTCTATGCCCTCTTCCACCTCCACCCCCTAACCCCCACAAATCGCCACACTTCTGTCCATGTCCATGAGTTCTCTCTCTCTCTTTCTTTTTTGCCCAACCCCTCCCCCCAAACACACACACACACACACACACACACACACACACACACACACACTCTGGAGCTGTCTGCCTGCTCTCTATCTATGAGTCTGCCTCTATCTGGGTTTTATTTTATTTTTTTGTTAGGAGGCTTTTGATTACTAATCCAACCTCCTTATTCATTATTGGTTTGTACAATGGCCAATTTTTGAAAATAACTTCATCGTGGTAGGTTGTATATCTAGAAATACATCAGTTTCTTCTAGATCAGTGGTTCTCAACCTTCCTAATGCCTCGACCCTTTAATACAGTTCCTCATGTTGTGGTGACCCCAATTTCATTGTTACAAATTGAACATAATTAAAGCATAGTGATTAATCACAAAAACAATATGTAATTATATATGTGTTTTCCGATGGTCTTAGGTGACCCCTGTGAAAGGGTCGTTTGACCCCCAAAGGGGTCACAACCCACAGGTTGAGAACCACTGTTCTAGATTATCAAATTTGTTGGTGTAGAATTGTTTATAAGTCGTCTGTCATGACCCATGGTATTAGTGTGGTGTCATTTGTCAATTTAATCTTTAAAAAAACCCAATTCTTAGTTTTGTTGATAATTTCTATTGTTTTTCTGGTCCCTGTTTCATTTATTTCTGCTTTTAAGCCTTGTTATTTCCTCCCCTCTACTAATTTTGGGCTTAGTTTGTTCTTTCTCTAGTTTCTTCAGGTGTAAAGGTAGGTTATCTATTTCAGATCTTTCTTTTTTCTCAATGTAGATGTTTATAATTATAAAATTCTCTCTTAGAATCGCTTTAGCTGCATCCCATTAATTTTGGTATGTTGTGTTTCCTGCTTCCTTAGTTTCAAGATGTTTTTTGATTTTCTATTTGATTTATTCTCTTTATTTTTTATTAAATTTATTGGGGTGACTTTGGTTAATAAAATTATATCCTGTGTCCCATGCCCCATTCAACCTTTACTTGCTTCAGAGAAGATTACTATATAGGTTTTAAGTGTATAATTACATCATCTATAATTGTATTGTGTGTTTACCACACAAAATCACATCTTCCTCTGTCACCATGTATTTGATGCCTGTTACACTTTACTGCCCCCTCCACCTCTTTTCCCTTTGGTAACTACCATACTGATGTCTGTGTCTGTGAGTTTTTGTTTGTTTCTTTTTCTTATTTGTTCATTTCTTGTGCTCAGTTTTATATCCCACATATATGAGTGCAATCATATGGCTCTTGATTTCTGTCTGACTTATTTAACTTAGCATAAAATTCTCAAGATCCATCCATGTTGTCACAAATGGCAGTATTTTTTCTTTTCTTATAGCTGAGTAATATTCATGGTATGTGTATACGTATGCATCTTCTTTATCTAACCATGTATGAGGGACACTTTCATTTTTTCCATGTCTTAGTCACTGCGAATAATGCTGCAATGCTTAAGAGTATATATAGTGGTCAAAGTATTGTTTTAAAATTTTGCGGGTAGTCAGAAGATGGGTTCTGGGTCATATGGTAACTCTATTCTTTAATTTTTTTGAGAAACTTCCATACTGTTTTCCATAGTGGTTGTACCAGTCCACATTCCCACTAACAGTGAATGAGGGTTCCTTTTTCTCCACAATCTTATTACTTGTCTTGTTGAAAATAGCCATGTTAACAGGTGTGAAGTGGTATCTCATTGTAGTTTTGATTTGCATTTCCCTAATAGCTAGTAATCTTGAGCATCCTTTCACATATCTGTTAGCCATTTGTATGTCTTCTTGGGAGAAGTGGATGTTGAGTTCCTCTGCCCGTTTTTTAATTGGATTGTTTGTTTGTTTGGTGTTAAGTTGTATGAGTTCTTTATATACTAGTATAGGATGTCCAAAAAAATGTATACACATTTAAGAGCTGATAGCTCAATTGATATTTATTTCTTTTCAGATTTAACAGATTGGAATTAATAATTATTCAAAGTGTGTATACATTTTTTGGGGGGAGCACTGTGCATTTTGGATATTAACCCTTTGTCAGAACTTTTGTTGCAAATATCTTTCCTGAACCGGGTTCAGCACGGCCAGGGGTGAACCTGAGGAGGGGCGGTGAAGGATTAAAGAAAACAGACAGGAGAACTCAGTTGGGGCTAGGTAGCATCACTGTGCCTGGATGAGGAAACCGTGACACAGCCTGTAAGCCGAAGCTTTATTTTATAGTCAGAGCACACAAAGCAAAACAAGGGGAGTGGTCAACATGCATACAATGTTCTTGTGATTTTTAAATCTATTTTGTTACTCAAGCCTTGTTTTGGCAGCACTTGCTGCACCTCCCACAGGCCATTAGCTACCTAGGAACAAGGGAGGACTATTAGGTCAAGCTTAATTGTGCTAGGAGGGCTCTGTCTTCCAAGCTGGGACTTGTTTATGGTGGTGCCACAGGTCAGTCCCAGGCTTAACCCTATAGCCACTCTCTACACTTCCCCAATTAGATTGGTTGCTTTGTTTTGTTTTGTTTTTTGTTGGTAGTTTCTTTTGCTCTGCAGAAACTTTTTAGTTTCAGATAGTCCCACTCATTTACTTTTCCTTATACTTCCCTTGCCTCTGGGATTAAATTCAGAAAATCCTCTCTAACACCAAGATGCATAAGTTTAGTACCTAACTTTTCTTCTATGTAATTTATTTTTCAATTTATATTTAGGTCTTTGATCCATTTGAGTTAATTTTTGTACATGGGGATAAACTGTAGTCTAGTTTCATTCTTTTCAATGTGGCTTTCCAATTTTCCCAGCACCATTTATTGAAGATGGTTACTTGTCATATATATATATATATATATACATATTTTGTTTTAGTGCTTAAAATATTACAAAGAGTAGTACATATGTCTCCTTTTTTCCCTACTGACCTTCCCCCGGCCTCCCCTAACACCCAGTGTCTTGTGTCCATTGGTTATGCTTATATGCATGCATACAAGTCCTTTGGTTGATCTCTTACAACACGTCCCCCCCACCCCCCTGAACCCTCCCCAGCCTTCCCACTGTAGTTTGACAGTCTGTTCGAGGCTGCTCTGCCTCTGTATCTATTTTTGTTCATAAGTTTATAATGGTCTTTATTATCCATAAATGAGTGAGATCATGTGGTATTTTTCTTTCATTGACTTGCTTATTTCACTTAGCATAATGCTCTCCAGTTGCATCCATGCTGTTGCAAATGGTAAGAATTCCTTCTTTTTTACAGCAGCATAGTATTCCATCGTGTAGATGTACCACAGTTTTCTTTTTTTTCCTCTAACAACAATAATTAGTTTTATTTATTTATTTATTTATTTATTTATTTATTTATTAGGTATTACAAATGTGTCCTCATTCCCCCCATTAACCCCCAACCTTCCCCCCACCCCCGCCCCGCACACTCATGCTCCCATCCCCCTGTTGTCCATGTCCATTGGTTTGGCTTATATACATGTATACAAGTCCTTCAGTTGATCTCTTCCCCTTACCCCCGCCCTCCCCTACTTTCCTTCTGGGGATTGATAGCCTGATAGCTGTTTCTCAGTCTTTGGATCTGTCCCTTTTCATCAGTCTATGTTGTTCTCTATAATTCACAAATGAGTGAGATCATGTGATATTTATCTTTCTCTGACTGGCTTATTTCACTTAGCATAATGCTCTCCAGTTCCATCCATGCTGTTGCAAAAGGCAAGAGTTCCTTTTTTTTTTTTTTTACCTCAGCATAGTATTCCATTGTGTAGATATACCACCGTTTTTTAATCCACTCATCTGCTGATGGACACTAAGGCTGTTTCCAAATCTTATCTATGGTGAATTGTGCTGCTATGAACATAGGGGTGCATATATACTTTCTGATTGGCGTTTCTGGTTTCTTGGGATATATTCCTAGTAGTGGGATCACTGGGTCAAATGGGAGTTCCATTTTTAGTTTTTTGAGGTAGCTCCATACTGTTCTCCACAGTGGCTGCACCAGTCTGCATTCCCGCCAGTAGTGTACGAGGGTTCCCTTTTCTCCACATCCTTGCCAGCACTTGTTTTTTGAAGATTTATGGATGATAGCCATTCTTATAAGCATGAGGTGATATCTTATTGTGATTTTAATTTGCATCTCTCTAATGATCAGTGACAGCATCTTTTCACATGTCATTGAGAATCTGCATGTGCTCTTTGAAGAAGTGTCTATTCAGGTCCTTTGCCCATTTTTTAATTCGATTGATTTTTTGGTGTTGAGTTTTGTAAATTCTTTATAAATTTTGGATATTAACCCTTTATTGGACGTATCATTGGCAAATATATTCTCCCATTCAGTGGGTTGTCATTTCATTTTGTTGATGTGCAAAAATGTTTGAGTTTGATGTAGTCCTATTTGTTTATATTTATTTATTTTTGTTTCTCTTGACTGAGGAGATATATCAAAAAATATTGCTATGAGAAATGTCCAAAATTTTACTGCCTATGTTTTCTTCTATGCCAGTGGTTCTCAACCTGTGGGTCATGACCCCTTTGGCAGTCAAACGACCCTTTCACAGGGGTCGCCTAAGACCATCCTGCATATCATATATTTACATTACGATTCATAACAGTAGCAACATTACAGTTATGAAGTAGCAACGAAAATAATTTTATGGTTGGGTCACAACATGAAGAACTGTATTTAAAGGGCCAGAAGGCTGAGAACCACTGCTCTATGCTTTTTATGGTATTAAGTCTTACATTTAAGTCTTTAATCTATTTTGAGTTTAATTTAGTACATGGTGTAAGTACATGGTCTAGTTTCATTTATTTTGTACATATCTCTTCAATTTTCCCAACATCATTAAATGAACAGACTGTTTTTACCACATTGTATATTCTTGCCTCCTTTGTTAAATATTAATTGACCATGACTTTATTGAGGTTGGGTTTATTTTTCTGCTTTCTATTCTGTTCCATTGATCAGCATGTTTGTTTTAATTAGAATAATATGCTGTTTTCATTACTATGGCCTTATAGTATAGTTTGATATCAGGTAGCATTATTCCTCCAACATTGTTCTTCTTTCTTAAGATTGCTATGTATTCAGGCTCCTCTGTGGTTCCATATAAATTTTTGGAATACTTGTTCTATTTCTGTGTGGTATCCCATTGGTATCATGATAGGAATTGTGTTGAATCTATATACTGCTTTGGCTATTACGGAAATTTCATGATGTTATACTAGTATATTCTTATGCACGAACATGGTATATGCTTCCACTTATTTGTATCTTCATCAATTTCTTTTTTCAGTGTCACATAATTTTATGAGTACAGGTCTTTTACATCCTTGTTTAAATTTATTTCTAGGTATCTTTTTTGATGCAATTATAATTGGGATGATTTTCTTAGTTTCCCTTTCTGATAGTTTATTTTTGGTGTATAAAAATCAACTGACTTCTGGCTATTTTGTATCCTGCCACTTTACTGAATTCATTTATTTGCCTATTGTTTTTATGAAAGGACTATGAGCAGTTTTCACAAATATTTCATGTGCGTTTGATCAACAATATGAATTTTTGTGTAGAAAAATATATCTATATATATAAAAGCCAAGTGACCAGAACAACTGAAACAACAGGAATGACCAGTCACTATGACATGCACTGTGGTGGCCAACTGCCCCGAATTGGGGCCCCAATCCCCCCCACAACTTCCCACGTCCCCTCGCCTCCTCCCCACTGACCCGGCCCCAGTCAGTCCCCATTGGGACAGGCTGGTTGGATCCCACCCATGCACGAATCCATGCACCAGGCCTGTAGTGTGTGTGTGTGTGTGTGTGTGTGTATACATATACATATATATATATATATATATATATATATATATACATATATATATAACTTGTTAATTATGTTGTGTTTGGATATTCTCTATTTTTCCTGGTATTTTTCTGCGCCATAGGTCTATATCAGTGATGGCGAACCTTTTGAGCTCAGCGTGTCAGCATTTTGAAAAACCCTAACTCTGGTGCTGTGTCACATATAGAAATTTTTTGATATTTGCAACCATAGTAAAACAAAGATTTATATTTTTGATATTTATTTTATATATTTAAATGCCATTTAACAAAGAAAAATCAACCAAAAAAATGAGTTCGCGTGTCACCTCTGACACGCGTGTCATAGGTTCACCATCACTGGTCTATATCTTTGTTTTTCTCCTAGTACCATCCTATTTCAATTCCTGTAGCTTTTTAATATATTTTGAAATCAGGAAGTGTGATGCTTTTAGATTTCACCCCTCCCCGCCCTCAAGATTGCTTTTGCTATTAAGTCTCTATGTCAGTGGTTTTTAACCTTCTGGCCCTTTAAATACAGTTCCTCATGTTGTGACCCAACCATAAAATTATTTTCGTTGCTACTTCCTACCTGTAATGTTGCTACTGTTATGAATCGTAATGTAAATATCTGATATGCAGGATGGTCTTAGGCGACCCGTGTCATGACCAACAGGTTGAGAACCGCTCCTCTATGTGTACTTTAGGGTTGTTTTCTATTTTGGCTTTAAAATCGTTTGAATTTTGATAGGGATTGTATTTCATTTGTAGATCCCTTTATTTTTTTTTAATTTACTAGTAAAGGCAGTGTTTATTAAAATACATTTCATTTTCAAAATGTAGAATTAGCTGTTAAGTGCATATACATTTTTTGGGGACACCTTGTATTTTCCGGGTAGAATGACAAGAAGAGTGAAAGTGAGGTGGAAATCACTTTTTAACTTGCTCTAATCTTACATATATTTATGGTATTTCTCAAAATATTTTCCAAATGTGTTAGATCCTAACATGTGAGGTTCATGATACCACACTTAGAAACAAATTTTAAAAACCAGTTGGAGAAAAACATCCTAATATGCCTCCACTTTAGCATTCCGTCCTTCCTTCCTCCGAGAGTGAAAAAATAAGAGCCCTTCAGACATTTCTTAATTATAACAGGAGGCTTGGTGAGGCAGGCACCGAACCTCAGAGCCTTCTGGAAAATAGAACAGAAATAGCCTTCCTCCCCTTAACGTTTGTATCCACTTATTATCATTGGGATTGAAGAGTGTCCTGAGGAAAAAAGACTAGAACGATTGCACTATTGGAATTCAGACATAAATGTGATGAATGGGTGGCCCTAGTGAAAGACTACAAGTAGGAGCCATAGGGCTTCTGCGGGAACATTAGAGCTAAAGCATAAAGTCAACATGTTACAATCTTCTATTTACACTTAGAAACATCAGAGTTGGTGCCAAGAATTGGTGAAACTTCTCTTAGACTTTTCGCTTGTACAGAGGGCATAAAAACACCTGGACTCAGAGGGCTTGGGAAAGGGGTTTTCCCTGAAGAGAACTGTGCTATGCGACCTTTGGGTTCCCCGGTTTGGAAGGCGGGGGGGACACTTGCCACTCATCACAAGCTAGTGATCAGGATTTCAACAGGCCTGCAGAGAACACACGCACTGCTGTCTGACTCTCACTTTAAACTTAATGAGTGAATGAATACAGCAAAAAGTAAATGGCGGCATGGGCAGCCTGTACTCTCAGGTTTGGTCAATGGGAAAAATGGGTGAGTGTTTCCCAAGGGCAGGGCTACCTAACCAAGAATGAATGTGGGGTCAGCTTTGGTTCTGTCCAGTGAGACTTCCTGGAGGGTCAAACCGGCCCTAGTGGAGAGAAGCTACAGATCGCACCAGGGATCTGTGGTGTTCCTAGACTGATGACCTTCCACTCTGTGGCTTAATCCCTTGTTTCTCCTGCTCCCTTCTCCTCCTTTCTCTCCATTTGTAGATCCCTTTAGATTATATGGACAGTTTAACAGTTACAAATCTTCCAATACATTAACACAGGACATCTTTCCACTTACTGGTGTCCGCTCTAATTTCTGTCATCAGTTTTATAGTTTTCAATGTACAAAATTTTTACCTCTTTGGTTAAGTTTATTTCTAAATATTTTTTTTTGTTTTTGATGCTAGTGGAAATGGGATTGTTTTCTTAATTCCCTTTTCAGTTATGTTATTAGTCTCTAGAAACTCAACTTATTTTTCTATGTTGATTTTGTGTCCTATAACTTTGCTGAATTCATTTAATTAGTTCTTTTAGTTTTATTAGTTCTAATACTGTGTTTTTTGTGTGGAGCCTTTAGGGTTTTCTGTATATATGATTATGCCACCTGGGAACAGAGACAATTTTAGTTATTTATTTGGATGTATTTGATAATCTTGAATATTGTTCTTATCAGGACTGCTAGTATTATGTTCAATAGAAGTGACAAGAGTGGGCATCCTTGCCTTGCTTTAGATTTACCAGGAAAAAGCTCTCTGTTTTTCACTTTTGAGTATGATGTCAGTTGTGAGCTTCTCATATATGACCTTTATTTTACTGAGTAATTATTTTTGTATATATAATTTGTTGAATGTTTTTATTCTGAAAGAGTGAATTTTGTCAAATGCTGTTTTTGCATCTTTTGAGGTGATTAGATGATTTTAAACCTTCATTCTGTTATGTGTTATATTACATTTAATGATTTTCATATGCTGAACCATCCTTGCATCCCAGAGATAAATTTCATTAGATCATGATGTGTGATTTTAATGTACTGTTGGCTTCAATTTGAACACATTGAGGATTTTTCATCTGTGTTTATCAGAGATATTGGCCCATTGTTTCTTTTTCTTGTAGGTTCCTTATCTGGATTTGGCATCAAGATAATGGTGGCCTCCTAAAATGAGTTTGGAAGTGTTCTTTACTCTATAATTGTTTTGGAAAACTTTGAAGAGGATTGGTATTAACTCTTATTTAGATGTTTGGTAGAATTCACCTGTGGATCTACCTGGTCCTAGAAACTAGGATAGGAAACATCAGGTTCTGGAGAAATAGAACCACTTCTTACTGTTATTTCTTTATTTTCTTGTGTTTTAAAAACATATTGGAATTTCATTAGATATTAAGTAAATTAATAGATAGAAAAATATAAACTATAATTTTCTTTATCTCAAATACATAATTATTCTTGTATCAATCTTTAAGTCTTAATAAGGAGAAAGTTAGGAGAAAGGAGTAATGCTGTTATTTGCTTGATCTTCACATTATTAGGTAGCTTAACATTAAAAAAAAAAAAAAACCTTTTCTCCATAATTGGAGTTGAATATACACTCTTTGTAGAAGAATGGATTTCTTGACATTCAATCAATTTGCCGTGCTTCTCTGGAAAAATTTTACCATAAAGGTAGGTAAAAGCATTCAAGGAAAATATCTATAAATGCCTGCCTGTTGCAATTCAGGATATGTGTGTTTTAAAAATCAATTTAATAGCTGTAGGTAGCTCTTCCAAACCTATAAAACTATATTAATCAATAGTATAGTCTGATCTATAAGAAGGTTGGTAGTGGAGAGGAGAGGGGGTGGTACAAGAAAGTCCAGGAAAGACTAGTATTTTCTAGTGTTAAATTAGAAGAATATAATAGAGCTATTTATTGGCATTTAATGTGGACTCTTAATTAACACTATCTTTTGTTCCTCTTCTAGAGAAGGCATTACATTAATTTATTGTTTGAAGTCCTAACAGCAGTGGTGTTTCCAATGCTGCTTTTGCTATTCCGTTCACTTACTACTATATATGTTGCTGGACCTCAATATTTTAAACCTCTACACGTCAGTGGTTTGCCTTCTTTCCTCCAAAATCCTCAAGAGTGGGAATTGATTTACGTGCCTTCTAATATTAATGTGGTAAAAGAGATCATTGAGAACATGAAGATGAATTTAAACATCAGTATAAAAGGTTAGAAATAAAGGTTTTCTGTAAAACTTATCCTTAATTTGTTATAGAACTAAAACAATCCTATATAATAAAGAGGTAATATGTAAATTGACCGTCACACCCTTGCACAAGATGGCTGCCCCCATGTGGTCAAAGATGGCTACCACAAGATGGCCAGCAGGGGAGGGCAGTTAGGGGTGACGAGGCCAGCAGGGGAGGGCAATTGGGAGGGACCAGGCCTGCAGTGGAGTGCAGTTAGGGGGGACCCAGGCATGCAGGGGAGCAGTTAGGTGTCGATCAGGCTGGCAGGAGAGTGGTTAGGGGGTGATCAGGCTGGCAGGCAGAAGTGGTTAGGGGCAGGCAGGCAGGCAGGCAGGCGAGTAGTTGGGAGCCCACAGTCCTGGATTGTGAGAGGGATGTCCGACTGCCTGTTTAAGCCTGATCCCAGATGGATCAGGCATAAACAGGCAGTCGGACATCCCTCAAGGGGTCCCAGATTGGAGAGAGTGCAGGCTGGGCTGAGGAACACCCCCCCCCCCCGCACAAATTTCATGCACTGGGCCTCTAGTGTAAGAAGTAATAAAGTTGGAGGAATTACACTTTAAAATTACAATTTTAAGACTTATAATAAATTGTAGTGTTAAAGACACTGTGCTATTGGAGGAATAGACACATAGAACAAAGAACCCAGTGATAGACCTACACAAATAGTCCAGAATATTTTTTATAATGGTGCAAAAGAATTCAGTGGAAGGATAATTTTTCAACAAATGTGCTGAACAATTGGACATCAATAGACAAAACAATAAAAATTGCATCAAAATGAATCAGATCTAAAAGTAAAATGATACAAAATTTGGAAAGAAAATATTTGTAACTTAGAGTTAGTTGAAAAATTTTCAAATATGACACCAAATGTATCACCCATGAAAGAAAAAAAATGGATTAATTATGCTTCTGGCATATATGGTTGATCTTGGAGTTAAAATATACATACTTAATTTTCACACTTTACCTAGTTTACCACTTGTCATAATGTCAAATGATTACCAATATATATAGATCCCTTTATTTATTTCTCTTTATGTTGTAGTTTTCAAATCTACATAAGTTGAAAATCTTACCAGGAAATGTTATAATTCACACACATATTTTAAAGAACATAAGAAAACTATTTTTTGCATATTTACCATAACTGTGGCTCTTCCTTGATTCTTGAAGTTCCAAGTTTTCTTTTTTCTTTTTCTTTTTTTTAATATATTTTATTGATTTTTTACAGAGAGGGAGGGAGAGAGATAGAGAGTTAGAAACATCGATGAGAGAGAAACATCGATCAGCCGCCTCCTGCACACCCCCTACGGGGGATGTGCCCGCAACCCAGGTACATGCCCTTGACCGGAATCGAACCTGGGACCTTTCAGTCCGCAGGTCGATGCTCTATCCACTGAGCCAAGCCGGTTTCGGCCCAAGTTTTCTTTTGATATCATTTTCCTTCTTTCTGAAGAAATTCCTTAAATAATTTCTTAGAATAGGTCTATTAGTAACAAATTCTCTTTGTTTTCCTTCATGTGAGGATGTGTGTATTTCAACTCCATGGTCTTGAGGTTATTTTCATTTGTTATAAAATTCTGGATTGACAGTTATCCCTTTCAGCATAAAAAAAAAATATTTGCCACTTTCTTCTGATCTCCTTGGTTTCAGGGAAAAAATATCTGTGATACTTTGAATCCTTGTTTTCCTATAGATAATGTGTCATTTCTCTCTGGGTGCTTTTAAGACATTTTCTTTCTTTGTCTGTCAAAAGTTTGATTATGTAATGTCTGAGCATGGATTTCTTTTGCTTTATTCTGTATAGAGTTCACTGAGCCTTTTGAATCTGTAAGTTTGTCTCTTTCAACAAATCTGGAGAATTTTGGGCATTCTTTCTCAAAATTGTTTTTCAGTAAGGCCTTCTTTCTCTTCTAAGACTATGAAGACATAAATGCTAGACATTTTGTATTTCCCAAAAGAGGCTCTATTCAATTTCTTTTCAAATTTTTTCCTCTCTTGTTTCAATTAGGTAATTTCTTTTTTTTTATCTTTTTTTTTTAATTAAATCTTTATTGTTCAGATTATTACATTTGTTCCTTTTTTCCCCCCCATAACTCCCCTCCTCCCAGTTCCCACCCCACCCTCCGCCCTCACTCCCCACCCACTGTCCTCATCCATAGGTGCACGATTTTTGTCCAGTCTCTTCCCACATCTCCCACACCCCTTTCCCCCACAAGAATAGTCAGTCCATTCCCTTTCTATGTCCCTGATTCTATTATAATCAACAGTTCATTCTGTTCATCAGATTATTTATTCACTTGATTCTTAGATTCACTTGTTGATAGATGCATATTTGTTGTTCATAATTTGTATCTTTACCTTTTTCTTCCTCTTCCTCTTCTTAAAGGATACCTTTCAGCATTTCATATAATCCTGGTTTGGTGGTGATGAACTCCTTTAGCTTTTCCTTATCTGTGAAGCTCTTTATCTGACCTTCAATTCTGAATGATAGCTTTGCTGGATAAAGTAATCTTGGTTGTAGGTTCTTGGTATTCATCACTTTGAATATTTCTTGCCACTCCCTTCTGGCCTGCAAAGTTTCTGTTGAGAAATCAGCTGACAGTCGTATGGGTATTCCCTTGTAGGTAACTGAGTTTCTTTCTCTTGCTGTTTTTAAGATTCTCTCTTTATCTTTTGCTCTTGGCATTTTAATTATGATGTGTCTTGGTGTGGTCCTCTTTGGATTCCTTTTGTTTGGGGTTCTCCGCGCTTCTTGGACCTGTAAGTCCATTTCTTTCACCAGGTGGGGGAAGTTTTCTGTCATTATTTCTTCAAATAGGTTTTCAATATCTTGCTCTCTCTCATCTTCTGGCACCCCTATAATTCTGAT
The DNA here is from genome assembly GCF_963259705.1 of Myotis daubentonii. NCBI lineage: Eukaryota > Metazoa > Chordata > Mammalia > Chiroptera > Vespertilionidae > Myotis > Myotis daubentonii. The sequence continues at coordinate 4,422,113 of NC_081843.1, forward strand.
GTTGGTACGCTTGAAGCTGTCCCAGAGGCTCCTTACATTATCCTCGCATTTTTGGATTCTTTTTTCATTTTGCTTTTCCGGTTGGATGTTTTTTGCTTCCTCGCATTTCAAATCTTTGACTTGATTCTTGCGCTCCTCTGGTCTGCTGCCGGGCGTCTGTATAATATTCATTATTTCAGTCTGTGTGTGCTTAATTTCTAGTTGGTTCCCCAATATAAGATCGAGGGTCTTATTAGTTTTCGTGTAGATCTCATTAAGTTTATCGGCAGCTTCTAAACAGTTCTTGAGAGACCTTAAAAGTGTGGTTCTGAACTCTATTTCTTCCATTGACAATTTTGTCCTGTTTCTTTGTCTCCGCATTTTGTTATGCTTCCTTGGCGCACCCCCTAGTGGTCTTTGTTCGAAGTCTTATAGTTAAATCTTGATTGTTGTAGCTAATTCCAGGGAGGGTTTGACCTCCAGGCCAAGTGGCTATGAGAATCAGCTGTGTCAGCAGTGAGAGAACTTCTGTCCTCTAGGGAGGTGTTAATCTAGCCTTTGCCTGAGGCTATCCGGCAAATGGTTCTGCGCTGGGCTTGGGCGGGGCGGGTCGCACAGGATCAACAGGGTGGGCCAGAGAGAGCAGTTATGGCGGCTCTCAGTCCTGTCCCAAGGGGCTCTGCCTCTCTGAGTCCCAGCACCCGCTGCAAAGCTCGGAGAGAAAGCTGCACTCGCTCTGACCTAAGCCAGACAGTCCCGCTTCTCCCGTTTGAGTCTGGGTCCCTAAAGACTCGCCCGGATCTGGTGCTCAGAGTCTGCGACTCTCTCCCGATTGAAAACAACAACCGCGCCCTCCGCCGCCAGCCCGCTCCGCGCACTCCGCACCTCAGAATTTGACTTCAGCACTGCGCCTCCTCTGAGTGTCCGTATGCATTTCTCTTTCCTCCTAGTTGTAGGACTTCCACTCAGCCAGCGTTCCTGTGGTTCTGGGTGATGTCCCTTCCGTTTTTTGGTTTCACTTTTGAAGTAGTTGTTCAAAGCAGCAAACTCCGGCGTTAACCTATGCCGCCATCTTGGTTCTCCTCCCAATTAGGTAATTTCTGCTGATCTGTCTTCACTGACTCCTCTCTCTGGTATTTCAGTACAGCTATTGATCCATAAATAGTGTTGTTGTTTTTTAAAGCACAGTTTTAAGTGATCTCCATCTTCTGATTTACCTAAAAAAAGAGAAAAAAACCCAATAGCTTTTTTGAGATATAATGCACATACCATACATTCACTCATTTAAATTCAATGGCTTTTAGCATATTTCCAGAGTTGTGCAACTATTACCACAATCAGTTTTAGTGCATTTTTTCATCAAAAATAAAGTCTCATAACCTTCAGTCAGGACACCACAATTTCCTATCTTCACCAGGATTAGGAAAACATCTACATTTTTTCCAAATACATTTGCCTATTATAAACCTTTTATATAAATTGTTTATATACACCCTTTCCATATTGATTTTATATAAATGCAATATGTAAATTTTTGTGATTGGCTTCTTTCACTTCATATAATGTTTTCAGAGTTTATCCTTGTTATAGCATGTATCATTACTTCATTCCTTTTTGTTGTTAAATATCCCATTGTATGAATATACTGTATTCAGTTGGTATATCCTTCATCAGTTGATGGGCATTTGGGTTGTTTACACCTTTGGGTTATTATAAATTGTACTTCTGTGACTACACATCTGTTAGTTTAATGTAGATATATGTTTTCATTTCTTTTGGGTATACACCTAGGAGTAGAATGAGTACCTCATGTGGTAACTCTGTGTTTAACTTTTTGAGGGACTGACAGGCTTAATTTAAAGTTGTACCATTTTACATTCTGGTCAGCAGTGTATGGAGGAACCAATATTTCAACATCCTCACCAGCACTTGTTGTCATCTATCTTTTTATTGTAGCCATCTCAATGGATGTGAAGTGGTATCTCATTGTGATTGTTATTTGCATTTTCCTGATGAATAATGACTTACCTGTATACAGGGGTGGGCAAAACTAGGTTTACAGTTGTGAGTACATGAAACACAGAGTTTATTTTTATATTATTACTAGAGGCCTGGTGCATGAAAATTCATGCACTGGAGTGGGGGTCCCTCAGCCTGGCCTTCCCCCTCTCACAGTCCGGGAGCCCTCAGAGGTGGGAGGTGACCCAGTGATCAGGGCAAGGCGATGCCCCTATCACACCTCTGCTGCTGCCACTGCCGGCAGCGCAAGCCTCAGCTGGCCATGGTTACCTGAGCCTCGGGCGGCCCTAGGCAGCTGGGCAACCACCATCTGAGGCTTCCCTGCACCTCGGGATGGTCCTAGGCTGTTGGGCAGTTGCCATCTGAGGCTTGCTTGCGCCTTGAGCCAGCCCTGGGCAGCTGGGGGGCTGAAGGGTCTGGGGGACTCCAGGGGCAGGTGCGCGGCAAGGCCGGACCTGTCTGAGGGAGGGCCTGGCCTTGCCGTGCACCTGCCACCCTGGCGGGGCTCAGGGGACTGGGTGCTGCCATCTTGTGGCTGTGGGCACTGTCATATTTGAGAGTGGGGCAGTCAATTAGCATATTCCCTCCTTATTGGCTGTGGGCACTTCCATCTTTGCAATGGTGTGAGGGTCAATTAGCATATTCCCTCTTTATTAGATAGGATTTATTAATTATTGTATTATTTCCCTTCTGAACAAGTCTAAACCTACTTTTGCCTACTGTATATGCTTTATAATGATTATTTAAAATTGTAGTAAAATTTTATAAAATACCTAAAATTGTTTTGAACTCCAAATTCCATTAAGTAGTTATGATAGCAATATTTGAGAAACAGTGTTTTTAAACTTATAATATTTAGACAAAATTTTGTCCATGTAAACTAGTATCTCCCCCCTCATGAGGAATTATCAGACATTTTTATTTAAGTGAACACTTTTCCTCTCTACAGTTAAAGGCTTTTATTCAGAAAGTGAGTTTGAGAAGTATGTGAAGTATGACTATAAATCTCAAAAAGTGCTGGCTGCCATTGTTTTTGACAATGACTTCGAAAACATCAATGACTCTCTGCCACTTCAGGTGAGAAAGTTTTATTTATAATTTTCTAATAATTGCCCTTCTAGTTCCTAAAATTTTAATGAATTTGACAAAATTAACTCTATTTTATAAATGAAAAAACCAATTTTTCCAAGAGGAAACTGCTAGTATACGGTAGAACAAGAATATGAATCCAGATCTTGTGCCTTAGATTTATGGGAAACTTTGACTACTCAAACAATGCTTCTAGTTCTATGAAGCATGGTGGTGTGATAAATAAAGCAGATGCATCTTCACTAATAGACAACCAGTCATGAGAAAAAACCCTCTTTCTTTGAATGAAACAGAATTTGAACCCTTTCATAAATCTCTAGGGAAAATTCAAAGGCTTTGCCACACTGATTTAGAATTAGGTCATCTATAGGCATTGAGAATCTGATTATAGCATAGCCACTGGGAAGGAGAGAGAAAGCGCTTTGAAATTGTTATCTCCTAAGAAGATCCTATAGAGATTATATTGGTGGTAGTGATGGAAATAAATGGTCAGTCTGCAATATATAAACACTAGAAGCCTGTTGCACGAAGATTCACGCAATAGGCCTTCCTTCCCCTGGCTGGCGGCACTGGTTTTCCTCCGGCACCCGGGACCCAGGCCTTTGGTCCGGCCGCAGCGGAGAAGCCAAGCCTCTTCAGTTCTTCAGTCTTTAGTCTTCACTCTTCACTCTGGCTGGAGCCTCCCGTCTTTGCTCTGTGCCTGTGTATGCAAATTAACTGCCATATTGTTGGGTTAATTTGCATACTCATCTGATTGGCTGGTGGTGTAATGGAGTGACACCAATTTGCATGTTTCTCTTTTATTAGTGTAGATGGAGCCAAATTCTGTGTTTAAAATACAGATGCTTGTCAGTTTAAGGCAAGATTAGTAAAGCCACTACTAGAATAGTTCATGTTATTTCTGTGTGTCCCATCCTTACATCCTTCTGTTCCAACTTCTTTCCATTTATGGAATCAAAATTAATATACATTGGCTTAAAGTATATTCAGTGCTATTTCAACTTTTATTTTTATCACTGATTGACTGTGCTATGTCCCCAAATATTTGAACTCGATTCCTGACACCAAAATTTCTCAAATGTTTTGCTCAGGTGCTTGGCCTTCTCCCCCAGTTTTATTTAGATACTAGTGGCCTGGTGCATGAAATTCATGCACGTTAAAAGGGGATTAATTAGATTTTAATATTGCTATTTGCCCTTTCTCTATAATATTATATTTAGATTTTTTTCTCTATAATAGAATTATCAGAGATGAAAGAAAATTAGTAAAATGTATATAAAAATCTTCCTCCTGTCAGAGTCTGGGGTGCACCTCGGGACCCAGAGTCAAGTCCCCACCCACCCGCGTGTACCTCAAAATCGTGCGACGCCAGACCCAGTCAGCCCCCCTCATTGGGCTAGATCCAGACCTGGCTGGTCCCACCCTTGTCAAGCCCCACCAGGTGGGGGGCACAGCCTCAGGTCCCCTGGCCTGGTGCCAGGGTGAGGATGTGGCCTGAGGTCCCCCAGCCTGGGCTGGGGCAGGGGGCATGGCTTGAGATCCACCGTCAAGCCGCACTGGGCAGTGGAGTGGCCTGCCATCCCCCAGCCTGGCTCTGGGGCAAGGGGTGCAGACTGAGGGTCCCCTGTCAAGCCCCACTGGGTGAGGGGTGTGGCCTGAGGCCCCCTGGCCCAGCACCAGGGTGGGGGGCACACCTTGAGGTCCCTAGTTAAGTCCCGCTGGGTGGGGGGCACAGCCTCAGTACCCCTGGCCTGGTGCCAGGGCAGGGGCATGGCCTGAGGTCCCCTGGCCTGGCACCAGGGCAGAGGGCGCAGCCTGAGTTCCTCCAGCCTGGAGCTGGGACAGGGAGCAACCTGAGGTCCCCTGGCCCAGTACCAGGGCAGGGGGTGCGCCTAGAGGTCCCCTGTCAAGCCATGCCTGGCAGGGAGCGCAGCACCAGGTCACCTGGCCTGGCACCGGGGTGAGGGGAATGGCCTCAGGTCCTCTGGCCCGGTGCCAGGGTGGAGGGCATGGCCTGAGGCCCCCAAGCCCAGCACCAGGATGGGGGGCGAACCTTGAGGTCCCCTGTTAAGCCCCTCCATGTTGGGAGACACGGCCTCAGGTCCCCTGGCCCAGTGCCGGTGGGGGGCATGGCCTGAGGTCCCCCGTCAAGCCCCACTGGGCGGGGGTGTGGCCTGAGGTCCCCCCCTTAAGCTGTGCCAGGTGGGAGGCGCAGCCTCAGGTAGCCTGTCAAGCCCCACAGGGGTCAGAAGGCGCAGCCTCAGGTCCCTGCTGGGAACTCGGCCTCACCTGTGGGTGCAGCCATCTTTGTGGCTGAGTTATGGTCAATTTGCATATTCCCTCTTTATTTTATAGGACTAGAGGCCTGGTGCACAAAAATTTGTGCACTCGGGGAGGGGGAGCGTCCCTCAGCCCGGCCTGTGCCCTCTCGCAGTCTGGGACCCCTCAGGGGATGACCATATGCTGGCTTAGGCCCACTCCCTGGGGTATTAGGTCTAAGCTAAGCTGGCAATCAGACATCCCTCTGGCAACCCAGGAGCCCTCGGGGGATGTCCACTTGCCAGCTGGGAGCAGGCCTAAGTTGCAGTCAGACATCCTTAGTGCTGCTGAGGAGGTGGGAGAGGCTCCCACCACCACTGCTGTACTGGCAGCTGTCAGCCTGGCTTGTGGCTGAGCAGAGCTTCCCCTGTGGGAGCACACTGCCCACCAGGGGGCAGCTCCTGCATTGAGCGTCTGCCTCCTGGTGGTCAGTGTGTGTCATAGTGACCAGTTATTCCCAGTCATTCTGCTGCTAGGGTCAATTTGCATATTATCCTTTTATTATATAGGATAGAGGCCTGGTGCACGGGTGGGGGCCGGATTGTTTGCCCTGAAGGGTGTCTCGGATCAGGGTGGGGGTCCCTCTGGGGTGCTTGGCCAGCCTGGGTGAGGGGCTGATGGATGTTTGCAGCCTGGTCACACCCCCTTCAGGGTGGGGGTCCCCACTGGGGTGCTTGGGCAGCCTGGGTGAGGGAATGATGGATGTTTGCAGGGTGGTCACACCCCCTTCAGGGTGGGGGTCCCCACTGGGGTGCCTGGCCAGCCTGGGTGAGGGGCTGATGGCTGTTTGCAGGCAGGTCACACCCCTTCAGGGTGGGGGTCCCCACTGGGGTTCTTGGCCAGCCTGGGTGAGGGGCTGATGGCTCTTTGCATGCTGGTCAAGCCCCCCCAGTTGGGACCCTCACCCCATGGAGGTTTGGCTAGCCTGAGTGAGGGGCTGATGACTGTTTTCAGGCTGGCCACCCCCCTTTAGGGTGGGGGGTCCCCACTGGGGTGCCTGGGCAGTCTGGGTGAGAGTCTGAGGGCTGTTTTCAGGCTGGCCAAGCCCCATGGCGATGGAAGCTCCCAGCCTCTCCTTTTTTTCTTTATTTTTTTATTCTGGGATTTATTTATCTTCTATAATTGAAACTTTGTTGCCTTCAGTGGAGCTCAGAGCCCCGCGGTAGGCGGGAAGCTTGGCTTCCTGCTCGCTCCAGCTCTGTGGCTATGGCCAGCTGAAGGAGGTATCTGGGGTTTATTTACCTTCTATAATTCAAACTGTGTTGCTTTGAGTGGAGCTCAGAGCCAGCCACGGCAGGTGGGAAGCTTGGCTTCCTCCAACACTGGAGCAACCAAGTCTCCTGCTTGCTCCAGCTCCCTGGCTGCCGGCTGCCATCTTGGTTGGGTTAATTTGCATATAGTCATTCTGATTGGCTGGTGGGCATGGCTTAAGGCAGGGGTGGGCAAACTTTTTGACTTGAGGGCCACAATGGGTTCTTAAACTGTACCGGAGGGCCGGAACAAAAGCATGGATGGAGTGTTTGTGTGAACTAATATAAATTCAAAGTAAACATCATTACATAAAAGGGTATGGTCTTTTTTTTTTTTTTTTTTTAGTTTTATTCATTTCAAACGGGCCAGAGACGGCCCGCGGGCCATAGTTTGCCCACGGCTGGCTTAAGGTGTAGGGAAGGTATGGTCAATTTGCATGTCTGTATTTTATTAGATTAGATAATTGACATATAATATTGTATATGTTTAAGATGTACAAGTATATATTGCAAAATGTTTACCACAATAGGTTAACTACATATTCATCCCCTCACAGAATTACCATTTTTGTTGTGTGCTGAGAATATATCTATCTATCTATCTATCTATCTATCTATCTATATATATATATATATATAGATATACCCCTTCCCCCAGCAAATGCCTTCACCCCCCTAGTGTCTGTGTCCATTGGTTATGCTTAAATGCATGCATGGAAGTCCTTTGGTTGGCTCTATTGCAACCATCACAACCCCCCCTTCTTCCCTCTGAAGTTTGATGATCTGTTCCATGCTTCTCTGTCTCTATTTTTATTCATCAGTTTATGTTGCTTATTATATTCCACAAATGAGTGAGATTATGTGATAGTTATCTTTCTCTGAATGACTTATTATGCTTAGAATAATGCTCTCCATGTCCATACATGCTATTCCAAATGATAAGAGTTCTTTCTTTTTTACAGCAGCGTAGTGTTCCATTGTGTAGATGTACCACTGTTTTTTAATCCACTCATTTGCTGATGGGCACTTAGGCTGTTTCCAAATCTTAGCTATTGTGCTGCTATGAACATAGAGGCACATATATCCTTTCTGATTGGTGTTTCTGATTTCTTGGAGTATATTCCTAGAAGTGGGGTTACTGGGTCAAATGGGAGTTCCCTTTTTAATTTTTAAGGAAAGTCCATACTGTTTTCCACAGTTGCTGAACCAGTCAGCATTCCCACCAGCAGTGCAAGAAGGTTCCTTTTTCTCCACATCCTTGCCGGCCCTTGTCGTTTGTCGATTTGTTGATGATAGCCATTCTGACAGGTGTGAGATGGTACCTCATTGTTGTTTTGATTTTCATCTCTTGGATTATTAGAGACTTTGAGCATGTTTTCATTTGTCTCTTGGCTTTCTGAATGTCCTCTTTTAAAAAGTGTCTATTTAGGTCCTTTGCCCATTTTTTGATTGGATGGTTTATCTCCTTTTGTTAAGTTGTATGAGTTCCCTATAAATTTTGGAGATTTGAGATTGAAAAAGACACAATGAAATGGAAAGATCTTCATTGTTCATGGTTTGGAAGAGTCAACATAGTTAAAATGGCCATATTACCCAAAGCAATATACTGATTTAATGCAATTCCCATCAAAATCCCAATGAGAGCCCTAGCAGGTGTTTTCAATGGTTAGAGCATTGGCCCATGCACTGAAGGGTCACAGGTTCAATTCCTGGTACCTAGATTACAGGTTCCTCCCTGGTCCACTGGGGGGTGCACAGGTGGCAACCAATTGATGTGTTTCACATCGGTTTTTTTCTCGCTCTTTCTTTTTCTCCTCCCCCTTTCTCTCCCTCCCTTCCACTCTCTCTAAAAAGCAATGGAGCCCTAGCTAGTTTGGCTTAGTGGATAGAGCATTGGCCTGTGGACTACAGGGTCCCGGGTTAGATTCCAGTCCAGGTCACATTCCCCGGAGTTGCAGGCTCGATCCCCAGTAGAGGCATGCAGGAGGCAGCCAATGGATGATTCTCATCATTGATGTTTCTATCTCTCTCATCTCCCTTCCTCTTTGAAATAAATAATAATATATAGTTTTAAACAGCAATAGGAAATCTATCCTCCAGTGAGGATTAACAACAATAAAAATAATCCCAATGACATTCTATGAAGAAATAGAACAAAAACTCATGAGATTTGTATGGAACCACACACACACACACACACACACACACACACACACACAAAACAACAACCTGAAAAGCCAAAGAAACCCCCCCCCCCCAAAAAAAAGGAAGCTGGAGGTGTCACACTCCCTGACTTCAAATTATACTACAAAGTGACAGTAATAAAAACTGTACGGTATTGGCAGGAAAGCAGACACACATACAAATGGAACAGAATTGAGAGCCTAGAAACAAAACTACATGTGCATAAGCAAATAACTTTTGACAAAGGAGCCAAAGACATACAATTAAGAACAGAAAGCCTTTTCAATAAAACATGCTGTGAAAATTGGAAAGCCACATGCAAAGAATGAAATTAGACTTTTTTTTATTCCCACATATAAAAGTTGACTCAAAGTAGATCCAAGACTTAAATATAAGGCCTGAAGCAATAAATCATGTAGAAAAAAAACATAAGCACTAAACTTATGGATGTTGGTTTTAGAGAATATTTAAAGAATTTGATCCCAAAGGCAGGGGAAGGAAAGGCAAAAATAAATGAATGGGAATATTGGACTAAAAAACTTCTGCACAGCAAAAGAAACTGCCAAAAAAACAGAAAGGCACCCAAGCAAATGGAGAAGGTATTTGAAAACAGTTCCAACATTGGTTAATGTTGGGACTGTCCAGCAGACCCTGAGCAACTGATGAATGATTACTCTCACACATTTCTGTGAAAAAGAGGGCTAAGGGACTGCCTGGCTAAAGGAATCAGACAGCCCTATTCGCCTGCCTCCTTGGGCTTTTATTGTAGCAACAGTTTGAACTAAAATCTAGATGCTATCAGCAGGGTAAGTCTCCTTGTAGTGTCTTTAAAACAAGGACATTTTGAAGTCTAAATATAAAGATACCAGAAAAATACCCAGGCGCTCAGACTTGTTTGCAAAAGTCAAGGCAGGGTCTGCCACCTTTGGCAAGAATCTTTTAGAGCAGTGGTTCTCAACTTGTGGGTCATGACCCCTTTGGTGGTTGAACAACCCTTTCACAGGGGTCGCCTAAGACCATCCTGCATATCAGATATTTACATTATGATTCATAACAGTAGCAACATTACAGTTACGAAGTAGCAACGAAAATAATTTTATGGTTGGGTCACAACATGAGGAACTGTATTTAAAGGGCCAGAAGGTTGAGAACCACTGTCCTAGAGGCCTCCAACCTTTCAGTGAATCCTCCTTACAGACTTTCCAACCAAGTCTCTTCTTCCCCACAGGTTAATATTCAAAATATGTAAAAACTCATACAATTCAACATTACAAAAATAAATAATCCAACTAAAAATGGGCTGAGGACCTAAACAGACTCTTCTCTCAAGAAAACATACAAATGGCCAAGATATATATGAAAAGATGCTCAAGTTCACTAGCTATTAGAAAATGCCAATAAAAAATAAAATAAAGTGAATTTAAAATAAAAAACGATAATGAGATACCACCTTACACCTGCTTGAATGGCTATAATCAACAACACTAGTAATAACAAGTGTTGAAGAGGTTGTGGAGAAAATGAAACCCTAATTTACTACTCACTGCTGGTGGTTCAGGCACTAATGAAAACAATATTGAGGTTCCTCAAAATATTAAGAATAGAGTTATCATATGACCCAGCAACCCCTCTTCTGGGTATATACCCCAAAACTTTGAAAACATTTATTCATAATGATATATGCACCCCTATGTTCATTGAAGCATTATTAGCGGTGGCCAAGGCATGGAGAAAACCAAAGTGTTTTTTAATAGATGGTTTGATGAAGAAGAATGGTACATATATACAATGGAATACTACTCAGCCATAAGAAAAGATGAAACACTGCCATGAACAACATCGAAGGAGATTGAGAATTTCATGCTAAGCGAACTAAGTCAGAAAAAGTCAAGCACCATATGATTTCACTCATAAGTGGAATATAAAACTGAAAGCAACAAATGAACAAACAAGAAAAACATACAAAACTCATACACTCAGACAGCAGTATGGTTACTAGATGGAGGTGGGGAGTGTGGTAGGAAAGGGTAAGGGGGTCTAATACATGGTGATGGAAGACTTGACTGGGCACACAATGCAATATACATGACCTGATGTATGAAAGAAATGTACACTTTTTAAATTCACCAATGTCACCCCAATTCATGTAACTTTAAAAAAGAAACATTAAACAAATAAAACTAAAAAGATACCATCCATGGAGAGATTAATATTTAGAATATATAGAGAACTCCTAAAAGTCCCAACAAGAAAAATTTAAAAAAAGAAAATGAATTCAAAGATAGGCAATGGACATCAACACATTTCTTCAAAGGGGTTAAATAAGTAGTGAATAAGCACATGAAAAATGTTCAGTATTGCTAATCATGAAGGAAATATGCATCAAAACTACACTGAGATGCCACCTCACATCAGTTAGGATAGCTAATATCAAAGCATGGAAATAGGTCTTGGTGAGGATGTGGAGAATTAGAGCTTTATGGACCTTGCACTGTTGGTGGTAAAATGGTATAGCAGCTGTGGAATCACATGGAGGTTCTCAAAAATTAAAAATAGATTACTACATGTCCACACAACTCCACTTCTGGGTATATAATTAAAAGAATTGAAAGTAGGTCTCTTTGAGACCTCTTTCTACCCAATGTTTATAGAAGCATTATTCATAATAGCTTAAATGTGGAATCCACCTGAGTGTCCATGGGTGAATAGATAAGTAAAATGTGGTTTATACATACAGTGGAATGATATTCAGGCTTAAATGAAGGAAATTCTGATACACAATTTAACATGTATGAATCTTGAGGACATTATTCTAAGTGAAATAAATCCCAAATGACAAATATTGCATGATTCTACTTATGTGAGGTATTTAGTCAAAATCTTAGAGACAGGAAATATAATGGAGGTTCCTAGGAGCTGTGGCTGGAGGAAGAATGGGTAGTTATTGTTTAACTAGAGGCCCAGTGCATGAAATAATGCACTGGGGTGCAGGTGAGGGGATGCCTCAGCCTGGCCTGTGCCCTCTTGCAGTCCAGAACCCCTCAGGAGATGTCTGCCTAAACTGACAGTCAGGCATCCCTCTTGCAATCCAGGATCCCTCTCTCCTTACTGAGCACCTGCTCACTCCTTACCACTCGGCTCACTGCTCCTGAGCACTGCCGCAGAGGAGGGAGAGGCTCCTGCCACCACCACTGCACTCGCCGCCATGAGCCCAGTTTCTGGCTGAGTGGTGCTCTCCCTGTGGGAGTGCACTGACCACCAGGGGGCAGCTTCTGCATTAGCAAAATTCATGCTCAGGTAGGGTCCCTACACCTGGCCAGCGATAAGGGCTGATCTGTGAGGCGACTGGTGGGGTTATTAGGGGGACCCCACTGGCACCCGCCTTGGCTGGCCTGGGGCCTGCAGACTGGGGACAGCTCCTGTGTTGAGCCAGTCTGCCCTCTGGTAGTCAGTGCACAGCATAGTGACAGGTTGTTCCACCGGTCGTTCTGCCATTTGGTCAATTTGCAAATTAGGCATTTATTATATAGGATAGGTATAGAGTTTCAGTTTTACAAGATAAAAAGAAGTATAGAGATGAATGATGGAGATGGTTACACAGAAATGTGAGTATATTTAAAACCACTGAAGTGTACACTTAAAAATGGTTAAGATGATAAATTTTGTTATGTGTCTTTTATCATAAATTAAACAAACAAATAAATAAGCATACACAACTATTTAGCTAAATCTCCAAGGAATTATGTGGGTTGAAAAAACAATTTCAAAATATTACTACTGTGATTCCACGCATACAACATTTTTTACAATACAAAATGTTAGAAATGAAGAACATATTCTTGGCTGTCAGAGAATAGCTAGCAGGATACAAAATTAACACCCAGAAATCTATGGATTTTTTATACACCAATAATGAACTCACAGAAGGAGAAATGGAAAAAAAATCCCATTTACCATAGCAACAAAAAAATAAGATACCTAAGAATAAATTTAACCAAGGAGGTAAAGGACCTATATTCAGAAAATTATAGGATGCTGAAAAAAGAGATAAAGACATAAACAAATGGAAGAATATACAATGATCATGGATTGGTAAAATCAATATCATTAAAATGTCCATACTATCCAAAGCAATGTATAGACTCAATGCAATCCTCATTAAAATACCAACAGCATACTTCAAAGACCTGGAACACTCTCCAAAAATTTATCTGGAATAAATAGCTGTAGCAATCTTGAGAAAGAAGAACAAAATTCCAGATATCAAGCTATATACTACAAAGCCACTGTTCTCAAAACTTCATGGTACTGGCACAAGAACAGACATATAGACCAATGGAACAGAACAGAGAACCCAGAAATTGGCCCAGGTCATTATACTCAATTAATATTTGACAAAGGAGGCAAGAGCGTATAATGGAGTTAAGACAGTTTTCAATAAATGGTGTTGGGAGAATTGGACGGATATATGCAAAAAATTGAAACTAGACCACCAACTTACACCATACACAAAAATAAAATCAAAATAGATAAAGGACTTAAACATACAACAGAAAACCAGAAAAATCTTAGAAGAAGCCATAGGCAGCAAAATATCAGACATATGTCATCTTTACCGATACAGCTCCTAGGGCAATGGAAACTAAGGAGAAAATAAACAAATGGGAATTCATCAAAATAAAAAGCTTCTGCACAGCACAAGAAACCATCAACAAAACAACAAGAAAGCCACTGCATGGGAGAACATATTTGCCAATGTTATCTCCAATAAGGGTTTAATCTCCAAAATTTATACGGAACTCACACAATTTAACAAAAGGAAGATAAACAATCCAAAAAAATGGCCGAAGGAACTGAATAGACAGTTTGAAAGAGGACCTACAGATGGCCAAGAGACACATGAAAACATGTTCAGATGCAAATCAAATCAACAGTGAGGTACCATCTCACGCATGTCAGAATGGCTATCATCAATAAATCAACAAACGACAAGTGCTGGTGAGGATGCGGAGAAAAAGGAACACTCGTGCACTGCTGGTGGGAATGCATATTGGTGCAGCCACTGTGGAAGACAGTATGGACTTTCCTCATAAAGTTAAAAATGGAACTCCCATTTGACCCAGTGATCCCACTTCTAGGAATATATCCCAAGAAACCAGAAACACCAATCAGAAAGGATATATGCACCCCTATGTTCATAGCAGCATAATTTACAATAGCTAAGATTTGGAAACAGCCTAAGTGCTTATCAGCAGATGAATGGACTAAAAAACAGTGGTACATCTACACAATGGAATACTACGCTGCGGTAAAAAAGAAGGGATGCCTACCATTTGCAACAGCATGGATGGAACTGGAGAGCATTATGCTAAGTGTAATAAGCCAGTCAGAGAAATGTAAGTATCATATGATCTCACTCATTTATGGAATATAAAGAACAACATAAACTGATGAACAAAAATAGAACCAGAGTTGAACAGACTGTCCAACCTATGAGGGAAGGCGGGGAGTTAGAGATCAGCCAAAGGACTTATATGCATGCATATGAGCATAACCAATGAACACAGACAGGGGAGAGGGAGGACATATGCTGAGGTGTGGGGGTGGCGGGGGAGTGGGCAATGGGGGAAAATGGAGACTTAACATAAATATTATTTAAAGTATTACGTAAGTCTCCTTTTTCCCCCATTGACCACTCTCCCAGATAAGGACACGTGTAATACCTTAATAACAAAAGGAATCCAAAGAGGACCACACCAAGACACATCATAATTAAAATGCCAAGAGCAAAAGACAAAGAGAGAATCTTAAAAGCAGCAAGAGAAAGAAAGTCAGTTACCTACAAGGGAATACCCATACGACTGTCAGCTGATTTCTCAACAGAAACTTTGCAGGCCAGAAGGGAGTGGCAAGAAATATTCAAAGTGATGAATACCAAGAACCTACAACCAAGATTACTTTATCCAGCAAAGCTATCATTCAGAATTGAAGGTCAGATAAAGAGCTTCACAGATAAGGAAAAGCTAAAGGAGTTCATCACCACCAAACCAGGATTATATGAAATGCTGAAAGGTATCCTTTAAGAAGAGGAAGAGGAAGAAAAAGGTAAAGATACAAATTATGAACAACAAATATGCATCTATCAACAAGTGAATCTAAGAATCAAGTGAATAAATAATCTGATGAACAGAATGAACTGTTGATTATAATAGAATCAGGGTCATAGAAAGGGAATGGACTGACTATTCTTGGGGGGGAAAGGGGTGTGGGAGATGTGGGAAGAGACTGGACAAAAATCGTGCACCTATGGATGAGGACAGTGGGTGGGGAGTGAGGGCGGAGGGTGGGGCGGGAACTGGGAGGAGGGGAGTTATGGGGGGGAAAAAAAGAGGAACAAATGTAATAATCTGAACAATAAAGATTTAATTAAAAAAAAAAAAGAAAAAAATTTTTTTTTTTAAAAATTGTGTGTTGTAAAAAAAAAAAAAGAAAATAAACCTCTATAATAAAAAGGGTAGTGTCAGGGAATAACTATCAGAAAAAAGGGATGTTGGAACTGTTTTGTATCTTGAACTTTCACATCTGATAAAGTTGTATAGAACGTAATACATGTGACATGTGAGTACAAGTAAAACTAGGGAACTCTGAATAGGATTAGTGATTTGTATCAGTGTTAATACCCTGGGTAAAACATTTCTTGGGGGAGAAACCAAGATGGCGGCATAGGTTAACGCCGGAGATTGCTGCCTCCAACAACCACTTCAAAAAACAACTAAAAGATGGAATGGACATCATCCAGAACCACAGGAAGGCTGGCTGAGTGGAAACCCTACAACTAGGAGGAAAGAGAATATCATACCCAGACTCAGAGGAGGCGCAGTGCTGAAGTGAAATACTAAGGTGTGGAGTGCGCGTGGAGCGGGCTTGCGGCGGAGGGCGCGGTTGTTGTTTTCAATCGGGAGGGAGTTTCAGACTCTGAGCTCCAGATCCAGGCGAGTCTCTAGGGACCCAGATTCAAACGGGAGAAGCGGGACTGTCTGGCTTTGGTCGGCACTCGAAGGCAGCTTTCTCTCCGAGGTTTGCAGCGGTTGCTGGGACTCTGTGAGGCAGAGCCCCTAGGGACGGAACTGAGAGCAGCCATAACTGCTTGCTCTGCCCGCCCTGTAGATCCCCGGGGACCCACCTAGCCCAAGCCCTGTGCAGAGCCATTTGCCGGATAGCCTCAGGCAAACACTAGATTAGCACCGCCCTAGAGATCCAGCACAGAAGCTCTCCCACTGCAGACACAGCGGACTCTCATAGCCAGTTAGCCTGGAGGTCAAATCACCCCCAGTATTGCCGACAACAATCAAGGCTTAACTACAACAAGACTGCGCACAAAGACCACTAGGGGGTGCATCAAGAAAGCATAAAAAATGCGGAGACAAAGAAACAGGACAAAATTGTCCATGGAGGATATAGATTTCAGAACCACACTTTTAAGGTCTCTCAAGAACTGTCTAGAAGCCGCCGATAAATGTAGTGAGATCCTCAAGAAATCTAATGAGACCCTCGATGTTGTGATAAAGAACCAACTAGAAATTAAGCATACACTGACTGAAATAAAGAATATTATACAACCACCCAACAGCAGACCAGAGGAGCGCAAGAATCAAGTCAAAGATTCAAAATGCGAAGAAGCAAAAAACACCCAACCGGAAAAGCAAAATGAAAAAAAGAATCTGAAAATATGAAGATAGTGTAAGGAGCCTCTGGGACAGCTTCAAGCGTACCAACATCAGAATTATAGGGGTGCCAGAAGATGAGAGAGAGCAAGATATTGAAAACCTATTTGAAGAAATAATGACAGAAAACTTCCCCCACCTGGTGAAAGAAATAGACTTACAGGTCCAGGAAGCGCAGAGAACCCCAAACAAAAGGAATCCAAAGAGGACCACACCAAGACACATCATAATTAAAATGCCAAGAGCAAAAGACAAAGAGAGAATCTTAAAAGCAGCAAGAGAAAGAAAGTCAGTTACCTACAAGGGAATACCCATAGGACTGTCAGCTGATTTCTCAACAGAAACTTTGCAGGCCAGAAGGGAGTGGCAAGAAATATTCAAAGTGATGAATACCAAGAACCTTCAACCAAGATTACTTTATCCAGCAAAGCTATCATTCAGAATTTAAGGTCAGATAAAGAGCTTCACAGATAAGAAAAAGCTAAAGGAGTTCATCACCACCAAACCAGTGTTATATGAAATGCTGAAAGGTATCCTTTAAGAAGAGGAAGAAGAAGAAAAAGGTAAAGATACAAATTATGAACAACAAACATGCATCTATCAATAAGTGAATCTAAGAATCAAGTGAATAAATAACCTGGTGATCATAATAGAATGAGGGCCATAGAAAGGGAATGGACTGACTATTCTTGGGGGTAAGGGGTGTGGGAGATGCGGGAAGAGACTGGACAAAAATCGTGCACCTATGGATGAGGACAGTGGGTGGGGAGTGAGGGCGGAGGGTGGGGCGGGAACTGGGAGGAGGGGAGTTATGGGGGGAAAAAAGAGGAACAAATGTAATAATCTGAACAATAAAGATTTTTTTTAAATTTTTTATTGATTTTTTTGCAGAGAGGAAGGGAGAGAGATAGAGAGTCAGAAATATCGATGAGAGAGAAACATCGATCAGCTGCCTCCTGCACATCTCCTACTGGGGATGTGCCCGCAACCCAGGTACATGCCCTTGACCGGAATCGAACCCGGGACCTTTCAGTCCGCAGGCTGACGCTCTATCCACTGAGCCAAACCGGTTTTGGCAGAACAATAAAGATTTAATTAAAAAAAAATACCCTGGGTATGGTATTATATTATAGTTTCATGAAATTTTATCATTGGGGAAAATTAGTTGAAGATTATACACAATCTGTTTATTATTTCTTAAAACTGCATGTAAATTTACAATTGTCATATCTATCTTGCTCTATAATGCCTAATATGCTAAGTGTCCGGTTGTCCGATCATCTGTTCAACCAATCAAAGCATAATATGCTAATGATATGCTAAGGCTGCTCAACTGTTGGCTATGATGTGTACTGACCACCAGGGGGCAGACACTCAATGCAGGAGCTGCCTCCTGATGGTCAGTGCGCTCCCACAGGGGGGTGCTGCTCAGCCAAAAGCTAGGCTCAGGTGAGAGCAGCGGCCACGACAGGAGCCTCTTCCACCTCCAGGGCAGCGCTAAGGATGTCTGACTGATGGCTTAGGCCCGCTCCCCCGCCATCAGTCAGACATTCCCCAAGGGCTCCTGGATGGTGTGAGTGTGCAGGCTGGGCTGAGGGACCCATCCAAGTGCACAAATTTCATGCACTGGGCCTCTAATATGTTATATTACATTCAAAAAGAATTGTTTTCTTGATTGAGAAAAGGACATGTAATGCAAAATCACACTTTTGATAGTTGGAAATTGCCGATTGTTTTGCAGTACTTTATTATATTGGGTGTCTTGTCTTTCTTGCGTTTTTTAGTTAGCTAATGAATGAATATATTAGATAATTTGGGGTTTTAGTTGGGATTTTACTTCTTTGGATCTTTGCTGTTTCTATTAACCCAGTGGTCAGCAAACTGCAGCTCGCGAGTCACATGCGGCTCTTTGGCCCCTTGAGTATGGCTGTTCCACAAAATACCATGTGCAGGCACACATGTACAGTGCGGTGAAACTTCGTGGCCCATGTGCAGAAGTTGGTATTTTGTGGAAAAGCCACAGGGGCCAAAGAGCCGCATGTGGCTCATAAGCCGCAGTTTGCCGACCACTGTATTAACCATGGCATTATTTTAATAAATGTTATACTACCAACCTAAAAAATTAAAGTTGTTTTAATATTTAAATTAAAAATATTTTAAAAATCTATATAAGGAGGTAATGTGCAAATTTGTCCTAATGGCATCATAGTAATGACCAATTTGCATATTAACAGGCCAGCAGGAGGCTGCGCATGCAGCAGGGGTTTTTCTGTGCTCGGGCACTCACAGCTGCGGGAGTCAGGCCTGTGTCCCGGGCGCCTGCAGCGGTGGGAGTCAGGCCTCTGTCCTGGGTGCCACAGTGGCGGGAGCCAGGCCTGTGTCCTTGGCACGACAGCAGCGGGATTCATGTGTGGTCCATCACCAGTTAGAAAGCATCTCAGGGTGAGGACCATCACCTCAACTAGAACTCAAGATGGTCCCCTGGCCTGGCCTGGGCCCTCCTCAGAGGCAAGCCTTTCCTCCATATTCACTGCACAGGACAGACAGGGATGCCTAAGAGGTTGGAGCCATGGTGCCCCATCCCTACCCTACTTCCCTGGCCTCCTTCACTGTGGCCTCCACAGAAGGGTATGTATGAGAGCCCTTCCCCTGCTACCTCTCACCACTGTCTCCGGCAATCCTCAACACACAGGCTTTCAAGTGAGTAGTGCCCTACTCACTTCCTCTCACTCCATTCCAGGGCCTGTGCTCTGGATGGGGCCTTTGGAATCAGGGCTCTGGGGTTTTACAACAGAGCTGGGGTGGGAAAGGGTAAACAGCACCAAAGTTGGCTGATATGGCCACCCACCTCTGCCTCAGCTTGACCAATTAGTTCAGCCTCAGAACATGGCACTCAGGGAGGATCCCTACTTCCCCAGCAATGGCTCTAGGGCAGCCGTGGGCAAACTACAGTCCATGGGCCGGATCCGGCCCATTTGAAATGGATAAAACTAAAAAAAAAAAAAAGACCATACTCTTTTATGTAATGATGTTTACTTTGAATTTATATTAGTTCACACAAACACTCCATCCATGCTTTTGTTCCGGCCCTCTGGTCCAGTTTAAGAACCCATTGTGGCCCACCCCTGCTCTAGGGCCTTGGCCCCAGTACTAACCTCCTCTTCCCCTTGGCCCTCCCCACAGCTGGTGCTTGCTGAAGCTCCGTGTGCCTTACTTAACCACCTTCCTTCCTGTTCCTACAAAGGAAGCTGCATCTTTGTATGTTATCCTATATAATAAAGAGGTAATATGCAAATTGACCATCACTCCAACACACAAGATGGCTGCCCCCATGTGAACATAAGATGGCCAGCAGGGGAGGGTAGTCATGGGCGATCAGGCCAGCAGGGGAGGGCAGTTGTGGGGGACCAGGCTGGCAGGGAAGGGAAGTTAGGGGTGACCCGGCCAGCAGGGGAGGGCAGCTGGGGGCGATTGCGCTGGCAGGGGAGCAATTAGGCGTCAATCAGGCTGGCAGGGGAGTGATTAGGAGGTGATCAGGCTGGCAGGTAGAAGCAGTTAGGGGCAATCAGGCAGGCAGGCAGGTAGGCAGGCAGGCGAGCAGTTGGGAACCAGCATTCCTGGATTGTGAGAGGGATGTCCGACTGCCTGTTTAGGCCTGATCCCGGTGGGGTCCCAGATTGGAGAGGGTGCAGGCTGGGCTGAGGGACACACACACACACCCATGCATGAATTTCATGCACCAGGCCTCTAGTATTCATATAAACTTTGTAACGTTTTTTGGGGGGAAAAACGATGACCAAGAGAATGCCACAGTCACCGTGTCCGGAGTCCGGCTCAGGAGAACGGAGAGACGGGAGAATTCCATAAACTGGCCGATGCCAAGATATTTCTGAGTGACTGACTGGCGTGTGACAGTTGTGTGACCGCAGAGGAAGGAGTCCAAGTTTCTCAGCAGAACACCCAGGACTTCTTCCATGTTTTGAACCTTTGCTTTGGTTTTCAGAATTCCCTGCTCCCCATCTGTTGGCTCCCTCCTTCTGAAAGGTGCTGTCGTCATCACATGGGTGCAACTCGAATATTGTATCTCAAAAGGATTGCCCCAATGTATGTATCCTTTTATCTGACGATGAAAAAATCCCAAAGAATAAGAATGGAGACAGACTACTGACCTTTAGGCTTAAAAAAATCTGGAAGTGTCCTGCGAAGAGCTGAGACTTGGTTCTGTCCATGCACCTCAGAGAGATTAGATGAGGAAATAAATGGCCCTGTTTGGCCCTGATTTTACCCATTTATGTTACTCTTGAAGGTGACTTTGCCACAATGTGAATAAACTGCCACCTTTTGGAGGGGCTCATCCGAAAGTCTGCATTCCCAACTTTTCTTGAAACAGATCTATGTTCTGCAGCTGTGGCCATCATCCTGAGACCAGGTCCCGTCGCTGGGATTTAGGGGGCACTGGAGTGGAGGCTCTCCCCACCGTGCCCTTTTACATTCAGGGATTGAGCTGAACTCACTTTGGGGGAGGCCTGGCAAGGGTGACAGATGTCACAGATAGAAGGAAAGAGAATGGAGATGCAGACACCCTGCTTGGTCCCTGCCTGGGTAGGGTCAGGCAGATGAAGGTCAGCCAGCCTGCCCCATAATTGGGTGAGATAGTGTCTTATGTGTCCACCTCTCATCCCATGGACCCGGCCACACCCCTCAGCTCTGGACAGCCCACTGTGTTCCATGACAGCACGGTCTGCCCTCACATGTTGCTCGCCCTAAATGAGTAGGAAGAGAGCAGTTGGCCTATAGACAACTACACAGAAAGATAGGGCTCATGGCTGGTGAGTGCAGTAGTGGTGGCAGGAGTCTCACCTGCCTCCGTGGCAGCACTAAGGAGCAGCAAGCCAAGTGGTAAGGAGCAGTGAGTAGGCAGGCGGTAAGAAGCGAGGGGTCCCAGATTGCGAGAGGGATTTCCAACTGTTGGCTTAGGCCCGGGCCTAAGCCAGCAGGTGGACATCCCCTGAGGGGTCCTGGACTGCAAGAGGGTGCAGGCTGGGCTGAGGGAATTTTGTGCACTGGGCCTCTAGTACATTAATAAAATGAATTATCAAAGCACAGTGTTGGAGCATTTATTTACATATATGTGACAATGTATTAGCAGCGAAGATACTTATTTTTTATTTATATATTTATTTATTTTAAATCTTTATTGATGAGAGTATTATAGATTCTCCCAGTTTTCCCCCCATTGCCACCCTACACCCAGTTCCCACCATGCCCCAGGCCTTCATCACCCTATTGTCTGTGTACATAGGTAATGCATATCCTATGTAATGAAGGAAACATGCAAATTAACTGTCCCTCCACTATGCTCAAGCCATGCCCACCAGCCAGTGAGGAGTGAGTATGCAAATTAACCCAACAAAGATGGCGGGTAATTTGCATACACAGCAGAATGGGAGAGCCAGCAGCTTGCGGGGGGGGCATGACTCTCTTGGTCGCTACCTTAGGGGGACATGGTTCCCTCAGTCACTGGACGGAGAGCCGGAGGCTTGCGGGGACATGGCTCCCTTGGTTGGGGAAAACCCAGAGCATGGGGAGCACCAGGAATTCTGCGAATAGTAGTTTTGATGGCAGCCCCAGGACTGGAAGTGGAAGCCCAGAGCGCAGGGAGCAGTAGGAATGCTGGGAATTGTAGTTCTCCTAGACACTAGAGCAAAGTGAGCCTGGAGCAAGTTACTGTTGTGGTTGGGATGGAGGGAAAGCAAAGGTGAGAGACATAAGTAAAATCAGAGTGTCTAAGAAAAATTAAAGGGAAGATAACCTAAAACTTCCAGGAAATCTCCACCAATAAAGCAAAGAAAAAAAAAAAGCCTCTATTATTCTGTGAGCAACAAACCAAACTAGGTTGGGGGTTTCAGACAATTCACGCATATGAGTGCAAAGACAGACAGAAACTCCCGGATTGGAGAGGGCTCCCAGATTGGAGAGGGTGCAGATAGGGCTGAGGGCCCCCCCTCTCCACCCCTTTCCCAGTGCACGAATCTTCGTGCACTAGGCCCCTAGTATGCATATAAGATCTTTGGTTAATCTCTGCCCCCCTTCCCCTTGAGATTTACCAGTGTGTTCCATGTTTCCATGCCTTTGGTTCTATTTTTTTTATCAATTTATTCTGTTCATCAGACTCCTTGTTCATTTATTTTGATTTATAGATCCATTTGTTGATTGGTATGTGTTTATTGCCATTTTATTGTTTACTAGAGGCCCGGTGCATGAAATTCGTGCACTCAGGGGGGAATCCCTAAGCCCAGCCTGTGCCCTCTTACAGTCTGGGAGCCCTCGGGGGACATCTGACTGACGGCTTAGGCCCGCTTCCCACGAGGAGCGGGCCAGAGTGAGCCTAAGATGACAGTCAGACATCCTTAGCACTGCTGTGAAGGCGGGAGAGGCTCCTGCCACCACAGCTGTGCTCGCCAGCCGTGAGCCCAGCTTCAGACTGAGCAGTGCTCCCCCTGTGGGAACACACTGACCACCGTGGGGCAGCTTCTCCATTGAGCATCTGCCCCCTGGTGGTCAGTGCGTGTCATAGCAACTGGTCATTCTGCCATTCAGTCCATTTGCATATTAGCCTTTTATTATATACAATATTTTTTATCTTTTTATTCTTCTTATTAAAGAAGACCCTTTAAAATTTCTTGTAATATTGTTTTGGTGGTGATGAACTCCTTTAGCTTTTCCTTGTCTATGAAACTCTTTATTTGACCTTAAATTCTAAATGATAGCTTTGCTGGATAGAATAATCTTGGTTGTAGGTCCTTGCTTTTCATCACTTTGAATATTTCTTGCCACTCCCATCTGGCCTGCAAAGTTTCTGTTGGAAAATCAACAGTCACATTGGGCACTCCCTTGTAAGTAAGTAATTGCTTTACTCTTGCTGCTTTTAAGATTCTCTCTTTGTATTTAAATTTCTGCATTTTAATTATGATGTGTCTTTGTGTGAGCCTCTGTGGGTTCCTCTTTTTTTGGAACTGTCTGTGCTTCCTGGACTTGTAACTCTTTCTGGACTATTTCTTTCACCAGGTAGGGCAGCGGTTCTCAACCTGTGGGTCGCGACCCCTTTGGTGGTCGAACGACCCTTTCACATGGGTCTCCTAAGACCATCCTGAGTATCAGATATTTACATTACAATTCATAACAGTAGCAACATTACAGTTATGAAGTAGCAACGAAAATAATTTCATGGTTGGGTCACAACTTGAGGAACTGTATTTAAAGGGCCAGAAGGTTGAGAACCACTGAGGTAGGGGAAGTTTTCGGTCATTATTTCTTCAAATAGGTTTTCAATATCTTGCTATCGCTCCTCCTTCTGGCACCCCCATAATGTGAATATTGGTATGCTTGATACCAATTGATATGCTCGAAATTGTCCCAGAGGCTCCTGACATTATCTTCGTATTTTTGGATTCTTTTTTCATTCTGCTCTTCTGATTGGGTATTTTTTTCCTCATATTTCAAATTGTTGATTTAATTCTCAGAATCCTCCACTCTACTATTAAATCCCTGTAAATCATTTTTTATTTCAGTTAGTGTATGCTTAATTTCTGACTGGTCCTTCTTCATGTCTTTGAAATTCTCACTAAGATCGTTGCACGTCTCACTAAGTCCCTTGAAGCTCTCATTAATTCCCTTGAGGCTCTCGTTAAGATCCTTGAGCATCCTTTTAACCATTGTTTTGAACTCTGTATCTAAGTTTGCTTGCTTCCATTTCATTTAGTTCTTTTTCTGGAGATTTCACCTGTTTTTTCATTTGTGACACTTTTTTTGTCTGTATTTTGGCTGCTTTCCTGTGTTTGTTCTATGTATTAGGTAGAGCTGTTATGACTCCTGGAATTGGTAGAGTGGCCTTGTGTAGTAGATGTCCTGTATGGCCTAGTGCAGTGATGGTGAACTTATGACATGCGTGTCAGAGGTGACACACAAGCTCATTTTTTTCGTTGATTTTTCTTTGTTAAATGGCATTTAAATATATAAAATAAATATCAAAAATATTAATCTTTGTTTTACTATGGTTGCAAATATCAAAAAATTTCTATATGTGACACGGCACCAGAGTTAAGTTAGGGTTTTTCAAAATGCTGACACACCAAGCTCAAAAGGTTCGCCATCACTGGCCTAGTGGCTCAGCCTCCCCAGTCACCTGAGTGGGCACTCTAAGTGCAAACCTTTGTGAGCTATTGTGCACAGTCTTGTTGTAGTTGAGACTTGATTGCTGTTGGTGTCACTGGGAGCAATTGACCTCCGGGTCAGTTGGCTGTGAGGACCAGCTGCGTCTATAGTGAAGCGCTGCTAAAAAGACACCCCTAAGGGGCAGGACTTGCTTCAGTGGGGCTTTGGTGCTCACTGAGTCTGCTTCTTGAGTGTGTCCCTTGTGGATGTGTAGGCTTGTGATCTGGTTTGGTCTGAAGGTGTCCACCAGGTGCACTGGCTCTTGGGCCTCCCAGGAGGTGCAAAGTCAGCCACTACCTAGAGCAGTGATTCTCAACCTTCTGGCTCTTTAAATACAGTTCCTCAAGTTGTGACCCAACCATAAAATTATTTTCGTTGCTACTTCATAACTGTAATGTTGCTACTGTTATGAATCGTAATGTAAATATCTGATATGCAGGATGGTCTTAGGAGACCCATGTGAAAGGGTCGTTCGACTGCCAAAGGGGTCACAACCCACAGGTTGAGAACCGCTGACCTAGAGCCATCTGGCAGGAGCTACAGAGCCCCTTACAGATGGTTACTACTTGAATTGGGCTTGGAAGTGTCCAGGCCAGGTCAAACTGTGAAGCAAGGCAGGCTGCTGCTGGTACAGGGTCTGGGCCCACTTATTGATAGGTATGGGGCACACTGATGCCAACTACTACTTGTTTGAGAGATTTTAGAAAAGTCTGAAGACTGATCCAGGACAGGCCATTCATATGGAAAAGTCTCTGTAAACAACTTGGGTGAGGCTGCAAATTGGATGGGGCAGGGTCTCAGGGAATCACCAGGGTGGAGCGGACAGTGTGTGTCAGGCTGATGGAGACTTAGATATGGCTGCCAGACAGCTCTGCGACAGGGAGGTCCCAGCATTAGAACAATGACCCCGCAAGTACCCCTGTTTGGGAGAAAGCCATCTCCAAGTTCTTGCCCTGATGCCAGACAATCCAGTTTCTCCCCAAGTGTCCCAGGTTCCTTTTAAGCCATAGCCACGGGGCTGGAGCTCAGAGGGAGCAAGTCTGACTAAGACAGTGATGGCGAACCTTTTGAGCTTGGCATGTCAAAATTTTGAAAAACCCTTAACTTAACTCTGGTGCTGTGTCACATATAGAAATATTCATAATTTTTTTTAATATTTGCAGCCATAGTAAAAAAAAATTTATATTTTTGATATTTATTTTATATATTTAAATGCCATTTAACAAATCAACCAAAAATATATATAAAATGAACAAAAACAGAAAAACAATGTACATTTAGGAAAAAATAATAATAAAAACAATGATAATCAAATGGTATGAAAACTAGAAATTAGTGACTTTTTTGGTGCTGAAGTTTGTCTGCTAATTCTTCGATTGCAGGTTCATACTTGGTGCACTTCAAGGCCAAGCAAGCGCCACTAACTTCATCTGTTAGCCGGTTTCTTTTGTTTGTTTTAATATTATTTAATGCTGAGAACAAAGTATCACAAAAATATGTTGATGAAAAAATTGTTAGCAAAGCCATCGCTAGAATTTTTATGTTGCCAAAAGTGTCAGGTACTCTGTTCCAAGCACTCAAATTTCTTGTTCGTAGTTGCACTCTTCTTCATTATTCAAACGATTTCATTCGAGATTTTTAAGTTTCGACCTTAAGTCGACAAACACATGAGTCCAAATGCTACCTTGATAATTTGCAAGTTGCATCTCTAAATCGTCAATTTGCATCCATTGGAAATCCTTTAATTACAAAGTACTATAAACAACTACATCCGGATACTTAATTATTTTAATGGTCTGTTCTAGGCTTCTAAATTGGTTGAATCTTTCGCGGAACTGTTCAAATAACGAGTTTACTATATTCTGGTACATAAGTATGGACTCCATTACACTTGTTGTAGTGGCCTTCTCAAAATACTTTTTTATACAAGGAAAATACTTAATAAGTTTTAGTTTCAATATCTCGCTTGAAAATTTTGAGTTTACTTTCAAAAGATTTGACGTATCCAAACATAACGTCAATACTTTTGCCAAAACCTTGTAATTTTAAGTTCAGTTCATTCATATGAACAGTGTGATCTTAAAAAAATCTCAAATTGCTGACCCACTTAATGATCATTGATCTGAAGAAAGTTTGCCAGATCCTTATTCTCAATAAATGCCATAATTTCTTCAAAGCACTCCACAAATCACTCAAGTACTTTACCTGGACTCAGCCATCTCACATTATTGAACATCAGTAGTCCGCTGATGGTTTAATCAACTTCTGTTGAAAGTGCATAAAATTCTCGCTTGTGAAGGGGTCGAGAAGCTATAAAATTCACAATTTTTGTTACAACTGACATGAAATCATTCAATTCTGAGAATCCCGATTTGGCATACAACACCTCCTGATGGATAATGCAATGAAAAGGTACAAGTGGATGTCTAATAGCTTCCATAAACAATTTCAGGAATCCCACATTTTTTCCCACCATATTTGGTGCCCCATCTGTCGTGACTGACACAATTTTAGAGATATCAATGTTTAGGTCACTGAATGTTTTTATAACAACCTTACATATTTCGTTTCATGATGTACTTATTGGTACTGATTCTAACTTTATCAACTCTTCTCTCCTTGTGAGACCATCAGAATATCTAGCAATAATGGCCAACCGAGCATTTGATGTGACATCAGTAGTTTCATCAAGAGAAATCGAAAAATATTTACAACTATTTAAGTCTTTTTTTAATTGATGTTGGACATTTTTGTTAAGATCTATTATTCTGTCTTTGATAGTATTTCTACTGAGTGGTAACTCAGAAATTCTTTTAATAATATCATCTTTATTTTTCATATTGTGAAATAGAGCTGGTGCACATCTTAGAAATGTTTCCTTAATAAATTCTCTCTCACTGAGGGCTTTTCCATGCTGAGCTATGGAGTGAGCAATACAGTAACTTGCTGATGTTAAATTTGTAGAGCATCTTACAAATTTAATGATGGAATTTGATTGACTTTTATAGAGGTGTAGCTGCCTAGAAATGTATTCCTTCCTTTCATCAATACTTTTTTTCAAGAGCTGACAATGATTAGTTTCAAAATGTCTATTTACATTCCACGTTCTGCATACTACCGTTTCATTACACAGTATGCACAATGATCTGTTGTTTCTGTCGACAATCCTGTACATCTCGGTCCCTATATCTTGAAAGGGTCGGCTACTGCTGCTTCCACTTCCTTTATCATTCAATCTTGCTTTTTTAAAATATTTTTTTGTTTCTCCATCACAAGGCTGCAGAAATAAATAAATATAAATCACAGCGTCTTTTATAAAAGGTTGATAGGTTTCTTACCTATTAACTTTTTGCAGTGTTGTTGCACTGACTCCTGGTGCAAAACAATTCAAAGATAGTATGTATAACCAACTAATATATGGTGCTGTAATCAATTATCCGACACACAGAATGTCTCGTCGAGCCCTCTTGCACTGTATATCTTGTTCTTCTAACCCTCCCACTCCTGTCTCCTAACGAACATGGCGATCAAGTGCATCTGTTTGCCGAGTGCACCCGAACACACCGGAAGCTTACCCGAGGCACATGTTGACAATAAGGAGGCCGTTTCCAGAATTGGGCATTTTGTCATTCGAAAAGGTACAAGTGGATGTCTAATAGCTTCCATAAACAATTTCAGGAATCCCACATGTATCTTTGCTATACAACACCGATGTACATGTTTACATCCGGTTTTAGAATTGCATTATTGATCATGAGTAATGTGAGTGATGCCCAACTCTGGCCATTGCTAGAGACAGATATTTGAATTATGCAAATTTTTGTCTCTGTCAATGCGTGTCATCCAAAATGAGTTCATGTGTCACCTCTGACATGCGTGTCATAGGTTCACCATCACTGGACTAAGACCATGTGCTGGCCCTTTAAGAGGCACTGCTGAGTTTCCAGCAGCCTCAGTGTTACTCGCCACAATCCCCGCTGGTTTTTAAAGCCTGAAGTTACAGGGACTTCTCTTCCCATCTCTGTCACCTTGGAGTGGGGGTCTGGTGTGGGGCTGGAACCGCCTGCTTCTCATAGGTGGCCTCCGCAGTGAAGATATCCCTCCTGATTAAAAACACGACGCAGGTGGGTGTTGGACCAGCTCCTTCTGCGCCTCTGCCCCTCCTACCAGCCTCAATGTTCTTTCTTTTTTGCTTCTCTATTTGTAAAACTTCCATTCAGCCAGATTTCAGGTGATTCTGACTGATGCTGGTTCTGTATTTTAGTTGTAATTTTGATGTGGTTGTGGGAGGCAGCAAGTATCGCCATCTTGGTTCTCCCAAGATATTTTTAAAAGTCCTACAACTCAATAATAAAGAGACAGGCAGCCCAGTTTCAAAGATAAACAAAATATTCAAATAGTTTATCAAAGCAGATATACGAATGACTAATAAAGACATGAAAAGTATGCAATGCCATTATACATCAGGAAAACACAAATTTAAGCCATATGAGACACCTCTACCCTCCACCAGGAAGGCAAAAATTAGTCTGACGATACTGTTAAGGATGTGAAGCCACTGTTGGTGAGACTATAAAATGGTATGATCAGGTTAGAAATATGTCTGCCATTTGTTTGCTCAAATAAGTCTAAACACACATCTATTCTATATGAGTCATCAGTTGCACTCCTATGAATTACCCTAAAGAAGGAAAACATATTTTCACAAAAGAGATGTGTAAGAATGTTCATAACAGCATTATCCATATTAGCCGAATGATTATTGGGAACAGTCAGGTAATTTTCAACCAGAAAATTAATGACCTCTGTTATATTTACACTGTGAAATATTGCTCAGTGACAAAAATGAATTAACTACTGAAAAAAGCAGTTACATTAATGAATCTTATTCTTTCTGATAAAAGAAGCCTTATGGAAAAGAGTATAATCTTGTGGGTTTTATTTATATGAAATTATATTACAGGCAATATTACCCTATGTGCCGGGGTCCAGCCCCAGCGGGTCCAGGGGTCCCCAAAGGTGTGGACGGAGTCGGCGAAGAAGGAAGGGCACGGAGATAGCGTTCAGTTGATCAGCAGCCTAGCCAGGATCTCCAGCCAAGTTCTGGTCTCGATCTCCAGAGAGGTTCTGCTTCGGATCTCCAGCGAGGTTCTGTAGCCATGTTCCCTCGCTAGGCTCTCCAGCCAGGCTCCTTCCAGGCTCTCCAGCCAGGTTCTGTCCAGGTACTCCAGTCAGGTTCAGTCACCAGGTTCTAGTCAGTTCTCTTGCCAATTTCTGTAGTCAGGTTCAGTCCAGGATCCCTTGCCATGTTCTCTCCAGTGAAGCTCCTCCATCTCCAGGTCCCGCGTAGGTTCTGTCTTCTGAATTCTGTCTGAAGTTCTGAGTTCTGTCTCTTTCTGTCTTGTTACATCTGTATTTATACCAGTTGACTCAATCCCATCAATCTCTATTACAAAGGTTAGGGCGTTTCTTATCTCCATTCCAGGGAGAAAAGATTATGTAGTTTAAGCATGATTGTTCGTAGTTAAAGGGATTAATTACCCGCCTGGCACTTAGTTGAGGGGTTTTATTCCCTCCCTAACTTCAGGGGAAAATCCCTACCTGGGGATTCAACCTTTCTCGGAGAGGTGACTTTGGTTAAAACACAGCGCCAAGAAGGTGAGCAAACATATTAAGAACCGTATGCCACATATGCCAGGTCCCTTGAAACAGCAAGGATGGACCGGCTCCCAGCACCTATGGTGAAATCAGAAAAAAAAATGTATCTCTGAGGGAGTGTGATCAGGATCGACTGGAAAGGAGCATGAGAGAACTTTCTGGTGTTGAGGCTCTTGTTTATCTTGTATGTGGTTTGGATTATGAAAACTGTATTTGCTGAAATGTATGTACAGTTAAGCAGATATACAGTTAAAATTTGTCCATTTTATTGTATCTAATTTTACCTCAAATAAGAACTATAAACAAGTATTGAATTCTAGTAAATGCTGAAGTATTTTGGTGGAAGTGTACTTATATTTCCAACTTCTTTGGCAGTGCATCCAAAGATTAGATGTATTGATATATATAAATTACATAGGTATTATATATGAATGTATGGAGATATATACATTTAAATTAATATGTTATGTAGGATAAATTACACATGTATACCTCATTTTTTTAATGTATACTTGTCAGTCTCTTTTTGAGCCATAAATCCATTCTTTTACTCTGCTCTTTAATGCTGTAGCTACACTTTTGTTTTTTCAGCCAGCTCTATATAAGATTCTACTGTTAAAGCACAGGACTTGGGGAAGAAATTTGATCTTTCCTGTTGGCTTTCTGTCTGCTTGTAGTTCCTATGAGTGACATCCCAGCAACACTTCTTTTTTGGCAGTAGCACTTTCTTCCTATAGCAGCAGCCAAATACAGTTTGCAGATTGTCCAACAGTTTTCAAAATCAGCCTCATCACACCCTCTCAAAGGTGACCAGCTCCAGGTGGCTGGAGCTCCTCCTCAGAAATCTAGGTCCAGTCCCAGAGGGCCCTTCTCTCACACTCTGGGACAGCACCAGCTGACTCGTGCATTCTCCTCAGAAGTTTGGTGTTCAGCCCCACAGGACCTCTCCTCTAAGTTTATAATTTTTAGTAATTATAAACTCTTGCTCTTGTTCCCTTAGTCCTAGGGCTGGTGGCTGCTTGCTGCTGTTGCTACCTGATACCTTAGAATTTTCCTACCCTTTCTATTTTCTGCTGTACTTTGAACAGATACATAGCTCTCTATTATGTGCATATACCATAGTTTATGCAGTTTCCTATTTATGAGCAATTGATTTCAATATATTTCCACCACAGATAACATTAACAACTAACGTGTACACACCTTTTCTTCATATTGTTGGAGATATATATTTCAAGTCTGTTCCTGGAAGATTGCTGAATCAAACAGTAAATGCATATGTAATTTTGTTAAACATTACAAGATTCTCCATTACAGTTGTGCCATCTTGCATCCTACAAGCAATGAATTAAAGTGCCTTTTTGTCTATAATCTTGCTAACAGAGTGTTTGGTTAAGCTTTTTGATTTTTCCAGCGTGATAGATAAGAAAAATATCGCTGTGGTTTTAATTCGCATTTATTTTACGTGTGACATTGAGAAACTTTTCATGTATTTGTGGGCCACATATATATCTTGCTTTTGTGAACTGTCTGCACATTGAGAGGACTTCAGATGTAGATGTGATTGGAGCATCTATATTATGTTGGGAGTCACTGCCATTTCCAGGCATTCAGTATCATGTTGACATCAGATGAGTCTCCTCTTTCAAATCACATGGTTTTCCTTATGTTCTTAACTGTCCTTTATTTCTAATATTTGCTTTTCAGTTTGTTCAGTTTTAAGCATAGTTTGTTTCCTGTTGCTACTTCTAGGTAAAATACCATCTGCGTTTTGTTAGGATACAAAGGACTATCCAACATCCAAACCCGTCAGGCTGGAAAACATCCTTACTCTTTCCTATTTACCCCTCTTCAGGACCCAGGAACCCAAAAGACCATGACGGAGGGAGTCCTGGTGAGTAGATATTTAAGCAAACATATTTTATTATCCCAGTTGATACTAGCATATACATATATATACATACACACACATATACATATATACACACACACATAAATATGGTTTTATGTGTGTATATACATATACAACTATCCTATATAATAAAAGCCTAATATGCTAATAATATGCTAAGGCTGCTTAACTGCTTGCTATGATGTGCACTGACCACCAGAGGGCAGACAGTCCACTGGTCG
The DNA here is from genome assembly GCF_963259705.1 of Myotis daubentonii. Classification (NCBI taxonomy): domain Eukaryota; kingdom Metazoa; phylum Chordata; class Mammalia; order Chiroptera; family Vespertilionidae; genus Myotis; species Myotis daubentonii. The sequence continues at coordinate 4,454,682 of NC_081843.1, forward strand.
ACCAGTTGCTATGATGTGCACTGACCACGAGGGGGCAGATGCTCTGACTGGTACAGTGATGGCGAACCTTTTGAGCTCGGCGTGTCAGCATTTTGAAAAGCCCTAACTTAACGCTGGTGCCGTGTCACACAGAGAAACTTTTTGATATTCGCAACCATAGTAAAACAAAGACTTATATTTTTGATATTTATTTTATATATTTAAATGCCATTTAACAAAGAAAAATCAACCAAAAAATGAGTTTGCATGTCACCTCTGACACATGCGTCATAGGTTCATCATCACTGGACTGGTAGGTTAGCTTGCTGCTGGGGTCCTGCCAGTTGGGACTGAGTGAGATGGGCCAGACGTGCCCTGGAGCCCTCCCATGTCCCCTCCCCAGCTGGCCAACCTCCTGCACCCCTCCCCGGCCCCAATCATGCACAGATGGGTCCCTCAGCCTGGCCTGTGCCCTCTCTCAATTTGGGCTGAGGGACATCCCCCAAGTGCATGAATTTCATGCACCGGGCCTCTAGTACATAATAAGTTTGTTTATTCTTGTGGTAATTTTAAAAATTAGATTTATATTCTATGAAAACCACTTTTCAATCCCATATATTTGACAAACTTAAAAAATATATATAATATATCTATATCATGCTTTATTCTCTTTCAATTCTTTTTAAAAAAAATATATATATTTTATTGATTTTTTTACAGAGAGGAAGGGAGAGGGATAGAGAGTTAAAAACATCGATGAGAGAGAAACATCGATCAGCTGCCTCCTGCACACCCACTACTGAGGATGTGCCCACAACCAAGGTACATGCCCTTGACTAGAATCGAACCTGGGACTCTTCAGTCCACAGGCCGATGCTCTAGCCACTGAGCCAAACTGGTTAGGGCTCTCTTTTGATTCTTATAGCAATATATCTATCTTTATATAGTTGTGGTTTAGTGTTATGCTTTTCAAATGCGCATATTTTCATGTGTTGGCATTGCTTGCCTATTTATTTCTATATATAATTTTATTGATTTGATCTAAAAGTTTTTACATTGGGATGGTAATTTTTAAGTCAAATTTTTCACTTGGCATATTATCATATGTGAAAAACCCTTAATGAGGAATTTGCATTTACTGAATATCTTGAGATTTTATCTTTGGCAAATATTAAATAGAAGGAAAAACTATGCACATTCTAGCATTAGCAACAAAAATTGGAAACAACATAACCAGTAAGAGAATAGGTGAACCTGTTAGGCAGTCATTAAAAATACTCTTTTATGATATAATCTGTTGAGAAAAAAGTATTTAAATTAAATCTAGAGGTACCTGCATAACTAGCTAAATGGAGATGGATGGGGTTATTCCAGGCAATGGAATTAAACTCATGAACACATGTATGATAGGAGGCCACATTCAGGGAGCTACATGACCTTCTGTTTACTTTTTAATAGCTAGCATGGAGGGTGCACATGGGAGACTAGTAGAGATGAGGCTAGGAGGAAAATAGGTCATTAAAGATCTAGTTTGTAAAGTGAAAAAGTATGAAATTTCTCCTGGAAGTTATGAGAGAGAATCAGAATAATATTTAACATGAATTGGAGAAATGATATGATGTGGTAGTGGATGCATCTCTCCAAGTTTTTGTTTGTATCTGAACTCAAAAGTTTTGTTTTATACTCTTGCTAAACAAAGAATATTGTGACTTATGTTTTGCAATACTATATAATAAAAGCCTAGGTGGCGTCAATCCTCATGTGACATCCTTGTGCGATGTCATCACAAGATGGCTGCCACAAGATGACTGCCACAAGATGGGCAGCAGGAGAGGGCAGTTGTGGGCGATTGGGCCGGCAGGGGAGGGCAGTTGGGGGCCATCTGGCCAGCAGGGGAGGGCAGTTAGGGGCAATCAGGCCAGCAGGGGAGCAATTAGGTGTCAATCAGGCCGGCAGGGGAGCAGTTAGCGGGAGATCAGCTGGCAGGCAGAAGAGGTTAGGGGCAATCAGGCAGGCAGGCAGGCGAGCAGATAGGAGCCAGCAGTCCAGATTGTGAGAAGGATGTCCGACTACCAGTCAGTCCCATAGGGGTCCCAGATTGGAGAGGGTGCAGGCTGGGCTGAGGCACCTCCCCGCCCCACCATGCACGAATTTTATGCACTGGGCCTCTAGATTATATAATAATTTGTGTAATTAATAAAATTATTTTAGCTCGGCCATAGTGGCTCAGTAGGTTGAGCATTGTTCCATGCACCACAGGATTGCTAGTTTGATTCAGTCAGGGCTCATACCTGGGTTGCAGATCTGATCAACAGTGGGGGAGCATATGGAAGGTAACTGATTGATGTTTCTCTCTCACATCAATGTTTCTGTCTCTTCCCCTTTCTTCTCTCAAAGCATGTCTTCAAGTGAGGGGAAAAAAACCCTACAGTATTTAAGAGAATGACTTGTTTTTCCTTGAACATTGGGATTTTATTTTGTCATCACTTACCAATTTTGGGTGGCATATTACTTGAGAACAGGCAGTATACCCTTAAGTTTCCTTAATGCCACACTATTTCTGGGGGAATGTTAAATATAGAGAAAGAAGGATGAAAGACTGAACATTCAAATTAAGGAGAAATGACAAGAGACAAGGGTACAAGGACTAAGAAGGATTGGAAGGAAAACAAGTAGGAAATTTAGATATACATTACATGAAATGAGGGAGAAATGGAAAACTATGCCTAATATTTTAGTTCAAATCCACAAAAGACCTTATTGATATTTTTTCCTTTTTTATTAAATTTATTGGGGTGACATTGGTTAATAAAATTATATAGGTTTCAAGTGACATTTCTGTGATGCATGATCTGTCTATTACATGGTGTGTTTACCACCTAACGTCAGATAATCTTTCATCACCATATATTAGGCCCCTTTAACTTTTACTATCTCCTAAACTCCTTATCTCTGGTGACCACAATACTGTTGTCTGTCTATGTTGTTTGTTAATTTGTTGCTTTTAGTTTTATACCCCAAATATGAGTGAAATCATTATATGGTTTTTAACTTTTCCTGATGGACTTATTTTGCGTAGCATGATATTCTCAAAGTCCATCTGTGTTGTCACAAATGGTAGTATTTCATTTCTTATTATATCTGAGTAGTATTCCATTATATATATGGACCATATCTTTATCCAATCATATATCAAAGGACAGTTCAGTTGTTTCCATGTCTTGGCCACTGTGAACATTACTACAATGAACATAGGGGTGCACATCATTGTGAATCTGTATTTTCAAATTTTACCCAAAAGGGAATTTTCTGGGTCATATGGTAAATCTATTCTTAATTTTTGAGGAACCATCCTACTGTTTTCTATAGTGGGAATACCAGTCTACACTCCAACCAGCAGTGAATGCAAGTTTCTTTTTTTTCACATCCTCTCCAATACTTGTGATTACTTGTCTTATCCTATATAATAAAAGGCTAATATGCAAATCATCCCCTCGGGAGTTTGACTGACTGGGAGTTTGACCACTCGCTATGACATGTGCTGACAACCAGGGGGATGTGCGGAATGAAGGAAGGCCCCTGTTGGCAGCCAGCAGCCGGGGGAAGGAAGGCCTTGGCCAGCAGCTGGCAGCCTAACCATACATGAATTTAATGCACCGGGCCTCTAGTCTCTCTATATAACAGGCTAATATGCTAAGTGTCTGACCATTCGACTGGTCGCTATGACACACACTGACCACCACGGGGCAGGTGCCAACACAGAAGCTGCCGAGCTGCAGTGACTTAGCAGCGGCGGTTCTCGGATGACACACCCCGAAACCAGACAGGAGAGAGCCCAATTTCTTGTGGGGGCCACGCGATTCCACCTTCGGCTATGAATTATGTTGTTGCTGGGGCACTGTTGGCCCTGCATCTGGTTTACTGCACACTTGCATTTGTGTTCCACACCCTGTATGACTGCAACTTTGCAGAGTGCCCTCTCACACTCCGGGACCCCTTAAGGGATGTTGGAGAGCCCGTTTCAGCTCAATCCCCGCAGGACAGGCCAAGAGACCCTACCTGCTGGAGGGACCACACTAACTCCACAGACGTCTTTCGAGCCATGGCACCCCAGCTGCAGCTGGCTGGGGAGGGACCACAGAAGGTTGGCTCCAGTGCATGTCTGGCCCATCTTTCCCAGTCTCGCCCTGCCAGCCACCTTTTAATTAATTTCCTTTCAGTGTGCATGAATCTGTGCACTGTGTCAACTAGTTTATAGTAGCCATTCTAAAGGTGTGAGATAATATCTCATTGTATTTTTTTGTTAATCCTCACTCAAGGATATTTTCTCCATTTATATTTAGAGAGAGTGGAAGCGTGAGGGAGAGACAGAGCGAGAGAAACATTGATGTGAGAGACATATATCAATAGGTTGCCTCCTGCACAGCTTGGGACTGAGCCTGTATCTGAGGTAGGTGCCCTTGACCAGAATTGAAGCCAGGACCCTTCAGTCCACAGGGTGATGTTCTCTCTACTGAGCCAAAACAGCTAGGGCTCATTGTAGTTTTTATTTGCATTTCCCTAATAGCTATTGAAGTTGAGCATCTTTACCTGTTGGCCATTTGTATGTGGCCTTGAGAGAAGTGTCTGTTCAGGTTCTCTGCCCATTTTTTAATTGGATTATTTGAGTTGTATGAGGTCTTTATACATTTTGGATATTAAACTCTTGTCAAAACTGTTGTTTGTAAATATATTCTCCTATTTTGTTGGTTGTCTTTTGTTTGTGGTTTCTCGTGCTGTGCAGAAATTTTTAGTTTGATACAGTCCAATTTTTTAATTTTTCCTTTGTTTCCCTTGCCCTTTGAGATATGTAATAAAAAAATACTGTCTTTGCTCCATTGAGTGTTCTTGCCTCCTTTGTCAGATATAAATTGACCATAAAGATAGGGGTTAATTTCTGGGCTCTCTGTTCTGTTCCATTGATCTATAGGCCTGTTCTCATCTCAGTAACAGGTTGTTTTGATTATGATGGTTTTGTAGTATAGTTTGATATCTGCTACTGTGATCCCTCCAACTTTGTTCTTCTTTCTCAAGATTGCTGAGGCTGTTCAGGGTTTTGTCAATTCCATACAAATTCTGGATTTGTGAAGTATGCCACCGATATTTAAATAGGGATTGCATTGAATCTAGATTGCTTTGGGTAGGATGAACGCTTTAATTATGTTAATTCTTCTAATCTGTGAACATGGTATATATTGACACTTGTTTGTTGGTTAAGTTTATGACTAGCTACCTTATTTATTTTGTTGCAGTCATAAATGGGATTGTTTTCTTGGTTTCTCTTTCTGAGAGTTTGTTATTGATGTATTAAAATACCCCTGGATATTAATTTTGTATCTTGCCACTTTGCCAAATTCATTCATTCAATCTAATAGTATGTTGGTGGAGTCTTTGGAGTGGTTCTCAACCTCTGGCCCTTTAAATACAGTTCCTCATGTTATGACCCAACCATACAATTATTTTTGTTGCTACTTCATAACTGTAATATTGCTACTGTTATGAATCATAATGTAAATATCTGATATGCAGGATGGTCTTAGGCGACCCCTGTGAGTCGTTTGACCGCCAAAGAGGTTGCGACCCACAGGTTGAGAACCACTGCTTTAGGGTTTACTATGTATGATATCATGTCATCTACAAATAATGTCAGTTTTATTTCCTCCTTTACAATTTTGATGACTTTCTTCTTATCTGATCACTGTGGCTAGGACTTCCTGTACTATCCTATATAATAAAAGGGTAATATGCAAATTGACCCTAATGGCAGAACGACCAGGAACGCTATGACATGCACTGACCACCAGGGGGCATATGCTTAATGCAGGAGCTGCCCTCTGGTGGTCAGTGCACTTCCACAGGGAGAGTGCTGCTCAGCCAGAAGCCAGCTCATAGCTGGCCAGCGCAGTGGTAGTAGCGGAGCCTCTCCTACCTCCGTGGCAGTGCTAAGGATGTCTGACTAATGGCTTGGGCCCGATTCCCCGCGGGGGAGCGGGCCTAAGCCATTAGTCGGACATCCCCCGAGAGCTCCCAGGCTGCTAGAGGGATGTCTGACTGCCAACGGGCCTAAATGGATATTCACCTGAGGGCTCCTGGGCTGCCAGAAGGATCCCAGACTGCTAGAAGGCACAGGCTGGGCTGAGGGACACCACCCCTGCACCGAGTGCATGAATTTTTGTGCACTGGGCCTCTAGTGTTGAATAAGAGTGGTGAAAGAAGACATTCCTGTCCTGTTTCTGACAAAGGAAATACTTTTAGTTTTTGCCCAGTGAGTATGAGGGTGGCTGTAAGTTTGTCAAATATGTTGTGGTATGATTCCTCTATTCTCACTTTGCTGAGAGTTTTTATCAAAAATGGGTGCTGGATTTTGTTGAATTCCGTTACTGCATCTATTGATATGATCATGAGGTTTTTATCCTTTATTTTGTTTATGTGATGTATCACATCGATTTATTTACAAATATTGCATCATCCTGTACCCCTGGAATAAGTCTTACTTGGTCATGTGTATGATTTTTGTAATGTATTGCTGGTTCCAATTTGTTAAGATTTTGTTGAGGATTTTAGCATCTTTTTTTTCAGAGATAATGACCTATAATTTTCTTTTTGTATTGACTCCTTGTCTAGTTTTTCAATTAAGGATAATGCTGACCTCATTAAAGAAAGCTTGGAAATCATCCTTTATCTTAAATTTTTTGGAATAGTTTGAAGAGAATAGGTGTTAACTATTTGAATGTGTAGTAAAATTTACCTGTGAATCCATCTGAATCAGGATTTTTGTTTCCTGGGAGTTTTTTTTATTACTCTTTCAATTTCTCTTTTTTTATTATTAAATCTTTATTGTTCAGATTATTACATTTGTTCCTCTTTTTTCCCCCCATAACTCCCCTCCTTCCAGTTCCCACCCCACCCTCCACCCTCACTCCCCACCCACTGTCCTCATCCATAGATGCACGATTTTTGTCCAGTCTCTTCCCCCATCTCCCACACCCCTTTCCCCCCCAAGAATAGTCAGTTCATTCCCTTTCTATGTCCCTGATTCTATTATAATCACCAGTTCATTCTGTTCATCAGATTATTTATTCACTTGATTCTTAGATTCACTTGTCGATAGATGCATATTTGTTGTTCATAATTTGTATCTTTACCTTTTTCTTCTTCTTCCTCTTCTTAAAAGATACCTTTCAGCATTTCATATAATACTGGTTTGGTGGTGATGAACTCCTTTAGCTTTTCCTTATCAGTGAAGCTCTTTATCTGACCTTCAATTCTGAATGATAGCTTTGCTGGATAAAGTAATCTTGGTTGAAGGTTCTTGGTATTCATCACTTTGAATATTTCTTGCCACTCTCTTCTGGCCTGCATAGTTTCTGTTGAGAAATCAGCTGACAGTCGTATGGGTACTCCCTTGTAGGTAACTGACTGTTTTTCTCTTCCTGCTTTTAAGATTCTCTCTCTGTCTTTTGCTCTTGGCATTTTAATTATGATGTGTCTTGGTGTGGTCCTCTTTGGATTCCTTTTGTTTGGGGTTCTCTGCGCTTCCTGGACTTGTAAGTCTATTTCTTTCACCAGGTAGGGGAAGTTTTCTGTCATTTTTCTTCAAATAGGTTTTCAATATCTTGCTCTCTCTTCTTCTAGAACCCCCATAATTCGGATGTTCGTATGCTTGAAGTTGTCCCAGAGGCTCCTTACACTATTGTCATATTTTTGGATTCTTTTTTCTATTGCTTTTCCAGTTGGGTGATTTTTGCTTTTTCGTATTTCAAATCTTTGACTTGATTCTTGCGCTCCTCTGGTCTGCTGTTGGAACTCTGCATAATATCCTTTATTTCAGTCAGTGTATGCTTAATTTCTGGTTGGTCCTTTTTCATAACCTCGAGGGTCTCACTAGATTTCTTGAGGGTCTCACTAAATTTTTCGGCAGTCTCACTAGATGTCTTGAGGGTCTCACTAAACTTATCGGTGGTTTCCAGAAAATTCTTGAAAAACCTTAAAAGTGTGCTTTTGAACTCTATATCCAGTAGTTTGCTTTCCTCCATTTCTGTCATTTGTGACTTGTTTCTTTGTCTCCGCATTTTTTATGCTTCCCTGTGTTGATAGAGTGGCTTTCTGTGTTAGGTGTCCTATAAGGCCCAGTGGCTCAGCCACCCCAATTACCTTAGGTGGACACTCTTGGTGCACCCCTTTGTGGGCTTTGTGCACAGTCTTGTTGTAGTTAAGCCTTGATTGTTGTAGGTATCACTGGGAGGAATTGACGTCCACGTCAATTGGCTGTGAGAATCAGCCGTGTCTGCAGTGGGAGAACTTCTGAGGTTGAGACACCCTTCTGGGGCAAGACTTGCTTCAGTGGGGCTTTGGTGCTCACTGAGTCTGCCCCTGAGTGTGTCCCTTATGGATCTGTGGAGTTGTAACCTGGATGGTCCCACTCTGACCACTGGGTACACTGGCTCTTGGATCTCTAAGGAGGTGCTAATCTAGGCTCTGCCTGAGGCTATCTTGCAGGAGCTATGGAGAGATTCCTCTTCTTTTTTTGGAGGTGCCCAGATGAGGCCGAGCTGTGAAGCAAGGCAAGCTGCTGTGGGGCCTTGGACCTTCTTTTGGAAGTTCTGGGTCTCTCTGATTCAGCTGCAGTTTGGTAGGTAATTTTCAGGTTTCAAATGGCCAGGCCTTTCATATGCAAAAGCCTCTGCCCACAGCTTGGGTGGGGCGGGGTCTCAGGGGATCAACAGGGCAGAGCAAGCAGCTATGGCTGCTCCCCAGTCTTACCCTAAGAGGCCCCTTGTCTGAGTGTCCTGGTAATCATAGCAATCACCTCTGAGAGAAAGCTGCCCTCGAGTTCTGCCCGATGCCAGACAGTCCAGCCTCTCCCCGTATGAGTCTGGGTGCCCAGAGACTCACCCGGAACTGGACTTCAGAACAGTTGGGAGCTTGAGACTCCCTCCCGATTGAAAAAGACAACCGTGTCCTCAGTTTCCAGCCCTTTCCATATGCGCCGCGTCCTCAGCTGCCAGCCCTTTTGGCGTGTGCCTCCGTACCTCTGCACTTTACTTCCGCACATCCTCTGAGTCTCAGTGTGCTTTTCTCTTTCCTTCTAGTTGTAGAACTTCCACTCAACCAGCCTTCCTCTGGTTCTGGATGATGTCCATTTTGTCTTCTAGTTGTATTTTTGAAGTGGTTGAGCGAGGCAGCAATTTCCGGTGTTTACCTATGCCGCCATCTTGGTTTCTCCTCTCAAATCACCCTTATTTTTATTAAAGACTAATTTACTTTCTGTATTAAGTCTAGTTATAATTTGGCCTGGTTGTTTGCATGATTACATAGGCTATTAAAAAAATGCTTTGCTGGAATTGCATGAGAAAGTTTATTCCCAGGGCATAGAAACCAAGCCACACAGTTGCCATCAGACTTCGCCTGTAATACCTACAGAATTGGGGTGCACTCCTCAAGTTGAGGTCCCTACAGGTGTCTTGAGGTTTCTTTCATGCCATTTCTCAGGAAAGCCACCTTCATTCCTTACCTGGAAAGACTGCCATGAACTACGTAACCAAGCAAGGGACCAGGCTATTTATCCAAGGGGCTTATCGGCTTCAAGATCAGTCTTCATTCCTGGGAGCTTTCTGGTGACATCCAGAGTCCTGGCATGTCTCATTCAGACATGACATTCCAGCAAAGTTTTGGTTAATAAAACTATAATTGGAAACTGACTTATGTCCTGTTATGAAGAAATCAGATTCTTACTGGATTCATGCAAACAAACACATTACCATGAGAACAATAATTGCTAAAACTATAATTAATTTTAGTTCATTTAGTCCTATAGTAAAATTCTTTTTCTCCTGATTTTTCTTGTCAGTATTTCTATAAACCAGATACCCTATAGTGTTCTAATAAATTTTTATCCAATTTGAGGGGATGATATGAAAGTTTATTCTCAGAGATATGTAAAATAAATTGGAGTCCTTTCTATGGATTCCTCTAAAGATGTAATTTTGTTAATGCATTACAATTAAACAGTGACTGTCTTCAAATGACAAGAAATTTAAAATGACATGCTTATTGATTTGACTATAATGCAAATGACATGGAATCTTATCCTTTCTGTAAAACACAATATTCCACAATATTATAACTTGTAACTATTACTTATAAATAATTATAATATAATATATGTAATATGCATATGTAAATATAATATAATTATTATTTACTTATTTCACAGAGCTTCTTATATACCTCAAGTATAAAATTTTCCTCATAAGGAGAGAAAGCAAATCCTTGAAGCATTCCAGGGCCCATTGGAATGACCTAAAGCCAATTCTAGGTTAAGGAAAAGTTTCTTAAAATTCAAACCCTGGGAAGGTAGTCAAATACATTAAACTAAAAGATTATATATTATTATTATTACACTATTAAGTAATCTATTCATGTAAAGTAATAACTTCCTGATTAACATAACATAATCATTTTAATAATATATATAAAACCTTTGCTTCCTAGGCAAATACAGGAAAAACTTTTTTTCCTTACTTTCAGGAATAAGCTTATTTTTTCCAATGGAAAATATATTCACATTCTTAAGAAGCATAACAGAGATAGTGAATTCCTTAGCTGAGAATTCCCTCCAACTTGGAAATCCCAAGCGGGTTCTGATGACTTACTGCACAGTTACTTTTATTTTCTTACTCTTCATTTTCAAGGACTTCGTCACATTTCATTGCATACCTGGGTCCTCACATGGGGAACCACTTGCCAGGACTGACCACCAGATCCTGAGTGACAGATGAATGGATTACTCTGAAAACACATTCCTTTGAAAGAGAAGGCTAAGGGACTGCTTGGTTATAGCAACCAAGCAGCCTCATTCGCCTGCCTCCTTAGACTTATTGTAGCAACAGCTTGAATTAAAATTAACTATTAGATACTATGAGCAGGGTAAGCATCCTTGAGAAGGCACATGCATCTGAAGTGTCCTTTAAGCAAGGAAGTTTTGAAGTCTAAACATAAATATTCCAGTAAAACACCTGGGGGCTCAGACTTGTTTGGAAAAGTCAAGGCAGGGTCTGCCACCTACAGCAAGGTTCCCCTAGTGGCCCCCAACCTTTTGGGAAATCCTCCTTACAGACTTTCCAAC